>NC_134788.1:14880062-14912562 GCF_046742065.1 Oratosquilla oratoria | reverse complement strand
CACCACGAAAAACACTTCTATAACAACGAACTACGTTTTCTGCAACAACACAACAATAACGCTCACTATCCAAAAACCAACTGCCTAGTCCTATTAATCGCTAGTATTATGTACATCGAACCAAACACGAAGTTATGACTAATATTCCGCGAAATTCACAGACAGCTCATATCATTGTTACACGACACACACACACACATGTTGCAACAAATTACTGCACGTTGAAGTTCGTTTGCAATTCACGATTGTGCTGCCTATAATTCACTTACAATAATATATGTACTGTATGTGTGTGTGTGTGTACACTAGGGAATTTTTAGGTACGTATCATATTTATAATCCGCTCTGGCAACACTGTTACACCAACGCTCACTCGCTCAATTTAACGGAAAATTAAATTTAGCGGACTGGACCTTGGCTGAATTAGTTCGTTAAATCGGGCTTCTGCTGTACAACCATTCTCCATTCATCCCTGTCTTCTGTCCTCTCCCGTCCTTACTCGACAGATATTCCCCTCTTCCCCAAAGCCCCCATTCACCCCATCCATCCACCTCATCCTAGGATGTCCCCTCATGTTCACTCCCTCCACATCTGCCTTCCATATCTCTTTTACTAGTCTTTCTTCACTCATTCTTTCCATGTGTCCAAACTATCCTAATATTCTTTCATCAACCCTATCTCGCAGCTCCCTTTCCACCCCCGTTCTTCTCCTCACCTCCTCATTTCTCACTCTATCTAGCCTAGTAACCCCCATCATACTTCTCAGACACCTCATCTCAAACACATTCAAACTCCTTCTCTCTTCTCTTATGTTCCATGTTTCTGCCCCATACAGTGCTGTTGGCACAATCACTCCTTCATACAGTCTCCTCTTAGAATTCATTCCCAAATGTCTATTCCTCATTACACTCTTTAATCCACCAAGGCATTTACTCGCTTCTCTCAATCTACATTCTACCTCCACCTTCATTCCAACTTTTCCTGCCACATTTGCACCCAAGTATCTAAAACTATCCACTTCCTCCAATCGCTCTCCCTTAATGCTCACTTCCAGTCTACTGCCACTTTCACCCCTTGTACATCTCATCACCTTACTTTTACCCACATTTATCTTTAGCTTTCTTCTATCACATACTCTCCCAAACTCTGTCACCAACTTCCTCAATCCCTCCTCCGATCCTGCCACAAGCGCAGTGTCGTCAGCAAACAACAGTTGGCTCACCTCTCACTTTTCTCCATTTTCTTTAACCATCTCCAATCCCTGACCCACTACCCTTGCATTTACCTCTCGCACTACCCCATCTATGTATAAGTTGAGCAGCCAGGGCGACATAAGGCATCCTTGACGAAGTCCCACCTTTACCTCGAACCACTCACTCTCTCCATTTCTAATCCTGACACAAGCTCTACTATCATAAAAACTCTTGACACCTCCCAAAAGCTTTCCTCCTATCTTGTATATCTGCATAACCTCCCACAGTGCCTTTCTGTCTACCCTATCATAAGCCTTTTCCAGATCCATAAAAGCCCTAAAAACATCCTTCCTCTTTCCTATAGCTTTCTCACATATGTCTTACCACAAAGATCTGATCTACACAACCTCTACCCGTCCTAAATCCACACTGTTCCTCACCAATTACTCCTTCTGTTCCTCTCCTAATCCTCTCAATCAAGATCCTCCCATCTTTCACAACTACACTTAACAAGCTAATCCCTCTGAAACTACTACACTCACACTTGTCCCCTTTTCCCTTGTAAAGAGAAACTATACAGGCACTCCTCCAGTCCTCCGGCACTCTACCCTCTTTCCATCAAACATTAAATAACCTCACCAGCCAGTCCACCATCACTGTACCTCCCTTTTACAGACATTCTGCATGGCATCCATCCAGATCAGGTGCCTTACCTGCATTCATCATCTAAACAACTACCTTCACCTCATCCTTCCTTATTTATCCTCCATTCTCCTCACTCCTCACTCTCATTTTCTTAGCATTTCCCACTGCAGCTATCTTTTCCTCCCTATCCTCCTTCACATTTAGCAACTCCCTAAAATATTCTGCCCATCTTCCCCTTACTGCCTTCTCTTCCATTATCATCTCTTCATCTGCACCTCTTACCTTTTCTTCTCTACTTGATTCGCCTCCTCTTCCTCTCTTAAATTCTTTCCAAAACATCTTTTTATTACTCTCAAAATATTCTGTCATACTCTTACCCCATTTCACATTTGCTCTCCTCTTTGCCTCCTTTACCTTTTGTTTTACTTGTCTTTTCTTTTCTTTGTACCTCTCATATGACTCCCTCGTCCTATTTTGTAACCAATCTGTGAAAGCTCGCTTCTTCTCCTCTACAACCTTCTTTGTTTCCTCATCCCACCATTCACTACCCTTTCTTCTATTTCCTCCTGTCCTTCTTGTTCCACACACCATCCTTGCACACTTTATGACTCCCTCCTTGAACCATCCCCATTCCTCCTCCACACCCATCTCTTCTCTATCCTTCACTCTCTCCCACTCCTCCTTCAGCTTCTTTTCGTACTCCTCCTTTTCCTTTTCATTCAAAGAGTTCACTCTAAGAACCTCCCTACCTTCTGTCCCTTTCCTCTTTCTCCATCTATCCTCCACTCTCAACTTACCTTCCACCAAAAAATGATCTGATATTCCCCCACCCTCTCCCCTTAGCACATGTACATCCTTAACTCTTCCTATCATAATCCTATTTACCACTACATAATCCATTAGCGCTCTATCTACCACCCTTCCATCCACCACCCTCTCCCATGTGTACTTATGCTTGACTTTCTTCCGAAACACTGTATTTGCTATCATCAACTCTCTTTCTAGACACATTTCCACCATCAACTCTCCACTACCATTCTTTCCTAGAACTCCACATTTCCCAACCACTCCATCAATTGGACCATTTCCTACCCTAGCATTAAGGTCTCCCAGTACTATTACATTGACATTTCTTCCTAAATCCTCTATGCACTCATTTAAATCTATCCAGAAGGCCTCCCTTTCTTCTACACTCTTCTCACTGCCAGGCCCATATGCACTTACAAAGACCCACATCTCCTTTCCCAGTTTCACCTTCATCCACATTATCCTTGAGGAAACCTCCTTCCACTCCACTACCCGTTTACCTATCTCTTCACTTACTAGAATGGCCACCCCTTCCCTCCCTCGCCCTCTCTTCACTCCTGATAACCTCCCACTTACACTCCCAAACTTACACTCACCCTCCCCATTCAGCTTAGTTTCCCTCAAAGCCAACACATCCATCTTTCTTCTCACAAACATACTACCTATCTCTTCCCTTTTACTCTCATCTGTACCACATCCACGCACATTAAAAGACCCAAACCTTAGGGGCCTGGTCGGAAAACCCCCAGACCCTCTTATGCCTTTACTTTTTCGTTTAGGAATATCCCCCGTGGGGCTACAAGGAGAAGGATGCCTAGTCCCAATCCCCGTCCCTTTCTTCTCGCCTCTTACGATCCAAGTGGGAATAACTGATGGCAGTATTCTTTTCCCCCACCACAGAAAAAGAATACTCAGAGAAATGGTACAGGACAGCAACAAGGGGTTGGGGGACAGCATAACGGAGGGACAGTCGTAGTATAAAAGTGTCATCATTTCTCTATGAACAGAGTTTTCCTCTATCATAGACAAAATTATGTGTGGCTCTGGTCCGTGGGGGCGCCCCATATAGACCCTAAGTATCAACTGCATGCTACTTTGCCACAATAACAAGCAGCCAATACCCCAGACAGTGGTAACAGTGGTAACGTACAAAAGATACAAACAAAAAACCTGTTCCCATTCATTGGTTCCTCTTCATCAACAAGATACATATCACTACACAATTAGGGGAAGCAATGGTTTGCAGGCTACTTTTAAGGGAGTGTAGGAGGCTCGTAGATGAGGCTCGTAGATAAAGGTAGACAAATGAGGTAGATAGAGGGGTAGGTGGCGAGAATTTCACCTTTATACGTTGAATGTTTGATAAGCAACAGTCGTTGGCGAAGGAATTGCACAAGCTCGCTCCTCACCTAGGTGCTTACAACCAGCCGTCGGGGACCCGATTTCATTACTATATTTTGCTGATGTAACGGTATGTAAACTAAGTCAGTGATGCATTGATTTCGAGAGTGTTTGACTAAGCAGCATTGCTTTAGGGGTTTGTAACAGCAATTCTGATAGGAGAAAGGGTGGTGGAGAAAATTCAATTGGTTCACTGGAGTAAAGTCACGTCCTTAGGGGAAGTACTTAGAAGTAAATTTAAAGATCATTGGACTAAAGAAATCATGACGTCAATGCGAACTGACCTAGTGATCAAATTGAGGATTCCAAATGGGAGTCCCTGGGTGTAGTTCACTTAAGCAATTGTAATATTATTCGGGAAGACATGACAAAAAATTCAAGTTCAGTTTAATTCCGCTCTCTTATACAGAGTAATAGAACTTGACTAATTCGGATGGAAGGAAGCAAAGGGTCTTCCTACAGAAAAATATTGTGAATAACTATCATACTTAAAGACAGTGGTGAAAGGGACCCATAGAAGGGAACAGTAGACGGAGTAACAGTAGTAACAACAGAGGTGAGAGTGGTGGCAACTAGGGACGGAACGGGTGAAAAAAACAAAACAAAAAAACGCCTCCGAAAAGACGGGACTGGTGCATCAATCTACTGGAATTAGTGCAAGATATGGATACGAGTGTACAAGTACACCAATCTACAGTGCATAACCGCTCCAGGCACGCAACCACAACCACGCAGTGAACGCAACTACAGGTACGCAGCCACATGCGTAATGACTACGAGGGAACGACTACAAGTAACAGTGAACTAGAGGATCTACAACGACTACAAGCAACAATGAATGATGGGGCCTACAATGACCACAAGTGGGACTACAACGGCTGCAAGCAACAGTGAATAAGGGGGATTACAACGACTACAAGGACTAGGAGAGGAACAAGGAAGACATGATGGATGGATGTGTGAAGCACGCGCAGTAAGTGGAGGCAGTCGATTCAAATCGACTTTAAAAACCATTTAAAGGTATGCTTATATATAATTTTGATGAAATAACTGCAGAAAATCTGTACAATTATCTTAAACAAACAATGTACTTAAGAGAGATGAATTACGTTCTTCAAGATTATAGTAAAACTAAAGCAATTAGTCCATATGTGATGACAGTAGGAATGCAACACCAGAGAGAAACTAGGAACTCTAGATATGATTACAGAAACAGAGGATCTGAACTTAGAGTTAGAAGTACATCAAGGAATGCTAGAATTGAATGTTACAACTGTAATACCTGGGGGGCATAATGCGCAAGAGTGTTATCATGAAAATATTTGTAGAAATTGCAAATATGAGGGTCATGATGAATATCATTGTAGAAATCCACCTCTTTGTATCATCAATGGATAGGAGACAGGAGTGTAGAACAAAACCAAATTTTCGTATTCATCCAGAAACAAGAGGAAGACCCCCAGACACAAAATAAAACAACACCACAGAGCTACCCATAGAAATATACATAAACAAGAGTGATAGAGGGGTGAAAGAAAGCACCAACAATTGGAAGGACTTCTGTAGGATCTCTCATTGCGGGTAGTGTTCAATAAACCAATTCAAATATTTATTGATACAGGATCTGTAGTTAATGTTATAACTGGTAGAGTTTTAAACCACTTGAAACCAGGAGTGAAAATCTTGGAACCAATCCATTACTCATTGCAAGGAGTACCTGGAAGTCAGTGAAAAACATCAAGTAAGGTTGAATTAGAGGTCATCTTATATAAAAATGAGCATTTGCACATTCCAGTGATAGGTGTAGAAGAATCTGTTTTCACAGGAGATTCATTGATAGGATTTGCAACTATGAGAAAAGAGAGCATGGTCATATGTCTTGCTAAGTTAGAAATCTTAGTTAAATCAGTTAATCCCATTTTTAAATCAACCAGACTTAGGGCCAGTAACAGTAATCAGAGAATCTCTTTAAATAGATCGGAAAGATAATAATGATAGTCTAGATAGAGGGGCAGAGCGGTCCAGACCAACAGAAAATAAAGTCTTATATATTGAACCCAACTCAGATGTTCAAGAAATCCCAGAAATTACTAATTCATTAATCTCAATCGAAGCTTTGCTAATTGTGGACGGTAGCGTAATAAAGTCGACGTTACTACACTCCAGAGCAATTAAAATGGTAGGAGTACAGTTGAAAGAAGTCACTGTAGGCTATGAAATTTTAACCATCCCAGAATCAATTACATTAAAAGGTTTTGAAATTGGACTCAGGGGTTTATAAGACAAACAAAAACATGGTAGAGATATTAGTGATTAGTACTTTGAATAAAGACAGTCTTAAAAAAGGTACACAAATAGGATGTTTCCAAGTTTATACAAAACCCATTAATGTTTTATATGAAAGTACTGAGGAGGTGGAATCACCAATTTCATCAATCTGTTCAGTTCAGGAAGAAACAGATTTGGGAGAAAAATATAAGAATCCACTAGAACCTACTAGTTGTCCTGAGTTGGATGAAAGCTTAGTTGCTTTGCTCTTGAAGCACAATAAACCAATTGCTTTGCCGGGGGACGTCTTTGGCAAAACAACTGCTTTAAAGCATCAGATCGAATTAAAATCAGAAACTCAACCTACTTATATACCTACCTATAGATTACCACATTCCAAGCTAGCAATTATAGATAAATTAATCACTGAAATGTTATCACAGGATATTTTTTAACATAGTAAAACTGAGTGGAACTTCCCTCTGATTATGGTGCCAAAATCAGATGGTACCATGCGTCCAGTTATTGATTATAAGGAAATTAATAAGCATACCATACCCGACCGATTACCATTATCGATAATAGGGGAAATTCTTAGAAGTTTAGGAACTGAGAATAGTTATTTTAGCACTATAGATATCAAGTTTGCTTTCTGGCAGATAGAGTTGCATGAAGACCTACAAGAATTCACAGTATTTTCTACTCAAACGGGACACTACGAGGTCCAACGAATGCCATTTGGGTTATGTAATAGTCCATTAACTTACATAAGATTAATTAATACAGCTCTAGATGGGTTGTTAGGAAACACTGCCAGTGTATTTCTAGATGATATTCTAATAGTTTCCCAAACAGCGACTGAGCACTTTAAGAAATTAGATTTGGTATTCTCAAGATTATTTGAAGCAGGATTGAAAGTGAAACTTGAAAAATATAAGTTTTTGCAGGACAATGCTATTTATTTGGGACATAAAATAGACAGGTATGGACTTAGTACAGTAAATTCAAAGGTTGAAGCAGCAAAGAATTATCCAGTTCCAAACAATGTAGAAAAAGAAGTTTCTTGGGATTGACAGGATATTATAGGAAAATTATCCAAGGATATACACACATAGCTAATCCATTATGTTCTTCGTTGAGGAACGATTCAAAGTTCATGTGGGGATCTGCACAAGCTCAAAAGTTGAAAGATAAACTTAATAGTTCCCCAGTTCTCATGTTTCCTGATTATGATAAGGAGTTCATTCTTTGTACTGATGCGTCTGACATAGGGTTAGGAGGCATACTGATGCAAGAGAGAAATGAAGCTTTGAAACCGATAGTTTACACATATAGACTTTGTAATAGTGCAGAGAAACTGCTCTATAACACAAAGAGAAACCTTAGTAGTGATATATTCATTAGAAAGTTTTAGAGATATGATACGGAATATCCAGAATGTGGACTCGTACAACTATTCAGAACTTATCTAAGCATAAGAACCTTAGGGGCAGACTAGCAGATGCAGTATTTAGAAATATTAGCCTATCAACGACAAGGTTGATGAATTATGTCTGTAGTATAGATGAGCTAGTAACCTTAGATGAGGAAATGATAATAATGAAACAGTACCCAATATTTGATGAACCCAAGAGGTAATCCTCCAAAACTACCAAAAGGGTATGAGATGGAGGAATTTCGTTTTACTAATGAACTTTTGTATAGAAAAACAGTTGTAAGTGGGAAAGATCTTTCTAAGGGCCCAGTAAATCAATTGGTAATACCACAAACTCTTGTACAAGAGGTATTGAGATTATTTCATGATAGTGGTTGTAGTTCACATCCAAAAAAGGACAAAACTTATAGACAAACACAACTTAAATACCTTTGGCCAGGTATGAAGTAAGGTATATATGATTATATAGAAAATTGTTTGAAATGTGTTAATGAACATCATTAGAAAGTAACCGTTTGATAAATGATGGCCAGTATGGTTTCAGACGGAAACGCTCTTGCGTGACTAACTTACTCGAATTCTACACCACAGTTATCTCGAATTATGACAAAAGAAACATTACAGATTTAATATATCTAGACTTTGCAAAAGCTTTTGATATCGCCCCCCACGAAAGACTACTTACTAAATTAGCTTCACACGTAATAAGTGGAAAAAGTACAACGGCGAGCCACAAAACTGATTCCAAATATAAAAAATAAATCATAAGAAAATCGACTAAAACATATAAATCTGTTTTCCCTAAAAAATCGTAGACTCAGAGGTGACTTGATACAAGTCTTTAAATTTTTCAAGGGAATTGACAACATCAGTGACAAAATTTTCACACTGAATGAGAATCAGAGAAGAAGCAATGGTCTCAAACTGTCCGGAATTAGATTCAATTTGGAAGTGGGTAGAAACAACTTCGCCAACCGTGTAGTTAATGAATGAAATAAACTTCCTGCAGAGGCAGTGTAATGTAGTTCAGTTCGAAGCTTTAAGAATCATTTAGATAAACACCTAAGCAAGATGCTGTAATGATTATCATTTATTTTATATTATTTGTTTTGTTATCATTTGCCTGTTTGATTCTCATTTATTATTAGTTATCTGTCAATTTATCATTATTTTCTATTTGCCTGTTTGTTTATCATCTAAGATGTACATATGCATTTATTTATGTATTTTATGTGTTATTTACATTATTATAGTTTTTATTTATTTATTTATTATTATTATGATTTTTTCGCATCCGACCTAGATATGGACCAAAAGGTCTCCTGTCGGCATGCTCCGCCTTTTTAAATCCTTTGTAAATCCTTTGTAATTGCCAGTAACGATCTCAAATCATCTAAGCAATGTATTACAGCCTCTGAGAAAGCAAATAAGATTCTAGGACTGATTGCGCGATCTTCTCAGTTCAAAAGTACATCACTCATTAACAAGCTATATACATTGTTAGTTCGTCTACATTTGGAATTTGCTGTTTCTGTATGATCACCGAATCTCATTAAAGACATTGACAGATTGGAAAAAGTACAATGGCGAGCCACAAAACTGATTCCAAATGTAAAAAGTATATCATACGAAAATCGACTAAGATATATGAATCTGTTTTCCTTGAAAAAAACAACAACAACAACGTAGACTTGATACAGGTCTTTAAGATTCTAAAAGGAAATGACAACATCAAAAGTGACCAAATTTTCACACTAAATGAGAATCAGACAAGAAACAATGATCTCAAACTGTCTGGAAATAAATTTTATTTAAAAGTGGGTGGAAACAACTTCTCCAACCGTGTAGTTGATGAATGAAATAAACTTCCTGCAGAAGCAGTGTAATGTAGTTCAGTTCGAAGCTTTAAGAATCATTTAGAGCACCTAAGCAAGATGCTGTAATTACTATAATTTATTTTATATTATTTGTTTTATTTCTTTTGTTATCATTTGTCTGTTTGTTTACTATTATTTGCTTGATTCTCGTTTATTATTAGTTATATGTCAATTTATTATTATTTGCTGCTTAGCTGTTTGTTTATCATTTAACTATACCTATGGGTTTATTTATGTATTTTATCTATTATTTACATTATTATAGTTTTTATTTATTAATTTATCTATTTACTTATTTGTTTATTTTCTTTTAGGCTACCCCCCTTGTAAGGGGGAAAAAAGCCTTGGTATATGTATATGTATGTATTTATTTATTTATCATTATTACATTTTTTTTTGCACCAGACCTAGATATGGACCAAAAGGTCTCCGCCTTTGTAATCCTTTGTAATCCTTTGATTTGAGTATTAATCCAAACAAATTTTACAGATAGTATTCATGTTGTTGTTGTTGTTGTTGTTGTCGTTCCCTATTGTTGATGTGTATGGTGCATGCCTGTGATGGGAGACCTGAATTACTGGAACCTTTTGTGTGTCACGCAGATGTGCTACCTGGAGCCCTGGTCAGTCATGAAGACTTGTAACCTTGCCAATATATAAGGACAGTCTCAATAAGTGTTGAACTATATTTTCCTTTGCGAAACATTGAAAATTCTATTGCAGCTTTACTAGTATGTGTCCTAGACAAAACATCAAATAAGTGTGAAACAAATATGAAATTACACAAACACTCCACTATTACTAAAATCTTTAATGCTGTGTATATAAATGTTGTAACATATATCTCATTGATACACAATTCACCATCTTTAAAAGGATGAAATCATTCTCCATTCAGATCAATCTAACACAAACAAATACTCTAATAATGTCTTATTTTAATTGTTACTGTTCTTAATCAAATTTCAAAGTCAGAACTAGAAAGACCTTGAATACTATTGGACAGTTTTTCCCTGATTTTGTTATTGGTAAATTATGACATCTTAAGACTTTAGTAGTAGTGAGTTTTGCAAGTCAGTTTATTGCATCCATTTATACCTGTATTATAAATATTTTGTTTTGTGTCTTTTTATGTTACTGACATTTGCACATTTTGGAAGGGTTACTTATTTCTTTGTTATGTATGGCATATGTTTTGATGATATCCATTGAAGGATAATACATTTAAAAAAGTTAGCCAGTTTATGCAGATATAGTTTTATTAGTTAGCTTCTTGTATAAAATATTTTTAAAGTGTGTATTTCCGGTAAGCCCTGTAGGAGGATAGCAGAAAATGGTTGGTCGGCGGGACAACGAAGGGTACCTGCCGTGCCATGTAAGAGGTTCGTAGACGAGGAAGACAAATAAGGTAGATAGAGTGGTAGGTGGCGAGAATTTCACTTTTATAAGTTGAATGCTTGATAAACAACACTCAAAGCCGAAGTAATTGCACAAGCTCACTCCTCGCCTAGGTGTTTACAACAGCCGTCGGGGACCCGATTTTATTGCTGTATTGTGCTGATTTAACAGTATGTAATCTAAGTCAATGATGCATTGATTTCGAGATTGCTTGACTAAGCAGTATTGCTTTAGGAGTTTGTAACAGCAATTCTGATAGGAGAAAGGGTGGAGGAGCAAATTCAATTGGTTCATTGGAGTAAAGTCACGCCCTTAGGGGAATTACTTAGGTGTAAAAGTAAAGATCATTGGACTAAAGAAATCATGACGTCAATGCGAACTGACCTAGTAATCAAATTGAGGATTCCAGATGGGAATCCCTGGGTGTAATTCACTTAACCCATTAAACTCCGATGACAATATTCTTGTCATTTGGTCAAATAAAATAAAAAATCATAAAACACCAAAATGTTTGATCAAACAGCACCAGAAAAATATGACGCCAGTCCTCGCTTCGCTCACAAGCGAAGCGAGGACTGACGTCATATTTTTCTGATGCTGTTTGATCAAACATTTTGGTGTTTTATGATTTTTGATTTTATTTGACCAAATGACAAGAATATTGTCATCGGAGTTTAATGGGTTAAGCAAGTGTAATATTATTCGGGAAGAAAGGACAAAAAATTCAAGTTCAGTTTAATTCCCCTCTCTTATACAGAGTAATAGAACTTGACTAATTCGGATAAAAGGAAGCAAAGGGTCCTCCTACGGAAGAATATTGTGAGTAACCATCATACATAAAGACAGTGGTCAAAGGGACCCATAGAAGGGAACAGTAGACGGAGTTACAGTGGTCTCAAGAAACCTGTTCCCGTTCCATGGATGCTCTTCATCGACAAGATACACATCACTACACAATTATGGGAAACAATGGCCTGCAGGCTACTCTTAAGGGAGACACCGCACTAGGAATATTCACCACCCACTTTCCGAACCAAAAAACCTACCTACCCACTGGAACCCCAGAATGTTCTATTATTTTATTCACACTATTCTAATTATGTATGAATAACTCTCTGTTACTTTCTCCAGAAGAAATATACATGAAAATCTCATCCTGCGCTACTGGCATCACTCATATCACACAAAATAGACATGTAAGTGACCACTTGCTTACGAACAAACTAGAACAGTAGCTAGTCATTAAGTCACTGAAGGTTTCACTAGGCAACCCTGCAGTCTCTATCGACATCCACGAACACAGTGGAGAATATTCACATCTATCTGTAAGAAATGCATATCTTCCACACTTTCATCAAGTTAAAGGGGTTATAGAAAATTATTTCTGGTGACAATTCAACCATTACCTCGTTAATTTTATGTTGCTCTTAGACACTATAAGATAAAAAAGATTAAATTTATCTGGGTAAAGTGAACACTCTTTCCTTTAGATGTTGTAGTATAATACTAATGACCCACTTTCGGAGAAGAGTAGGGGACGACGCTGAAATAACTTACAAATCTAAATGCAGTTTTAGAAGAGAAATTATAAAATCCTCTTTAATTAATAATTTTCCAAATTATAATATTGCCTATGGCTAATGGTCACCAGATTGTATAACTTCCTTGGCAATAAATAAACTGCTTCCCTCTACACTAACAATGGACAAAATCTATCAATGTCCACGTAGCGCCGGACACGTGACCTGAGCCCCCGTCCCTACCTGCTTACCTCACTGCTTTTGTATAGATACATGCTTTACTCCTCTCTGTTATCATATCTACTGAAGAGGATCACAGTTAGTGATTGAAATATACGGATCTTTTTATTTTCGCCTATTCTTCTCCGAAAGTGGGTCATTAGTATTATTTTACCAATGTGCTACGACATCGCTTTGTTGTGATGTTGCAGTGTATTTGATATATGCAACAGACTACTTGGGGTTTGTACACCATTTACTTTGGCCTTTGGTCCACCTAATCTAATTCTTCACCAACGATTGGCTATTCTGTCTCAAATCACTAATTTCATATACAGTATGTTGATACCTTATTCTAAGCATGTGTATGAAACACATTGCAGTGGACCCACGAATTTAGCGCGTTTTACTTTGGTGATTTTGTATATGGCGTCATTAGTCAATTATTATCCTATTCCGTTGTTGGCAACCAAATTGTATTTTGTGGTGCGCGTCTTAACTTTCATGATGTGCTTGGTCACCATGGTTGGCGCTGTTCGTCCTAGTGTTTTGTAATTACGTTTATCTTATTTTATCTATCAGTTCTCACCTTTAGTGATGATTTAAAGAGTATCATGTGCCTAATATTGTAATGCCTCCTCCTGATAAAATATGATTTTTACTGTAGGTAAGTGGTTATATATATATTTTTAAACTTTATTGTTATTAAATGTAGGACCATATATGATAATTGCCGTCCTACTACTATTTTGGCTCCTTTGTCTCTAATACATAGATCTGACTGTGTGTATATATATATATGTATATATATATATATATATTTATGTATATATATACATATATTTATATATATATATATATACATATATATACATATATAGATATATATTTATATATATATATATATATTTATATATATATCTATATATACATATATATATATATATTTATATATATATATTTATATATACATATATATATATATATTTATATATATTTACATATTAATATGTATGTATATATATATATATATATATATATATATATATATATATATATACATATGTGTGTGTGTGTGTGAAAAAAAATCTTCTGCAGGGATTCTAACCCTCGCCAGAGCGGCTTGTTTCATTCTGCCGAGGGCACTCGGGTGGAACGTGGTAGGTACTGTATTTCATCAAATCCTTTATGCAGGCTAGTCTTCCGACAAGTGTTTGTGTCATTTTGACATTTGGAAATAAACTCTTCTGCTGGGATTCGAACCCTCGCCAGAGCGGCTTGCTTCTTACAAGGCGAAGACCGTACTCGTCACTCCACCACAGCAGAAGAGTTTATTTCCAAATGTCAAAATGACACAATATATTTATATGTATATATATATATATATATATATATATATAATATATATATATATATATATATATATATATATATATGTCAAAGTATGTAAGACAAATGAGTGGAAGGGTGGCGAGATAAGCACAAGGACCTGTTGGAGATTTATTCTGACGTTTCGTCTTCCTTACCAGGACTTCTTCAGAGTACATACATTTCCAAATAATTGACACACTATATACCCGCTAAAGATCTCCACGTTCCACCACGGTCGACATCACCCCTACTCCCCCTCCGTTCTGCTTCGTGAAGTATTAAGCTGCTTGCCGTTCTTGTTAACTTGATCAACTCATCGAGGTTATTTTTCTCCTTTTCTTAGGAAGCCCTTTCCGTAGCACCTCTGTTTTGTCCCAGTCCGGTAGGTGGCTATGACTGTCCAAATAAATTACTAGAGAGTTTGATGTTCGGTGGGCCCTGACGTCATTCCTATGCTCCTTTGTCTTCTTTTTAATACTTCTACTGGTTTCTCCGAAGTAGCTCATAGGAGGACAGTTTCCACACGGTATTTTATAGGTGACGTTATTTTCCTCTTTGTTGCCCACGACTTTGTTTTGGTTCTTGGCAGCATCATATATTTTTGCTCCCGTGTTGAGTGCAATTTTGACACCAGCTTTAGTGAGCAAACGTCCCAACCAGTTTGATTGACTTGAGTTTGGTACGGACAGATATTCACCGCTAACAATTCAGATCACGTCTTCTTTGTTCTTTATGCTCCTTTTTGCTATATTTATAGCCTTTTCTTTTATCCGGTGCAATAACCCTTCCAGATAAGAGTTTGGTGAAGGCATTGAAATGTAATCTATCTTACCCTTGATCAATTATTCACTGCAAATACGGTATGCTGAAGAATCCAATGACTACTCCACTCTATCCTCTCATTATGGCCGGAGTAGTAGAGAATGATGTCGTCTTTATCGCACGGAATTTTCCCTTCCTCATCAAAATCCTCATATGACTACAAATTGTATGTCCATTATGTTTCGCTATTTTTCACAATCCACCTGAGCGAGGAGCACATCTCAGGACTAACCTGTAGGGATGGCGTCACCGTGCGGAATGACCCCGTGATGCTACCCTTGGTGGCTGACACGAACCTTCTTTAAGTTTTCGCCCTTTCCTAACTTCTGCAAATTGATTTCGTCCACCCAACCTGTTATAGGTTGTCTCCTACCACAGCTAATTTCTCACCCCGGACGACGACCTTAATTACCTAGAACCTCTGTTTTATATGATTATCCTACTTTCACAGTTACTTACAGAATGCGAACTTTTTATTAATGATTTAGTCTTGGCTCAATACTCATGGACTCGGAGAAGGAAAAATATCCAGCTGGAGCCGGGCAACATCGTCAACCGACGACCTGAAGGGTGCGGTAGGGCGAGAAAGGTGGGCTTCAGGTTACGATTTCCACTTGACCGACCTGCAGTTTGGAACAGTGCATAGTAACAAGGCAAAGGTCGAAGATAAACACGCCTCCTGGATAGAGCTCCTCGCCTTCAACGCTCAAGGAGAGGGAAATTTTGATCTGGAGAGATAAAGCCATGGATTAGGTGTATTATTTCTAACAGATAAGAGTTAATGCAATCGAGGACCAAAGAACAGAATACGAGTATAGTCTCACTTATATGTGAAGGGTAGTTGGAGCAGTAAAAAAGTACAGAGGGGAAGAAAGATGTCGTCAAGTTTCAAAGTAGGACGATGGAGTTATAGTCGTTCCATCATTTATTTATGGGAGTGAAATGTGGACACCCTCGCTCCAGCACCACCATATCCATGTAAACTTTGAACAGCCATGCCGACATTACACAATCCTAGCGCAACCCCACGGTTCTCGGGTCCTCGGAATCACCAGTAGACTTCTATGGAAAGAATATAGACTGTTGTCTGTATCATATTAATGTTTGTCTTTCTATGACACCGACTCTCTTTCAAGAAGAGAGCAGTTCCCCGTTGTTAGTCCTCCATGTGTGAAAAAATGGAATGGTGGGTGTTGGTGAATAGTCAAAGCTGATATAGAGTTTACCCAGTCCGAAACCCAAATTCTATTTTACAAATAATTCATTATAAACTCAATGTAGGTTCCTATTATTTCACATAGATGAAAAAAAGCGTCCACCTGTCAATGACACACTGGATATCAACCTCATAAACCTAATTAGGAAAGCATTTTACGTCGTCGACTGTAGACTAAATGTTACTTAAACATTTTCTGGAGCTGCAGAAGGGATCGACTCTTTGTTTCAGGGAGCCACCTCCAAGCAACAAAGGTCCCCAGAAGGATGGCCGCAGTTGGAATGAGGAGGATAAACCGGAGGGAAATAACACTTGTTAACCATGGGGTGATAAAAAGAAAACAGCCATATATTATGATACCCACAACAGAGCAAAGCGAACAGCCAACCGACTGAACGGCTGACGGAATCACTTCCCCCATCAGGATAGGAGGAACCAAGTTGATTCCTCCAGAGGAAAATATTATGAAAGACATTAAGGAGATCATCACGAATATTTTGGGGATAAAGGAAAAGGTCAAGGTAACAAAAGTTAAGACCAAGGATAAGATGCTCAAGATCGAAGAGCCGACGTAGAGGAGTCGTCTCCCGCACAGATCACTGACAAGGGCACCAAGAATCGCGCTGACAAGTCGAATAACCCCCAACAGGATGGTGCACAGGCGTGGGTCGAGGGTCATCCCCGCTTGACCGAAGATCAAGGTTGAATAAGGTACAAAAATGCTATAGCCGTTGGACCCATAGATGGCGAAGAGAGTAGCCATCAGTATGACAGGCTTGTAATTGCTCGACTGGCTCATTTGGTGAATCTGAAATACATGAGACATTTCTATTTATAAACAATACATTTGCTAGTCGTAACCTCTGCACAATATGTAATTACATTAAGCTACTAGATATTTCATTCCAGCCAGACAGTAATTATCAAGGACATGGTTTAAACAAGTCGATAAATAATGTAAATGTAATGTCGTCACAACGCTGGGTATCCCACAGAAACGTGCCTATGCATTGATTTGCAATGAACTTCAAATGACCAGAGTTTTAGCTTGTTGTGTCTTAAGGTTCCTTTGACATCATCAGAAACTGAATTGGTAGAACATATCAGAGGGGCAATATTGCTCTTCTTTATCTATATCCTAAGAGATGTCTTCAGCAGTTTGTGACCTTTGATAAAACTTAGTGTGCCACCTGCAACCAGTCGAAACAGTACAAGTATCTGATATATCCAGCTCCAAAGAGAACCAAGTCGATGATATCATCGGCCGAGAAGGTGATTTTTTAATGCAAGATTGTATTGCTGGATTGCCTGGAAAAGAGTCACACTGACACTGGCCTCTACTACGTTTATTTCTTGAGTTAGGTACGAGAGAACATTAAGAGGAATGGGCATGGGACACTGAAAAAAGGGTGCTCTCTCCACCAAGATAACGCTCTAGCTCACAAGTCCACGATGCTCATGGCTGCTATCCATGAATATGCATTCCAACTTTTCAGATACTTGCCCTGTTCAACTTTATCTGACGACCCCAGACTACCTGTTCCCTAAACTAGCTAAAGATACATTTTACATGTTTGACTACACAAATCTGAAAACAGTGCCTGATGTAGCATGCCACTTTGTTTTAATGAACCTGACACACTGAAAACAACTTGGGCTACTTGTTCATTCGCACTCTCTCTGTAAAAACTGTCAGATAACATAACCTCCATTTAGAAAACTTATGTATCACCCTGGCTCGCACCAGGTGACTTTATGGCATTCCTACATTCTGTTTCTATTTGTATCGTTTTACGTTCCTCTAAACAGAGATGCGGTTTTCTACGCTAATATTATAAAACACTTCATTTGTAATCCGCATATCTCACTGAAGACCAGTTTTCCATAATTTCCGATTTTCATTTTCAAGTTCGTGTAAATTTTGCATAGATTGATACTCCAGCGATTGATAAAGTTTCTATGTCTAATAAACTTCCGCCAAGTGAAGAGGAACAGGCTCTAAAGTACTTCCTTTATTTCTCCTCGCATATCCATACCTCTACAACAACAGATATATGTCAATCCAAACATACCTTTTCCTCACCTTCTTATATCAGTGTTATTTGCCGTGTCCTTTATTTTTATACACACACACACACACACACACACACACACACACACACACACACACACACACACACACACACACACACACACACACACACACACACACACACACACACACACACACACACACACACACACACACACACACACACACAGTTGTATGTATATAAGGATCCTTACCTGTTCTCTGACTCCTGGTTTTTCACTGCTCAGGGAGACGCATTTTTTTACTTCCTGAAAGTGATCTTCCACATCGTCAGCAGAGGGATAAAGCGATTTCAGAGCGGAGACGGCAGCATCTCTCTGTCCCTTTTTAACCAACCAGTACGGGGACTGGGGAGAAAATATTCAGTATAGGGTATACGTTTTCCTCTCTCTCTCTCTCTCTCTCTCTCTCTCTTTCACACACACACACACACACACACACACACACACACACACACACACACACACACACACACACACACACACACACACACACACACACACACACACACACACACACACACACACACACACACACACGAGCATAGCTCCCCTTCCCGCAAAATACAACTAGGTAAATACAACTAGGTAAATATACACACACACACACCAATAAATCTAAAAATTATTTCAAGGAAACAGGCAATGAATGCATAAGAATCAGAAGATAATTTAAGAGACCTTGAAATAGGTGTAACACACATGTGTAGATATTAACCAAAGTTGGTCGATAAATATGATAATCGTAAATTTAGACAGAGGGAAAGAATCAGCAACTACAAGATTTTATACAATATTATGTGAACATGCATACGAATCAATCTGACATAATGAATTTCTCCAGATTATATTTACCAAGATAAATGATTCTGAAGAAGAGGAGAGGATAGCTGGAAACAGCGTTGAATAATATCACTGTGGAAGTTCGAGAAGTACAAAATCTGCTCAATAAACTAAATATTGCTAAATCTGATGGTATCTCAAATTGAATACTAAAGAATGTAGAGAACAACTGGCGTACTAGATTCATGGGCTGGAGTAGAAAGTAGGAGTTAATTAAACCGAGTCTGCTGGAGTGAATATACTTTTTGAAGAACATTTGTGAATAATAGGATATCATATTCTAAACAACTAATTTAGCTCAGTATTCGTAAACGAAACACCTTAGAGTGAAGTCCTTATTGAAGCCTGTGATAAGTCTAGGGGAAACTCACTCACTACTGTAATTATAACAAAAGAAAATATTAAAAGATCTATAGAAAAACTCAAAGTTGATAAAACATCAGGGCCTGACGGTTGGCATCCAAGAATATTGAAGGAAATGAAAAACGAGATTGTTGTTCCATTAGAAATTATAAAAAAAAACACATATCCAGAGATGTATCAAAAGAATGGAAGTTAGTTAACGTTACCCCCATATCTAAAAAGGGCGACGAAAAGAAACTAATTAGTTGGCCTATAAACTTGATCTTATCGAAGACTGTTTAGAAAGTAACTATTTGATAAACGAGATCCAGCATGGGTTCAGACGGAAACGTTTTTACGTGACCAACCTGTCCCGCACGAAAGACTATCTGCTAAATTAGCTTCACACGGAATTAGTGGTAGCCTATTAAAGCTGGACTATACTCCATTCCGATTAGAAATGATGGAAAACGAATACTTTCTCATAGTAGCTTGAATAATGAAAAGTTGGAACGAGTGTGAGGAAGAAAGGGAGGAGGAGGAGGAGGAGGAGGAAGAGGAGGAGGAGGGAAGGAGTCATCAACTACCATTCCTCTCTCCCTCCCTTCCCTCTCTTCTTCGCGCCACGAGCGTCATGACACAAAATATTGATAAAAATCCTTGATTTTAATTTTCTTGTGGATTTTATGTGAAATATGAGTGTACCATCGTGTTCAAGAGTTGTTTATGTAGGAGAACACGTGTTTTATTCTACATTTGTTATAACTGCTGTAGACATCGATTATAAATAAAGATGTGCATAAACCGATCATTTATTTTCCTTGATTTCAACTCTACATAATTAGTTAGTTTCTTACCCTATATAGTTTTGAAAATTTTGTTATAGTTGTAGAATGACTGCTCTTTCCAGTAATTGAAACCAAAATTTCTTATGTTATAAACAAAGTGGAGAAATACAATATTATCTGAAGGAGGTGAGAAATTTGTGTAACGCTGGTGCCTGTGTGGAGCAGGAGTCTGCAGTACTACCAACTGTACCGAGCTGCATGGCAGAAATCGAGTGTAATTTCTTACTGGAATGGACTATCGTGATTTGTTTAATGTAAATAGGGAGTTTTTCTATATGCCAAACTTCTATATGGAAAAATATACAAGTGAAGTTCCTCAGTGTTTCGTTCTTGGGCCACTTCTATTCAAAGTATTCATAAATGGTATAAACCCTAAAACAATTGTCTCAAAGTATGCTGATCATACAAAAAATGTGCGGAATGGCAAATGATCACCTGAACCAATTAGATATTCAAGAAGATTTAGATAAACTAGAGCAATTGCCTGAAAAGTGACTAATGAAATTTAACACAAGTAAATGTAATGTTATGCATATAGGTAAAAATAACAGTAAGTGCGATTACAGGTTATTTGGAAATTCCTTAACAAAAAGGGATAGTGAAAAGAATCTCGGCACAATTATCAGCAATGATCTCAAATCATCTAAGCAATGCATTTCCTCTTCAGAGAAAGCAAATAAGATTCTAGGACTGATTGCGTGATCTTGTGATTTTAAAAGTCCATCTGTCATTAGCAAGCTATATAAATTATTAGTTTGTCTAGATTTGAATGTGCTGTATCCGTATGGTCACCGAATCTCATTAAAGACATTGGCAAATTAGAAAAAGTACAACGACTAGCCATAACACCGATTCTAAAAATCAGAAATAAATAATACGAAAATAGACTAAACCATATGAATCAATTTTTCTAAAAAAAAAAAAAAAAAAAAAAAATAATAATAATAATGATAATAATAATAATGACAATAAAAGTAGGCTCAGGGGTGATTTGATACAAGTCTTTAAAATTCTAAAGGGAATTGCCAACATAAAAAATTGCGAAATTCTCACTGTACGTGAATCAGACTAGAATTAATGGTCTCAAACTGTTATGTAGTAGCTTTAATCTAGAAGTAGTTAGGAACAATTCCGCTAACCGTGTAGTAAATGAATGGAAGTTTTAAAATTAATTTAGATGAACACCTAAGCAATATGTTGTGATGCCTGCCATTTATTCTATTTGATTTTATGAATATATTTTAAGATTCATTTAGATGAACACCTAAGCAATGTGCTGTAATGCCTGCCATTAAATCTATTTTATTTTTCATTTATTGGTATTTATCTTTTTATCGTTATCTATCTGTTTTATTACTATTCATCTGTTTGTTTATTATTTATCATTATCTGTCTATTTATTTTATCTATTTATTGATTTACATATTTATTTGTTTATTTTTGTCTCTATTCATTTTTTATGTTTCTTTTCTCATTCGACCTAGTTGTGGACCAAAAGGCCTACTGTTGGCATGCTCTTCCTTTGAAATCCTTTGTAATCCTATACAAGCACTCCTCCAGCACTCTGGAACATTCTCCTACCTTAGGCACACATTAAACGACCTCAGTAGGTAACCCACTATAACCGTTCCTCCCTTTATTAGACACTCTGCATGACACCTATTCAAACCAGGCGCCTTTCTAATTTGATCACTTTCAGTGGTCTTTGTATCATATATTTTCCTATCACTCTGTCATTTTCCTCTTTCATCAGTCATTTTCCTACCTCCTCCCACCGCCACAATCATTCCCTCCCTAACATCCTGCACAATTCTCTGAAACATTCTACTTATCTTTCCATCTGTTCATCTTCATGTTTTACCTTTTCCTTTCTATCTGACTCATTCCCATTTTTTTTTTCAATTCCTCCCGAGATATCTTTTCATTCTTTCCGATCTTCTCAATCAAACTCCTGCCTCATTTTACAACTGCTCTTTTCTTTGCCTCCTTCACTTTCCATTTTGCTTTTTCCCTCTTCTTGTGTCTCTTATGTGCTTACCTAGATCTACCTTGCAACCAATTCATATACGCTTGCTTCTTAGCCTTTACCACCACCTCCATTTCTTTATCTCTCCATTCATTACCTTTCCTAATGTCCCCTACCATCCTCGTTATCCCTCATATCATATTTGCACACTTTGTCACTTCCTCCTTGAAGCATACAAATTATTTCTCTACTCCTACTTCACTTTACGTTTTAAAGTAAAGGGAAGCATAATAGATTGAAACAGCCCAAAGGAGTTTCTCCCCGTCTTCTTTCCTACATGAGGGGACGGAGAGGGGAGGTCGCCGAATCAATGAAACGGCTTTGCAGTGGATGTGCTGTGTCTTGCGATACTTCTTCTGACCCAAGGCAGTGGATAAGATGCAGGAATGACCCGTCACCCATGATGTGCCAAGATAAGAGGGAGAGAAGAGGGTAGAGGGGAGTGGAGTATGTAGGGGATGAAATGGGTGGGAGTGATTTCTATACTTTTTTTTTGGGAGGGGGGGCTACCTCCCGTGTAAGGGGGAAGAAAGCCTTTGATATATATATGTATGTATGTGAATTTATTCTCAGCATCTCTATACCCCTCTCATTTTTCCTCCTCTACTTTTCCTCCAATCTCAATTTTTCAATTAGAAAATTATCTGGCACTCCCTCACTCTTTCGCCTGAAAGCATGAGCGTAAAAAACTTCTCCAATTCTCAGTTTGAGTAGCACTACATAGTCCATTAATTCCTTCCTTTTGCCACCCTTTCTCATATATACTTGTGTTTAGTTCACTTCTTAAACACTGCTGTAATCGTCTCACTTTCTAAACACATCCCAAACACCATATTTCCACTATCATTTTTACCTGGCATCATGACCCCCCTTTCCACTCCATTTATTGGCTCATCTCTTACCAAAGCACTGAAATTCATCAACACCTCTGCATTTACAATCCCCCTAAAACCCGCTAAACACTCATTTAAATATATATAAAAAGAGTGGTATGGTGGCGAGTTGGTCACGTTTCTCACTACCAGGACCGTATGCACTCCAATTTCATCATCACTCGCATTATCTTCAAAGACACTTCCCTCCACTCCACCACGCACTTTCCTATTCATCGCTTACCAGCAGAGCCACTCCATCCCTCACTCGACCCCTCATCACATCCGACACTGTCCTCACCACATTCCCAAACTCAGACTCGCACCTCCCTTCAATTTGGTTTCACTTAACGCTACCACATCCATCTTCCTTCTCATAAAGAAACCAGCAATATCTACCCTTTTAATCTTATCTGTACCACAACCATGTACATACCCAATTAGTAGGGTTCTGATTGGAGTCCTTTTATCAGGCCCTCTTATACATTGACTTTTCGTAGGAAAAACATACAGACAACAGAGTCCCTAGTATTATCACTCCATCCCACTTAGTCGCCTTTTATAATACACATGGAAAATACGGTGGCAGAATTCTCAACCCCCTCCCCACACACACATCACCGCCACATGAGAATCCAAAAGAGGTAGAATCACAGAAGTGGTAAAGGATAGGTTTAAGGGAACAGTGCAAAGAAGGGACAAATGTAGTATGATACAATTTAGAGTTCCTTCCATTTCAACACCTCAAATGAAAGATAGAACACATGATGAGGATCATGCAATGGAGAAATAGGTTACACCAAAGATAATTTATACATCTTTGGGTGTACACATAAAAGAAAAATCAAACCGGATGGACACTTGAAAATTCAAAGCTATTTCTATCTATACAAATGAGCTTAAGATAAAACTGTTTATAGTGCAGTTCTTTAAACAGAGTCTTGAATATCCAACAATGATATTGATCCACGAAAGGAAGACATCGTCAAACGAGAGAAAATACATGTAACCTTAACCATGAGATTTTATGAAGAATGGGCGCTGACTGGAGCTACCAAATACCATTGAAATAAATGGGTGAAATGACACAACTATACAAATTTCCCAAAGAGGAAAAATTTGTGAATAAGGAAAATTCCACCCGGTAATTATAAATGGCAATATATGTTCATGGAGAGAGGAAATATCTCGTGGGAAAAGAATATAAAAAATTGAAATGATCACGACCAACACACGCACATCCACGCGTACATATCCAGTACATACACACGGGCAAATATATAAATTACATAGTGTCAATACACGTACCTCAGGCACGAATATGAGAAGTATTAATTGAGCTACAAATGGCAGAGCGCAGAAAAGCGTTGTGTAGTCCCAAGGCAGGAAGATATCAGCCACATTGACTTCTAGACTTCCCAGGATTGACATAAACCTCGGAATACTTGCAGCGACCCCTCGTATATTAGGAGACACAAGCTCGCTGACCAATGGCTGTATCGTCGTCACTATAATGGCAAAGGGCGCCCCTGAAATGGCCCGGCCTATGAAGAGTGCCGTTTTAGATGAGGTGAGGCCCATCAGCAACCAGGAGGCAATGGCCAACACGACGCCTACTACCACGGAGCCTTTGAGTCCGACTAACTGGACGATGAATCCAGAGAGTAGCATGCAAGGGATGCATGTGATGATGGGCAGAGTAGCTGTGAAAGAAAATGTTCATTTACTTCTAAGATTAATAGGTGAATTGACTTTGGAATGAAAGGATCGCACCTAAGAATTTTGGAACTCTCGGCTGGATTCAGCTTTGGGGTTCATCATAGTAGTAAGGTCCTAATTTATGGAGCTCCGTGGCAAGAAGTTGACATTTGTTTAGGGTGTACAGATTGCCTGAGTCCACGTGAACGACGCGACCTGACGCTGCCTTAGACCAGCCAGCCAGCCAGCCAGCCAGCCAGCGTCAGGTCGCGGCGGCGCCACCCAGGCCGGAGACAGCCAGCGTTAGGTAGTGTCGCCCACGTGGCCTCAGGTATTCTGTACAACAAGAGAGATAACGGCAGTTTAGGGTCCCAAGCAATTTCTTATCTTGTTTATAAGTTGGGTAGTTACTTCTAACATTAACTCTTTCTTCAAAATATATTGTCAAGAACGTAGGGGACGTGGGTCTGGTTGAAGACAAACTCTGGATTTGTTAGTTTATATATAGTTGGGCGCATACGAATCAGAGAAATAAGCTCGCTTTTGCCAGCGAGAGGAGCGGGGGAAAGAGTAGGAGACGGTGGCTGTCCTAGGCGAGGCGAGGTCTCGGTTCTGGAGGTGGCTGAAGATAGCTTCCTCAGTCCCGAGGCCGTCTGTCCTTGGTGAACTCCCGATAGCCCCTTGTAGTATTAACCGGGATCAGGTTATGACCCTCGCATTTTCTGTCCCTTCGGAGACGCTCAGCACAGCTGGGAGATGCTGATGTTTCAGGAGACTCGCGACGGGTCGTCGGACCTCAAGGGCCCGTTTATCCGACCGACCCGATGAGACCGGGGCATAACCTCAGGGCAGTGAGTCGGTGACTGCCCTGAGGTGTTTGGTCTCTGGGGACCTTCGGAGGCGCCGACGTTGCTTATATATGCGCCGCTAGCAAGGGCAACTTCCTGACATACAGTATACATATATGTATATTTCCATTAGGCACAGCTACATTGTTGTGAATACGAAAGATGTGAGGTTTTGGTAAATATTGTTCCATATAAATATATATATATATATATATATATATATATATATATATATATATATATATATATATATATATATATATGTATGTGAGTCGTTCAAAATCTGCCAAGCCAAGGATTCTTACATCCATAAGAAGTGCTAAATCCCTTTTTTATTCTTATTCTTCACCCGGATTCTGGCCCCTAGTCAATAAAAATCCAAAAGATTTCGGCAAGCCTGCATGGCATACTTATGAGGCAAAACATCTTACAATGAAATATGAAGGTTTTGCCCTTGTAGTTCTTTGTATGAATTAAAAAAAAAAAAATAGTGACCTATATACTTTGCTTTAACCCTGTTCATACCAGATGTCAATTTCTCTCTTATTCTGGCCAATACCAGGTTATCTTATTTGTCTACGTGGCATTTCCTTGTTAGCGAAAGGAATGTAGCCTATTTCAAACGAGTGTCTTTTTTCCGCCTGCCAGTTTTTTTTTTTTTTTTTTTTCTTATGTCCGGGGCCCTCTCTAGTTACCAAATTGATTGCATTACTACAGAGAATAATGTAATTACTTCCACGAGAGATACATAGATGATTACCTAGCCAGCCTACTTCGTAATCCGTCATTAGTAACCGAGGGTATGAAGGAGTGGAGACGTTGGCAGTCGTGATATTATTGCTGGTCACGATGAGGTCAGCGAAGATATTCGGCCACGCCATGAAGTTTCCACCTATCAGCATGCAGCCGGCAGCCACAATAGCAAACGCAACCTGCAGCAGAAAAATACATATAACAAGGACAGCACACACACACACACACATACACACACACACACACACACACACACACACACACACACACACACACACACACACACACACACACACACACACACACACACACACACACACACACACACACAAAATTAACATATCAATCATCAACGGGGCCGACGCCTTTCTCGGCAGTTTCTCCGAGTATGCCCCCGTGAAGCCAATTTTCCCACTTCAAAAAGCTTTTCGCAGGATTGGTCGATTTGTATCAACCAAGAGTTTCCTAAGCACCACCTTCATGTGCTCAAATGAAGGTTGATTTTTATAGAGAGAACCCTATGATTGGGATCAATATCAGGGAAGTATGTCATATGTCCATATAACCGATGTTGACTTTTAAGAATTATGCTAGCAATATTAGTGATACTTCATAATTTTCCCAAGGCATTTGGTAATAAGAACTTCAAGGTGACTTTTCAAATTAGAATAAAGTGTCCATGTCTCAAAGTCGTATGTCAGTACTAGAAACTCGTGACATGAAGGCTTGGATTTTATTGTTCCAGCATAAATATCGACAACGCCATAAGCTTTGCTTGAACATGCAAATTATAAAAAAAAAAAAAAAAAAAAAAAAAAAAAAAAAAAAAATAGATGTACACTACCAGGGAAGAACAGTTTGAATTGTACCATCCTGTAATCACTTAGTCTTGAACTGTATCATTATGAAAGCCCTTAATGTTGGCCCAAGATATCTGTAGTCCCACCGGTTTTGTCATCCTTCACAATGATTTCAGGGCTGCAACCATAACCTTGAACGGCTCCGCAAGAAGTTCTGCGTCATCGACAAAGATAAACTCAGCAACTTTAATGTTGTTAATGGATGTGTATTCGTAGATCACAAAGCACCACACGGTGCACTGAATTAAACGCATTAATTAATGGAATCATCAACATGGGGGGCTGCAAGTAACACCTACTACGAGTAAGACTCACGTTGGTGCTCGCTCCACAAGAATACGAAGCACTAGGTAGGTACAATCATTTTTTGGCTCGTTGGTTGTAAGCATAGACTACTCCTGCCCTATTGAATGCATAAGTTTTATGCAGTCGGTACGTTAGGAAATGTAGTTGGGTCCCCACAGACCAAATTCAAAATAATGCTGGACACTCTTAATTAACATCTACTAGCTATCCTTCCTTGCAATTACCACCCCCCTTAACCATCCCCCTGCAATTACCATCCTCTATGACTCCATCTCTCCAACGCGATGAAATACGATGGGCCTCTGAAACTTTAGTAGACAAGAGGAATCCCGCGCCAGCAACTGATGGGTAATCACCTTGTAATTGTTGCAGTCGTGTTGATCCTCTTTCCCCCTCCAGATAGAGACGAAAAGTCCATTCTTACAGTCAAAGGGAATGATACCGGACTGTCAATAGGCTTTGCCTTCGGTTTTCAGTAACCTCGCGCCTACGTTGCAGATATCATCTACATTTCCACTCTTCAGCTTAATCACAGCCTCTCTAACCTCCCTCAGAGACGGCGGACTTTCATCTATCAGTGTACCGGCAACCGTCACCCAACTAACAGCTAGAGGTGACTGGCCGCTTGGAGAGTCATCACTGTACGTCTCCTCCAAACAATCAGTCCAGCGGACTGTACACTATTTTCCAATCAGCTGTCCGTACAGTGCTTACCAGTGTCACAGATTTTGAGCAGAATTTCTTTGGGAATCGGTAAGTAGGTTTAAGTATCTACATCGAGATGACCCCTGACATCCTTAACGATCCCCCAGACATACTTCTCCTTATTTCTTCTCAAAAGAGCACTAGTGCCCCACTTCAGAATCCCATATTGTTTCAGGTCCTCATACAATCTGGCAGCATGATTCATTCATATATTCTCCTATGTCTTTGGATTTGGACGTTTTCCACTACACTCCCCGGCAGCTTCTAGAGTTTCACATTTTAAGGTCTACGACAATTTCTTCTGGGTTGTGCAGGGCACCAAGCACATCAGAGCATTTAGTGATTGCTGCAACATACTCCTGATTGTACGAATCAACCCTGAGAATCTACAAATGAAATCCTAGTAGAGTGTAATTCTTCTGGATTTGCCATGCAGCTTGAGCATTGCAACCACAGATTGATTAATTATCGACCGACTCAGCATTTTGATAAACCATGCAGTTCTGTAGGATCCCTCAACGACTACTGACATAGATACAACATATTTTCTTTGCCGCTCCTTTGGTGTTGCTATAACAAGTATTATGTTCAAATAATTTCAACATTCCTTAATCAACCCAATCTCTCATCTCCTTGTCTACCCTTCCCTTTGCTCTCCGCCTCACCTCCAAATTTCTCATTCTATCCATCCTCATAACTCCAACCGTACATCTTAAACACTCCACCTCAAACATGATTAGGTTCTGAATTTCTATCTCCTTCAGATTCTAAGTCTCTGCTCCATATAGTCCCGAGGCACAATCACCCCTTAGCGCAGTCCTGTTCTTGTTTTCACCCTCCATATACCTGCTTCTCATGACATTCGCATTCCCTGAGATATTTACTTGTTTCTCTTACGCTATTATTAACTTTCACCTGCATTCCTCCATTCCCATCTACAAGTAACCCCAAATACTTAAAACTCTCCACTTCCACTTCCTCCAACCTCTCGCCCTAAAACTTTTGTACATCCCATCACCTTACTTTTATCTACATTTAATTTAACCTTCTTTCTCTCTACCCAAACTACACCACAGTGTGAGCCTATCTTGCAACTAATTACAACTAATTTACCTCCTACTTTCCTCCACTTTTATCCAGTAACTTTAAGCACCTACCTAGCAACCTCGCGTTTACCTCCCGTATCACCCTACCCACATAGGTATACGTTGAACAACCATTGTGACATCATACAACCCTGACGCAGTCTCATTTTCACCCCCAAACAACTCATTCTCTCCATTCCCTACTCTCATTTTCTATCTTCTAATCACGTAAAAAAAAAAAAAAAAAAAAAATCAAATAAAGTAAAATAAAAAATACCACCCTCAGCAGACTTCCCATTATCCCATACACCCGCAACATATCCCGTAACACCTCCCTCTTAATCTTGTCATTCGCCTTCTCCAAGTCTGAGAAAGCCCAAATGACATCCATAACCTTTGCCAAAAATCGATCGTATATATGTCTCCCTACAGAGTAGTGTGTATTCAATTAGGAATTCAGATATCAAGTAAAACCTCACCCTTCAAATGATAACCATAATGCTCTTCCTCAGTTACTTCCTCTGTTCCCTTTTAATTCTCTCGCTTAACAACCTTTCATACCTCTTACCAACTATTCTTGACAGACTGACCTCCCTAAAAATGTTGCATGAATATCCCCCTCCATTTCCTTTGTATACCACAACTATACATGTACTTTTCTGGTCTATTGGAATATTTTCTTCCTTAGGCCCACATTAAGTAATCTTACTGGCCATTACAATAGAGTTAATCCTCCCTTCATCAGATACTTCACTCGATATTCGCCTAATTCAGTCGTCTTACCAATTTTATTTGTTTCAATGAACTTTATTTCCTCTTTTCCTATAGACCGATCACTTTCCTCTCCCATCAATCAATTTCTTCGCATCCCCCATTGCCACAATCAAAGCCTCCTCTCCACCAGTCAACAAATCCCTGAACCACTCTACGCATCTTCCTCTTACTACTTTCACTTGCTTTAGCATATGTTCATCTACAGTATTTACCTTCGCCATTCCAACCGACTTGCTCCCCGTCACTCTTTTTACTTCCTTCCAAAACATACTTTTATTCCTCTCAAAACTCTCCATCAAACACGTTGTGTTTCCTTTGTCTCCCTCACATTTACTATGTAGGTTTTACGTGGTTCCCAATTTCTTTGCAGCCAATCATCATGTGCTCGCTTCTTTTCTGCCACCACGGCCTTCACCTCTATTGCACCATTTGCTTCTTCTTCTTCTGTTTCCTCCCATCTTCATCTTACATTTCATCTCTTCCTCCTCGAACCATACCCATTCTTCTTCTACTCCTATTTTTCTTATGTCCTTCACTTCATCCCATATTTCTCTCAGTTTCATTTTGTGTTGTTTCCTTTTTTTCTTTTGTGCTCACCTTCAGCACTTTTCTTCTTCTTTCCACTTCACTCTAAAGTTTCATTTTATTAGATAATAATCTGACTATCTACTGCCCTTTCCTCTTGATAGATTCACGTCCAGAATTCCTCCAATCCTCCTTTTGAGCACTATTATCCTCTCATCCACCAACCTCGCCCACGAATATTTATGTCTGTATCTTTGTCAGAGTTATGATCATAATTTCCCCCATCAATACACAGCCTTAATATCCTCTCTTCGTTACGACTCCTTCCTACTATTCTCCTACTCTGGCATAAAGATTTTGTCCCAAAATTCTCTACACACATCAAGATAAATCTAAAATGCTTCCCTATCCTCTTCACTTTTCTCATTACCACGGCCATATGTAGTCACAGATCCCTATATCTTCTATCTCAATTTCATAGTTGATGACACTTCTCTCCATTCCTTTCTACACACAGTTGAAACAATGATACTCCTTTTCTGCCTTCTTCATTCTCATACTTCTTTTCTCCTTCTTCTTCCTCTCCCTCTCCCTCAACACTGAGGTACTCTCTTTACGTTCCTGAAAGCCTCTATATCTACTCCTTTTCTTCTCTTTTTATTCTGTTATTAGTCATACTCCTTTCTGACACCTGCTTGGGCACCAACTATAGTATGACATCTTATGTTGAAAACATGGATGTTTAATTAAAGTGTTTGTTCTCCGAAATATTATATCCTTGCATCATTCATAACATCTCCACAAAACCAGTTTTGATATGAGAAAAAAGGTAAATCAACCAATCAGTCAATTAGTCAATCAATCAGTTGATTATCAATCAGTCAGTCAGTCAACTAATTCATCAATAATTCCACCATTCAGCCACCTGAAGTCCACCGGTGAGTAAAAGGCTTTCCCAACCTCTTTCACAAGTCGTGCGGCTTCACCTGCAAAAAATCTCTGAATAGTCTCTATCTTCTGCCTGGTCGTTCTTTCATGGCAATTTTTATCAATCTGTAGTGGAATATATGTTTTTGAAGCTTGCCTGTTCTCTTGGTTGGTTTTCATTTAGAAATTGGCTCTATTTGTAAAATAGATAAAAGAATGAAAATATTGTATACGTTTGATCACAAACTAAATTGTCGATAAATGAATAAGATCTTTCTGGCCCCCTTTATTGTGAAATAAAATTGCTATATCACCGGACCATGATTCAGAAATACTGTAGGAGAGGTAATCTACGATACGATACACTATCTTCCCCAGTTGATTTTCTTCGTTTTATCGTTTAAAAGGCGAATCTCACGGCTTCACTCGTGATTTCTGATACACAAATAACATTTACAGATAAATTTACTGAATCTGCTGTGATATTTTAGAGGTCAGGCTCTTGATAATCATATTTCTATATTTTTTTCTAACCAATGTGACTCTGAAATTGACGATATTTCCTTTCCTGCATTCCAAAGAAAGCTTCTGCTGCCTTACTAAAGCTAATCTATGCTGGTGACGACATGAAAATGCATATTTCAAGAATTCAGATGTTTAAAACCTCACCTCTCAAGTAATGACCTATGATTTTTCTCACAGTTTCACAATATACTTTTATACTCTTACCTCTTCCTTATTCTTTTACGCACATTATTTAAGAAAAATTCAAGATGGTTGTTATTCCAACACTTCCAAATTTTCTTTGCGCTATGTCGTTGGACAA
>NC_134788.1:14765062-14870062 GCF_046742065.1 Oratosquilla oratoria | reverse complement strand
AGTTTATTCCATTCATTAACTGCACGGTTGGCGGAGTTGTTTCTACCCACTTCCAAATTAAATCTATTCTTGACAGTTTGAGACCATTGTTTCTTGTCGAATTCTCATTCAGCGTGAAAATTTTGTCGCTTTTGATGTTATCAATTCCCTTTAGAACTTTAAAGACCTGTATCAAATCACCTCTGAGTCTACGCCTTTTTAAGGAAAACAGATTCATATGTTTTAGTCAATTTTCGTATGATTTGTTTTTTATATTTGGAATCAGTTTTGTGGCTCGCCGTTGTATTTTTTCTAGTCTTTCAATGCCTTTAATGCGATTCGGTGTCCATACGGAAACAGCATATTCCAAATGTGGACGAACTAATGAGTGATGGATTTTTGAAGTCAAAGGATTGCGCAATCAGTCCTAGAACCTTATTTGCTTTCTCAGAGGCTGAAATACACTGCTTAGATGATTTGAGATCGTTACTGATAATTACGCCGAAATCCTTTTCACTATCCACTTTTGTTAACGAATTTCCAAATAACTTGTAATCGTACTTACTGTTATTTTTACCTATGTGCATTACCTTGCATTTACTTGTGTTAAATTTCATTAGCCACTTTTCAGACCATTGCTGTAATTCATTTTAATCTTCTTGAATATCTAATTGGTTTAAGTGATCATTTGCTATTCCGCACATTTTTGTATCATCAGCAAATTTGGAAACAATGGAATTTAGTCCGTGGTTTATATCATTTATATATACTATGAATAGAAGTGGTCCAAGAACGGAACCTTGGGGAACTCCACTCGTTACATTTCTTCCATCTAGAAGTTTTTCCATTTATAACAAATCTGCTTTCGATCATTCAACCAATTACTAGTCCAACTTAATAGGCTACCACTTACTCCGTGTGAAGCTAATTTAGTAAGTAGTCTTTCGTGGGGGACGGTATCAAAAGCTTTTGCAAAGTCTAGATATATCAAATCTATATTGTTTCTTTTGTCATAATTCGATATGACTGTGTTGTAAAATTCGAGTAAGTTAGTCACGTAGTCACGCAAGAACATTTCCGTCTGAAACCATACTGGCTGTCATTTATCAAACAGTTACTTTCTAAATAATGTTTGATAGCATATCTGATAATAGTTTCCATCAGTTTTCCTAGGATTGAAGTCAAACTTATAGGCCTTTAGTTATTTGGTTTCTTTTTGTCACGTTTTTTGAATATGGGAGTAACGTTAGTTAGCTTCCATTCTCTTGGGACATCTCCGGATATGATGGATTTCTTGAAAATAATTTCTAATGGAACAACATCTCATTTTTCATTTCCTTTAAGATTCTTGGATGCCAAGCGCTGACTACCTGGTTACTAAGTCTATTCCATTCGTTAACCACTCTGTTGGTAAACCCGCTCTTCCCTATATCCTTCTTACATACATGCATATACCAAGGCTTTTTCCCCCTTACAAGGGAGGTAGCCAAAAAGGACAAGGGATGAAATCATTCCCACCCATTCCATCCCCGAAAACACTCCACACCCCTCCACCCTCCCTCCCATCTCAGCACCTCCTAGATGACGGGTCATCCCTGCACCCCGTCCACTGCCCTGGGTCAGAAGCAGTGTCGCAGGACACAGCACATCCACAGCAAGGCCGCTTCATTAAATCGGCGACCCCCCTCTCCGTCCCTCCATATAAAGGAGAGGACGGGGAGAAAATCCCTTCGTGCTGCGTCAAAATTTTTGCTCACACACACTACCTCACCCCCCATTCCCCCGTCTATTCCACCTCATGCATCACAACATTTTCATGTGGGGTGGGGGGGGGGGAAAGAATACTGCCACCAAGTATTCCCACTTGGATCTTAAGAGGCGAGAATAAAGGGACGGGGATTGGGACTAGGCATCCTTCTCCTTGTAGCCCTGCAGGGGAAACTCCAAAAAGCAAAGGCAGAGGCTATATCCTTCTTAGAAACTAAAATTGTTCCTCCCGTTATATGATGACCATATTTGCATCACCCTTGTCAAGGCCCTTGGCCCATTTGCATCCCATTAAACTCCGATGACAAGATTCTTGTCATTTGGTCAAATAAAACAAAAAATCATAAAACACCAAAATGTTTGATCAAACACCAGAAAAATACGACGTCATATTTTTCTGGTGTTTGATCAAACATTTTGGTGTTTTATGATTTTTTGTTTTATTTGACCAAATGACAAGAATCTTGTCATCGGAGTTTAATGGGTTAAAGCTCTTGGCCCATTTGAATACCTCTATTAGATCACCCCTGATTACGTTATTAGATCGTCCTCAATCGAAACCCAATGTTCAGGGACAGCCAGAACACGTGGCAATCACAAGTACCCGTAGGTGATCGACGTAGATTCAGGAGTCGTTGGGAATCGAGCTTTGGCTGTCGGAGTTCCAGGGCAAGGTGGAAGACCGACTCAGCTCAGGCTGAAATATGTTTTGGTTCTTTTAGGCCTTTGTTGCTCTTCTGCCCTTTGTAAGAGGAAGTTTACAATTCTAACGGTTCGTCGAACGTGTCTGTCGAACCGCGTTCGACGAACTGTTAGACCTTTTAAACCCTCTCTATGTCATCGGTGTCGTGTCGCAACTGATGCAACCTGTTTCGTCAGAGGACGTTCCACTCTCGTGAGAATTGAGTGATGATTACCTTTTTTTTTCATTCTTTTGTGTCAGTTTTCAATTCATGCCGTTCCTGTTTTTAGTACATTTGATTACTTATTGTCTAGTACATTTAATTATTTATTTATTCATTGATTCATCTACTTTGTGCGAAAGATTGCTTAGTCAGATTTTTGTCCCCTCTGACGAATTGCATGTGTTATTGATTGTTATTGATCTCTCTTATATTTTCTTACATTTTCGTTTATCTGTTTATATACTTATTTAGTTTACACATATAGACACACGGACACACACACGGAAACACACACACACACACACACACACACACACACACACACACACACACACACACACACACACACACACACACACACACACACACACACACACACACACACACACACACACACACACACACACACACACACACACACGCTCGATAGAGAGGACTTGTTAAGTTGAGACAAGAGAAACACAAGAGGACATGGAAACTCAGTTATAGAAGAGATCTGAAGAACAGTTTTCCACACATAGTGGAACAAACTGGATGAAAAAATAGTGTGTGCAAAAACCATTTACGAATTTAAGAGCAAATTAGACACTGTGAGATACAAAGGCGGGACACTACGAGCGTAGCTCCCCTTCTCGTAAAATACAACTAGGTAATTACACACACTACTTTCCCACCTCAGAGTATGTCCGATCTCTAGTCAGGGAAACAAGATAAGGAGAAAGATGTATTCCATTGTTCGATATATACTAAACATGCACAGTGAAAATATATATGTATATATATATGTATACACACACATACACATGAGTGCATGAATACTGGTAGGGGTAAGATGAAAAACAATGGTGAGCTTTTGTGAATTTGTTCTCTTAGGCTTTGGACCGCCGTCCTTCTTCAGAAAGATTACTGAATGTTATGCATTTGTTTAAGAACATAAAAACATATGAATGAAGATGAGTACAAGAGACCATAAAGCCTACATTAGGCAGCTCCATGTTCATGATCACCTATCATTCCCATCCATAAAGTTATCTAACATCTCTCAAAACAACCAATAGTTTTAGCTTAGAGTTATCTACCCCTGCTGACGTCATGTCGCTCTCCCCCTGGCCCAGTGAATGACCGTTATTGTAGATGTCTTAGCCCAGTACACATATCCTTCTCGGTTGTTGGTGACCTTACTGATGCCTCTGGTGCTTTGTTCACCTTTACTCCTCATGGCCCCCTTTTTTCTTATTACTATCATCCATGCGTTATTTCAATGTAGAAGGCGTTGGTGTTGTTCTAGCGTTACATAGTTTCTTGTTCGGTGGTGTCTTACTAGCTGTATGTCGAGTTTGTGTTCTTTTATTCCCTTCTCTAGAGTCCGACATGTTTCTTCTGTGAAGATTTTGTTACATATGTTGCACGGTATAGCCTACTACATATATTGTCTTTGTTGGTGTTTTCCCTTATTATGTCACCCGTTTTCCTGTTTGATTTTTGGGCGATCTTTATTCTCACTTCCTGTAAGTATTTATTCAGTGCTAGAGATGTTATTATTATTTTATTATTATTATGTTATTACTATTTACTTGTTATTCATTTTATTATTGTTTATGTTATTATTTCTATTTTTATTGTTTTTTTCTTTTCACTACTCATTATTTCGGTGGCTTTCTTATTAAGTTTTATTAGTAGACCTAGTGGGGAAAATAGTCTCCTGAATTTGTCAACGATACATGTGAATTCTTCTTTTGAAAATTATTTACTATATATTCTTAAACATCATGTGAAAAACCCTATCACAATTTTTTTTTTATTGTGTGCTATAAGAGAGCTGATAAAGTCATCTTTGTTAATAGGTTTTCTATATACGAAAAATTTGACGAGGTTACCCGAATTCCACATCAACGTGTCCAAAAAATGTAATTTGCTATCCTGTTCTTTCTCCTTTGTAAATTGGGCGCACAATATTAATTATGGTTAGTTTACCGACGATATCAGTATAGGTACTTTATGCTCGGTGCAATAATCGCTCAACGACTCAACAATGATCGTTCATGACTCAGTGATGATCATCAAACGATTGTCTTGAGCACTAATTCTTTGTTTTTGAATGATGGGGCTCTTCGTTCTGCTTCGAGCGACTGCCGCTAAAATCGGCAAAAACAAAGAATTTAGTACTCTAGACAATCTTTTGACGATCATCGTTGAGCCATGAACGATCATCGTTGAGCAATTATTGCACCGAGCAATGGTCTACTTCAGTTTCTTTTATACAAGAAGACGCCACTACAACACTAAGTAGAGCGTAACTGGTGATGAGGCCATAGGAAAAAGTCACAGAAAAAAGTCACAGGAAAATCAGTCACAATTAATATATGGTGGCCGGTGATAAAGTCATAAGAAAAAGTCACAGAAAAAAGTGACAATATGTGTTGGCCGCTGTTAGTGCTGATGAGGCAACAGAACAGTTTCAATTAGAACTAATTCAGCTCCAGTGTATTCTGTGTTGAAGGGTGTGCCGCTCATGATACTGGCACATTTTATCAGTATGTTGGGCCAACATATCCCGGAATTTAATGTTTGACTTCTAGGATGATGTCAATGTTCGGCAATACCTATGTCTGTGAACAACTCTTTTCTGTGATGAACTTGAACAACTCTCGACTCAGGTCTCAGCTTACACATGAACATCTCAACATTGAAGGTAGCCACTACTCAATCCTTAGTGTCAAACGCTGATACACTTATACAGGCCAAGAGGTGCCAATTTTCTGGAAACAGCAGTATTACAAATTAAGATAAATAATAGGTTGATTTCCTTTGCACCTTTGCTTCTAGGTTACATGTGAACACGAGTTTATATTAAATCTACCTTTATTATTATCTTTATTATCATCATTATCATTACTCCCTTAATAAGTGGTATCGATCTGGCCCGCGTACTCCTTACTCTGATGAAACGTGGCCCGCTGGGGTAAACGAGTTTGACAACCCTGCGCTATGCTCTCTTGTCTCCGTAGCCTAATCCCGATGCACTGATGACCAAAATGGATCCAACTCCCGTTGATGGAGCCCCCACTACCGCTGCTACACCCAACGCTTCGCTGCCCACTGCCAACGCCGAACACGCCGTCTCACTGAAACTGCAACCCTTCTTCCCGGTCGACACGCCTTCTTGGTTTCGCCGGGCGGAGATCCAGTTCCGCCTACGAAAAATCGATGTGCCTCAAACGAATTCTGAATGTATTCTCAAGGTAATCCCCTAGGGTGTGTTCCAGCATATCTATCGATGGCTCGACAGACGACAACGCCATCCAGTATGACTCCCTGGAGCAGTATCTGTTCCAGGATCTAATGCCGTCGGCAGCCTCCAGAGCCGCAAAAATTCTCCAACTCTCCCAACAGCAACTGGAGGGACATTCAACCAGGCGCAGCGAAACATGAAGATACTGTCCACCGCCCACCTCCCACACAAAGCCTGCAGAACCAGAAGAGGGATCGATATGCTCAGGCGGATGTGGCTCCTGTGCCTCCCATCGCCCGTCTGATCCATCCTTGGCAAAGCCGAGGACATGGCCATCGAAAAAAATTCTTGGGAGGCGGAACACCTCGCTGACACCCACACCGACGCAGTAGGAAGCCAGGACGACATCGTCAACAAGGACGAAATTACCACTGCAGCAGCAGCTTTAGCCAGCAGACGCCAACAACAACGACGCCAGACGACTGGGCCTCTGCACAACTTGTGTTACTACCACAAAATTCGGTGCCTCCGCCAGGAATTGACGACCAGGGTGCACCTGGACAATAAATAAATAAATAAAATAAATAAATAATTAAGTAAAAACGCCTCAAATGGGCCATCGTCCATTACGTTGTCCTCCACGAGCACGATGTGATTCTACATAGCCGGTGAGACCTCAAAACGCAGTTTCCTTATTACCACCGGCACCTGCAGATCCATATTTCCTGCATTTGCTGAAGAACGCTTTCGGGGGTCGCCACTATTCCAGGAGCTTCATCCTGGCGGACTTCAGGACGCCCCTTCTCTGTACTGATTTTCTCTCCCACTACAGATTACTGGTCGACGTCATCAACACTCCCTTGGTCTATGCAACAGCACCCACCTTCACGCCCCTGAAAACCACACCTCAACCAACCGCGGTCGCCGCCATCGATGCTAGACACTACGTCCACCTGCTCACCGAATTCTCCGACGTTTTCAAGAGCTTGAGTTGCGGCAGATGCCACAGACGCCAGCTAAACATGGCGTCTATCACTACATCAAGACGTCTAGGACTCCAGCGTTTGCCAAATACCGCCGCCTACCACAAAACCCTCCAGACGGAAGGTCCCCATCCCTTGGTCCTCCCTTTTCCACTGCCTCGTCCTGCCCCACATCCCTTTTCAGTGGGCAGATACTCAGATTCGGCCTGCGACTGAGGAACATCCTTCACGTCGAGGCTGTGGTAGTCCCTCACTGAACTCCTGGGTACCACAGCCCACCACACCACCTCCTAAAACCCTGCAGCCAACGGCATGGCCGAACAAACCCACCGCTCCCTCAAAGCATCTCCTATGACACATTGACAACTACTGGCAGCCTCAGCTACCATGGATACTCCTTAGCCTCAGGACAGCCATCATGGATGACCTCAACATGTCGCCAGTGAAGATGGTCCTCGGCCAGCCTATATCGTCGCGCTTGCAGAAATATTTCCTCTACAAGAGTCTCCCATGAGCCTGCAGCGGTTGCGACAATTAGTCGGTGAATACGCCCCATGTACGTCGACATGGGAGGTCAAGGAATACCTCCGAAATTATCTCCACACCTCTACGCACGTCTTTCCCGGGACAAACACCACCGCTCACTCGACCCTAAAGTGGTTTCCACTTCGTCCTCGAACGGAATGACAAGACTTACCATTTCTATATTTCCGGCAAGCCAGACTGGGTCTCCATCGACCGTCTAAAACCAGCCTACATAAGAAAATATGAGCATAAGAATGAAGGAGGAAGCTCGCTGGCCGAACGGGCTAGGGCGTTGTTACTTGCGGCGAAGGTCGATGGGATGGCGGCTAGAACCCTGCCACGGACGATGTTGACCAATTGGCATGGTTCATGAAATTCCACGCTACAGAGCCCTCTGCAAGAAGCACCGCTCTAGCCTCCCGACAGGGAGGAGTTTATGACATTAAAGCATATCATCACCATCGTAAACAATGAAAGAGACTACAAGAGACCATGTCCATTATCACCTATGATCCCCATCCATAAAGTTCTAATATTTTCTTAAAACAACCAATTCATTCAGTGCTCACTAAATGGTTACTACGTCTATTCTATTCGTTAACCACTCTATTGATAAACCAGCTCTTGCCTATTAAGCATAAAATTGTCCTATTGAAAGTCGTTACTACAAGTCCTGCCCTGCCGTCTTGACCCATTAAACTCCGATGACAAGATTCTTTGGATCAAACATTTTGGTGTTTTATAATTTTTTGTTTTATTTGACCAAATGACAAGAATCTTGTCATCGGAGTTTAATGGATTATACGATTACCTTGCCTGCATCACCCTTTGCCCCACTTAAATACCTTTATTAGATCGACCTGTACTCTGGCTTTTCAAAGTGTAAGTTTAGGTGCCTAAGCCTGTATTTGTATGTTAAATTTCTGAGCCCTTGTATCTTTTTGGTCATGCTCCTCGGTACTGATTAAAGGAAATTGATATCCATTTGATAGCACGGAGGCAAAAAATGCACCGCATGGTTAAGGAGGGATGGGTCTAATTTCATATAGAGTTCAAGGATTACCTCTGCACTTTTGTTTGTAGCCATCCTAGCAATAAGTCCTAATGCTCTATATTCATTACCAATCTTTTGTATTCTGCTATCTCTGTTCCTGATAGGACATGTCACTGGGATATATTTTATTCACTTCCCTTGCGATTCTCATACTTATGATCTCGGCCATTCCTTCCATCGTTATAATATCCTCTACCCTATCCCACCTTGTTTCTGTTAATATTTCTCCTCCCGTTTTCATAGTCTCTCCAAATGCCTTCTTTTATACTCCTCACCCCTTGTATAAATCAACCAGCTGTTGCCTCGAGTTTCCCCAAGTGGAAAACACGCAGCTCCACAGCGGCTGGCAACGGTCCTCGGAACTTCCCATAGATCTCTCCGGAAAGAAACGTTGGACTGCTGTCAGCTCTTCATATATGAAGAAAGCATAAGTAATACAGTTGAAGTTGATAGAGAGATCTTTGATCCAATCCGGAGACTGGATGGATCCTCAGGGATGCACCCACCTCCTGATGGAGGTGATGGGGTTGACGGGTTTTGAAAATGGGCAGCTTTGTTGTCCATCTTGCAGAACCACCTCATACGGGTACCCGTCCTTGGTCTCTGTTGTAATAGTCTCCGTGTAGACTATTCCAATCAATAAACAAAAAATCCAGCTCTAGGTCGCAAGTAGGAATAGGGTAAATAATCCACTCACATACTACATGGTATTCTCATTTCCTTGGTCCCAATCGTAGACCAGATTACACAATAGCGTATTCATTACCTAACTACTCATCACCATTCCAGAAATAAAATTTACATTCAAGAGACTGCGAATACGAAAGAGTTACATTCTCCACAGTGTCCCTATGCACATCTTCTTTGCCATACGTATAATCTACTCCGGGGGAAATGGTTACTCTATACTGCTTATCCTTTTGAAGAACAACTGGCTTTGTAAAGGTACATAGTTTGTCTTGAGAAGTTGCCGAGCCTACAACTTCCATTATATTAACTTTTCCTTCACAGGGTTCGCTGAAGTAATGAATTTGAATCGTCGTATCACACGAAAGATTTTCAATCAACCCAATATCAAGTGACGCGTACTCATCACTTTCATCAGAGTACAAATCACAGAGAGAAAGATGCTCCATCCCCCTGAGTTTCGGGTATCTTTTGGCCCTCTCGGGACTCAGGGGCATGGTCTCAGGAACGGTCGAGGGGTCGGCTCCCCTGATGGCTCGGAGGATGTGGATACATTCCGTGTGGCTCAAAATGTCAGTGTCCACCACGTTGTCGACAAACTCTTCACAGGACATGGCCAGGAACCGCACCTCCTTCAACAGATCCCCGATCTTCTCCCGAAGGGCACTCCCAGACGGCTCCTCCTGTAGACCGAGTTTAGCTCTTCCCCTGCCGTGTATAGAGTTACAGTATTATTCAGATTACATCTTGCTACGAGAGCTCGACTGGAAATTCTCAAACCAGAGCAGTATACTATAATTAACTAACACTTGCCAGGCAATCAGTCCTTTAAAGGGGACAACCTCAGAAGAAAAGATCATGGTATCATCCTTCAGTAAATCCCTCAAAGTTTCTTTGCTCAGATGCGATATGCTTTCAGACGACATGGCAATGAAACAAATTATTTATATATCTATTCTATTCTATTATTTTTATTCATTCATTTCTTTTTGTTCGTTTATTTTTATTTTTATTCGCTTATCAATTATTTTTATCATTTATTCTATTTACTTAGATTAAGTTATTTTAATTTATTTATTTGATGTCATTCAATTAGATTTTAATAAATTATATGTCTTATTATATATATATATATATATATATATATGTATATATATATGTATATATATATATTTATATATATATATATAATATTAACTTAATTGATCTAGTCAATCTAATTAATCTGGCTTCAATATAATTCTAATTTCATTTTAATTTACTTTTTATTAATCAACTTAAGTTTAACAAGTTTAATAAGTTTTTCATTAGCTTTATCACTTTAATAGATGGGTTATTCAAGTTAGTTGGTAATTCAAGTTAGTTGGTTATTCAAGCTGTCAGTTGATTATTCAAGCTGTTAGTTGGTTATTCAAACTGCTAATTGGTTATTCAATCTGTTAGTTGATTATTCAAGCTGTTAGTTGATTATTCAAGCTGTTAGTTGATTATTCAAGCTGTTATTTGGTTATTCAAACTGCTAATTGGTTATTCAATCTGTTAGTTGATTATTCAAGCTGTTAGTTGATTATTCAAGCTGTTAGTTGATTATTCAAGCTGTTAGTTGGTTATTCAAGCTGTTAGTTGGTTATTCAAGCTGTTAGTTGGTTATTCAAACTGCTAATTGGTTATTCAAACTGTTAGTTGGTTATTCAATTTGGTTATCCAAGTTAATTACTCAAGTTAGTTGTTCAAGTTATTTAATTTTATTTATTTATTCATATATTCATTTTCTATTTTATTTTATTTATTTGTTCATTTTTACATGCATCAAAGAATCCAAAGATAGGGTAATCTACACAGCTGGCATTCAATATTGCCAACAGTCTTTTTATTTGTCCCGTTCGTGTGTAAACTGGCCACCAGAACTATTTTTATTTTCCCGCTGTGACGCTTTGGTTTTGGCCTCGCTTTGCATAACAGGAGACAAAGTTTTAATCAAACAACTATACCCCGACAGCCTGGCCACATGGGGCAGATGACCGTTTCGTCATTGCGCCAACAACAGGAGATATAGGTTTGGTCCTTTATGTTTCATTTAGTTATACGAGGGTATTTTTAAGGGGATGGTAATCTTATGCTCTGAATAATCTTTTGTTTTGTTTACTCTGTAGTGTAATTGTACTTTATGCACGAACGTGGTGAAGGATGATAGGAGCGCTGACCTCACTTCACCTACAGTAATTTGTAGTGTTGTGATGGGGACGTAAGAGGTTGTTTCGAAGGTTGTGTTACGTCAAGCATTCTAGTAACATGCGTGGTGCTGTTGGAGGGCTCCACCTGGGCAAGATGGTGGATCGTCTCCAATCAGGTATCAGTCAGGTGTATTCTCTTCTCAAGCGGCAGGAGGGAAGGTATAAATGTACGTAGATTTGCTTTGTTTTATGTGGTTTGTTTAGTATTCTTTCTAACGTTACTGCTATATGTTTTGCATTGCAAATAGCGGTATAGGGTAACGGCCTATTGCTGGAAGTATCAAAGAGAGAAAATTCCGTTTCTCGGGCAGCTTTGTCGGCCTGCTTGTTGCCTGGGACGGCACCCGGCAGAGGTCAATGGAATTATAGCTGGTTGAGGTATCAATGATCCACGAGAAAATTTCGCGGATGCCGGTAGTGGAAAGAAGAAGAGAGTTTCCGAGGCTCTTTACGAGTAAAAGACGATGGTGAGTCGAGGTGATGGAAGGGATTCGGACCTCATAGACGTTGGAGAGACTCCTGTATAGCCTACTCCACACTCACTACGGGAACTCTGTGTACACGTTTATGGGAGATGAGTAACTAGACAGGTGGAAGAGATTATCTTAAAATGACTGGTTAAAATTCATCTTTAGAACGAGGCCAAGGCAAAACAGGAGAGACATAGGAGTCATAGTGGAGCTTGTGTGGGTATTGTTATCGAAAGGACATTGTCGACTATTTTCAATGTGGATAGATCCTCATGCCCTATGGATCAGAATAGTGCGGGCGTTTGTCTAATCCTTGCACAATTAAAGGGTAGGCAAAGGTAGTGCGGAGGTTTTTGATGCGATATGTTTATCTTAGTAATATCAAGAAGGGATGAATGTCTAGAGGGAGTATCCGCTTAGTGCATATTAGCTTATACATAGGATACTCCTGAAAACACCCGTACCAAGGCGTAGGTAGAGTGAAAATATCGGGTCCATAACTAAGGGCTGTAGGCGAAGCCGAGGAGTAGGATTGACATCCACAGCCTAATTTGTACGGGGCTTTGTCTGTCGACTCCCCACCTTATGTGAGGATTACAGACTCGAGCGTTTTGTGCTGTTTAAGGTAAAGAATGCAGGGAAGGGGCTTTTCAAGAATCAAGCTCAGTAATCGTGCTTGTTTGACCACTGAACACGGGTATGGATGCATCAGAGGGATGTGGAGGGCTCCTGTTTCCTCTTCGGAGGCTTGCCTATCGTATGGATTCCTCCAGAAACCGCAGTATAGACAGCCGTGTTTCGCCCTAAGTATTTGAACTGAAATGTACACATGGAAGAAAACACTGCAGTTGCTCGGTGCCTCTGTCAATACGAGAGTCTGCAGTCAGAAAATACTACAGTACGACTCTTTGTACTCCACGGGCCTCGAGTACGAGTTAGACGCTGTTACCCCGCTCTGTCCTTGACGTTTTTTTCCGTAACAGGACAGGGTCGAGTACACTGGGTGAGACAGAGAGGAATCTCTTCTCTCCATCCAGCTTCTCCATGCCCGTACTTCCCCCTATGGCCCTTTTCAGCCATGGCCAGTTGAACAGGATATAAGGTGGGCATCCGTGCAGGTGTATAGCAGACTTGGAGGATCGTAGGTTCTTGTGCAATTAGAAGGAAATAGAAAGGACTCCCGGGCACCGGTAGGGCCAGATGGTTTAGGTGTGGGTCCTAATCCACGTACTTTTGTCACCATCTTTGAAGAAAAGGAAGGGAAGGTTAGTGGTAACAACAAGAATGAATGGTCCGGTGAGATAAGTAGAGGCAAAACACGTTCATCAACAAATAACATTCATTTGCCAGGCTGTCTGGTATCATATCACGAGTGTGAGATCAAGAAAAGACTTACCAATGGTGGGGATTTTGTCTCTCGACTGCGCCATGGTAGTACAGGTACCTGGCATCAAGTTATAACGAGACATAACAGCAGACTTTTCTCTGGAATAAACACATACCGTAGCATCATTGAACAGGTTAAAGTACCTCTTTGCACTTTTTGTTCATCGCCTCGTCTTCATAAACAAGCGAAGTTTCCAGGGCTGCCAACGTTGTTTTTTCGTTCAGGTTTAAAAGAATGTACTGGAAAAGGAGAATGTTTGCGTCAGAAAGTGAGAAATGACGATTACATTCATCTCGTTATTAAAACCTGGAGTTCATAGAGGTGTTCATTTTTCGTTGCATTTTCTGGTGCCCTGAACAAGACCCCCAAACCTCACTCATCACCTGCACTGTAAAAGGGGAATTGAAATAAACCATTTGGTCTCCCTTTCCAGAAATTAAAGGGAATGTGAGGAGGCATTTCAGCTGTGCACGACTGGATGTACCTCACCCATGTTCCAAATATCGCTAGCTTAGCTCACTCTACTAGTACAGTAAACGAGATATTGCAACATGAATATTTCTTACAATGAATATTTAATATATTGATCAAGTAAAGCCTTGAAGAAGCGAGGGATTCTTTCCATACCTGCAGGCACCGTTTCCTTGAAGATTTCATCTGGTACCTGTGGGCAAGGGCGTATACTTCGAGAGCCTCTTCGACAGACTCTAGATCCATTCGGTCCATATACATATGATCCAGAAGCTTCCGGAATACTTGAGGAGGATCCTCTGGGAGAGGGAGCTCTTTCCCGGGAGCCAAGGGTCCCGTCAGCATGGTGCCGAATACGGGGGAGGTCATGGACAGGATCGTCCTGTGGACCTGAAGGAGTCGCGGATTACGTCCAAAGCCTTCTCCGTGGAACACGTGTCGAAGCATTCCCAACCTTTCCCGAAGAAGGGAGTTTATTTTCAACCAGAATCACACACTTACCTTGAAGGTAGTCTCATACTCTGGAAAGACAATGTCCAGGTCGCTGTACTCGCCCGTTGTGTACAGGTATCGGAGACGCTCCTTGATGCTCTCCATTCCCAACTGCCACGCCTGACCTGATTCAGCCATGCCAGCTCTTCATATGGTGCCTGAAAATGTCGACCGATTTAGCTAGGCGTCAGTGAAAGCAAGTCACGTGGCCTTTGGCCGTCTCACTCATCATCAACTCTCGTGACGGAAAGATGATGTACGACTTGAATTAAAACCGAACTATTATGAACGAAAAGGAAAACACGCATTACAAAGCTAGCTAAGAGCACAATGAAAAATGTGGAAAAAATAATACATTCAATAATTTGTATGTACTAATTCATCCCTTCGCTTGGGTGTGCTCCTATATTTAACTATAGTGGATGCTACGTTCATGGGACCCCGTCTCCATCTTCATTTATCAAAACTAGCCGTAAATTCATCAATGTTGTTGGCACATCCATGTAGAAAGTTGTACTTCTTAACATCTTCAGCAATCTGCCCATTTTAAATAGACCTTTTTTTTCGCTTCATATTAGCAGATCCTCTCTCTCCACTTGTATTCCATTTCATTTTCTGATCTAAATATCATCATCACATCACTTCGTTCTTTGCTCTTCCAATGTGGGTAATCCCCGATTTAAGCCTCATATATATATATATACATATATATATATATATATATATACTCGTATATATGTGTGTATACATATATATGTATATATATACATATATATATATACATATATATATATATATATAATATATATATACATATATATATGTATATATATACATGTATATATATGTATATATATACATATATATATACATATATATATACATATATATATACATATATATATATATATGAATATATATCTATACATATATACATATACACATATATATGTACATATATATATACATATATATACATATATATATATGTATATATATATATATATATATACATTTATATGTACATATATATGTACATATATGTATATATATATATACATATGTATATACATATATATAATATGTATATATATATATATACAAGGCGCTCCTTCAAGAAGCGTTAGACCAACACATAAGAATAACAATTGACTGGACCCAACGAAAACTCGTAAGACTCAACGGTGGGTACATCAGGATTCCTAACGCCACCCCTGGATTCATCAATCTTACGGATAAGTACTTCACCGAGACTAAGAAGTAGCTCCTCAACCTTGGTCTTAACTGCCACGTCCTCTCTATCCCTCGCCCCTACCAGAAGCGGCTAGAGCTTGAAGCCCTCATGGCGGACCTACACAAACTGGCGAACAACGGCAAGGTATTCCTTGATGACGGTATCAAGCAGGACCTTTTCCGTGAGCCTCGCGTCCAAAGAGGGAACCACAATAGCAGGATCCTGAAGCGTCGCCATAAGGAAGCAGCCAAACAACTGCGAGAAGACGCCTCTATTACCACCAGGAGAGCAGACAAGACCGCCAACTTTGTCCTCATTCCCACAGAGGAGTACACTGGTAATCCTGAGATCCTGCTCGCGGACGAGTCTAAATTCCAGAGGATTACGAGAAACCCCACCGAAGTCCTGAAGACAAAATAAGTAAAATCATCGACACCGTGAACGCTGACATGGATGGGGTTAAGCTGCAGAAGGTCTATGGTGCTTACGCCCCAGGCTACTGCTATGGCAACGCAAAAACTCATATTCGGAACAACCCATTGTGACACATCATCTCTCAGATCCCGACTCCCTCCTACCATTTAGCCAAAAGATTGAACGCCCTCCTGACACCCTTCAATCTGTGGTTGATTTCTTGTCCATCCTCAAAGGCGTGGATACCTAAGGAGATATTGCATCCCTCGATGCTGAGGCTCTTTTTACACACGTTCCCCGTGGATAGGATCATAGATTACGTCCTACAGGAAGTCTACCCTGAGAACGCCCCTGCAAAACAGAACATCTCCCAAACTCTCCTGCACCAGCTGCTGGAGATTTGTACCAAGGAAGCCCCTTTCTATGGTCACAATAGACACCTCTACAGACAAATTGATGGTGTGGCTATAAGCTCACCCCTTGGAGTCCTCTTCGCCAACTTTTTCATGGGGTTGGTGGAGAAAGAGGTCTTCAGTAACACCAGAAAGCCTCCCATATACGTTCGTTACGTAGACGACCTTTTTTGTCCTCGTGAGGGACCATAGGGAGCTCGAAGACCTGTGTGTGTGTGTGTGTGTGTGTGTGTGTGTGTGTGTGTGTGTGCGTGCGCTGGTGCACTTCGATCCCAGCTGTGATGAAACCATCTTTTATAATACGCGTTCGAATCTTTAAATAAAACCTTGATCAATGTGGTCATTAGACATTAAGAAGGAATATGGGTAATAATTTCCATTGCATACCCACTATTTAAACTACTCGTAAACAGCGGCGGCGCCAGGAATTTTTAGTTGGGGAGGCTAAGGGGGGCTGAGCAAATTTTTGGGGGGAGCTAATAGTAATATGATAATACATATATATTATCCTCATTTCAGAAGGGGAAGGGGTTAATGGTTGGGGTAGCACTGATGGCTGACAAATCTTTAGCCCTGGCAATTAAAAATTCCACTTAATAAAATTATTTCAATGAATGTTTTAAATTTTCAATTTGCTCATTTCAGTTGGGGGGGCTAATGGGGGGCTGGCCACTTTTTTGGGGGGGCTACAGCTCGTAAACAAGTTTTAGCTGGAAACAATTAGTGTTTTCAAAATACTAGACCTATTATTTTCTCCGCACAAAGATATACTCTTTTCACAACTTTAAAGTTGTTGTACCAGACCTTTCTTTTCCTCACAGTCTAACACCATCATGTCACGTACAATGTGGGCATCCACAACGCAAATTGCACTGGTAAAACCAATAATAATGCAGAACTCGTTGGACCGACTATATTTTGTGACTAAACACAAAGTTTACGAAACAGAATGCTGTCGACAAAAAGGGAAAAAAAAATGAAATCTCTTCTAATCACAACTCCGCCCTCTCGACCACCTCACTTACCTTCGAAATAAAGACGAAATTCAGTCTTCCTGTGTTTTCACAGCAAACGAGCCTCTCAGACTGTCGCACTCTTTCCCGTAGTTAGTACTGACGTAATATTTCTTCCGTTTTCTTTTATGACACAGATATTTAAGAAAACGACATGGAAATACCCAAACAAGCAGGAACTCTTGTAAATGAGCGATTTAGAGCCACTGGCGCCATTTAATGTTCCATATGCAGGGAACATTCGGGGTTTTTTTTTTTTTTATCTATGAGAGGATCATAAATGATGGAAGATAGATTATATTCCCCTAGGGGTATTGAAAAATACGATTATTGGATGGTATAATTTATCTGAAAAATGTATATGTACGTATGCGTTCTTACCTCGTTTTCTATCTCCAAAGAGTATGTAACAAACAACTTGAAGGTTGACGTAATCATACCTTTTTACAGTCATACATGTGCAACAACAATAATTCTAATATAGTAATAGCAATACAGGATAACACTCATATAATATGAGATGTGATACCTGTTGGTAATAATATGTGATACCGCAATGTTTCACACGATAGATAGATAGACTTTATTTGGCAATAAATCAATGTACATGAAATGCAAATAATGACAAGAACACATAGTTCGAAATAATAAATGTAAGTTGCCGAGGATAATACAAAAAGCATGAACGCTTATTTCCATTGTGGTCCTCATCAGGTTATTTTTCTACATTAAGTCACACGGACAAACATACATAGGGGGTTGAGGGGACCAGAGACACTCATGAGTAATACCAGTCAGTACACATATGACACATAAACATTGTTATAGTTTTGCTAATATTACTGAAATGTTTGTACACATAGGAACATTGAGTCCAAATATTTGAGCACCATCCAAAAGGAACATTGCATAGCAAAGGAACAACAAAATAATGTTAAACTGTAACAAACAGTATGAGTGAGTACTATATTGTAGTACCATTAATAATATACTGCATTTTTCTACATCTGTATCAACATGTATGAGTGAGTACTATATCAGAGTAGGACCATTAATGATATACTACAATATTCTACATCTGTAACAACATGTAGTTATAGCGAATCCTACACTGCAGCTAGGGTCACCTATTAATTGAATCTAACATTTTACCTGAATCTCAGGACGGAGTGGGCAATTACTATGAGTAGTACATTATAACCTGAAGCACCAGAGGTAGGGTACAGGGGACCAGTACTCGAATGAGTAAAACAACAAGGAGAATGAGGAAAAAGGTCAGATCATAACTGTTCTCGGAACCTACCAGAGACATATGCCATATTATGACTGGCAAAACAAAGGTGGAAACCAATTTGTAAACATCAATCATTGTTATGCTGAACTAAACTTCTGAAAAAAGGGGGGAGGGGAGGTCAGAAACAGTTATGAGCGAACGCAGATATGGATGGTATTACTCATGGAATCAGGTATCCCTCACTAAGCTAGTAGTACACAAAATCAAGGCTGTTCTCTGTCCATATCTGAGACATATAGTAACCCTTGACTTTTCTCTTGAAGGTAACCTTGCTATTTGTCTTCTTAATGGACACAGGTAGTGAGTTCCATAGTTGAGCACCTGTGAAGTGAAAACTGTTTTTGGTGAAGGGACCTGCATGAGGTACAATAAGAGACTCTTGACTGTTCCGGGTTCGGTTCTCAGCCGATAATGTAAAATTACAGCTCACATATGAGGGAGCAGAATTATGAATGACATTGTAAACCTGGTTTAGTTTCAGCTGCTGGACACGATATTTTACAGGTAACATTCCTACCTTGCTAAATTCTTCAATACCAATATTACGTTGAGGTAGGTTTAGTATGAATCTAATTATCTTATTCTGTGTAACCTGTAGCCGGGACTGGTTTTTTTCTGCTCAGACTACTGTACCAAGAGCTACAAGCGTAATCAAAGTGATGTTGTAACAAGGCTGAGACCAGAAGCTTCTTTGTTTCCAGATCAAAATTTCTGGCTTTTCTGTACAAAAATTTGACTTTATGTGAACACTTGGAAACAATCTTATCTGTTATAGCATTTCCTGAGAGGGACTGATCTAAGGGTATTCCAAGATAGGTTACCTCTTGTTTTGACTCCAAGACATTAACCCCACATCTGACCTGTACATCGCTGCGTTTCCTGAGGTTGGGTTTGGATGCAAAGACAATACATACATACATATACCAAGGCTTTTTCCCCCTTTCAAGGGAGGTAGCCAAAAAGGGAAAGGCATAAAAACACTCCCACCCATTTCATCCCTAAATACATTCCACACCCCTCCCACCCTCCCTCTCATCTGAGCACCTCCTGGATGACGGGTCATCCCTGCACCTTCCCCACCGCCCTGGGTCAGAAGCAGTGTCGCAAGACACAGCACATCCACAGCAAGGCCGCTTCATTTAATCGGCGACCCCCCTCTCCGTCCCCCCTTGCATATAAGGAGAGGACGGGGAGAAATCCCTTCGGGCTGCGTCAAAATTTGCTCACACATACCACCTCACCCCCACCCCCCGCCCATTCCTCCTCATGCAATCACAACATCATCCATATACAACCATTCTCCACTCACCTCTGTCTTCCGTCCTCTCCCTTCCTTCCTCAACAGACATTCCCCTCTTCCCCAAAGCCCCCTTCACCCCATCCATCCACCTCATCCTAGGACGTCCCCTCATGTTCACTCCCTCCACATCTGCCTTCCATACCTCTTTTACTAGTCTTTCTTCACTCATTCTTTCCATGTGTCCAAACCATCCTAATATTCTTTCATCAACCCTATCTCCCAGCTCCTTTTTCACCCCTGTCCTCCTCCTCACCTCCTCATTTCTCACTCTATCTAGCCTAGTAACCCCCACCATACTTCTCAGACACCTCATCTCAAACACATTCAAACTCCTTCTCTCTTCTTCTCTTATGTTACACGTTTCTGCCCCATACAGTGCTGTTGGCACAATCACTCCTTCATACAGTCTCCTCTTCGCATCCATTCCTAAATGTCTATTCCTCATTACACTCTTTAATTCACCAAGGCATTTACTCGCTTCTCTCAATCTACATTCTACCTCCACCTTCACTCCACCTTTTCCTGCTACACTTGCACCCAAGTATCTAAAACTATCCACTTCCTCCAGTCGCTCTCCCTTAATGTTCACTTCCAGTCTACTGCCACTTTCACCCCATGTACATCTCATCACCTTACTTTTACCCACATTTATCTTTAGCTTTCTTCTATCACATACTCTCCCAAACTCTGCCACCAGCTTCCTCAATCCCTCCTCCGATCCTGCCACAAGCGCAGTGTCGTCCGCAAACAACAGCTGGCTCACCTCCCACTTTTCTCCATTTTCTTTAACCATCTCCAATCCCTGACCCACTACCCTTGCATTCACCTCTCGCACCACCCCATCCATGTATAAGTTGAACAGCCAGGGCGACATAATGCATCCTTGACGAAGTCCCACCTTTACCTCAAACCACTCACTCTCTCCATTTCTAATCCCGACACAAGCTCTACTACTCTCATAAAAACTCTTGACAGCTCCCAAAAGCTTTCCTCCTACCCCATAAATCTGCATAACCTCCCACAGTGCCTTTCTGTCTACCCTATCATAAGCCTTTTCCAGATCCATAAAAGCCCAAAAAACATCCTTCCCCTTTCCTATAGCTTTCTCACATATCTGTCTTACCACAAAAATCTGATCTACACAACCTCTACCAGTCCTAAATCCACACTGTTCCTCACCAATTACTCCTTCTGTTCCTCTCCTAATTCTCTCAATCAAGATCCTCCCATAAGCCTTCCCAACTACACTTAACAAGCTAATCCCTCTGAAACTACTACATTCACACTTGTCCCCTTTTCCCTTGTAAAGAGGAACTATACAGGCACTCCTCCAGTCCTCCGGTACTCTACCCTCTCTCCAGCAAACATTGAATAACCTCACCAACCAGTCCACCATCACTTGACCTCCCTTTTCAGACATTCTGCATGGCATCCATCCAGACCAGGTGCCTTACCTGCTTTCATCATCTTAACAACTGCCTTCACCTCATCCTTCCTTATTTCTCCTCCATTCTCCTCACTCATCACTCTCATTTTCTTCGCATTTCCCACTGCAGCTATCTTTCCTTCCCTATCCTCCTTCACATTTAGCAACTCCCTAAGATATTCTGCCCATCTTCCCCTTACTGCCTTCTCTTCCATTATCATCTCTCCATCTGCACCTTTTACCTTTTCTTCTCTACTTGATTCGCCTCCTCTTCCTCTCTTAATTTCTTTCCAAAACATCTTTTTATTGCTTTCAAAATTTTCTGTCATACTCTTACCCCATTTCACATCTGCTCTCCTCTTTGCCTCCTTTACCTTGTGCTTTACTTCTCTTTTCTTTTCTTTGTACCTCTCATATGACTCCCTCGTCCTCTTTTTTAACCAATCTGTGAATGCTCGCTTCTTCTCTTCTACAACCTTCCTTGTTTCCTCATCCCACCACTCACTACCCTCTCTTCTATTTACCCCTGTCCTTCTTGTTCCACACACCATCCATGCACACTTTATGACTCCCTCCTTGAACCATCCCCATTCCTCCTCCGCACCCATCTCTACTCCATCCTTTACTCCCTCCCACTCCTCCTTCAACTTCTTTCCGTACTCCTTCTCCTTTTCCTTTTCATTCAAAGAGTTCACTCTAAGAACCTCCCTACCTTTTGTCCCTTTCCTTTCTCCATCTATCCTCCACTCTCAACTTACCTTCCACCAAAATTGATCTGATATTCCCCCACCCTCTCCCCTTAGCACATGTACATCCTTAACTCTTCCTATCATAATCCTATTTACCACTACATAATCCATTAGCGCTCTATCTACCACCCTTCCATCCACCACCCTCTCCCATGTGTACTTATGCTTGACTTTCTTCCGAAACACTGTATTTGCTATCATCAACTCTCTTTCTAGACACATTTCCACCATCAACTCTCCACTACGATTCTTTCCTGGAACTCCACACTTCCCAACCACTCCATCGATTGGACCATTTCCCACCCTAGCATTAAGGTCTCCCAGTACTATTACATTGACATTTCTTCCTAAACCCTCTATGCACTCATTTAAATCTATCCAAAGACAATACTTTCCGTTTTACTGAGGTGTAAGGACAGCCTATTATCTATGAGACAGTCCTGGACCGATGACAGTTCGACACTCAGTTTGTCCTCTACTTCAACTGGGTCCCTACTTGAGACAATTAGAGCGGAGTCGTCTGCAAATAGTAGTAACTTACAGTTCACCGCACCTGGCATGTCGTTAATATAGATTAGGAACAGTAGCTGTCCTAGAATTGAACCTTGTGGTACACCACAAGTTATCTCTCTGTCATCTGAGCGGGCTTCATTTACCTGTACTAGTTGATTGCGACCTGCAAGGTAGGACTTGAACCAGCCAATATTCGCCACTCCTAATGCCTGAAGTTTTTTTAATAGAATATCATGGTCCACTGTATCAAATGCCTTTTGAAGATCCAACAAGACTAAACCCGTGCAATTACCTCTGTCGCATTCCTGTTTTATCAGATCGTAAAGGTATATTAAGCTGGTGTCTGTTGAGTAGTTCGTTCTAAAACCCGATTGCATACCGTATAGTAGATTACGTTCTCTGAGGTAGGTTTCACCTCCCCTTGTCACCACTGTCACTTAAATTTGACTTGTAATATCACTCGTCTCAAGGCCCCTTGCCTTCTTTTTCCTGTAGTCTCACTATTTTCTAGGCCCCGTGCCTAGTTCTCTCGTCCTTTGGGTTAATAAAAGGGTGGTGAATTTTCTTTCTTCTTTCACTGTAATTTCACCTTCTGCTTACACTCGGGATCTCTTTCTCTCGTCTCTACATCGTCTCCTGATCCTCTCTCGATCCTCTCTCCACACCCTCTCTCACGAGATCCCGTATCCTACGCTAAGCTACCTTCGTCTGACGTCACTAATTTTTCTAAACCAATCTCCAGTTACTTTTCAAATAAATGTCACTCCTTATGGGCGTGACTTTGAATTCATGCACCAATAGTTTTTTCCTCCTTCTCCACCTTGCACCAACCCGGAAAGCCATTACAATGCCACTAGCGATATTGTTTACCTCAGCATTAGTCAAACGAAGCTAACCTGCGCTTACAGAGTTTGATTACACATCGATTATAAAACAGTCACCACCGTCGGTGTGTTTACATAGACATAGCGTCACCTCATGTTTTCAAAACAACAGGCGAGCAGGCTGGCTCATTTCCATTCGTACAACTACCGGCCTCTTACAGGGCTCGGCAGCTACCCTTGGTCGTCCCGACCAATTTCTTATTTCCCTCTTACAGGGCTTGCTAATATATTTCTAGAATAAGCTAATCTACCCTTGCGTAATTGTTAATCTACCCTCCAAAATACATCATTCATGCAATAAATTGGGAATAATACATAAACATAATACCTATAAATGTGAATAACATGCATCTCAATATATATAAGGTATTGAATTAAGGGACTGTAGGGCGCGAAAACACGAAAAATTCTGGAAAATTAACGAATTTTAGGTAAACATTTCAAAAGATTCTCTATGATGGTGGTAACACTTTGGCCAAATATTACAGCTCAATTCCGTTTCTTTTCTAATATATAGAATAAAATAGATAAATTTTTGGCAACCTCTGGCAACCCCATGCATGAAAAAACATTCTGTATATTGAAATAAAGTCAAAATTTTGATACCCAGTTCTGTTTTGTTTACAATAATTAATATATATGGAGATATCTGGCAACTTGCCCAACACTAATCGTCAATCACCACAAGGATCTCAGTATCTCTTCAAAGCTAAAGGAGAAAGGATGTCGCCCTGTCGCGTATCTGTTAGCCTACCAGTCATGCATGCGATCGTATTATCTTTTTTTCTACCAACAGGTATTCAAAAGATTCTCTATGATGGCTGTAACACTTTGACCAAATATTACAGCTCAATTCTGTTTCTGTTCTTATATATAAAATGAAATAGATAAATTATTGGCGACATCTGGCAACCCCATTGCATGAAAAAACATTCTGTATATTGAAATAAAGTCAAATTTTCGATAGCCAGTTCAGTTTTGTTTAAAGTTTTAAACAGAAACGTAAAAAAATAGACAATGTCACGAGTGAGTACGCGGCCGGAGGATTTTAAATGCCGGTGTGCTCCTTTAAACTTTAAATGCCTCTCCTAAAAAGTTTATGTTTTTTATATCTAAATAGCCATATCTCTGTTTCTTTTTGTCCGATTTCATTCATTCTTTAGAATTTGTAAAGAGAAAGAGTAATTCTTTAATTTGATTAGGAAAAAAAAAAGGAAACTGTAACTTAATTTTTTTGTTTAATTTATCATAGCAGATTTTCACTGAAGTTTCTACTATTCAAATAAAAAAAAATCATAAAAAAAATAAAAGAGAGTAGGAAAAAATCTAACTCAATGAAGTTGTTCCCAAGACTCTAATCTTTCATTTCCTACATAGTAGGCTGATTACCTATGCGTATGGATACTTCAATGATTACAGATACTATCATAAAAAAAGAAAAAGAAAAAATTAACTACACGTAATATATACATGTTACTAAAACAATTTAGTATGCAATAATACTCTTTCCGATAGAGTAAGTATACATAAGTTCACCAAAGAAATTGAACAACTTTTATGACACGCTCACCTATAAGCACTTCCCACAGTCCCTTAAGCGGTTACATGGTTGATTTGCTTTGACAGAGCCAATCTCCGGAATACAACAAAGGCAATCAGTGCTGCCACTAACACTGAAAGTAAGGGTATGATAAGGATTGGTAGCATAGGTAATTCATTTGAGGGAGATCTTGACAATGGTCTTCTCTTAATTTTCAAGGGAGGAGAGTTTTCAGGCAATGTGAAGTTGAAGGTTGAAATGTAGGTGTCCTCGGTTAAATGCATTGTATTAAGGGTATTAGAAATGGTGGAAATAGTGTCTGCATGCAATTCGCAGTTATCTTGAATAGAGACAAGACCTTCAACCAAATCCAATTTAGGACTCAACCCGGGACAATTTATTGATACCTTTGTCTTGTTAGGGAAAAACAGGTAATGAGATCCATGTATGTTACAATGAGGAATGTGGTCTACCAAAATTCGTTGGTAATGACAATTGTTCATAACAGACATATTCCTAACCAGAGAGTTCATGCGAAGCCTCTCGAAACACAAAAGAGATCATGCTTTCTCTTAGATTGTCTACAGAAAGGATGTAATTGATTAGAAAATTCACTATGAGCACTAATTTTAAATTCTGAATGGTTTATCATCTTTTCAAAACACACTAATCTAGAGTTCGAGTGTCTCTTCTTGTTCAATATTATTTCCAACACACTTCATTTTCAATTTAAAATGGTCACAATACTCATGTGTGTACTCAGATGAGAGGTCCTTAAGTCCTTAAGATTCCAAGTCTGACCACAGCAGATCCTAGGTTTTAGGTTTCCATGTATCTGCTTGACACCAAGTTCCAGTTGTTTAGGTCTCCCATCCCAAATACAATACAAATGATCAATACTATCTGTAAAATACATCAAGATTAATGTTCAACTCTTGAAAAATATCATTATAATATTCTCCATATTCTCCAGGGTTATTAATATTTATGCACAAAGTATTACTATAATCATCTTCATAGATCTGCAAGCTAATTTTCCTTATGTCATCTAAATGTCCTATAAATTCTTCTCTTGATTCTAAATGTTTAAGTTTAAACTTGTTTCCACCTGCAGAATCAATTACCCTATATGGACCAGTGTACCTTGGTGAAAGTTTATTATTGGGTGAGGTTAATTTGACCATTACTAATTCCCCAATTTTCAGTTCTAGTTTATGAGCTATTTTGTGTTGTTGTTCCTTCATCTCTTGTGAATACACCTGCATATGTTTTCTAACTCTTTGGTGAATACTTTGAAGAGTATTTATCCTATTGGATATATAATCATCCATATTATATATGGGTTTTTGCTCTGCAGTCAACATTTCATATGGCAGAGTTTTGTCCTCCCCAAAAATTATAAAATGAGGTGTATCCCCAGTTGCTACATTAATTTGATTGTTCAGGGTACACTTAACACAAGGAATCCAAGTATCCCAAGTTACACTATGAGGACTTATTAGGGTTCTAAGACATATAATTATCTTTTTGTTTAACCTTTCTACTACTCCATTACTTTGGGGATGGTTAACGAGTATATTGACTTTCTTGATGTGGAACACATTACATAGATTTTCCAAGATTTTGTTATTAAATTCAGTCCCATTATCTGAAACTAGGATGTTAGGTGTAGTAAAATTACAGATTATCTGATCATAGATTACGGAAGCAATAGTTTCAGCTTTCTTATTGATTATGGGTTGTAATATACAAAATCTTGAAAAATAATCAATAGCAACAAATAGGTATTTAAAGCCGTTCTCGGTTAATGGTAATTCCAATGTATCCATGTGAACTCTTTCCCAAGGTTTCTGTGGAATGGGATAGGTGAGTATAGGAGCAGGTTTTGGTGTATTTCCCTCACCTTTACACATTTTACACACTTTTCTATATAATCATATATAGTTTTCTTCATACCTAGCCAAAAGTACTTAAGTTGTGCCTGTCTATAAGTTTTATCCTTTCCAGGATGTGAACTACAATCACTATCATGAAGTAACTTCAATATCTCATTTACCAGAGTTTGTGGTATAACCAACTGATTTACTTGACCTCTAGAAATATCTTTCCCATTTACAAATGTTTTCCTATACAAAATTCCATTAATCAAATGAAATTCCTCTATCTTATACCCCTTTGGTAGCTTTGGAGGATCTCCTCTTGGGTTCATCAAATGCTTGATTATTGAATCACATGTCTCATCATCTCTCTGTTCTCTTATTAGCATTTCTTCATCTAAAGTTACTAATTCTTCTATACTACAAACAAAATTAATCAACCCAGTCCCAGTCATTGGTTGACTAATGTTTCTAGAAAGTGGATCTGCTACATTCCTTCTACCCGGAATATAATTAAATTGAACTTCATAGCACTGAAGTATCGCAAACCATCTAGCAAGTCTGCCTCTAAGATTCTTATGCTTAAATAAGTTCTGAATAGCTGTGTGATCAGTCCAAACTCTGATGGGATACCCTAGTATCATATCCCTAAAACTTTCTAAAGAATAAATTACTGCTAAAGTTTCTCTTTCAGTTATAGAATAGTTTCTCTCCGCACTATTACAAAGTCTGGATGTGTAAGCTATGGGTTTCAAAGTTCCATTTCTCTCTTGCATTAGTATGCCTCCTAACCCTATGTCAGACGCATCAGTACAAAGAATAAATTCTTTTTCATAGTTGGGGAAAATTAAAATAGGTGAACTCGTGAGTTTATCTTTCAACTTGTCAAAAGCTTGCTGTTGCGCAGGTCCCCACATGAACTTTGAGTCCTTTCTCAACAATGAACTTAGTGGATTAGCAATGTCAGCATAACTTTGAATGAATTTTCTACAATATCCTGTTAATCCCAAAAAGCTCCTAACCTTGTCTACATTGGTCGGAACTGGAAAATTCTTGACAGCGTCAACCTTTGAATTTACTGTACTCAGTCCGTGTCTGTCTATCTTATATCCTAAGTAAATGACACTGTCTTGCAAGAACTTACATTTTTCAAGTTTTACTTTTAACCCAGCTTCTCCTAGTCTTGAGAATATCAAATCTAATTTCTTAAAGTGCTCCACTGCAGTCTGAAAAACTATTAAAATGTCATCTAGAAATACACTGGCAGTGTTTCCTAACAATCCATCTAGAATAGTATTCATTAATCTCATGTAAGTTAATGGACTATTACATAACCCAAATGGCATTCTCTTGAACTCATAATGTCCTGTTGTAGTAGAAAATGCTGTGAACTCTCTTGAATCTTCATGCAATTCTATTTGCCAAAAAGCTGATTTGATATCTATAGTACTAAAATATCTATTCTCAGTTCCCAAACTTCTCAAAATGTCACCGATAATGGGTAATGGTAACCTGTCACGAATGGTGTGCTTATTCAGTTCCCTGTAATCAATAACTGGTCGCATAGTCCCATCAGACTTTGGTACTAAGATCAACGGAAAATTCCACTCACTTTTACTATGTTCAATAATATCCTGTGATAACATTTCAGTGATGAGTTTATCTACTACAGCTAATTTAGAGTGAGGAACTCTGTAGGCTGGTATGTAGATAGGTTGTGTTCCTGGTTTTAACTTAATGTGATGTTTTAAAACAGTTGTTTTGCCTAAGGCGTCCCCCGGCAAAGCAATTGTTTTTTTATGTTTCATAAGCAAAGCAAATAAAGCTTTATCCAACTCAGGGCAATTAGTTGATTGTAATAATTCTTTATATCTATTTCTTAAGTCTATACCTTCTTGTACTGAACAAATTGATGAAGTTGGTAATTCTATCTCCTCACTATTCTCATTTAAAATCTTAATAGGTTTAGTACACACCTGAATACATCCTATTTGTGTACCTTTCTTTAAAACTATCTCTTTATTCATAGTATTAATTACTAATACTTCTACTCTGTTCTTATTTGTCTTATAAATCCCTGAATCCCACTTCAATCCTTTAATTTTAACTGATTCTGGGACTGTAATTACTTCAGAGTCTACATTGATTCCTTTCAAACACACTTCAACCTTATTAATTGACATGGGATGTAACAATGTCGACCTTGTTAATCCGCAATCTGCAATTCTCAAGGCATCTGTGGTTGATAATTTAGTAATCTCTGGGATTTCCTGAACTTCTGAGTTGGGTTCACAAATTGTTTTACTTTCTGTAGGGTTGGACCGCTCGGCCTCGCTATCTAGGATAGAAATGTTATCTAAGGATTCATTGATTCCTGTCACTGGTCTTAAGTCTGGTTGATTTAAGAATGGGATTAACTGTGACTTCACTAAAATTCCTAAGTCAGCAGGACAAATGACCATGTTTTCTTTTCTCATAGTTGCAAATCCTATCAATAAATCTCCTGGAAAAACAGACTCTTCTACCACTATCACTGGTATGTACAATTGTTCATTTGTATATAAGGCAACTTCTAGCTCAATCTTACCTAATGTTTTTAACTGATTTCCAGTTACACCTTGCAATGTGTAACGGATTGGTTCCAACATTTTCACTCCTGGGTTCAACTGGTTTAAAACTTTACTAGTAATTACATTAACTACAGACCCTGCATCAATAAAAATTTGAATAGGCTTATTGAACACTTTACCCGCAATGAGAGGTCCTACAGAAGTTTTACCAACAGTAATTATCAGTTTGTCAGTTTCTTTCATCTCCCTTGCATTCCCATATTTAACACAATACCGTCTATCGGTATATATATGGGGAGGTCTGAAATGATTTATTCTGTGTCTGGGGGTTTTCCTCTTAGCCCTGGGGGTACCCGAAAATTCCGGCATTCATGAGTTCTGTGTCCGATTATATTATGGTAAATACAGAATGGAGGGTTCCTCCATTGATACTCATTGTGACCTTCGTATTTGCAATTTCTGCAAATAATCCCATAAAAACATTCTTGTGCCTTGTGTCCCCATGCATTACAATTAAAACATAGGATTCTGGTATCCCTATCCCTAGATGGACTTCTAGCATGTCGCCTATGTCCTACTTCTGTTTTCTTAAACTCTCTAGAGTTCCTATATTGGCTATGTTGATTTATAGGCATTACATATGGGTTTATTGTTCTGGTCTCACTGTATCCTTGAAGAAGATAATCTACTTCTCCTAAACAGATATTTGATTTTAAATCTTTGTACAACCTTTCTGCTGTTAAGTCATCAGAATTCTTTGCCAATAAGCTAAATGTAATCAATTTGATTACCTGTGAGATTTTCATCTTCTCACTAGATCTTTCTATCCAGTCTGAATCTTTCAAGATAGAATTCATGTCTTTTGACCATCTATCTAATCTAGCTAAGTACTCTGTGTCAATTTCACTTGTCCTAACTTCCTTAATCATTTTTACCAATGATTTAATAGGATCCTGATCACATTTGGACATGAAATGTTTAAGAAAGGCTTTCTTGTAGTTATCATATTGATTAATTGCTTCCATTTGCTGGAAGTTAATGACAAACCTCGCCCTTCCATGCTCTGGATCTATATTCTCCTTGAGAATCTCAATCTTACGATTCTCATTTGTAATGTTTTTACTAACTATAAGAGTGTCAATGAGGTTCAGGAACTTGTTTACACCATATGTGTTAGACTCTCCTGTGAATTTTGGAATATTTGTATTTGATGTGTGAATTTCGTGTCTCAACACGTTAGAATTCTGAGGGGTACTCATACTTATTACTAATACCTTGCTTTAGCCTGGCTGCTTGCGATGTCGCTTCGTGATGTCAATGTCTGGTTTGACGTCCTTCTACGGTCTTGTCATTCGTCAACGACGTTGTTCCTCCTCCATCACACACTCTGCCTTGAAGACCGCCTTGTAGATGATGATCACATTGAAGAATCTTGAAGAATGCTTGTTCCCAACGTAGCAGTTACTTGAAGTTGTAGATTTCTCTCGTAGTCGTCTTGGTTGTCTTGTTCCCGTAGACTTCTTGCGCCACTTCTCTTCGGAGGTGTTTAACACTCAGTTCGTCGCACCGCTGTCACCACTTTCACCTCCCCTTGTCACCACTGTCACTTAAATTTGACTTGTAATATCACTCGTCTCAAGGCCCCTTGCCTTCTTTTTCCTGTAGTCTCACTATTTTCTAGGCCCCGTGCCTAGTTCTCTCGTCCTTTGGGTTAATAAAAGGGTGGTGAATTTTCTTTCTTCTTTCACTGTAATTTCACCTTCTGCTTACACTCGGGATCTCTTTCTCTCGTCTCTACATCGTCTCCTGATCCTCTCTCGATCCTCTCTCCACACCCTCTCTCACGAGATCCCGTATCCTACGCTAAGCTACCTTCGTCTGACGTCACTAATTTTTCTAAACCAATCTCCAGTTACTTTTCAAATAAATGTCACTCCTTATGGGCGTGACTTTGAATTCATGCACCAATAGTTTTTTCCTCCTTCTCCACCTTGCACCAACCCGGAAAGCCATTACAATGCCACTAGCGATATTGTTTACCTCAGCATTAGTCAAACGAAGCTAACCTGCGCTTACAGAGTTTGATTACACATCGATTATAAAACAGTCACCACCGTCGGTGTGTTTACATAGACATAGCGTCACCTCATGTTTTCAAAACAACAGGCGAGCAGGCTGGCTCATTTCCATTCGTACAACTACCAGCCTCTTACAGTAGGTATCTAACTGATTGTATACGGTACGTTCCAAGACCTTCGAAATAATACCTAGAATTGAAACAGGCCTGTAGTTATCTGCCTCAGTTTTTGCGTTTTTCTTGTAAAGAGGTGTTACCCGAGCCCTTTTCATGTCGCTTGGGATGAATCCTGAACCAATAGACAAATTTATTATGTGGGTTATTGGGGGAGTAATAATTGAGGCTCCATCCTTAACAAACCTCGCAGGAATGTCATCTAACCCTGTAGCCTTATTGGCACTTATGCTAGCCAGTAATTTAAACACTTCTTTTTGAGTGGTCTTAAGCAGTTTGAAACACTTTGAGGACTTGTCCATATAATACTCCTGAACGTACCTCAGCCCAAACTTCCCAGAACCTGTGGGGAGGGATTTAACTAGTTTTGTGGCAAAGGTGTTGAAGTGATTGGCTATGGTGTTCCTATCAGAGTTGAGCTCACCGTTTATCAAGAGTCCTATCCTTTGTCACTAGGCTTAGTGTGAACTTCTAGGGTCTTCAGTGTTTGCCAAAGCTTCCTTGGATCGTGTTTGTTCTGGTGCACCATCTTAGTACAATAATCAGCTTTGGCTTTATCCTTCCAATAATTCACCTGATTCCTATAGTACAGAAAGCCATTATAGTCCTCCTGATTTCCACTTTTCCTAAATCTGGCAATAAATCTGTCTCTATCTCTAATTAAACCCAGTATTTCATTAGTCATCCATGGCTCCGTCCTCTGTTTTATTCGTATCTCTTTGAGAGGCGCTACTCTATCTATAATAGTAAGAAATGTGTACTTAAAATTAGACCAAGCCTTATAAACATCGGTACAATTTAGAACTGGCGACCAGTCTGTCCTACCCAGTTCATCTACAAAATGTTCTCGTGAGTAATGCTTCATGGAACGAAGCTTCACTGTGTTGTGCTTGTTGAAAATCGTCTTCCTAGCTTTCCTAGTACAATATATGAGCTTGCGGTCACTAAGACCATAATCACAAGCACCAGACTGCGTTATTTTGTTACGATCGGAGACCAGGATAAGATCTATGATGGACCTGGATGTGCCTGTTATTCTAGTGGGCTCGTCAATCAGTTGTGTCAGGCCATGAGATATTAGCAAGTTTCTCATTGCCTTAATAAGGTCATTATTTGTACTTGCCAGATTCGTATTAAAATCACCTAGGATAATAATTTCTTGATCATGCATATTGACCCGATTGAAACAGGTGGATTCTAATGCGCTATAGAAGGACATCTGTTTTGGTGGTCTGTAACAGACCCCGCATAAGATGGGATGCGATTTGGGTAACAATATTTCTATCCACACAGCTTCGAGCCCATCGTTACTCATAAGGTCTGTACGGGGGTTGAATGCTAAGTCGTTACATATGTAAGTACAAACCCCTCCTCCGGTCCTCTTTCTATCATTACGCACAACACTATAACTCGGAATCGCAATTTCCGAGTCGGAGATGGTACTGTCTAGCCAAGTTTCGGATACACCGATGACTGCTGCCCTGGTCCGCCGCGCAAGTAGACGGAATTCGTCTATCTTAGGTAGAAGGCTTCTGGCATTTAAGTGCACGAAGTGGAGGCCCCGCTTGTTGAAGCAGCTGAAATCACCCCCGGGTGTTGACTGGGGGGAGGCACAGCGATCGGGGTTAACAGGTGAAGGGTCAACCTCACCGTCGGACAAGGGGGCTCCTGGTAGTTCATTGAGTGTACACCCAATGCAAGTGAAGCGGAGAATGTCCTCATTCACCAAGGCAGCATTGTAGGTCTCGAGAGAAATTCCACAGCACTTGATGTGAGTCCATTTCCCACATGATTTGCAGCTGATGGCTCTGCTATTGTGACGGACTCCTTTTAGACAGCTTACACATGGGTGTTGTGGGACTCTGGTTGCAGTTGGTCCAGGACAGGGATGTACATCCCCACAGAGGAGGAGGGCGTAGGACACCAGAAGCTTGAAAGTGTTGGTTTTTCTCTTCGGTGTTATATGAGAACTTCCCTTATGCTTGGCTAATCGAATCCGACGCCATTTTCTGACTTCTGTTGTTGGGGTAGGCGGGGGAAGGAACTGACACAGAGTATGGTGGTTAAGAGAGATCTTAGAGCTTCTGTCTCTCACCCCAATGTTAGAGAGGAGCGGAGGGTAGCCAGGAATTCCCACTGCAACGTATGAAGGATGACCACTTGCAGCTACGTTAATCAGTAAGACCGCTCCCAGCATGGCTAAAAGCATACCGGTCATCCCTGGTGCCATGTCGTAAATTTTCACGTGTATACACTATTTACGGCACCGATTACAAGCTCTTGAGCTGGGGACACTTAAACCCGTGTACTCACTCGCAATAACACTTCGGCCCCACTCAGGGGTTTAAACAAGTCAATTAAGATTTTTTTTCTCTGTGCCAGATTTATCCTTTCTGCCTTAATCACGAGGCGCATTAAAGTCAGGATGGTTAAAAGTACGGGAATAAGATCGGAAGGATAAGAAAGAGAAGGAAATAAGATCGGAAGGAGAAGGATACGAAGGAGGGAGGAGGAGATGGAGAAGGGGGAGGAGGAGGAGACTTGGCGATGGGAGAGCAGGGAGGAGGAGGAGGAGGTCTAGGCGTACGAGGTGTGTTTGGGGGGAGGGGGAGGGAGGGGTAGATGGTTTGACACAGCCACACTGTGGCACCCTTGTGGAGGAGGAGACTAGGTGAGGGGAGCGCAGGGAGGAGGAGGAGGAGTCAATCCGACCATAGCCTTTTACTCGGTTTGAGAGGTGCGGTTGGGGGTGGGGTGGGGGGTAGATGCAGATGCAGGCTATCATCCCAGATATAGCCTCCGTTGTCTAACAGTGACAAGTAATACGTTAAATTCGCAAAGTAAAACAAGGATGCGGCTTAAATTGACAAATTTTATAACATTACTCTTCATTTATTGTCCGTTGGTCACGTGACTTTCGTAATGTTACGTGTCAATCCGTTGAGTGGACGAATTTCCGTAGAAGGGCAGCGCTGGTCACATTGACACATTCATACATCTGTAGTTGGTGGGTATAACAACAACCGAGTTGCTGCACGTTCGAGAAATTTCAAACCCAAATTGTCAATATTCTAAACATAATTTCTACCGAAAATTGTGGTAAACAGATTAGAAGACGCAGAGAAAAAGGAATGGAAGAAAATTATTAGAAATAGTAGAGATTGCATATAAACAAACTGCTGTCAACATGATTAGAAATAAATCATTATCTAAATGAAAAAGAACTGGACGACACTTTTTTTTTTTCAAAACCAAACTCAATGGAAATGTTGATGTTCAGGAGGGTGAAGGAAAGTATGCGGGGTATGAGAAGAAGCATGATGGCAGTAAAAAGGTGGAAGGAGTGTAAATTGGAAAAGGAATGACCAAGACAATGGATAAAAGAATTACACGTGAAGGAAAGTGAGTGGGAGGGTGGGTTAAAACAGACATCGCGTTGGTCCACAACCTTACAAAAACAAAATCATAGAATGAGGCATAATACCAAAAATTGATAAGAAACGCAGCCAAACAACTTGAGAGAATACTTGAAAAAAAAAAGACAAAGTCTCATGGGCGACTTTAGCTGTGGAGAGGTGATATGGAGAGAATGGGAGACAGGTGGAAATGAAGAATCCTGGAGCAACATGCTATTGAACAATGGGGGAAGGAACCAGTAAAGCATAGAGTCGAAGATAATCATGAAAACTGGATTTCATTCTAACTAAGGAAATTGAGGTGATTGAAGGGGTAATCATTTGGTCCTCGAATCTATTCTAAAAGTGGAGAAGAAAATAAGAAGTACTCGTAAATTGAAACGAGTTCAATGAAACTAAAGAAAGGGAGAAGAAATGGGACATTTTATAAAATTTCACAACATACGATGAGTGGGAGGGAAGCACAAATGAAAAATGTTCATCGATTTATCAGAAAATAAAGAAGATATAGGAAAGATGGCAAAAAAAAAAACTAATTAAAATGCAAAAGAAGAATGCAAAAGAGCCTAAAGCTGATATAAAGAATAGATGAAGGAATTTTTTAAAAAAGGATATAGTTGATAGATTCAGTAAAAAAAAAATGAGCGAGACGTTTGATAAATATTTTCAGTATTTACAAACGAGAGGATAGATATGGTACCCGAGTGTGACCAGATCTTTAGTGGGGATGAGGAAAATAAAATAACTAGCATCAGCAATAGCAAGAAAGAAATAGTCAAACAGATTTATAGACTCAAAGCCACAAAATCCCTGATTATAGCAGGTTTGCTACATATAGGGGGACTTGGCGGGTGATGTGAAGTCTCTGTTGGACTTTGTATTTATTGAGGTAGATTTTCTATATTTACAGCTGTTGGGAAAGATCACCCCTGGTGAGATAGGGGAGACAGTCTCCCCAGTCTCTCTGTCTATGGCGAGAAAAGTCGCCTTTATATGATGGGAAAACGCCTAGGTAAGCACCTTTGGTGTAGTTGCCTCATAGGAAACGTTTTTGTGATCAAATATACATTATACGGGAGTTAGTTGCATTGCATGGGGTTCGGTTATATTGTTGGTGGATGTGGCTAGCTATGGCGTATATATTGTAGTTACGATAATGTAGTTGGGGTAGGTATAAGAAAGGGGTCACTGAACTGTCTGGTGACATTAGCTACTTCCTTGTTGGGTGGTGGCGTGATGGCGTCATGTTATAATAAATGCATTCCTGCGTTATGTGATTGTGATTGAGAAATACTAGGTTAGCAAGATTGGAGGTCTTGGTAAAGACGAGCACCATCTTGCATGCATGTGGATCACGTGTCATGGCGTGTGACCTAATATGTTAGTAATGGGTACACGAGTCCAGACGATTTTTTCCCGAGAGTGCTAAAGGAGTGTAAATTTTGAATCTGCTACCAATTAACGAAAGTATATAGGTCAGTAGACAGTGGATTCGTGCCTATATCTAGGGGATAGGCAAACGTTGTTCCCGTTTTTAAAAAGGATGATGAATCTTCTTGGCACAACTACAGGCCAATCAGTTTGACATCGGTTATAGGTAAAACGTTGGAATCAATAATAGCTAATAGAATCAGGACTCACATCGAGAGATATAAGTTGATTTGTGACTTACAGCATGGTTCCACAAAGGGTAAGCCATGTATAACTAATCTTCTATCATTTCACACTGTCTATAATACAGCAGATAATGATAGTTACGATATTATTTACCTTGACTTTAGCAAAGTGTTAGACGAGAAGTCCCACTAGAGACAACTAAATAAAATCAAAGCCCATAACATAGGAGGAAAAATGTTTGAATTGATTACAGCATGAATTAGTAACAGAAAACAGTGGGTTACCATAAAAGGTGTAAAATCCAAATGGGGGAATGTTACTAACGAAGTTCTCCAGGGCTCGGTTTTAGGTCCTTTATTGTTCATTATATATATATATATATATATATATAAATATATATACGCACCAAAATAAATATATATATATACATATGTATATATATATACATATATATATATATATGTATATGTCTATATATGTATATACAAGCCCCTGGATTCGCCAGCCCGGCTGCGCCGGGGGGCTTAGCCTGCAGCGTACCTCGCTTCGCTCGCGGGGGGCTATAAAATAAACAAGGCTATAAAATAAACAACTGTAAATTATTCATCTCTTTTATTTTCGTCATTTTTGTTTTTTAGAAGAATGTTTTTATTTAGACTTACTCAAGATCCACTTGAGTTCCAAAGATCCGCTCGAGCCCTCAAGATCCGCTTGAGTCCCAAAGATCCGCTCAAGTCCTCTAGATCCGCTCGAGTCCCAAAGATCCGCTCGAGTCCTCTAGATCCACTCGAGTCTCAAAGATCCGCTCGAGTCCTCTAGATCCGCTCGAGTCCCGCGACCGCGTATATGGGATTTATACCCTTACAGGAATGGCAAGTGTCACGGGGTCCGTCATTGTAATCTTTTTGCCGGATCCCCGTTCAAATCGGTTAGGGACGTCGTGACATTGAAACATTTTGGAGAATTTTATTTTTTCGTCCCGCTCTCAGCCAATCAGCCGTCTCCGTTGCCGTGACGTCACCGCTCTCGGCCAATCAGTTGTCTCCGTTGCCGTGACGTCATCACTCTCTCAGCCAATCAGCGAGTTGAAACTCACCCAGGAATTTGCAAAGAATATTTTTAGGACAAAGTGTCACCGTAATACCACCTTTCCCCGACGTCCACAGCGTTTTTTAGAAGAATATTTTTATTTAGAAGAAGAAGAAGCAGAAGAAGAAGAAGAAGAAGAAGAACGCGAAGAAGAAGAAGAAGAAGAAGAAGAAGAACGCAAAGAAGAAGAAGAAGAAGAAGAAGAACGCGAAGAAGAAGAAGAAGAAGAACGCGAAGAAGAAGAACGCGAAGAAGAAGAAGAAGAAGAACGCGAAGAAGAAGAAGAACGCGAAGGAGAAGAAGAAGGAGAAGAAGAAGGAGAGGAAGAGGAAGAAGAAGAAGAAGAACGCGAAGAAGAAGAAGAAGAAGAAGACGAAGAAGAAGAAGACGAAGAAGAAGAAGAACGCGAAGATGAAGAAGAAGAAGAACGCGAAGACGAAGAAGAACGCGAAGAAGAAGAACGCGAAGAAGAGGAGGAAGAAGAAGAAAGAGAAGAAGGAGAAAGAAAGAAGAAAGAGAAGAAGAAGAAGAAAAAGAAGAAGAAGAACGAGAAGAAGAAGAAGAAGAAGAAGAAGAAGAAGAAGAAGAAGAAGAACGCGAAGAAGAAGAAGAAGAAGAAGAAGAACGCGAAGAAGAACGCGAAGAAGAAGAACGCGAAGAAGAAGAAGAACGCGAAGAAGAAGAAGAACGCGAAGAAGAAGAAGAACGCGAAGAAGAACGCGAAGAAGAACGCGAAGAAGAAGAAGAACGCGAAGAAGAAGAAGAAGAAGAAGAAGAAGAAGAACGCGAAGAAGAAGAAGAACGCGAAGAAGAGAAAGAATGCCACCTGGCTCCGACTTACCCAAGCGCTTTTTCAAGAATATTTTTAGGACAAAATGTCACCGAAATACCACCAGTCCCCAACTTTCACAGCGTTTTTTTTTAGAAGAATATTTTTATATATATATATATATATATATATATATATATATATATATATATATATATATACATATATATATACATTATATATATACATATATATATATATATATTTATATATATATATATGTATATATAATGCAAAATAGACTTGTTCTCTCTTGCAAGATGTGAGATGATTTCTCCGTAGGAAGTCATCTGGGCTGCCATATCGCGATTTCGAGTCACATTGACTCTTCTTCAGTGGCGTGGATGTGGATCTTGCCTTCACGGTGGATGAGATCGGAATGTTGGCTTTTGGGAATCTGGCCGGTATTTAAGGCATGCTTGCGTCGCTATCTCATTTCTCCTTGTCGCGGATTGGCTGGTACCAGGGGCTGTGTTCCTTCTCATGCTTGCTAATGCTTGTAGGTCTGATGACTGTGTGTTGAGATTAGGGTCGAATTCTTTAATATCTAAAGCTTCAAGTATGGGGAGACGGCGTACGTCCGGGCATGCTGTGATGATCTCGGTGTTCTGTGTGAGCAATTGTCCCGTTATGTTCTCGTGATGTTCCTGACGTAAGTGGGTTTTTGGGGCTCCAGACGAAAGGCGGTAACTAAGACGTCTGCTCAACTTCATGCCGACAAATGTGGATGGGAGGGTTGCACAGTTCCCTCGTTTGCCAGTGAACCTATAGATAACATGTGATTGTTGAGTCGACCCTTTCTTCATGTTTGGACTATTTCTTTCTTTATGTTTGGACGAAATAGTCCAAACATAAAGAAAGAAACAACTCAACAATCGCATGTCACCTGTATGTTCACCTGCAAACGAGGGAACTACGCAACCCTCCCATCCACCTATGTCGGCATGGGTACTGTGAAGTTGAGTAGACGTTTTAGTTATCATCTTTCGTCTGGAGCCTCAAAAACCTACTTATGTCAGGAACATCACGTTAATATATATATATATATATATATATATATATATATATATAAATATATATATATATATATATAAATATATATATATATATATATATATATATGTGTGTGTGTGTGAGTATGTATGTGTGTGTGTGTGAGTGTGTGTGTGTGTGTGTGCAAACATGTATATATATATATATATATAAATATATACATAAACATATATATACATATATATATACACACACATATTACATGGGGTGATTGCGCTATAAGCTAAGCTAGTCTTAACCCTGCCACAGCCTCTGCCTCCTAAGTGCTTGCATGCTACCTTCCCGTGGTCCCCCCTATTTATTACAGAATGCATGTAAGTGACCGAATGGACTGACGGTATAATCAAACACCTTCCCCCTCCTTGCTGCCTTGTAAGGTGTGCCTAGGCTAGGAGAAGGAAAACTCCAAATAACACCAAACAAGACCCCAACGGCCGAGCTAGCTAGCGATGGCGGAAGAGGGCAGTGCCTGGCGGGCAGGCGATAAGGCGGGCCTTAGCATATCAGGAACCCGGAAGCTCGATGCAACCTACATCCCTGAGACTGCCTGTCTCAACTCTCTTGAGCCGCGGTGGAAACGGTGTGGGCCAAGTGAGTATGCGTGGCCGTCGCGCAACCACGACCACCTTAAACAATATACCCAGTGACTGGCATTCTGTTGTCTTTTCTGCACCTCTCTTCATCCTCACCTCTCATCATCACCCACTCAAGTCCAGTGGCGATGGCACCGTGGGTGGCGGGGGCAGGACTGGAAAGCTAGAAGCTCCTAGCCCACGACTGCACACAGGCGGCGGATCTAAGATGGTCGCTCTCTGATGATGTTGCCGTGACAGCACAGTTCGGCAGCTGGACCCGTGACTGGGCTAGCCTCTTAAGGATTACCACAGCCCACCTCACAAGGGGAGGCCCCTAGAAAAGGTGGAGTAAACATCGGTCACGGCAAACTCGTCTGGCTAACCTCCGCGGTTGATGGACATCCCATTAATGCGGTCACAATAATGACAAACAATTATCAAAAATCCTAACCCTTGGTGCATGGAACATCCGCACCCTCCAAGAACGACGACGTACAGCTCTTGTCTGCAAGGAGCTTGCCCGGTTCAACATCGACGTGGCAGCTCTTAGTGAGACCAGAATACCAGAAGAGGGTAACATCAGGGAAGCTGGGACGGGCTATACCGTCGTCTGGAAAGGGAAAGCCCCCGAGGAGCCACGCATCCATGGTGTTGGCTTTGCCATCCGATCACAGCTCGTACAACAGTACAATCTCGCACCAACCGCCATTAATGAGCGACTGATGACTGTTCGTATACCTCTTACCCAGGATAAACACCTCACCCTGATATCGGTGTATGCCCCAACACTCATTTCAAGTGATGAAGACAAGGCTACCTTCTACACCCAACTCGATCACACCATCCAGGCAGTGCCCGCTAACGACAAACTCGTTGTGCTAGGGGACTTTAATGCCCGAGTAGGCAAGGACCATCACCTGTGGGAGGGTATCATTGGCCACCACGGAATTGGTAACTGTAACGCCAATGGTCAACTCCTACTGGGTCTCTGTGCCGAGCATGAGCTCATTGTCACTAACACCTTATTCAGGTTACCAAAACGACAGAAAACCACATGGAAACATCCTCGGTCCAAACACTGGCACATACTAGACTATGTCTTGACCAGAGCCAGAAACAAAAATGACATCCGCATCACCCGATCCATACGGATGACTGTTGGACGGACCACAGACTCCAGATCTCCCAACTCAACATCAAGCCCCAATGACCACCTAAACGGGCACCTGACAGCATGCCACACCGCCGCTTTGAATGTGGCAAACTCCGCAATCCACAGCTGGCACAAAGCTACAAAGAAACCTGCGAAAGATATCTCGTGGACCCTGTGGATCAGGCTTCAGTAGAAGACCACTGGACCGCCCTTAGAGACGCCATGGCGCGGGCAGCAGAGGAAACAATAGGTTTTGCCAGGAAGAAGAACCAGGATTGGTTCGATGAGAATGACGAAACCATCTCTCTTCTCATTGAAACCAAACGTCAGACACGACTAACCATGAAGAACCAACCTACAGCTGAAAAAAAGAACAAAAAAGCTGTAGCAGACTGTCAAAAAGGGATTCGTGATGCTCAAAACACTTGGTGGCAAAGAAAATCTGCAGAAATTCAAAAGTACTCTGACCAACGAGACCTACGCAGCTTCTATGCAGCTATCAAAGAGATCTTCGGCCCCACAAGATCATCAGTGAGCGGGTTAAAGGACGTGGATGGAGCCACAACTATAACCGATAGCGAGGGCATCCTTTTACGATGGAGAACTTATTTTGAGAATCTTCTCAATGACCAAGCCAACACTCCCAACGATTTCCTGCGTATGACCCCACAGCATCCCGTCCGTCACTGGATGCCATTACCACCTTCCACCCAAGACTTCAACAGGGCTTTAGAACGTATGAAGCCCGGCAAAGCCCCAGGACCCGACAATATCCCATTGGAGCTCCTTACGGTGGCCCTGAGCTGAAAAATAGACTTATGCTCCTAATTCTGAAAATATGGGAGACAAAAACCCTCCCCAGTGACTTCCGCGATGCAAACATCATCACAATCTTCAAAAAAGGAGATCAAGAGAATTGTAACAACTACCGCGGTATCTCGCTACTAAGCATAGCAAGCAAGATCTTTGCCCGCATTCTACTCGACCATCTCCTTATCCTAGCGGAAGATGTGTTACCCGAGTCCCAATGCGGATTTCGACCTTCCCGCGGGACTATAGATATGATTTTCTGTGCCCGACAGCTTCAAGAGAAGAGCCTTGAACAACAACAGCCATTAATGTTTATCATCTGGGACCTAAAAAAGGCCTTCGACAAAGTTCCCCGTCCTGCTATGTGGGCATTCCTGGCCAGGTTCGGATGCACCACCAGACTTTTTCTCTCTAATACGCGCCCTCCATGACGGAATGGTCGGTAGAGTTTGCCACCAAAACTCCCTCTCTGGCCCATTCCCTATCAAAGGCGGCCTCAAACAGGGATGTGTGCTGGTTCCAACGTGTTTCTCCCTATACACTGCAGCTATGCTAAATGAAATTCCACCAGACGCACCCACAATGAACTACGGTTCCGCATGGATGGAGGGGCTTTCAATCTCGCCCGACTACGCGCCAGAACAAAGGCCACCTTGACCTCAGTACAAAAACTGCAGTATGCAGACGACAATGCCACCCCAGGTCAGGCTGCACAGGACCTCCAAAGAACAGCCGACATCTACAATACTGCATATGAACGTTTTGGGATGCAGGTAAACACTGAAAAGACCAAGGCACTCATCCAACACCCACCTGGTCAGATACTCGGAAACGCCGACGTCACTATCAATGAACACCGACTAGAAGAAGTGGAACAGTTTTCCTACCTGGGGAGTATCTTAACATCTACTCCCACATGCAAGAGGGATGTGGAAAATAGGATCAGGGCAGCCCATTCCGCCTATGGCCGACTCAGAGGTCGCGTGTTCAACAACCATGCACTGACCCTGTCCACTAAAATCATGGTCTTCCGGGCAATAGTTCTTTCCACACTCCTTTATGCATGCGAAACATGGACCCTATACAGGAGTGACATCCAAAGCCTGGAGCGCTTCCAGCAATACCAATTAAGGCAAACACTAAAAATCCCGTGGGAGAGCCACACTACAAATATTGAAGTTTTAAACAGAGCATCAATGACCAGCATTGAAGCAACTATCATCCACCACCGCCTCCGTTGGGCAGGCCACATCCAGAGGATGGGGCCATCCCAGCTTCCAAAAATAATGCTCTACGGTGAGCTCACCATGGGAACAGGACCACGAGGAGTCCCAAAACTGCGCTACAAAGACCAACCCAACCGCACCCTGGCTGTAACTAACATCGACTCCTCCTCGTGGGAGCAAATCACCAAGGACCGTAAGGCTTGGAGGAGAGCTGCCCACTAAGGTACTGCGACCTTTGAGGAGAATAAGAAAGAAAACGAAGAGGCAAAAAGAAGAAGAAGACAGAGAGCAGAACAACCCCGCCCCCCTTCTACCCTCCCCTGCGAACACTGCCCGCGTCTCTTCCATCATAGATTTGGCTTCTTAAGTCACATCACTCTTAAGCACCCACAATGAAGAGAGTGAAAGATCGTCGACAGAAACCAAAACTCGAAGACGAGCTGGTGCCGAGGACGACGATACACACACACACACACACACACACACACACACACACACACACACACACACACACACACACACACACACACACACACATATATATATATATATATACATATACATATGCATAGACATATACATATGTAAGAGAAGATTTAGAATCTGGGATCCATACTGGAAAACTGTAAACACTATATTCAATTGAAGGGTTTATTTGCCCGACGTTTCGATTCCCGTCCAGGAATCGTCTTCAGGGGGTATAACGGTTACAAGAATGTGAACTCCTTATAAATCGCCGAAAAGGTAAACCTGGGAAAAGTTCACCCTCTCAGTCAATTGTACAAAGCATACCTCATTACAATAACAACAAATAAATACATTATAATAGAAATTAGATATTGGTACCAATTAGAATAAAATAAAATTCAAATAAAAGTTACATGGCTGTAAACATAAAACAAGCGAAGCAAGAGTAACCATAGGTGACACTACCGTAAAAACAACAGACCATAGGACAGAGATGTAAATAGAAGTGGACCAAATGTCCGCAATGAAGAGTCAAGAACAAACGACTAAATTACAATCAAACAAAATACACTACAAAAATACAAATAAAGTAAGTTACATGGCTGTGAACAAAAACAAGTGTAGCAAAAAGCCTCAAACGTAACGCTAACGTGAAAACTTCAGAACATAGAACAGAGACGCAAATGAAAGTGGACCAAATGTCCGCAAAGAAGTCACAAGGGCAAACGGCTAAATTACAACCAAACAAATAAAACCAAACAAAATAAAGAGTGGCAGTGAACATAAAGCAAGTCTGTCAAAAAACATAAAAAACGAAACCCAAAAGTAAAAACAGAACATAACCCAAAGACGCAAATGAATGTGGACCAAATGTCCGGCAAAGTAGGAAGTGGGGAACAGGAGGAACAGGTCTTAATAACAAATGACTACATTACAAGCAGACAAATAAAAGAACAAAGAATATAAAAAGAAAGAAGAATCGTAGAGAAAAAGGAAGTAAACTAAAACTGAAAAGGAGGACAAAAGTCACGGGAAGGGGAGTCGAACAGGTGCATTGGGAGACCGCTTTCGAGAAAGGAGGTCGGCCAAAAGCCAACTGGTGAACAAACGACAGGTCGAAAAGAAGCAGACGGAGACTAGAAAACAGAACAAAGGAATTAGCCTGTGTTGCTCCTCGTGCCTAAATAAATAGGATTGAGATCAATGCACCTGTTTATGCAGTTACTCTTAGTTTCCCATGCTTCCAAGAATAGTCTTTTCTTTTTGTTATCTTCTTTGTGTAGGGTTGTCACTCCATCCCAATCAATCATGTGTTGGTGTTCTGTAGTGTGTTTTTACAGGGCCGTCGTTTTTTCACCAGTTGGCTTTTGGCCGACCTCCTTTCTCGAAATCGGTCTCCCAATGCACCTCTACGACTCCCCTTCCCGTGACTTTTGTCCTCCTTTTCAGTTTTAGTTTACTTCCTTTTTCTCTACGATGGGAGTAGAGTATGTAGGGGATGGAATGGGTGGGAGTGGTTTGTATGCCTTTGTTTATTGGCTACCTCCCGTGTAAGGGTGAAAAAGCCTTTGGTATATGTATGTATGTATGCATCTCATCTCAGGTTACTATTTAGGATACAGGGGGGCAATGGATGGGTTCCTCGCTATGACCTAATATTGCCACACTAGACCAAGTACTGGGAGGTTTTGCCTGTCTTAGCATGCAATGATAGAGTCTCAGATGGACTGCTAAAGTGCTCGGCCAGTTGTTTGTGTGCTGTGGCCATATTTGGCCTGGCACCAACACGTACGCTCTTCTCAGTATGGATGAGCGGAAGTAGCACCCTCTGGTCCACGTGTTGATGTGTAGAGGAATTAGTGGTTTACAATAACTGATATATAAGCTTTCTAGTTAAGGATACATACATATACCAAAGGCTTTTTTCCCCCTTACAAGGGAGGTAGCCCAAAAACAAAGGCATAAAACCCACTCCCACCTATTCCATCCCTAATACACTCCACTCCCCTCCACCCTCTACCCTTCCTCTTATCTTGTCACCTCTTGGTTGACGGGTCATCCTTGTATATTGTCCACTGCCCTGGGTCAGAAGTAGTGTCGCAAGACACATCACATCCACAGCAGGGCCACTTCATTAAATTGGCGACCCCCCTCTCCATCCCCTCATGCAGAAAAGAGAATACAGGGAGAAATCCATTCGCGCTGCGTCAATTTTTTCTCACACACTACCTCACCCCCATCCCCTTACCCATTCCACCTTATGCATCACAGCATCATCCATATACAACCATTTTCCATTCACCACTGTCTTCTGTCCTCTCTCGTCCTTCGTCAACAGATATTCCCCTCTTCCCCAAAGCCCCTTTCACCTCATCCATCCACCTCATCCTAGGTCTCCCCCTCATGTTCACTCCCTCCACATCTGCCTTCCATACCTCTTTTACTAGTATTTCTTCACTCGTTCTTTCCATGTGTCCAAACCATCCTAATACTCTTTCATCAACCCTATCTCCCAACTCCCATACTACCCCCGTTCTCCTCCTCACCTCCTCATTTCTCACTCTATCTAGTCTAGTAACCCCCATCATACTTCTCAGACACCTCATCTCAAACAAACTCCTCTCCTCCTCTCTTATGTTCCATGTTTCTGCCCCGCTCCATACAATGTTGTTGGCACAATCACTCCTTCATACAATCTCCTCTTAGCATCCATTCCCAAATGTCTAATACTCATTACACTTTTTAATCCACCAAAGCATTTACTCGCTTCTCTCAATCTACATTCTACCTCCACTCCTCCCTTTCCTACCACATTCGCACCCAAGTATCTAAAACTATCTACTTCCTCCAGTCACTATCCCTTAATGCTCTCTTCCAGTCTACTGCCACTTTCACCCCTTGTACATCTCATCACCTTACTTTTACCCACATTTATCTTTAGCTTTCTTCTATCACACAATCTCCTCAATCCCTCCTCTGATCCTGCTACAAGCGCAGTGTCGTCCGCAAACAACAGCTGGCTCACCTCCCACTTTTCTCCATTTTCTTTAACCATCTCCAATCCCTGACCTACCACCCTTTTGCATTTACCTCTCGCACCACCCCATCCATGTACATGTTGTACAGCCAGGGCGACATAACACATCCCTGACGAAGTCTCACCTTTACCTCGAACCACTCACTCTCTCCATATCTAATCCTGACACATGCTCTGCTATTCTCATAAAAAATCTTGACAGCTCCTAGAAGCTTTCCTCCAATCCCGTATATCTGCCAAACCTCCCACAATGCCTTTCTGTCTACCCTGTCATAAGCCTTTTCCAGATCTATAAAAGCCCCAAAAAACATCCTTACCTTTTCCTATAGCTTTCTCACATATCTGTCTTACCACAAAAATCTGATCTACGCAAACTCTACCTACCCTAAATCCACACTGTTCCTCACCAATTTTCACCACCACTGTCGGTTCTCGGACATTACACTTAAATTTGACTTGTAATATCACTCGTCTCAAGGCCCCTTGCCTTCGTTAAGTGAGTTTCCCTAAATATTCAAGTTCCTCTTAAGCAGTAGTCTCACTATTTTCTAGGCCCCGTGCCTAGTTCTCTCGTCCTTTGGGTTAATAAAAGGGTGGTGAATTTTCTTTCTTCTTTCACTGTAATTTCACCTTCTGGTTACACTCAGGATCTCTTTCTCTCGTCTCTACATCGTCTCTCTCGATCGTCTCCCTAGATCGTCTCTCGATCCTCTCTCACTCGAGATCCCGTATCCTACGCTAAGCTACCTTCGTCTGACGTCACTAATTTTTCTAATCCAATCTCCAGTGACTTTTCAAATAAATGTCACTCCTTATGGGCGTGACTTTGAATTCATGCACCAATAGTTTTTTCCTCCTTCTCCACCTTGCACCAATCCGGAAAGCCATTCCAATGCCACTAGCAAAATTGTTTACCTCAGCATTAGTCAAACGAAGCTAACCTGCGCTTACAGAGTTTTGATTACATCATCGATTATAAAACAGTCACCACCGTCGGTGTGTTTACATAGACATAACGTCGCCCTCACATAGACATAACGTCGCCCTCACAGGCGTCGAGTCTGAATTATTCTAATGCCCTAGCTCATTTCCATTCGTACACTACCGGCCTCTTACACCAATTACTCCTTCTGTTCCTCTCCTAATCCTCTCAATTAAGATCCTTCCATAAGCCTGCCCAACTACACTTAACAAGCTAATCCCTCTGAAACTACTACACTCACACTTGTTCCCTTTTCCCTTGTAGAGTGGAACTATAAAGGCACTCCTCCAGTCCTCCGGCACTCTACCCTCTCTCCAGCAAACATTAAACAACCTCACCAGCCAGTCCACCATCATTGTACCTCCTTTTTTTGGACATTCTTCCTAGCATTCATCCAGACCAGGTGCCTTACCTGCTTTCATCATCTTAACAACTGTCTTCACTTCATACTTCCTTATTTCTCCTCCATTTTCTTCACTCATCACTCTCATTTTCTTCGCATTTCCCACTGCAACTATCTTTCTCTCCCTATCGTCTTTCACATTCAGCAACTCCCTAAAATACTCTGCCCACCTTCCTCTTACTACCTTCTCTTCCATTATCATCTCACCATCTGCACCTTTCACTTTTTCTTCTCTACTTGATTCGCCTCCTGTTCCTCTTTTAATTTCTTTCCAAAACATCTTTTTATATCTTTCAAAACTTTCTGTCATACTCTTTGCCTCCTTTACCTTGTGCTTTACTTCTCTTCGCTTTTCTTTGTACGTCTCATATGACTCCCTCGTCCTATTTTGTAACCAATCTGTGAAAGTTCGCTTCTTCTCTTCTACAACTTTTGTTTCCTCATCCCACCATTCACTACCCTTCCTTCTATTTCTTTCCATCCTTCTTGTTCCACACACCATCTTTGCACACTTTGTGACTCCCTCCATGAACCATTCCCATTCCTCCTCCACTCCTAGTTCTACTCTATCCTTCACTCCCTCCCACTCCTCCCTCAGCTTCTTCTTGTATTCCTTCTCCTTTTCCTTTAAAGAATTCACTCTAAGCACCTACCTACCTTATATCCTTTTCCTCTTTCTCAATCTATCCTCCACTCTCAACTTACCTTCCACCAAAAATGATCTGATATTCCTCCACTCTCTCCCCTTAGAACATGTACATCCTTAACTCTTCCTATTATACTCCTATCTACCACTACATAGTCCATTAACGCTCTATCTACCACCCTTCCATCCACCACCCTCTCCCATGTGTACTTATGCTTGACTTTCTTCCGAAACACTGTATTTACTATGATCAACTCTCTTTCTAGACACATCTCCACCATCAACTCTATACTACGATTATTTCCTGGAACTCCACATTTCCCAACCACTCCGTCAATTGGTTCCTTTCCTACCCTAGCATTAAGGTCTCCCAATACTACTACATTAACGTTCCTCTCTAATCCCTATATGCACTCATTTAAATCTATCCAAAAAACCTCCCTTTCTTCTACACTCTTCTCACTACCAGGCCCATATGTACTTACAAAAACCCACATCTCCTTTCCAAGTTTCACCTTCATCCTTACTAATATAGCCACCCCTTCTCTCCCTCGCCTTCTCTTCACTCCTGAGAACCTCCCAACTACACTCCCAAACTCACACTCGCCCTTCCCTCTCAACTTAGTTTCACTCAAAGCCAACACATCCATCTTTCTTCTCACAAACATACTACCTATCTCTTCCCTTTTACTCTGTACCACATCCACGCACATTAAAAGACCCAAACCTTCGGGTGCTGGTTGGAAAACTCCTAGACCCTTTAATATTTTTAGGAATGTTCCCTGTGGGGCTACAGGGAGAAGGATGCCTGGTCCCAATCCCCATCCCGTTTTTCTCGCCTCTTACGATCCAAGTGGGAATACTTGATGGCAGCATTCTTTTCCCCCACCACAGGATAGGCCAAAAATATTTTATTGTCAGAAGGAAAAAGTTGTGTTATCAAGGAAAAAAATGGAAAAGCTCTGAATAAGTCTGTGTTGAATAGAAATCGAATCTGAGTCTTGGTGGCGTTGACAGGTAATCAGAGAACACTTCTGAGTACTACCGAGATCCTCACAACCGTGATACCCTTTACCTACACTGTTCAGACTACTGTAGTGTTTCCCAACTTATTTTTTTTTCCATGCCCCACCTAATCACCTCTAGAATCCCGATGTCCCCCCCATCTGGTGATATATAGTTCTTGTTTGAAAAAATTAACTCCGTTTCAGGTGAAGAAGCTTAAAACACCAATACTTTGATTTAATTTTCAAACTTTTATTTTTTATCTAAAATCTAAATTAAAGTTTGCTAAATCATAGGCACAAACAAACTTCAAAACAACATGGCATCCATCCATGGAAAAGAAAAATGAAATAAACAAAACCCAATTAAAGTTTTGAGCAACAAATTAGCAGTGTAATCGGGGGGGTAATTTGAAAACCGAAGACAAAATGATGAATGAAATAAATGTGATTGCTACATTGTTATCTATTGGAATGTTATGGCTAATAAATCACAAGAACATAGACTTTGATTACCAAAACAACTAAAAATCAAATTGGCCCCCTAAGTAATCAAATTGCCCCTCTATGGGGCATATGCCCCACGTTGGGAACCACTGGACTACTGCAAAACCTATAAAAATCTGTGACATTACTTCATCCCTTGATACAGTCATGTTACTTACAAAATTTATTCTGGCTAATGGCAAACAATTCTATTTAGCTTCAGGTCGCCAGTAGGAATAGAACTAATGATCCACTGTTGATGGTCAAATCCTAATCGGTTTTATTTGCAGAACTTAGAGCAGGCAATTTTTTACATACTATCTAACTACTTGTCGACTCCCAGAAATAAAATTCACATTGATGACTTTGTAAAAAAGAAAAAGTTAAATTCCCTACGGTTATCATACTTTTTCTATTGGGTAAAACTTGTTTAGGGACATAACCCGTAAAACCCGATAATTGCATGTGATTAAAGACGGTGTTAGTTGTTCCAACTGTAAAGAAAACCTGCGTGGGTTTTCTTGCCACATGTTTTCCACAATACAAATCATCTAATGTACCGAGAGAAAACACTACTTCATATTGTTTATCCTTCTGAAGGACAGCTGGTTTTGTAAAAGTGAAGAGTCCATCTTTAGAGGTTGTTGAGCCGACAACTTCGCCTCTATTATCCATTATGTTAATAGTTCCTCCACCGCACACTTTAAAGTAGTGGACTTCAATCGTTTTATTACATGAGAGATTCTCTATCAAGTCAATATTTGAAGGAGAGGTGTAGCACCTACCCATACCAGGTAAGTCTAATTTACAGAGAGAAAGATCCTCCATACTTCTGAGCTTCGCGTACCTTTTTACCCTACTAGGATTGAGAGGCGTGGCCTCTGGGATGGTCGAGGGGTCAGCTCCACTTATGACCCTCATGATATGGATGCACTCTGTGTGGCTGAGCACATTCGTGTCTATCACGTTCTTGATGAATTCGTCATAGGACATGGTCAGAAAACGCACCTCTTTCAGTAGATCTTCTATCTTCTCCCGAAGGTCACTCCCTGACGGTTTCTGGTGCTCTAGTTGAGCTTTTCCCCTGCCATTTAACAAATTACAATAGTATTCACAAAAAATTCATGTGAGAGCTTGATGGGCAAATACATACATCTATATTTCAGTACAAAAGTAGTATCTGTCACGAGGTCAAATGGTGAATACAAGTACTGACCAGGCAATCAGTCCTTTGAAGGGGACAACCTCGGAAGAAAAGTTCATGGCATCATCCTTCAGCAAATCCCTCAAGGTTTCTTTGCTCAGATGTGATATGGTTTCAGATGACATGACACTGTCAGCCTTACGACTTAGTATCTATGGAACAAGTGAAAATTGTTTTAACATCTGTCGAAGAATCCAAGGTAGAGGGGGCAATCTACACAACTAACATTCAATAGGACTAGCAGTCTTTTCATTTCTGTCGCTCATATATAATCTAATTACCAGAACTATTATAAACTGCATTTTCCAACTGTGACGCCTTGGTTTGGTCTCGCTTTGAATAACAGGAGACCAATTTTCAATCAAACAGCTACTTGCCCCGACATCCTGGCCACGTGGTACAGAGATGAATGTTTCATTACTGCGCAACAACAGAAGATATAGGTCTAGTTGTTGCTTTTATCTACTTCTGCAAGGGTTTTCTTAAGGGTATGGTAATTTTAAGCTATGAATGATATTTTGGTAGGTCTTATTCTATAGTGTAGTTGTAGTTTATGTAAGAGGCCTGTTTCTTGCAGGAATGTGTGGAAGGACGGTAGGAGCATTGACGTCCTAGCAATGAAACCTAATCCTCTGTTAGCTTTATTCCTGGTGCTACTGCACTGTATCCTGGATTTAAGGTCAGGACTTACTAGAACTCCCAAGTCTCTCTCACACTCAGTTTGATCTAAAAACGTGTTATCTAAGCTATATCTGTTTCCGGGGTTGCGTAGCCTTACGTTAAACACACTGCACTTTTTGATATTGAAGTCCATTTTGCTATTTCTCCGACCATGTTAAGATCTTCCTGCAGAATCTCAGCGTCTTCTCCCGACCTAATTAGGCGTCCTATTGTAGTGACGCCCGATAACTTACTAACATTACTATTAATCCCATTGTCCAAGTCGTTTATGTATAAAACGAACAATAAGGGACCCAAAACCAAGCCCTAGGGAACTCCACTAGAAACATTCCCCCATTTGAATTCTACGCCATTTATGGTGACCTACTGTTTTCTGTCACTGATCCAAGTTCTAATTCATTCAAACACTTTTCCTCCTATACAATGGGTTTTGATTTTATTTAGTAGTTTCTGGTGGGGCACCTTGTCGAACGTCTTGCTAAAATCAAGGTAAATAACATCGTAACTATCATTGTTATCTGACGCTTTATATACTTTAGTGTAAAAAGATAGAAGATTAGTCACACATGACATAACCTTGGAGAAACCATGCTGTGATTCACGAATCAAATAATCTCGCTCGATGTGACCTCTGATTTTATTAGGTATTACTGATTCATGCATTTTACCTATAACTGATGTCAAACTTGTTGGCCTGTAGTTGTATATAGACGATTTATCTCCCTTTTTGAAAACAGGAAAAAATTTTGCCTGCCCCCAAGCAATAGGCACAAAACCAGTGTCTACCGACTTATTAAGTACTTTTGTCAGCTGGTCGCAGACTTCAAATTTACACTTCCTAAGCACTCTCAGAAAAAACAAAATCATCTGGGCCCGGGGATTTTCTAGCTTTAAGTGTTACAATCTGTCTGAGTACTTCTACATTATTAATGCTGATATCAGATAGTCTATTTTCTTCATCTCCACTGAAATTCAGATCGCAGTCAGTTACCTTATCTAACTTCTCCTTAGTAAACACCGAGATAAAATATTTGTTAAATTCTTCACTCATTTTTTCCTCCGATTCTATCATGACATCTTTAGCATTTTTAATTGGGCCTATCCTTTCCTTATTATTTGTTCTGTAGAGATGAAAGAAGCCCTTTGGATTGGATCTCGCTTGTCTGGCAACCTTAATATCGTAGTTACGTATTGCTGTGTGCGAGTTCTTTTTAACCAGTCTTGCCATATCGTTATATTTGGATCTGTGTTTCCCCGTTTTTTATTCTGGCGCAAAATCTTCCTCTTTTTACCGTTCTCATATTTCAACCTGCCGTCATCAGTTTGGAAGTATTGCTATTCTTCATTATGTATATAAGCGACTTGGACAACGTGGATGACGCCGGGATAGTGCAGAAAGATCTTAACCCATTAAACTCCGATGACAAGATGTCTTGTCATTTGGTCAAATAAAACAAAAAATCATAAAACACCAAAATATTTGATCAAAGAAAGGGAGGTTTTTTGGATATATTTAAATGAGTGCATAGAGGGAATAGAGAGGAACGTTAATGTAGTAGTATTGGGAAACCTTAATGCTAGGGTAGGAAAGGAACCAATTGACGGAGTGGTTAGGAAATGTGGAGTTCCAGGAAAGAATCATAATATAGAGTTGATGGTGGAGATGTGTCTAGAAAGTCAAGCATAAGTACACATGGGAGAGGGTGGTGGATGGAAGGGTGGTAGATAGAGCGTTAATGGACTATGTAGTGGTAGATAGGAGTATAATAGGAAGAGTTAAGGATGTACATGTTATAAGGGGAGAGAGTGGAGGAATATCAGATCATTTTTGGTGGAAGGTAAGTTGAGAGTGGAGGATAGATTGAGAAAGAGGAAAAGGACAAAAGGTAGGTAGGTGCTTAGAGTGAATTCTTTAAAGGAAAAGGAGAAGGAGTACAAGAAGAAGCTGAGGGAGGAGTGGGAGGGAGTGAAGGATAGAGTAGAACTAGGAGTGGAGGAGGAATGGGGATGGTTCAAGGAGGGAGTCACAAAGTGTGCAAAGATGGTGTGTGGAACAAGAAGGATGGAAAGAAATAGAAGGAAGGGTAGTGAATGGTGGGATGAGGAAATGAAGAAGGTTGTAGAAGAGAAGAAGCGAGCTTTCACAGATTGGTTACAAAATAGGACGAGGGAGTCATATGGGACGTACGAGTACAAAGAAAAGAGAAGAGAAGTAAAGCACAAGGTAAAGGAGGCAAAGAGTATGACAGAAAATTTTGAAAGATATAAAAAGATGTTTTGGAAAGAAATTAAGAGAGGAAGAGGAGGCGAATCAAATAGAGAAGAAAAGGTAAAAAGTTCCAAAGTGAGATGATAATGGAAGAGATGGTAGTAAGAGGAAGGTGGGCAGAGTATTTTAGAGAGTTGCTGAATGTGAAAGACGATAGGGAGGGAAAGATAGTTGCAGTGGGAAGTGCTAAGAAAATGACCGTAATGAGTGAAGAAAGTGGAGGAGAAATAAGGAAGGATGAAGTGAAGGCAGTTGTTAAGATGATGAAAGCAGGTAAGGCACCTGGTCTGGATGAATGCTATGAAGAATGTCTAAAAAAGGAGGTACAATGATGGTGGACTGGCTGGTGAGGTTGTTTAATGTTTGCTGGAGAGAGGGTAGAGTGCCGGAGGACTGGAGGAGTGCCTGTATAGTTCCACTCTAAAGGGAAAAGGGGACAAGTGTGAGTGTAGTAGTTTCAGCACAGAGGAATTAGCTTGTTAAGTGTAGTTGGGAAGGCTTATGGAAGGATCTTAATTGAGAGGATTAGGAGAGGAACAGAAGGAGTAATTGGCGAGGGACATTATGGATTTAGGGCAGGTAGAGTTTGCGTAGATCAGATTTTTGTGGAAAGACAGATATGTGAGAAAGCTATAGGAAAAGGTGAGGATGTTTTTTGGGCCTTTATAGATCTGGAAAAGGCTTATGACAGAGTAGACAGAAAGGCATTGTGGGAGGTTTGGCAGATATACGGGACTGGAGGAAAGCTTCTAGGAGCTATCAAGAGTTTTTAAGAGAGTAGCAGAGCATGTGTCAGGATTAGATATGGAGAGAGTGAGTGGTTCGAGGTAAAGGTGAGACTTCGTCAGGGATGTGTTATGTCACCCTGGCTGTTCAACATGTACATGGATGGGGTGGTCACAGGAGGGATTGAAGAAGTTGGTGACAGAGTATGGGAGAGTGTGTGATAGAAGAAAGCTGAAGATAAATGTGGGTAAAAGTAAGGTGATGAGATGTTTAAAGGGTGAAAGTGGCAGCAGACTGGAAATGAGCATTAAGGGAGAGCGACTGGAGAAAAAGGATAGTTTTAGATACTTGGGTGCGAATGTGGCAGGAAAGGGAGGGGTGGAGGCGGAGGCAGAATGTACATTGAAAGAAGCGAGTAAATGCCTTGGTGGATTAAAAAGTGTAATGAGAAATAGACATTTGGGAATGGATGCTAAGGGGAGATTGTATGAAGGAGTAATTGTGCCAACAACATTGAATGGGGCAGAAACATGGAACATGAGAGAGGAAGAGAGAGGGAGTTTGTTTGAGATGAGATGTCTGAGAAGTATGGTGGGGGTTACTAGGCTGGATAGAGTAAGAAATGAGGAGGTGAGGAGGAGAACGGGGGTGGTAAGGGAGTTGGGAGATAGGGTTGATGAAAGAGTATTAGGATGGTTTGGACACATGGAAAGAACGAGTGAAGAAAGACTAGTAAAAGAGGTATGGAAGTCAGATGTGGAGGGAGTGAACATGAGGAGGAGACCTAGGATGAGGTGGATGGATGGGGTGAATGGGGCTTTGGGGAAGAGGGGAATGTCTGTTGAGGAAGGAAGACAGTGGTGAATGGAAAATGGTTGTATATGGATGATGTTGTGATGCATAAGGTGGAATGGGTAGGGGGATGGGGTTGAGGTAATGTGTGAGAAAAATCTGACGCAGCGCGAAGGGATTTCTCCCCGTCTTCTCTTTTCTGCATGAGGGAACGGAGAGGGGGGGGGGTCGCCAATTTAATGAAATGGCCCTGCTGTGGATGTGCTGTGTCTTGCGACACTGCCTCTGACACAGGGCAGTGGACAAGATACAGGGATGACCCGTCATCCAGGAGGTACCAAGATAAGAGGGAGGGTAGAAGGAAGAGGGGAATGGAGTGTATTAGGGATGGAATGGGTGGGAGTAGATTTTATACCTTTTTTGAGGTACCTCCCTTGTAAGGGGGAAAAAAGCCTTTGGTATATGTATGTATCCTTAACTAGTGAAATAAATTAGAAAGCTTATATTTCAGTTATTGTAAACCAGCAATTCCTCTAAACATCTGCATGTGGACCAGAGGGGGCTATTTCCGCTCATCCATACTGAGAAGGGCGTGCGTGTTGGTGCCAGGCCAAATATGGCCACAATACACAAACAACTGGCTGAGCACTTTTGCAGTCCATCTGAGACTTTATCATTGCATGCTAAGACAGGCAAAACCTCCCAGTACTTGGTCTAGTGTGGCAATATTAGGTCATAGTGAGGAACCCTTCCATTGCCACCCTGTATCCTAAATAGTAACCTGAAATGAGATACATACATGCAAACATATACCAAAGGCTTTTTCACCCTTACACGGGAGGTAGCCAATAAACAAAGGCATACAAACCACTCCCACCCATTCCATCCCGTACATACTCCACTCCCCTCGTAGAGAAAAAGGAAGTAAAGTAAAACTGAAAAGGAGGACAAAAGCCACAGGAAGGGGAGTCGAAGAGGTGCATTGGGAGACCGCTTTCGAGAAAGGAGGTCGGCCAAAAGCCAACTGGTGAACAAACAACGGCCCTGTACAAACACACTACAGAACACCAACACATGATTGATTGGGATGGAGTGACAACTATAAACAAAGAAAATAACAAAAAGAAAAGACTATTCTTGGAAGCATGGGAAACTAAGAGCAACTGCATAAACAGGTGCATTGATCTCAATCCTATTTATCTAGGCGCGAGGAGTAACACAGGCTAATTCCTTTGTTCTATTTTCTAGTCTCCGTCTGCTTCTTTTCGACCTGTCGTTTGTTTACCAGTTGGCTTTTGGCCGACCTCCTTTCTCGAAAGCGGTCTCCCAATGCACCTCCTCGACTCCCCTTCCCGTGACTTTTGTCCTCCTTTTCAGTTTTAGTTTACTTCCTTTTTCTCTACGATTCTTCTTTCTTTTTATCTTCTTTGTTCTTTTATTTGTCTGCTTGTAATGTAGTCATTTGTTATTGAGACCTGTTCCTCCTGTTCCCCACTTCCTACTTTGCCGGACATTTGGTCCACATTCATTTGCGTCTTTGGGTTATGTTCTGTTTTTACTTTTGGGTTTCGTTTTTTATGTTTTTTGACACACTTGCTTTATGTTCACTGCCATTTACTCTTTATTTTGTTTGGTTTTATTTGTTTGGTTGTAATTTAGCCGTTTGCCCTTGTGACTTCTTTTCGGACATTTGGTCCACTTTCATTTGCGTCTCTGTTCTATGTTCTGAAGTTTTCACGTTAGCGTTACGTTTGAGGCTTTTTGCTACACTTGTTTTTGTTCACAGCCATGTAACTTACTTTATTTGTATTTTTGTAGTGTATTTTGTTTGATTGTAATTTAGTCGTTTGTTCTTGACTCTTCATTGCGGACATTTGGTCCACTTCTATTTACATCTCTGTCCTATGGTCTGTTGTTTTTACGGTAGTGTCACCTATGGTTACTTGTGCTTCACTTGTTTTATGTTCACAGCCATGTAACTTTTATTTGAATTTTATTTTATTCTAATTGGTACCAATATCTAATTTCTATTGTAATGTATTTATTTGTTATTATTGTAATGAGGTATGCTTTGTGCAATTGACTGAGAGGGTGAACTTTTCCCAGGTTTACCTTTTCGGCGATTTATAAGGAGTTCACATTCTTGTAACCGTTATACCCCCCTGAAGACGATTCCTGGACGGGAATCAAAACGTCGGGCAAATAAACCCTTCAATTGAATATGGTGTTTACAGTTTTCCAGTATGGATCCCAGATTATAAATCTTCTCTTACATATGTATATGTCTATGCATATGTATATATATATATATATATATATATATATATATATATATATATATATGTGTGTGTGTGTGTGTGTGTGTGTGTGTGTGTGTATCGTCGTCCTCGGCACCAGCTCGTCTTCGAGTTTTGGTTTCTGTCGACGATCTTTCACTCTCTTCATTGTGGGTGCTTAAGAGTGATGTGACTTAAGAAGCCTAATCTATGATGGAAGAGACGCGGGCAGTGTTCACAGGGGAGGGTAGAAGGGGGCGGGTTGTTCTGCTCTCTGTCTTCTTCTTCTTTTTGCCTCTTCGTTTTCTTTCTTATTCTCCTCAAAGGTCACGGTACCTTGGTGGGCAGCTCTCCTCCAAGCCTTGCGGTCCTTGGTGATTTGCTCCCACGAGGAGGGGTCGATGTTAGTTACAGCCAGGGTGCGGATGAGTTGGTCTTTGTAACGCAGTTTTGGGACTCCTCGTGGTCTTGTTCCCGTGGTGAGCTCACCGTAGAGCATTATTTTTGGAAGCTGGGATGGCTCCATCCTCTGGATGTGGCCTGCCCAACGGAGGCGGTGGTGGATGATAGTTGCTTCAATGCTGGTCATTGATGCTCTGTTTAAAACTTCAATATTTGTAGTGTGGCTCTCCCACGGGATTTTTAGTGTTTGCCCTAATTTGTATTGCTGGAAGCGCTCCAGGCTTTGGATGTCACTCCTGTATAGGGTCCATGTTTCGCATGCATAAAGGAGTGTGGAAAGGACTATTGCCCGGAAGACCATGATTTTAGTGGACAGGGTCAGTGCATGGTTGTTGAACACACGACCTCTGAGTCGACCATAGGCGGAATGGGCTGCCCTGATCCTATTTTCCACATCCCTCTTGCATGTGGGAGTAGATGTTAAGATACTCCCCAGGTAGGAAAATTGTTCCACTTCTTCTAGTCGGTGTTCATTGATAGTGACGTCGGCGTTTCCGAGTATCTGACCAGGTGGGTGTTGGATGAGTGCCTTGGTCTTTTCAGTGTTTACCTGCATCCCAAAACGTTCATATGCAGTATTGTAGATGTCGGCTGTTCTTTGGAGGTCCTGTGCAGTCTGACCTGGGGTGGCATTGTCGTCAGCATACTGCAGTTCTCGTACTGAGGTCAAGGTGGCCTTTGTTCTGGCGCGTAGTCGGGCGAGATTGAAAGCCCCTCCATCCATGCGGAACCGTAGTTCATTGTGGGTGCGTCTGGTGGAATTTCATTTAGCATAGCTGCAGTGTATAGGGAGAAACACGTTGGAACCAGCACACATCCCTGTTTGAGGCCGCCTTTGATAGGGAATGGGCCAGAGAGAGAGTTTTGGTGGCAAACTCTACCGACCATTCCGTCATGGAGGGCGCGTATTAGAGAAAAAAAGTCTGGTGGGCATCCGAACCTGGCCAGGAATGCCCACATAGCAGGACGGGGAACTTTGTCGAAGGCCTTTTTTAGGTCCCAGATGATAAACATTAATGGCTGTTGTTGTTCAAGGCTCTTCTCTTGAAGCTGTCGGGCACAGAAAATCATATCTATAGTCCCGCGGGAAGGTCGAAATCCGCATTGGGACTCGGGTAACACATCTTCCGCTAGGATAAGGAGACGGTCGAGTAGAATGCGGGCAAAGATCTTGCTTGCGATGCTTAGTAGCGAGATACCGCGGTAGTTGTTACAATTCTCTCGGTCTCCTTTTTTGAAGATTGTGATGATGTTTGCATCGCGGAAGTCACTGGGGAGGGTTTTTGTCTCCCATATTTTCAGAATTAGGAGCATAAGTCTGTTTTTCAGCTCAGGGCCACCGTGAGTAAGGAGCTCCAATGGGATGTTGTCGGGTCCTGGGGCTTTGCCGGGCTTCATGCGTTCTAAAGCCCTGTTGAAGTCTTGGGTGGAAGGTGGTAATGACATCCAGTGACGGACGGGATGCTGTGGGGTCATACGCAGGAGATCGTTGGGAGTGTTGGCTTGGTCATTGAGAAGATTCTCAAAATGAGTCCTCCCTCGTAAAAGGACGCCCTCGCTATCAGTTATAGTTGTGGCTCCATCCACGTCCTTTAACCCGCTAACTGATGATCTTGTGGGGCCGAAGATATCTTTGATAGCTGCATAGAAGCTGCGTAGGTCTCGTTGGTCAGAGTACTTTTGAATTTCTGCAGATTTTCTTTGCCACCAAGTGTTTTGAGCATCACGAATCCCTCTTTGACAGTCTGCTACAGCTTGTTTATGTGTCCTTTTGTTTTCAGCTGTAGGTTGGTTCTCCATGGTTAGTCGTGTCTGACGTTTGGTTTCAATGAGAAGAGAGATGGTTTCGTCATTCTCATCGAACCAATCCTGGTTCTTCTTCCTAGCAAAACCTATTGTTTCCTCTGCTGCCCGCGCCATGGCGTCTCTAAGGGCGGTCCAGTGGTCTTCTACTGAAGCCTGATCCACAGGGTCCACGAGATATATTTCGCAGGCTTCTTTGTAGCTTTGTGCCAGCTGTGGATTGCGGAGTTTGCCACATTCAAAGCGGCGGTGTGGCATGCTGTCAGGTGCCCGCCTGGGTGGTCGTTGTGGCTTGATGTTGAGTTGGGAGATCAGGAGTCTGTGGTCCGTCCAGCAGTTATCCGCTCCGGGCATGAATCGGGTGATGCGGATGTCATTTTTGTTTCTGGCTCTGGTCAAGACATAGTCTAGTATGTGCCAGTGTTTGGACCGAGGATGTTTCCATATGGTTTTGTGTCGTTTGGGTAACCTGAATAAGGTGTTAGTGACAATGAGCTCATGCTCGGCACAGAGACCTAGTAGAAGTTGACCATTGGCGTTACAGTTACCAATTCCGTGGTGGCCAATGATACCCTCCCACAGGTGATGGTCCTTCCCTACTCGGGCATTAGAATCCCCTAGCACAACGAGTTTGTCGTTAGCGGGCACTGCCTGGATGGTGTGATCGAGTTGGGTGTAGAAGGTAGCCTTGTCTTCATCACTTGAAATGAGTGTTGGGGCATACACCGCTATCAGAGTGAGGTGTTTATCCTGGGTAAGAGGTATACGAACAGTCATCAGTCGCTCATTAATGGCGGTTGGTGCGAGATTTTACTGTTGTACGAGCTGTGATCGGATGGGAAGGCCAACACCATGGATGCGTGGCTCCTCGGGGGCTTTCCCTTTCCAGACGACGGTATAGCCCGTCCCAGCTTCCCTGATGTTACCCTCTTCTGGTATTCTGGTGTCACTAAGAGCTGCCACGTCGATGTTGAACCGGGCAAGCTCCTTGCAGACAAGAGCTGTACGTCGTTCAGGGCGGTTAATGTTCGCCACATCTTGGGGTGTGTGGATGTTCCATGCACCAAGGGTTAGGATTTTTGAGATTTTTTTTTTGTCATTATTGTGACCCCATTAATGGGATGTCCACCAACCGTGGAAGTTAGCCAGACGAGTTTGCCGTGTCCGATGCTTACCCCACCTTTTCTAGGGACCTTCTCTTGTGGGGTGGGCTGTGGTAATCCTTAAGAGGCTGGCCCAGTCACGGGTCCAGCTGCCGAACTCTACTGTCACGGCATCATCATCAGAGAGCAACCATCTTATATCCACCGCCTGTGTGCAGTCGTGGGCTAGGAGCTTCCAGCTTTCCAGGCCTGCCCCCGCCACCCACGGTACCATCACCACAGGACTTGAGTGGGTGATGACGAGCGGTGAGGATGGAGAGAGGTGCAGAAAAGACAACAGAATGCCAGTCACTGGGTATAATGTTTAAGGTGGTCGTGGTTGCGCAACGGCCACGCATACTCACTTGGCCCACACCGTTTCCACCGCGGCTCAGGAGACTTGAGACAGGCAGTCTCAGCGATGTAGGTTGCATCGAGTTGCCGGGTTCCTGATATGCTAAGGCCCGCCTTATCGCCTGCCCGCCAGGCACTGCCCTCTTCCGCCATCGCTAGGTAGCTCCGCCGTTGGGGTCTTGTTTGGTGTTATTTGGAGTTTTCCTTCTCCTAGCCTAGGCACACCCTACAAGGCAGCAAGGAGGGGGGGCGGGTCTGATTATACCGTCAGTCCACTCGGTGACTTATATGCATTCTGTAATAAACAGGGGGGACCACGGGAAGGTAGCATGCAAGTACTTAGGAGGCAGAGGCTGTGGCAGGGTTAAGACTAGCTTAGCTTATAGCGCAATCACCCCAAGTAATATATGTGTGTATATATATATATATGTATATATATTCGAGAAATTCGCTATTGGACAGCGACATCAATCAGATAATCTCTTTGGCAGTAGCGCACGGGATTCGAACCCGATGCGCTTGGAAATAAACTCCCAAGACGCACTCCAAGCGCATCGGGTTCGAATCCCGTGTGCTACTGCCAAAGAGATTATCTGATGTATATATATGTTTATGTATATATTTATTTATATATATATATGTTTGCACACACACACACACACACACACACACACACACACACACACACACACACACACACACACACACACACACACACACACACACACACACACACACAATATATATATATATATATATATATATATATATATATATATATATATATATATATACATATATATTCTCGTGATGTTCAGTGGTCAAACAAGCACGATTTCTGAGCTTGATTCTTGACAAGCCCCTTCCCTGCATTCTTTACCTTAAACAGCACAAAACGCCCGAGTCTGTAATCCTCACATAAGGTGGGGAGTCGGCAGACAAAGCCCCATACAAATTAGGCTGTGGATGTCAATCCTACTCCTCGGCTTCGCCTACAGCCCTTAGTTATGGACCCGATATTTTCACTCTACCTACGCCTTGGTACGGGTGTTTTCAGGAGTATCCTTTGTATAAGCTAATATGCACTAAGCGGATACTCCCTCTAGACATTCATCCCTTCTTGATATCACTAAGATAAACATATCGCATCAAAAACCTCCGCACTACCTTTGCCTACCCTTTAATTGTGCAAGGATTAGACAAACGCCCGCACTATTCTGATCCATAGGGCGTGAGGATCTATCCACATTGAAAATAGTCGACAATGTCCTTTCGATAACAATACCCACACAAGCTCCACTATGACTCCTATGTCTCTCCTGTTTTGCCTTGGCCTCGTTCTAAAGATGAATTTTAACCAGTCATTTTAAGATAATCTCTTCCACCTGTCTAGTTACTCATCTCCCATAAACGTGTACACAGAGTTCCCGTAATGAGTGTGGAGTAGGCTATACAGGAGTCTCTCCAACATCTATGAGGTCCGAATCCCTTCCATCACCTCGACTCACCATCGTCTTTTACTCGTAAAGAGCCTCGGAAACTCTCTTCTTTTTTCCACTACCGGCATCCGCGAAATTTTCTCGTGGATCATTGATACCTCAACCAGCTATAATTCCATTGACCTCTGCCGGGTGCCGTCCCAGGCAACAAGCAGGCCGACAAAGCTGCCCGAGAAACGGAATTTTCTCTTTGATACTTCCAGCAATAGGCCGTTACCCTATACCGCTATTTGCAATGCAAAACATATAGCAGTAACGTTAGAAAGAATACTAAACAAACCACATAAAACAAAGCAAATCTACGTACATTTACAACTTCCCTCCTGCCGCTTGAGAAGAGAATACACCTGACTGACACCTGATTGGAAACGATCCACCATCTTGCTCAGGTGGAGCCCTCCAACAGCACCACGCATGTTACTAGAATGCTTGACGTAACACAACCTTCGAAACAACCTCTTACGTCCCCATCACAACACTACAAATTACTATAGGTGAAGTGAGGTCAGCGCTCCTATCATCCTTCACCACGTTCGTGCATAAAGTACAATTACACTACAGAGTAAACAAAACAAAAGATTATCCAGAGCATAAGATTACCATCCCCTTAAAAATACCCTCGTATAACTAAATAAAACATAAAGGACCAAACCTATATCTCCTGTTGTTGGCGCAATGACGAAACGGTCATCTGTCCCATGTGGCCAGGTTGTCGGGGTATAGTTGTTCGATTAAAACTTTGTCTCCTGTTATGCAAAGCGAGGCCAAAACCAAAGCGTCACAGCGGGAAAATAAAAATAGTTCTGGTGGCCAGATTACACACGAACGGGACAAATAAAAAGACTGTTGGCAATATTGAATGTTAGCTGTGTAGATTACCCTATCTTTGGATTCTTTGACGCATGTAAAAATGAACAAATATATAAAATAAAGTAGAATATGAATATATGAATAAATAAATAAAATTGAATAACTTGAACAACTAACTTGAGTAATTAACTTGGATAACCAACTTGAATAACCAACTAACAGTTTGAATAACTAATTAGCAGTTTGAATAACCAACTAACAGCTTGAATAATCAACTAACAGCTTGAATAATCAACTAACAGATTGAATAACCAACTAACAGTTTGAATAATCAATTAGCAGTTTGAATAACCAACTAACAGCTTGAATAATCAACTAACAGCTTGAATAACCAACTAACTTGAATTACCAACTAACTTGAATAACCCATCTATTAAAGTGATAAAGCTAATGAAAATAAGGAAACTTATTAAACTTGTTAAACTTAAGTTGATTAATAAAAAGTAAATTAAAATGAAATTAGAATTATATTGAAGCCAGATTAATTAGATTGACTAGATCAATTAAGTTAATATTATATATATATATATATAAATATATATATATATACATATATATACATATATATATATATATATATATATATATATATATAATAAGACATATAATTTATCAAAATCTAATTGAATGACATCAAATAAATAAATTAAAATAACTTAATCTAAGTAAATAGAATAAATGATAAAAATAATTGATAAGCGAATAAAAATAAAAATAAACGAACAAAAAGAAATGAACGAATAAAAATAATAGAATAGAATAGATATATAAATAATTTGTTTCATTGCCATGTCGTCTGAAAGCATATCGCATCTGAGCAAAGAAACTTTGAGGGATTTACTGAAGGATGATACCATGATCTTTTCTTCCGAGGTTGTCCCCTTCAAAGGACAGATTACGTGGCAAGTGTTAGTTAATTATAATACACTGCTCTGGTTTGAGAATTTCCAGTCGAGCTCTCGTATCAAGATGTAATCTGAATAATACTGTAACTCTATACACGGCAGGGGAAGAGCTAAGCTCGGTCTACAGGAGGAACCGTCTGGGAGTGCCCTTCGGGAGGAAATTGGAGATCTACTGAAGGAGGTGAGGTTCCTGGCCATATCCTGCGACGAGTTCGTCGACAGCGTGGTTGATACAAATGTACTGAGCCACACGGAGTGCATCCACATCCTGAGGGCCATCAGGGGCGCCGACCCCTCGACCGTTCCTGAGACCATCCCCCTGAGTCCCGAGAGGGCCAAAAGATACCCGAAACTCAGGGGGATGGAGCATCTTTCTCTCTGTGATTTGTACTCTGATGAAAGTGATGAGTACGCGTCACTTGATATTGGGTTGATTGAAAATCTTTCGTGTGATACGACGATTCAAATTCATTACTTCAGCGAACCCTGTGAAGGAAAAGTTAATATAATGGAAGTTGTAGGCTCGGCAACTTCTCAAGACAAACTATGTACCTTTACAAAGCCAGTTGTTCTTCAAAAGGATAAGCAGTATAGAGTAACCATTTCCCCCGGAGTAGATTATACGTATGGCAAAGAAGATGTGCATAGGGACACTGTGGAGAATGTAACTCTTTCGTATTCGCAGTCTCTTGAATGTAAATTTTATTTTTGGAGTGGTGATGAGTAGTTAGGTAATGAATACGCTATTGTGTAATCTGGTCTACGATTGGGACCAAGGAAATGAGAATACCATGTAGTATGTGAGTGGATTATTTATCCTATTCCTACTTGCGACCTAGAGCTGGATTTTTTGTTTATTGATTGGAATAGTCTACACGGAGACTATTACAACAGAGACCAAGGACGGGTACCCGTATGAGGTGGTTCTGCAAGATGGACAACAAAGCTGCCCATTTTCAAAACCCGTCAACCCCATCACCTCCATAAGGAGGTGGGTGCATCCCTGAGGATCCATCCAGTCTCCGGATTGGATCAAAGATATCTCTATCAACTTCAACTGTATTACTTATGCTTTCTTCATATATGAAGAGCTGACAGCAGTCCAACGTTTCTTTCCGGAGAGATCTATGGGAAGTTCCGAGGACCGTTGCCAGCCGCTGTGGAGCTGCGTGTTTTCCACTTGGGGAAACTCGAGGCAACAGTTGGTTGATTTATACAGGGGGTGAGGAGTATAAAAGAAGGCATTTGGAGAGACTATGAAAACGGGAGGAGAAATATCAACAGAAACAAGGTGGGATAGGGTAGAGGATATTATAACGATAGAAGGAATGGCCGAGATCATAAGTATGAGAATCGCAAGGGAAGTGAATAAAATATATCACTGACATGTCCTATCAGGAACAGAGAACGAAGCAGAATACAAAAGATTGGTAATGAATATAGAGCATTAGGACTTATTGCTAGGATGACTACAAACAAAAGTGCAGAGGTAATCCTTGAACTCTATATGAAATTAGACCCATCCCTCCCTAACCATGCGGTGCATTTTTTGCCTCCGTGCTATAAAGTGGATATCAATTTCCTTTAATCAGTACAGAGGAGCATGACCAAAAAGATACAAGGGCTCAGAAATTTAACATACAAATACAGGCTTAGGCACCTAAACTTACACTTTGAAAAGAAAGAGTACAGGTCGATCTAATAAAGGTATTTAAGTGGGGCAAAGGGTGATGCAGGCAAGGTAATCGTATTAATCCATTAAACTCCGATGACAAGATTCTTGTCATTTGGTCAAACAAAACAAAAAATTATAAAACACCAAAATGTTTGATCCAAAGAATCTTGTCATCGGAGTTTAATGGGTCAAGACGGCAGGGCAGGACTTGTAGTAACGACTTTCAATAGGACAATTTTATGCTTAATAGGCAAGAGCTGGTTTATCAATAGAGTGGTTAACGAATAGAATAGACGTAGTAACCATTTAGTGAGCACTGAATGAATTGGTTGTTTTAAGAAAATATTAGAACTTTATGGATGGGGATCATAGGTGATAATGGACATGGTCTCTTGTAGTCTCTTTCATTGTTTACGATGGTGATGATATGCTTTAATGTCATAAACTCCTCCCTGTCGGGAGGCTAGAGCGGTGCTTCTTGCAGAGGGCTCTGTAGCGTGGAATTTCATGAACCATGCCAATTGGTCAACATCGTCCGTGGCAGGGTTCTAGCCGCCATCCCATCGACCTTCGCCGCAAGTAACAACGCCCTAGCCCGTTCGGCCAGCGAGCCTCCTCCTTCATTCTTATGCTCATATTTTCTTATGTAGGCCGGTTTTAGACGGTCGATGGAGACCCAGTCTGGCTTGCCGGAAATATAGAAATGGTAAGTCTTGTCATTCCGTTCGAGGACGAAGTGGGAACCACTTTAGGGTCGAGTGAGCGGTGGTGTTTGTCCCGGGGAAGACGTGCGTAGAGGTGTGGAGATAATTTCGGAGGTATTCCTTGACCTCCCATGTCGACGTACATGGGGCGAATTCACCGACTAATTGTCGCAACCGCTGCAGGCTCATGGGAGACTCTTGTAGAGGAAATATTTCTGCAAGCGCGACGATATAGGCTGGCCGAGGACCATCTTCACTGGTGACATGTTGAGGTCATCCATGATGGCTGTCCTGAGGCTAAGGAGTATCCATGGTAGCTGAGGCTGCCAGTAGTTGTCAATGTGTCATAGGAGATGCTTTGAGGGAGCGGTGGGTTTGTTCGGCCATGCCGTTGGCTGCAGGGTTTTAGGAGGTGGTGTGGTGGGCTGTGTTACCCAGGAGTTCAGTGAGGGACTACCACAGCCTCGACGTGAAGGATGTTCCTCAGTCGCAGGCCGAATCTGAGTATCTGCACACTGAAAAGGTATGTGGGGCAGGACGAGGCAGTGGAAAAGGGAGGACCATGGGCTGGGGACCTTCCGTCTGGAGGGTTTGGTGGTAGGCGGCGGTATTTGGCAAACGCTGGAGTCCTAGACGTCTTGATGTAGTGATAGACGCCATGTTTAGCTGGCGTCTGTGGCATCTGCCGCAACTCAAGCTCTTGAAAACGTCGGAGAATTCGGTGAGCAGGTGGACGTAGTGTCTAGCATCGATGACGGCGACCGCGGTTGGTTGAGGTGTGGTTTTCAGGGGCGTGAAGGTGGGTGCTGTTGCATAGACCAAGGGGGTGTTGATGACGTCGACCAGTAATCTGTAGTGGGAGAGAAAATCAGTACAGAGAAGGGGCGTCCTGAAGTCCGCCAGGATGAAGCTCCTGGAATAGTGGCGACCCCCGAAAGCGTTCTTCAGCAGATGCAGGAAATATGGATCTGCAGGTGCCGGTGGTAAATAGGAAACTGCGTTTTGAGGTCTCACCGGCTATGTAGAATCACATCGTGCTCGTGGAGGACAACGTAATGGACGATGGCCCATTTAAGGCGTTTTTACTTATTTATTTATTTATTTATTTATTTATTTTATTTATTTATTGTCCAGGTGCACCCTGGTCGTCAATTCCTGGCGGAGGCACCGAATTTTCTGTGGTAGTAACACAAGTTGTGCAGAGGCCCAGTCGTCTGGCGTCGTTGTTGTTGGCGTCTGCTGGCTAAAGCTGCTGCTGCAGTGGTGATTTCGTCCTTGTTGACGATGTCGTCCTGGCTTCCTACTGCGTCGGTGTGGGTGTCAGCGAGGTGTTCCGCCTCCCGAGAATTTTTTTCGATGGCCATGTCCTCGGCTTTGCCAAGGATGGATCAGACGGGCGATGGGAGGCACAGGAGCCACATCCGCCTGAGCATATCGATCCCTCTTCTGGTTCTGCAGGCTTTGTGTGGGAGGCGGGCGGTGGACAGTATCTCCATGTTTCGCTGCGCCTGGTTGAATGTCCCTCCAGTTGCTGTTGGGAGAGTTGCAGAATTTTTGCGGCTCTGGAGGCTGCCGACGGCATTAGATCCTGGAGCAGATACTGCTCCAGGGCGTCATACTGGATGGCGTTGTCGTCTGTCGAGCCATCGATAGATATGCTGGAACACACCCTAGGGGATTACCTTGAGAATACATTCAGAATTCGTTTGGGGCACACCGATTTTCCGTAGGCGGAACTGGATCTCCGCCCGGCGAAACCAAGAAGGCGTGTCGACCGTGAAGAAGGGTTGCAGTTTCAGTGAGACGGCGTGTTCGGCGTTGGCAGTGGGCAGCGAAGCGTTGGGTGTAGCAGCGGTAGTGGGGGCTCCATCAACGGGAGTTGGATCCATTTTGGTCATCAGTGCATCGGGATTAGGCTACGGAGACAAGAGAGCATAGCGCAGGGTTGTCAAACTCGTTTACCCCAGCGGGCCACGTTTCATCAGAGTAAGGAGTACGCGGGCCAGATGATTATGAGCACATCGATATCACTTATTAAGGGAGTAATAATAATGATGATGATAATAAAGACGAAAGGTAGATTTATTATAAACTCGTGTTCACATGTAACCTAGAAGCAAAGGTGCAAAGGAAATCAACCTATTATTTATCTTAATTTGTAATACTGCTGTTTCCAGAAAATTGGCACCTCTTGGCCTGTATAAGTGTATCAGCGTTTGACACTAAGGATTGAGTAGTGGCTACCCTCAATGTTGAGATGTTCATGTGTAAGCTGAGACCTGAGTCGAGAGTTGTTCAAGTTCATCACAGAAAAGAGTTGTTCACAGACATAGGTACTGCCGAACATTGACATCATCCTTGAAGTCAAACATTGAATTCGGGGATATGTTGACCTAACATACTGATAAAATGTGCCAGTATCATGAGCGGCACATCCTTCAACACAGAATACAATGGAGCTGAATTAGTTCTAATTAAAACTGTTCTGTTGCCTCATCAGCACTAACAGCAGCCAACATATATTGTCACTTTTTTCTGTGACTTTTTCTTATGACTTTATCACCGGCCACCATATATTAATTGTGACTGATTTTCCTGTGACTTTTTTTCTGTGACTTTTTTCCATGGCCTCATCACCAGTTACGCTCCACTCATTGTTGTAGTGGCGTCTTCTTGTATAAATGAAACTGAAGTAGACCATTACTCGGTGCAATAAATGCTCAACGATGATCGTTCATGGCTCAACGATGATCGTCAAAATATTGTCTAGAGTACTAAATTCTTTGTTTTTGCCGATTTTAGCGGCAGTCGCTCGAAGCAGAACGAAGAGCCCCATCATTCAAAAACAAAGAATTAGTGCTTTAGACAATCGTTTGATGATCATCACTGAGTCATGAACGATCATTGTTGAGTCGTTGAGCGATTATTGCACTGAGCATAAAGTACCTACACTGACATCGACGGTAAACTAACCATAATTGATATTGTGCTCCCAATTTACAAAGAAGAAATAACAGAATAGCAAATTACATTTTTTGGACACGTTGATGTGGAATTCGGGTAACCTCGTCAAATTTTCCGTATATAGAAAACCTACTAACAAAGATGACTTTATCAGCTCTCTTATAGCACACAATAAAAAAAAATTGTGATAAGGTTTTTCACATGATGTTTAAGAATATATAGTAAATAATTTTCAAAAGAAGAATTCACATGTATCGTTGACAAATTCAGGAGACTATTTTCCCCACTAGGTCTACTAATAAAACTTAATAAGAAAGCCATCGAAATAATGAGTAGTGAAAAGAAAAAAACAATAAAAATAAAAATGATAACATAAACAATAATAAAATGAATAACAAGTAAATAGTAATAACATAATAATAATAAAATAATAATAACATCTCTAGCACTGAATAAATACTTACAGGAAGTGAGAATAAAGATCGCCCAAAAATCAAACAGGAAAACGGGTGACATAATAAGGGAAAACACCAACAAAGACAATATATGTAGTAGGCTATACCGTGCAACATATGTAACAAAATCTTCACAGAAGAAACATGTCGGACTCTAGAGAAGGGAATAAAAGAACACAAACTCGACATACAGCTAGTAAGACACCACCGAACAAGAAACTATGTAACGCTAGAACAACACCAACGCCTTCCACATTGAAATAACGCATGGATGATAGTAATAAGAAAAAAAGGGGGACATGAGGAGTAAAGGTGAACAAAGCACCAGAGGCATCAGTAAGGTCACCAACGACCGAGAAGGATATGTGTACTGGGCTAAGACATCTACAATAACGGTCATTCACTGGGCCAGGGGGAGAGCGACATGACGTCAGCAGGGGTAGATAACTCTAAGCTAAAACTATTGGTTGTTTTGAGAGATGTTAGATAACTTTATGGATGGGAATGATAGGTGATCATGAACATGGAGCTGCCTAATGTAGGCTTTATGGTCTCTTGTACTCATCTTCATTCATATGTTTTTATGTTCTTAAACAAATGCATAACATTCAGTAATCTTTCTGAAGAAGGACGGCGGTCCAAAGCCTAAGAGAACAAATTCACAAAAGCTCACCATTGTTTTTCATCTTACCCCTACCAGTATTCATGCATTCATGTATTTATGTACATGTGTATGTGTGTGTATACATATATATTTTCACTGTGCATGTTTAGTATATATCGAACAATGGAATACATCTTTCTCCTTATCTTGTTTCCCTGACTAGAGATCGGACATACTCTGAGGTGGGAAAGTAGTGTGTGTAATTACCTAGTTGTATTTTACGGGAAGGGGAACTACGCTCGTAGTGTTCTCGCAGTGTCTAGTTTGCTCTTAAATTCGTGTATGTTTTTTGCACACACTATTGTTTCGTCCAGTTTGTTCCAAGTGTCCACCACTCTGTGTGGAAAACTGTTCTTCAGATCTCTTCTATAACTATCTTTTTTGAGTTTCCATGTCCTCTTGTGTTTCTCTTGTCCCAATTTAACAAGTCCTCTCTATCGAGTGTGTGTGTGTGTGTGTGTGTGTGTGTGTGTGTGTGTGTGTGTGTGTGTGTGTGTGTGTGTGTGTGTGTGTGTGTGTGTGTGTGTGTGTGTGTGTGTGTGTGTGTGTGTGTGTGTGTGTGTGTGTGTGTGTTTCTGTGTGTGTGTTTCTGTGTGTGTGTCTGTGTGTCTATATGTGTAAACTAAATAAGTATATAAACAAATAAACAAAAATGTAAGAAAATAAAAGAGAGATCAATACCAATCAATGACACATGCAATTCGTCAGAGGGGACAAAAATCTTAATAATCAATCTTTCGCACAAAGTAGATGAATCAATGAATAAATAAATAATTAAATGTACTAGACAATAAGTAATCAAATGTACTAAAAACAGGAACGGCATGAATTGAAAACTGACACAAAAGAATGAAAAAAAAAAAAATGGGAATCATCACTCAATTCTCACGAGAGTGGAACGTCCTCTGACGAAACAGGTTGCATCAGTTCCGACACGACACCGATGACATAGAGGGGGTTTAAAAGGTCTAACGGTTCGTCGAACGCGGTTCGACAGACACGTGTTTAAAGTGATGTGTGAACGTGTGAACGGGGTATTTGGTTGTCGAACGTTGTTCGACAACCAAATACCCCGTTCACACGTTCACACATCACTTTAAACACGTGTCTGTCCAACCGCGTTCGACGAACCGTTAGAATTGTAAACTCCCTCTTACAAAGGGCAGAAGAGCAACAAAGGCCTAAAAGAACCAAAACATACTTCAGGCTGAGCTGAGTCGGTCTTCCACCTTGCCCTGGAACTCCGACAACCAAAGCTCGATTCCCAACGACTCCTGAATCTATACGGATACTTGTGATTGCCACGTGTTCTGGCTGTCCCTGAACATTGGGTTTCGATTCTGGACGATCTAATAACGTAATCAGGGGTGATCTAATAGAGGTATTCAAATGGGCCAAGAGCTTTAACCCATTAAACTCCGATGACAAGAATCTTGTCATCGGAGTTTAATGGGTTAACAAGGGTGATGCAAATGGGCCAAGGGCCTTGACAAGGGTGACGCAAATATGGTCATCATATAACGGGAGGAACAATTTTAGTTTCTAAGAAGGATATAGCCTCTGCCTTTGCTTTTAGGAATTTCCCCTGCAGGGCTACAAGGAGAAGGATGCCTAGTCCCAATCCCCGTCCCCTTATTCTCGCCTCTTACGATCCAAGTGGGAATATTTGGTGGCAGTATTCTTTCCCCCCCGACATGAAAATGTTGTGATGCATGAGGTGGAATGGACGGGGGAATGGGGGGTGAGGTAGTGTGTGTGAGCAAAAATTTTGACGCAGCCCGAAGGGATTTTCTCCCCGTCCTCTCCTTTATATGGGGGGACGGAGAGAGGGGGTCGCCGATTTAATGAAGCGGCCTTGCTGTGGATGTGCTGTGTCCTGCGACACTGCTTCTGACCCAGGGCAGTGGACGGGGTGCAGGGATGACCCGTCATCTAGGAGGTGCTAAGATGGGAGGGAGGGTGGAGGGGTGTGGAGTGTTTTCGGGGATGGAATGGGTGGGAATGATTTTATGCCTTGTCCTTTTTGGCTACCTCCCTTGTAAGGGGGAAAAAGCCTTGGTATATGCATGTATGTAAGAAGGATATAGGGAAGAGCTGGTTTACCAACAGAGTGGTTAACGAATGGAAGACTTAGTAACCATGTAGGCAGCGCTTGTCATCCAAGAATCTTAAAGGAAATGAAAAATGAGATGTTGTTCCATTAGAAATTATTTTCAAGAAATCCATCATATCCGGAGATGTCACAAGAGAATGGAAGCTAGCTAACGTTACTCCCATATTCAAAAAACGTGACAAAAAGAAACCAAATAACTAAAGGCCTATAAGTTTGACTTCAATCCTAGGAAAACTGATGGAAACTATTATCAGATATGCTATCAAACATTATTTAGAAAGTAACTGTTTGATAAATGACAGCCAGTACGGTTTCAGACGGAAATGTTTTTGCGTGACTACGTGAATAACTTACTCGAATTTTACAACACAGTCATATCGAATTATGACAAAAGAAACAATATAGATTTGATATATCTAGACTTTGGAAAAGCTTTTGATACCGTCCCCCACGAAAGACTACTTAATAAATTAGCTTCACACGGAGTAAGTGGTAGCCTATTAAGTTGGACTAGTAATTGGTTGAATGATCGAAAGCAGATTTGTTATAAATGGAAAAACTTCTAGATGGAAAAAATGTAACGAGTGGAGTTCCCCAAGGTTCCGTTCTTGGACCACTTCTATTCATAGTATATATAAATGATATAAACCACGGACTAAATTCCATTGTTTCCAAATTTGCTGATGATACAAAACTGTGCGGAATAGCAAATGATCACTTAAACCAATTAGATATTCAAGAAGATTAAAATGAATTACAGCAATGGTCTGAAAAGTGGCTAATGAAATTTAACACAAGTAAATGCAAGGTAATGCACATAGGTAAAAATAAGAGTAAGTACGATTACAAGTTATTTGGAAATTCGTTAACAAAAGTGGATAGTGAAAAGGATTTCGGCGTAATTATCAGTAACGATCTCAAATCATCTAAGCAGTGTATTTCAGCCTCTGAGAAAGCAAATAAGGTTCTAGGACTGATTGCGCAATCCTTTGACTTCAAAAATCCATCACTCATTAGTTCGTCCACATTTGGAATATGCTGTTTCCGTATGGCCACCGAATCGCATTAAAGGCATTGAAAGACTAGAAAAAATACAACGGCGAGCCACAAAACTGATTCCAAATATAAAAAATAAATCATACGAAAGTCGACTAAAACATATGGATCTGTTTTCCTTAAAAAGGCGTAGACTCAGAGGTGATTTGATACAGGTCTAAGATTCTAAAGGGAATTGATAACATCAAAAGCGACAAAATTTTCACGCTGAATGAGAATTCGACAAGAAACAATGGTCTCAAACTGTCAGGAATAGATCTAATTTGGAAGTGGGTAGAAACAACTCCGCTAACCGTGTAGTTAATGAATGGAATAAACTTCCTGCAAAGGCAGCGCAATGTAGTTTAGTTTGAATCTTTAAGAATCGTTTAGATAATCACCTAAGCAAGATGCTGTAATGACTGTCATTTCTTTTGTACTATTTGTTTATTTGTTTTGTTATCATTTGTCTGTTCATTATTATTTGCTTAATTCTCATTTATCATTAGTTACATGTGACTTTATTATTATTTACTATTTACCTGTTTATCATTTAACTATGCCTATGCTTTTATCTTGTTTATTATTATTTAGTTTATTATAGTTTTTATTTATTCATTTATTTATTTATCATAATTGTATATATATATATATATATGTATATATATATATATATATATATATATATATATATGTATATATATATATATATATATATGTATATATATATATATATATATATATATATATATATATATTGCATCCGAACTTGATATGAACCAAAAGGCCTCCTGTCGGCATGCTCCGCCTTTGTAATCCTTTGATTATCCTAAGAGAAGGTTAGATAGCTTTATGGATGGGGGTGATAGATGTTAACGAAGATGGAACCGCCTAGTGTAGGCCTTATGGTCTCTTGCAGTCTCCTTTATTCTTATGTTCTTATGTTAAAACGTCGTGGCTCCAGCTGTACCACACTTCAGATTACGTTCGTGGAAGCGTGTCTCTACACCTTCATTAATTCGATAAGGTGCTCAGGTCAAATTACACATCGTTGTTTTGGAAAACAAGAGAATACTAAAGAATTACACAATTTTCGTCGACAGAATTGTATGATGTCAGACTGGATGTTTCGTTCACAAGGCACGATTGGGATTGGGCCACCAAGATCTCTTGATAAACTGGACAGAAATCAGGAGAGAATGCGAAGCGAGGACTGACGTCATATTTTATGGGTTATTAACGACTGCTCTGAAATTCCGATTACGATACGAGACCGATTCCGATACCTGCAATGATTATCATAATTCATGGTTATTTTCAGGCCCTGCAATCGGTTTCGGAAGCAAATACTTTATGAGCAAAGTACATTTATCAATCATTTATCGGTATTAAGACTCGTATCGGAATCGTTAGATTTTTTCTTTTTGGTATTGTCCCATCACTAGTTATAAGTGCATCTGCTCGTTGGTCACGTGTTTTCGTAAGAGTGATGACGATAAAGATTCCTTTACCTTATCGCTTTGCGAGGGAATTCACCATTCTCTTGGATCACGTGTTGGACTCGTGATCGACAGCTATTTTCCCTCCCGGAAGAGAAAGCTCAGAGCTCATATATGACCGATCTATGGGTAATGCTATGATCTTACAAGCACACACACACACACACACACACACACACACACACACACACACACACACACACACACACACACACACACACACACACACACACACACACACACACACACACACACACACACACACACACACACACACACACACACAACTCCCCGCCCACGAGAGTTGGAGTAACGACTTGCAGCGCAGCGATACTGAAATTATTTCAGCCCTGGGCGGGATTCAAACCCGGACTACCGTAGTAATGGCTGGGAACACTAACCCCTGCGCCATCAAGTCAAGAATATATATATATATATATATATATATATATATATATGTGTATGTAAGTATATATATATATATATATATATATATATATAGGTATGTAAGTATATATATATGTATATATTTGTGTATGTATGTATATATATATGTATATGGATATGTATGTATTTATATATATATAACATATATGTATGTATATATATATGTCTATATATATGTATGTACATATATATATGTATATCTATGTATGTATATATGTATGTATATATATGTATATATACATGTATGTATATGTATGCATATGTATGTATATATATATGTATATATATAATGTATATATGCATGTATATATATATATAATGTATATATATATGTATATTTATATATAATGTATATATATATGTATATATGTATATATATATATATATGAATGTATATATGTATATATATATATATTGTGCAGTATTTTACAAAAGACACGTGAATATGATTTGCAGAAAAAACCACTGGTAAATAAGAAACGTAGTCCGAACGTTTTCGTCTATTTAAGACATCATCAAGGGAATACAGAAAATGAGATACAGACAGTATATATACAGAAGTAAAGACAAAATTAGGGAACACGGGAAAAAGTATCACGCAAGCCTGAGAAAATTGCCAACAGTCCTCAGGTCACAGATGGACCAAATGTCCAAGCAGGAAAACATGTAACGATTTTCTTTGAAATAAAGTTATCAAGCCTGTACATACCTAGGCTTAGGTTGATATTTTGGTCAAAAGTTTGCTTTATGTGGCTTGATTCAATTATGTTCCTTTCAATAAAGGAATTACAAGAAGTTATTTTACTAGCATTCTTCCAGTCAATCAAATGATCTTGGTCCCTCACATGAACAAAAATCCCACTAGACACTTGACCACTTCTCACACTGTATTTATGTTGGTTTATCCTTGTTTGTAAGTCCTTGCCAGTTTGTCCAATGTAAAATTTTTGACAATGCAGGCAAGGAATTGTGTATACACAACCTTCAGTGTTATGTGGAGAATTTTTAATTAGAATATTTTTAACTGTGCTATTGTTTTTAAAGACTACATTTATGTTGAATTCCTTAAGTATTTTTGGTAGTCCTGCCATACTCTCATGAAAAGGAAGCACTAGTAAGTTCTTATTACAAAAATTCAATTTATCTTGTGGAGTTTTATAGTAAGTTTTTATGGCCATAGTGTGTGAATTGTCTATCAAATGCTTTGGATATTTTAAGTCTGATGCAATGCTGTATATCTTGCTCAACTCGTTATTCAGAAATTCAGGGCTGCAAATTCTGTATGCTCTGAGGAACATTGAACTAAAGACAGAAAGCTTAGTTTTTTCACTGTGAGCAGAGTAATAATGAACGTATGATAAATTATTGGTGTTTTTCCTAAATAAAAAATACTTAAAATATCTTCCGCTTCTGTGTAGTAAAATATCTAAAAATGGTAGCTTATTATCTATTTCAGTTTCAATGGTGAATTTTATTGATGGAACCAGATTATTTAAATTACTGAGAAAAGAATCTAAATTGTGATCTACCGGCCAGATGCATAAAATGTCATCCACATAACGTTTCCACAAAACAGAAGGGGGAAGAATCTTGGGCAACAATTCCCTCTCAAAAAACTCCATGTATAGGTTGCTGAGTAATGGAGATAATGGATTACCTATTGCCATTCCAAACTTTTGTACATAGTATTCTTCATTAAAAACAAATTTTGCATTAACTATGCATAACTTAATCAATTCAATGATGGTTTTGGGAGGTAGTGGCATATCATGTTTAGATAGTTCAGTTTCAAGGTACAATGATAAATCTAAAACTGGAACACGGGTGAAGAGACTAGTTACATCATAACTAACTAGTTTAAAGTCATAGTTAATGTTTAGATCTTCAAGAATACTAATGAGGTGCATATTATTATTAATATGTGAATTGGAAATAGTACCTACCAAAGGGCTCAAGATGGAAACAAGCCATTTTGAAAGTTTGTAAGTTATGGACCCAGTAGAACTAATGATGGGTCTAACAGGATAACCCGGCTTGTGAGTTTTGATCAACCCATACATATATGGTAGAGATGGGGACTTGGTAGAAAATTGTTTGACAAGATGTTCATGTCCTTTCAACAGTTTTTTTAACACTACGATTAAAATCACTGTTTATGGACTCTAAGGGATTCTTACTAAGTTTTGTATAGGTTTCTTCATCCTCCAGTAATGTTGCCATTTTTTCTATATAATCAACTTTGTTTAAAATGACGATGCAATTACTTTTATCAGCCCTCGTAATGTGTAATTCTTTATCTCTTTTTAGATCATTGTAACACTTGAAAAATCTCTTAGGACAATTTGGCATACTGGACATGGACGATGAAGCGTATACAAAACCTTTACAAATATTAATATCTTGAACAGGAATATCACCAAATTTTTCTAAATTACAAAACCCTTTGGCAACGTTAACAAAATCAACTCCCTGAGTGGCTGCGAAACTAAGACCAAAACCTAAAGCACATTTTTCATCAAATTTTAATGGTTTATCTGATAAGTTAACAACAAAATTGGGGTTAGCATGTTTAGTCCAATCACTATCTTTGATAAGTATTTGTAGTTTTTTGTTAAGTTTGTAACTAAGAGTCTTACGAGTAGATCTCAACTTACTGTAACAGTAAACAAGTAGATTGTTTTTCCATTCATCTGGGATGGCGCGATGAAAGGCATTTCTTCTATCGTTGGTAATTCTAAAGGATTCTCGAAGCTCCACCTTTGTGATATCAATATGTTTTTGTACAATAATCCTATGGAATTCTTCAAATGGTTTCTGGCACATCCTCAAAAGACGATTGTTCAAGATGGATTTTGGAACAACCTGTTCTTGTAGACATCTTTTCAGGAACTGTAGACGTAGTTAAGTCTTGTGCGATTTGATGAGAGAGGAACAGAATGATGAAACGACATATATATATATATATATATATATATATATATATATATGTATGTATATATATGTATGTATATATATATGTATATATATATGTATATACATATATATATATATATATATATATATGTATATATATATGTATATATATATGCACTAAAAACCCACTATTATTTGGATTTAAGAAAAGAAGGAAGTAACGAATTTCCGTATATTTCGATCACTTACTGTGATCCTCTTCAAGCGGAATACATAGACAAGAGAACATACATATCTTATATACAGATGAGAGAGGTAAAGTTAGGGAACATGGACAAGACATCTCATGTGACATCTATATTGTTACGCGGGTTATGTGGTAAATCGTCCGCTTTTACAATGTAAGGAAATAATCTATTAACTGCCAAGGTGGTTATGTAATCTGATGACCATAATTTCAATATCTCAAAAGGCCAATGGTCACCAGATTACATAACCACCTTGGCAGTTAATAAATTATTTCCTTACATTGTAAAAGCGGACGATTTACCACATAACCCGCGTAACAATATAGATGTCACATGAGATGTCTTGTCCATGTTCCCTAACTTTACCTCTCTCATCTGTATATAAGATATGTATGTTCTCTTGTCTATGTATTCCGCTTGAAGAGGATCACAGTAAGTGATCGAAATATACGGAAATTCGTTACTTCCTTCTTTTCTTAAATCCAAGTAATAGTGGGTTTTTAGTGCAATTACTAATGTGTAACGACATTACTGGACAGTATATATATATGTATATACATATATATATACATATATATATGTATATGTATATGTATGTATATATATGTATATATATATGTATATACATATATATATGTATATATATATGTATATATATATGTAAATACATGTATGTATATATATCATATACCAAATAAAAATATTTGTCTTCCGAAAAATTTCTTTTCCTGCGGCCAGCGACACTTGGGGCAAATCGGTTACATCGCCCGGTCGCCTGGCGATGTAACCGATGTAACCTGGCGTTCTGTATTTAGGACGCTTCTTTACCCGCGTCAAAGATGCCCGAGTCATCGAGGTTAAAGGTGCAGAGAAATCGTCATTTTTGGAAATGGATTACGCAGAAAAAAAAAAAAATTGACCAAAGCTTTTCTGAACGAAAACAAAAAACGAATGGGTGAATTGAGGCGTGAACATGCTTCGAGTTTTCCAAATTTATACGGCAATACCAATACATTTTCAGTGAGAGAATCAATAAAGTTGTTCCATCGAAAACTATTAACATTTAGTAAGAGATTGAAAGAAGATAAAAATTACAAATATGGCGACGAAATTTTTGAGTCTCTCGAAGTATTTGATGGGGAAATTTCACAAGAGAGTTTGTGTGCGTTTGAAAAGCATTACTTCGCAGGGTACAAAAGTTTTACGAAAAAGGGTGGTAAATCGGATCACACAGATTATCAAAAGTATTATCTTGAAAGAACTTTTAAAGCCCAGAGGCGAATAGATCGAGTTAACAAGTACGTTATTAAAAAAGTAAGAGATCAAATTAGTAAAAGCACTGACACGAAAGTGGAAGAAAACGTCAACGTAATTCAAGAAGCGAAAGATTTAATGATTAAGAAACGTATTGAAGACAAGAAAGAACGACTAAAGAAAATTGAAATGGTTCGTATTCAAAAAGAGGACCGTAAAAAAGCCGAGGAAGAGGAACGAACAAGGAAGAAGGAGGCCAGAAAGGAACGGAGAGAGGCTAAAGCAAAAGCTTTAGCGGTTCGCAAAGTTTTGAAACAAGAAAAGCAAGCTAAAAAAAAGTTATTGCTTAGGGGAAAAAAGGAATTAAAAAAATCCAAAGGGGGTATTTTAAATGGGGGTTTAACATCAGCACAAACCGCCTATATAGATGACTTGCGAGAACAACGTAACAAACTCAATAAAAAAAAAAAAATTGTGGAGTCGTTAGAGAGGTTATCCACGGTTTACATAGGATCTTTACGAGAGACTGATAAGAAAGGGGTTCCACTTCATTCAATCGGTGAAATTGGAACATTCAGATGTAAGTTTTGTCAAGCGTTACTATGGGAAAAAGAACGTAGAACCATATGTTGTAATGTGGGACAAACACCAATGTTTTTAGCGACGAAACTCAACGGCGATCTTGAGGCTTTATATAACGGAACGTCCCCTTTATCGAATCGCTTTCTAAAGAATTTAGTCGGATTTAACACGTTATTTTCCTTTACGTCATTTAAAACCTCAGGAACACTTCAAAACAAGCAAGAAAGTTCGTTATGTTACAAGATTCAAGGAAAAGTGTATCATAAAATCGGAATTCTAAAACCAGAATTAATTGCTGGTAAAGAAAAGCCGTTCTGGAAGTCTGATAATTCATTTTTGGATCTTTACTTCTACCACGATAAGAAACAACAATTAAAGTTACGTATTCAGAGGATGTGCAATTTTTTTTACCCACACAAAGATAAATTACAGAAAGAGAGTAAAAAGCGTCGAGAAAGAGAGGAAAATGAAGTTGTGAAAAACGAAACTATAATAAGTCAATTGTATGATTATTTAGTGGTTAACAATATATGTCTCTCGGGCATGCTCAAAGAGACCGATAAAATTCCTGAAATGTCCATAACGCTAAAAACAGCCGAAGGCATCAATACGAGAGAGCATAAAGGGGTTTACCATTTACCCACGTCTTCCTCGCAAGTTGGAGGGATAGTTGATTTGAGTCCAGACAAAGACCCCCTTCAGATAATAATAAGTTCCCCTGCAGCGAACACGAAATTTCCTAACAAAATATTGGACCATAACAATTATTTTTATGACATATTCCAGTATCCTTTACTCATTCCCAACGGCGACATAGGGTACTCTTACAAAATGACCAAAAAATGTCAACCTGGGAAAAAAGAGGGGAAATATAACCGACTTTCACCAGCTATGTTTTATTCATCACTTTACATGGAAAGAGAAGGCGTTTTCAACTACATAACCAAAGGTAGAAGGCTGTTTCAGCAATTTGCAGTAGACAATTTCGTGAAGGTTGAATCTAACAAATTGTCGTTTCTGGAACTTCATCAGAATCAAATACGCAAAGAGAGGGCGGACATATTGAACGTTACGAACAAGAATGACATTGGACAAAGAGTCGTGTTGCCTCCCAACTTTGTTGGTGGACCTCGATACATGAAGCAACGACAACAAGACGCTCTCGCATACGTCTCTTAATATGGCTCTCCAGACTATTTCATAACTTTTACTATGAATCCAAATTGGAGTGAGTTACGCGAGGGGATGAACAAAACAGGTTCCACTGAAACAAAATCGTGTGACCGCCCCGATTTAGTAAGTAGGATATTTAAGTTGAAAGTTGATAGCCTAATAGAAGATTTGACACACAAACATATTTTTGGTCATGTTAAAGCATATCTGTATAGCATAGAGTGGCAAAAACGTGGACTTCCTCACGTGCACGTATTGTTGTGGATGGAAGAACGCGTAAGCGCGGATACAGTTTCTCAATTGATCTCAGCAGAAATTCCCGACAAGGAAAAAGAACCAAGATTTTACGATGTTGTCACAAAGTGTATGATTCATGGGCCATGTAAAGGCTACGATGAATCACACCTTTGTTGTCAGGGCAAACATTCGAGAGCACAAAAATGTGGAAAAGGTTTCCCTAAGACTTGCAGAAATGATTTATTGTTTGGAAACAATGGATACCCAGAATACAAAAGAAGATCGGTTGGAGAAGGAGGTAATTCTTTCGAAATAAAAATTAAAAGTGAGAAAAAAACTATAGACAATTCATGGGTGGTGCCATATAACGCGTATTTGTGTTTGAAGTATAATGCTCATATAAACGTTGAATGCTCAAACTCAATCAAATGCATCGCTTACGTTACTAAATACGTGAACAAGGGTTGCGATCGCATTCTTTTCACTAAAACGTCCGACAACGGAGATGTAAACGAGGTTAAAAATTATCAAGAAGCAAGATTTGTAAATGCTAACGAAGCTACTTGGAAAATATTCAAATTCGGTATTCATAAAAATTATCCTCCTGTGACAACACTCGATTTACATTTGGAAGGAGAAAATGGGGTGTTTTACACTGATAACACGTCAGAAGAAGAGATGACGAAGAAAACGAATAAAGACATGCAATTGACTGCGTTTTTCAAATTGTGTTCAAATAATAGCTTCGCTGCCGATCTACACTACCACGAGGTGCCGCGCCATTTCATTTACAACGCCAACACTTCAAGTTGGGAAGAACGAAAAGGCCGTACCTTCTCGCTGGGGCGTATTCGTGCGGTGACCACCAAGACAGTAGAGTTGTTTTACTTGAGGCTCCTGCTTACGCATAAACCAGGTCCTACGTCATACGAAGATCTTCGCACAATTGACGGTAAAATGTATCCCTCTAGTAGAGAAGCTGTCAAAGCTTTGGGTCTCTTAGCTGATGAAGAAAGATGGAAAAATACAATTTTGGTGATAATCAACCACACGAACGATAGGAAACAACTTCGAGAGACATATGCAAGCATATTGGTATTTTCGGATCTTGAAAATCAATCAGGGATCTGGGAAGAAACCAAAGATTTGTTCGCCAGTGACTATCTGCACATCAACAACTTAACTGAATACAACGATGAAATATATTTGGACGCATTAGATGACATTCAAAAACACGTGTGGAATTGTGGAGGGGGAAGCATCACTGAATATGGGTTGCCTCCTTCGAGGGGCGGGGAAAAGACTTCAAATGTCGTTCGAAGAGAGAGGTCTTATAACAAAGAAAAGTTGAAGGAGGAAGTTGCACAGAAAGAATTACTTTTGAACGATAAACAAAAACAAGTGTACGATGCAGTGATGTACCGAGTGCATTTTGGACATCGGTACAAGAACAATGGAATCTTTGTGAATGCTGCAGGGGGCACTGGTAAATCCTTCGTTTTGAACATGTTGTTGGACTCGGTACGTTCTCAGGGCAAGATAGCTTTGGCGGTAGCCTCTTCGGGTATTGCAGCTACAGTTCTTAAGGGAGGAAGAACTGCTCATAACATATTCAAGATTCCGCTAATGGAATATTACGAAGTCAGGCCATGTAGCATTAAGAAAAACTCAGAACTTGCAAAGTTATTAGAATTAACATCTTTGATCGTGTGGGATGAGGTAGTGATGGCAAATAAAAACACGTTGACCGCACTTGATATTACGTTACGAGATGTTCTCGAGAACGAAAAGTTTATGGGAGGTAAGGTGTTTGTTTGCGCAGGGGATTTCAGACAAATTCTCCCTGTTATCCGAGGCGGTGGAAAGAACGAGGAACTCGAACATTGCATCAAGTCAAGTTATATGTGGAACGATCTGACAAAGTTAGAGTTGACAGAAAATGTACGTCTGAAGAAGGATGACACAAAAAACATTCTATTTGCTCAGAAATTATTACAATTGGGATCTCAAAGTGAGGGTCCCGTTGAATTCGACGAAGACTTTGGTGTAAGAGTCAAATCTCGCCAAGAGTTGGTTGATAAAGTTTATGATGACATAGAAAATAACCACCTGAACGCGTCGTATTTTGAAAAACGAGCTATAGTATCACCTACGAATTGTCGACAATATCAATCAGATGATTCACGAGAAACTAAAAGAAAAGGAAGTCGTTTACAATAGTGTTGATGTTGCAGTCGAAGAAGGAACGGATATACAGACTTCAGATTTCAACGCCATGACAAGCCTATCCCTTCCGCCTCGTCAGCTTAGGGTAAAGGTAGGGAGTGTGCTAATGATCATTTGAAACATTTGCCCACCGAAGCTATGCAACGGGACAAGAATCATAGTGACAAACTTGAAAAAGAATGTTTTAGTCGGGAAAATATTAGGTGGAAGTTACCGCGGAGAGCAAGTGATGATACCTAGAATCACGTTAGAGGCTCAAGATACTCCAGTTCATTTCAAGCGTAAGCAATTTCCGGTCAAACTAAGCTATGCTATGACGAGAAATAAGAGTCAAGGACAAACGTTTGAACGTTGCGGGCTACTTCTGGATTCAGTACAGTGTTTCGCTCACGGACAACTGTACGTGGCGTGTTCAAGAGTAACGAGCTGGGATTCGTTATTTCATTATACCGGCTGGCACAATGTAAATGGAGAATATAAAATAAGGCCTGCGAACAACTGTGTATATAAAGAACTTTTTGTTGAGGCTACGCCCAGTCCTCAAGTAGAACCACCGGCCGTCGTTGCTAGCGGTGAAACTTCTGCGATCGCCGAAGAAGAACCAGAGTTTGGAATCAGAGAAATCCCAAAGGAAATTTATAACATCTCAGAAGAAGACGCCGTAAAGATAATTCTCCCAGACTTTGTTTTCAATGATGACAAGGATAACGACCCAGATGAAAGCGATTCCGAAACTGTTACTTTGAAAAAAGAAATGAAGGACATCATATCAGTACTCAAAAAATTACCTAAAAACCAGGAAAAGTTCATCGAGGAGATCAAGGATGTTGTCAAGCGGCAAAGCGACGATGAAGACAGTACCACGTCTCCACCACGGAAAAAGATAAAAGTTAATGATAGTTTTGTAGTCGCTGATGAGAAATAAAAATAACAATATAATTCAAGTGCTTTATTTTCATGCAAAGTGGGCGTAGCCCAGGGCGCGCAGCGCCCGCGCCGCAGGCCAAGCATAAACCTTGGGAACTCATTGTCTAACTGACTCTCGAGATTGGGGAGGGCGCTTACTACACCCATTAACCACCCGTTTCACCGTGCGCTACTGCCAAAGAGATTATCTGATTGATGTCGCTATCCAATAGCGAATTTCTCGAATGGTTACGTTGGCGACATGCGTGAAGGGAATCGAACCGGCCCTTACAACTCCCACTTGATGCAGCGGCCTTGGTGGTGAAACGGGTGGTCAATGGGTGTAGTAAGCGCCCTCCCCAATCTCGAGAGTCAGTTAGACAACGAGTTCCCAAGGTTTTATGCTGTTTAGTGGTCGAGAGGTCTAAGGCGTGAGTGCGTCTTGGGAGTTTACTTCCAAGCGCATCGGGTTCGAGTCCCGTGCGCTACTGCCAAAGAGATTATCTGATTGATGTCGCTGTCCAATAGCGAATTTCTCGAATGGTTACGTTGGCGACATGCGTGAAGGGATTCGAACCGGCCCTTACAACTCCCACTTGATGCAGCGGCCTTGGTGGTGAAACGGGTGGTCAATGGGTGTAGTAAGCGCCCTCCCCAATCTCGAGAGTCAGTTAGACAACGAGTTCCCAAGGTTTTATGCTGTTTAGTGGTCGAGAGGTCTAAGGCGTGAGTGCGTCTTGGGAGTTTACTTCCAAGCGCATCGGGTTCGAGTCCCGTGCGCTACTGCCAAAGAGATTATCTGATTGATGTCGCTGTCCAATAGCGAATTTCTCGAATGGTTACGTTGGCGACATACGTGAAGGGATTCGAACCGGCCCTTACAACTCCCACTTGATGCAGCGGCCTTGGTGGTGAAACGGGTGGTCAATGGGTGTAGTAAGCGCCCTCCCCAATCTCGAGAGTCAGTTAGACAACGAGTTCCCAAGGTTTTATGCTGTTTAGTGGTCGAGAGGTCTAAGGCGTGAGTGCGTCTTGGGAGTTTACTTCCAAGCGCATCGGGTTCGAGTCCCGTGCGCTACTGCCAAAGAGATTATCTGATTGATGTCGCTGTCCAATAGCGAATTTCTCGAATGGTTACGTTGGCGACATGCGTGAAGGGATTCGAACCGGCCCTTACAACTCCCACTTGATGCAGCGGCCTTGGTGGTGAAACGGGTGGTCAATGGGTGTAGTAAGCGCCCTCCCCAATCTCGAGAGTCAGTTAGACAATGAGTTCCCAAGGTTTTATGCTGTTTAGTGGTCGAGAGGTCTAGGGCGTGAGTGCGTCTTGGGAGTTTACTTCCAAGCGCATCGGGTTCGAGTCCCGTGCGCTACTGCTAAAGAGATTATCTGATATATATATATATATATATATATATATATATATATATATATATATATATATATATATATATATATATATATATGATGTAAGCGGAATAGGAAACACAGGAGTCTTAGTCTTGAGTTTATTCCTGACTAGTTTCGCAGGTATGCTTTTTCAAAGCATACCTGCGAAACTAGTCAGGAATAAACTCAAGACTAAGACTCCTGTGTTTCCTATTCCGCTTACATCAACTTGTCAGAATGTCTCAACATATATATATATATATATGTATATATATATGTATATGTATATATATATATGTATATATGTATTTATATGTATATACATATATGTATATATATATATATATATGTTATATATATGTATATATATATATATATATATATATGTATTTATATGTATATACATATATGTATATATATATATGTTTATATATATATATACGGAATATCCCCGCTATCGGAGAAAAGAAAGGTACTTGAAGATATATATATACTGCGATCACTAACTGTGATCCTCTTCAGCATGTTTTTACAGAGGGTAGGCTAACTTAACTATACTAAGGGGAGATACATGAAGGGGACATTGAGAAGTATGCATACTAGTGCGTTATCCGTTTGAGCGCAAGTCGTGACGACTCCAAGGTCAAACTGACCCCGGGTCAAATGTTTGCGCGACAGTAGGTAGGTTCAGGTCAGGGCGGACAACTTGACGGGTGATATTGTTGACGGCTAAACTGATGGTGATGTCGGGGGACCGCTGTCCTTTTGAAGTATTGAAATTAGGTAGTTGTTTGATCAGGGAGGACTCAATAATTTTTCTTCTGTAGTTACAGTGTGACTTGTAAATGAAATCAGCCTTGTTCCATTCCATTCGGTGATTTACAGCGGTATGGAGGAATACTGGTGAATTTCCCGGGGGGTATTTCATTGAATTTTTATGTTCCTTGATATAGACCATGGACTAAAATCTACTGTTTCCAAATTTGCTGATGATACAAAACTGTGCGGAATGGCAAAGGACAACTTAAACCAATTAGATATTCAAGAAGATTTAGATAAATTACAGCAATGGTCTGAAAAGTGGCTAATGAAATTTAACACAAGTAAATGCAAGGTAATGCACATAGGTAAAAACAAGAGTAAGTACGATTACAAGTTATTTGGAAATTCGTTAACAAAAGTGGATAGTGAAAAAGATCTCGGCGTAATTATCAGTAACGACCTCAAATCATCCAAGCAGTGTATTTCAGCCTCTGAGAAAGCAAACAAGATTCTAGGACTGATTGCGCGACCTTTTGATTTCAAAAGTCCATCACTCATTAACAAGCTATATAAATCATTAGTTCGTCCACATTTGGAATATGCTGTTTCTGTACGGTCACCGAATCTCATTAAAGACATTGACAGATTGGAAAAAGTACAACGGCGAGCCATAAAACTGATCCCAAATATAAAAAATAAATCATACGAAAATCGACTAAAACATATGAATCTGTTTTCCCTAAAAAAGCGTACACTCAGAGGTGACTTGATACAGGTCTTTAAAATTCTAAAGGGAATTGACAACATCAAAAGTGACAAAATTTTCACATTGAATGAAAATCAGACAAGAAACAATAGTCTCAAACTGTCCGGAAATAGATTCGATTTGGAAGTAGGTAGAAACAACTTTGTCAGCCGTGTAGTTAATGAATGGAATAAACTTCTTGCACAAAAAGTGCAATGTAGTTCAGTTCGAAGCTTTAAGAATCATTTAGATGAAGACCTAAGCAAGATGCTGTAATGATTATAATTTATTCTATATTATTTGTTTTTGTTTTGTTATCATTTGTCCGCGGAGGAAATGAATACAATAAATAATAAAATAGCATAAAATACAACAAAGTGACATAAAGTACAATAAAACAATGCAATAAAATGAAATGAAATAAAATGGCACTTTTGCGATAATTGAACGTGTATTACGCACTTGTGAGCAAAGGAAAAAAATTAAAACTTGATCACCCACACTGTGACTTTTGTTCACCTTGTCCACTCTCGCTCCCGTAGTTTGAAAGGAGGCCAATTTAAGCTACGTCTTTGTTGGTGTTTTTAGCGCCCAGGTATATAGGGTTTTGTTATCATTTGTCTGTTTGATTTTCATTTATTATTAGTTATATGTCAATTTATCATTATTTACTATTTACCTGTTTGCTTATTATTTAACTATACCTATGCATTTATTTATGTATTTTATTTGTTATTCACATTATTGTAGTTTTTGTTTATCATTTTATTACTATTATGATTTTTTTTCGCATCCGACCTAGATATGGACCAAAAGGTCTCCTGTTGGCATGCTCCGCCTTTGTAATCCTTTGTAATCCTTTGTGGGAAGGTCCCTTCCCGCTTGGCCCCAATATTCTTTAGAGGAGTCTCGGCATGGAATTCTATAGACGCCTGGGCTGCTAATATCTTTAGACCTTTAGTGGACATTTATAATTTTTTAATGCTGTTAGGGTAATTTATATATATATATATATATATATATATATATATATATATATAAATATATATATATAATGAGTAGTTTTTATCGAATGTGTTCGAATGTGAGCGAGGTTTTCTTTGTCAAACATCTTGTTTATATCGTTCTTTTATTCCTCTTTTAATTAAGAAGGTGCATTTGTCTTCAGATCCCAGTGAGTGGTATTTGGTCTCCAGTACGGGCCTAAGATCTCTCTTTGCCGCCGCCTTTGACTGTCATTTATCTAACTTTCACAGTAGAGAAGCTTACATACATCCAGTGATTACTTCCCTTCTCCTGCCTGCCTCTACCAGGAGGTACAAACAAACAGTCGTCTAACATTTCTTACTCAAAATATTTACGCGAGGACCCAAGAAACGTTGCTGACTACTGTGGGGCCGCAGGTTTACAGTCATTGAAATTGATTGCATAAGAAAAAAAAAAAAAACGTAGTCTTGCCATCAATCCCATATCAGCATCATGTAAATAAAGGGTCGCCTATAACAGTACGTGTGTTAAACGTAGTTTAAGCGAAACACGGTGTATTTGCCCAACAGACGAAACTGGCTAATCCCAGTTACTTTATCAAATGGCATCCTCTTCCGCATTTACTCAACTCACACTTGCACTGAGTGAAAGCAGAGACTTCCATCTGAGCTGTATCATCCATATACCCGTTCACAACCTCTCACCACACGACCCTATTTCTTTCTCTCTACTCTACTTAAAAATAATTATTTCTCGTGGAGAACGGGGTATCAATATTAATCCTAGAGTCTCTGATGGAACTGGATTTCAGCCTTTGTTATTATTCATACGACAGTTGAAATAATGACCTCACGAAATTAGTTTGATTTATTCCGGGCATGTGCCAGCTGGGACTCGCATGAATGTCTTGGCAGTCCAATTTCAGCCGCCGCGCCATCAGCATGAGGTGCCTTGATACCACTCCGGACGACCGAAGACAGGTGAGAGGGAGACATTCTCGCCAAGTTCAGTGACTTCTTAGTGAATAATAAATTTGGTCCTTTTTGTCCGCATGAGAACGGATCATTACGTAACGTTCTAGGCATGCTTTTCTTTCGCGTTTGTTGATTGTCCAACGACATAGCGCAAAGAAAATTTGGAAGTGTTGGAATAACAACCATCTTCTTGAATTTTTCTTAAATAATGTGCGTAAAAGAATAAGGAAGAGGTAAGAGTATAAAAGTATATTGTGAAACTGTGAGAAAAATCATAGGTCATTACTTGAGGGGTGAGGTTTTAAACATCTGAGTTTTGAAACATGAATTTTCATGTTGTCACCAGCATAGATTAGCTTTAGTAAAGCAGCAGAAGATTTCTTTGGAATGTAGGAAAGGAAATATTGTCAAATTCAGTCGTATTGGTTAGAAAAAAAAATAGAAATATGATTATCAAGAGCCTGACCTCTAAAATATCACAGCAGATTCAGTAAATTTATCTGTAAATGTTATTTGTGTATCAGAAATCACAAGTGAAGCCATAATATTCGCTTTATAAACAACGAGACGAGGAAAATCAACTGGGGAAGATGGTGTATCGTATTGTAGATTACCTCACCTACAGTATATACTCAGTGTATACATTCATGGTCCAGTGCTATAGCAATTTTATTTCACAATAGAGGGGACCAGAAAGATCATATCAATTTATCGACAATTTAGTTTGTGATCAAACGTATACAATGTTTTTATTCTTTTTTACAAATAAAGCAAATTTTTAGATGAGAATCAACCAAGAGAACAGGCAAGCTTCATAAACAGATATTCCACTACAGATTGTTAAAAGTTGCCACGAAAGAAGACCAGGCAGAAGATAGAGACTATTCAGAGATTTTTTGCAGGTGAAGCCGCACGACTTGTGAAAGAGGTTGGGAAAGCCTTTTACTCACCGGTGGATTTCAGATGGCTCAATGGTGGAATTATTGATGAATTAGTTGACTGACTGACTGATTGATAATCAACTGATTGATTGACTAATTGACTGATTGGTTGATTTACCTTTTTTCTCATATCAAAACTGGTTTTGTGGAGATGTTATGAATGATGCAAGGATATAATATTTCGGAGAACAAACACTTTAATTAAACATCCATGTTTTCAACATAAGATGTCATACTATAGTTGGTGCCCAAGCAGGTGTCAGAAAGGAGTATGACTAATAACAGAATAAAAAGAGAAGAAAAGGAGTAGATATAGAGGCTTTCAGGAACGTAAAGAGAGTACCTCAGTGTTGAGGGAGAGGGAGAGGAAGAAGAAGGAGAAAAGAAGTATGAGAATGAAGAAGGCAGAAAAGGAGTATCATTGTTTCAACTGTGTGTAGAAAGGAATGGAGAGAAGTGTCATCAACTATGAAATTGAGATAGAAGATATAGGGATTTGTGACTACATATGGCCGTGGTAATGAGAAAAGTGAAGAGGATAGGGAAGCATTTTAGATTTATCTTGATGTGTGTAGAGAATTTTGGGACAAAATCTTTATGCCAGAGTAGGAGAATAGTAGGAAGGAGTCGTAACGAAGAGAGGATGTTAAGGCTGTGTATTGATGGGGAAAATTATGATCATAACTCTGACAAAGATACAGACATAGATATTCGTGGGCGAGATTGGTGGATGAGAGGATAATAGTGCTCAAAAGGAGGATTGGAGGAATTCTGGACGTGAATCTATCAAGAGGAAAGGGCAGTAGATAGTCAGATTATTATCTAATAAAATGAAACTTGAGAGTGAAGTGGAAAGGAGAAGAAAAGTGCTGAAGGTGAGCACAAAAGAAAAAAGGAAACAACACAAAATGAAACTGAGAGAAATATGGGATGAAGTGAAGGACATAAGAAAAATAGGAGTAGAAGAAGAATGGGTATGGTTCGAGGAGGAAGAGATGAAATGTAAGATGAAGATGGGAGGAAACAGAAGAAGAAGAAGCAAATGGTGCAATAGAGGTGAAGGCCGTGGTGGCAGAAAAGAAGCGAGCACATGATGATTGGCTGCAAAGAAATTGGGAACCACGTAAAACCTATATAGTAAATGTGAGGGAGACAAAGAAAACACAACGTGTTTGATGGAGAGTTTTGAGAGGAATAAAAGTATGTTTTGGAAGGAAGTAAAAAGAGTGACGGGGAGCAAGTCGGTTGGAATGGCGAAGGTAAATACTGTACATGAACATATGCTAAAGCAAGTGAAAGTGGTAAGAGGAAGATGCGCAGAGTGGTTCAGGGATTTGTTGACTGGTGGAGAGGAGGCTTTGATTGTGGCAATGGGGGATGCGAAGAAATTGACTGATGGGAGAGGAAAGTGATCGGTCTATAGGAAAAGAGGAAATAAAGTTCATTGAAACAAATAAAATTGGTAAGACAACTGAATTAGGCGAATATCGAGTGGAGTATCTGATGAAGGGAGGATTAACTCTATTGTAATGGCCAGCAAGATTACTTAATGTGGGCCTAAGGAAGAAAATATTCCAATAGACCAGAAAAGTACATGTATAGTTGTGGTATACAAAGGAAATGGAGGGGGATATTCATGCAACATTTTTAGGGAGGTCAGTCTGTCAAGAATAGTTGGTAAGAGGTATGAAAGGTTGTTAAGCGAGAGAATTAAAAGGGAACAGAGGAAGTAACTGAGGAAGAGCATTATGGTTATTATTTGAAGGGTGAGGTTTTACTTGATATCTGAATTCCTAATTGAATACACACTGCTCTGTAGGAAGCCAGATATACGATAAGTTTTTGGCAAAGGTTATGGATGTCATTTGGCCTTTGACAGATTTGGAGAAGGCGTATGACAAAATTGAGAGGGAAGTGTTATGGGATATGTTGCGGATGTGTAGGATAATGGGAAGTCTGCTGAGGGTGGTATTTTGTATTTTACTTTATTTGATTTTTTTTTTTTTTTTTTTTTTTACGTGGTTAGATCATAAGTGAGGGTAGAGAATGGAGAGCATGAGTTTTTTGGGGGTGAAATTGGGACTGCGTCAGGGTTGTATGATGTCACAATGGCATTTCATCGTATACCTATGTGGGTAGGGTGATACGGCAGGTAAACGCGAGGTTGCTAGGTAGGTGTTTAAAGTCAGTGAATAAAAGTGGAGGAAAGTAGGAGTTAAGCTATTGATGTTTAAGAATGACATTGCGTTTGTAATGAGAAAGAAGCTAAAAGTAAATGTGGGCAAAAGTAAAATGATGGAATGTACAAAAATCTTAGGGCGAGAGGCTGAAGGAAGTAGAAGTGGAAAGTTTTAAGTATTTGGGGTTACTTGGAGTTGGGAATGGAGGAATGCAGGTGAAAGTTAATAATAGCGTAAGAGAAACAAGTAAATATCTCAGGGAATGCGAATGTCATGAGAAGCAGGTATATGGAGGGTGAAAACAAGAACAGGACTGCGCTAAGGGGTGATTGTGCCTCGGGACTATATGGCTTAGTCTCTGAAGGAGACAGAAATGCACAACTTAAATATGTTTGAGATGGAGTGTTTAAGATGTACGGTTGGAGTTATGAGGGCGGATAGAATGAGAAATTTGGAGGTGAGGCGGAGAGCAAAGGGAAGGGTAGACAAGGAGATGAGAGATTGGGTTGATTAAGGAATGTTGAAATTATTTGAACATAATACTTGTTATAGCAATACCAAAGGAGCGGCAAAGAAAATATGTTGTATCTATGTCAGTAGTCGTTGAAGGATCATACAGAACTGCATAGTTTATCGAAATGCTGAGTTCTTTGGAGTTGATAATCAATCTCTGGTTGCAGCACTCAAGCTGCATGGCAAATCCAGAAGAATGACGCTCTACTAGGCTTTCATATGTAGAATCTCAGGGTTGATTCGTACACTCAGGAGTATGTTGCAGCAATCACTAACTATTCTGATGTGCTTGGTGCCCTGCACAATCCAGAAGAAATTGTCGGAGACCTTTAAATGTGAAACTCTGGAAGCTGCCTAGGAATGTGGTGGAAAACGTCCTAATCCAAGTACTGGAATGATATCACGCAAGACACAGGATGATATATGAATCATGCTGCCAAATTGTATGAGGACCTGAAACAATACGGAATTCTGAAGCGGGGCACTTGTGCGCTCTTGAGAAGAAATAAGGAGAAGTATGTTAGGGGGATCGTTAAGGATGTCAGAGGTCATCTCGATGTAGATACTTAAACCTACTTACCGATTCCCAAAGAAATTCTGCTGAAAATTTGTGACACTGGTAAGCACTGTACGGACAGCTGATTGGAAAATAGTGTACAGTCCGCTGGACTGATTGTTTGGAGGAGACGTATAGTGCTGACCCTCCAAGCGGCCAGTCTCCTTTAGCTGTTATTTGGGTGACGGTTGCCGGTACACTGATAGATGAAAGTCCGCCGTCTCTGAGGGAGGTTAGAGAGGCTGTGATTAAGCTGAAGAGTGGAAATGTAGATGATATCTGCAACGTAGGCGCGAGGTTACTGAAAACCGAAGGCAAAGCCTATTGACAGTCCGGTATCATTCCCTTTGACTGTAAGAATGGACTTTTCGTCTCTATCTGGAGGGGGAAAGAGGATCAACACGACTGCAACAATTACAAGGTGATTACCCATCAGTTGCTGGCGCGGGATTCCTCTTGTCTACTAAAGTTTCAGAGGCCCATCGTATTTCATCGCGTTGGAGAGATGAAGTCATAGAGGATGGTAATTGCAGGGGGATGGTTAAGGGGGGTGGTAATTGCAAGGAAGGATAGCTAGTAGATGTTAATTAAGAGTGTCCAGCATTATTTTGAATTTGGTCTGTGGGGACCCAACTACATTTCCTAACGTACCGACTGCTTAAAACTTATGCATTCAATAGGGCAGGAGTAGTCTATGCTTACAACCAACGAGCCAAAAAATGATTGTACCTACCTAGTGCTTCGTATTCTTGTGGAGCGAGCACCAACGTGAGTCTTACTCGTAGTAGGTGTTACTTGCAGCCCATGTTGATGATTCCATTAATTAAAGCGTTTAATTCAGTGCACCGTGTGGTGCTTTGTGATCTACGAATACACATCCATTAACAACATTAAAGTTGCTGAGTTTGTCTTTGTCGATGACGCAGAACTTCTTGCGGAGCCGTTGAAGGTTATGGTTGCAGCCCTGAAATCATTGTAAAGGATGACAAAACCGGTGGGACTACAGATATCTTGGGCCAACATTAAGGGCTTACATAATGATACAGTTCAAGACTAAGTGATTACATGATGGAACAATTCAAACTGTTCTTCCCTGGTAGTGTACATCTATTTTTTTTTTATATAATTTGCATGTTCAAGCAAAGCTTATGGCGTTGTCGATATTTATGCTGGAACAATAAAATCCAAGCCTTCATGTCACGAGTTTCTAGTACTGATATCCGACTTTGAGACATGGACACTTTATTCTAATTTGAAAAGTCACCTTGAAGTTCTTATTACCAAATGCCTTGGGAAAATTATGAAGTATCACTAATATTGCTAGCATATTTCTTAAAAGTCAACATCGGTTATATGGACATATGACATACTTCCCTGATATTGATCCCAATCATAGGGTTCTCTCTATAAAAATCAACCTTCATTTGAGCAGATGAAGGTGGTGCTTAGGGAACTCTTGGTTGATACAAATCGACCAATCCTGCGAAAAGCTTTTTGAAGTGGGAAAATTGGCTTCACGGGGGCATACTCGGAGAAACTGCCGAGAAAGGCGTCGGCCCCGTTGATGATTGATATGTTAATTGTGTGTGTGTGTGTGTGTGTGTGTGTGTGTGTGTGCTGTCCTTGTTATATGTATTTTTCTGCTGCAGGTTGCGTTTGCTATTACGGCTGCCGGCTGCATGCTGATAGGTGGAAACATCATGACGTGGCCGAATATCTTCGCTGACCTCATCGTGACCAACAATAATATCACAACTGCCAACGTCTCCACTCCTTCATACCCTCGGTTACTAATGACGGATTACGAAGTAGGCTGGCTAGGTAATCATCTATGTAACTCTCGTGGAAGTAATTACATTATTCTATGTAGTAATGCAATCAATTTGGTAACTAGAGAGGACCCCGGACATAAAAAAAAAAAAAAAAAGGCATGCGGAAAAAAGACACTCGTTTGAAATAGACTACATTGCTTTCGCTAACAAGGAAATGCCGAGTAGACAAGTAAGATAACCTGGTATTGGCCAGAATAAGAGAGAAATTGACATCTGGTATGAACAGGGTTAAAGCAAAGTATATAGGTCACTAATTTTTTTTTTCCATACAAAGAACTACAGGGGCAAAACCTGCATTTTTTCATTGTAAGATGTTTTGTCTCATAAGTATGACATGCAGGCTTGCCGAAATCTTTTGGATTTTTATTGACTAGGTGCCAGAATCCGGGTGAAGAATTAGAATAAAAAAGGGGTTTAGCACTTCTTATGGATGTAAGAATCCTTGGCTTGGTAGATTTTGAACGACTCACATACATACATACATACATACATACATACATACATACATACATACATACATACATACATACATACATACATACATACATACATATATACATACATACATACATGCAGGCATATATATATATATATATTTATATATATATATATATATATATGTATATATATATATATATATATATATATATATATATATATATATATATATATATATATATATATATATATATATATATTTATATGGAACAATATTTACCAAAACCTCACATCTTTCGTATTCACAACAATGTAGCTGTGCCTAATGGAAATATACATATATGTATACTGTATGTCAGGAAGTTGCCCTTGCTAGCGGCGCATAAGCAGCGTTGGCGCCTCCGAAGGTCCCCAGAGACCAAACACCTCAGGGCAGTCACCGACTCACTGCCCTGAGGTTATGCCCTGGTCTCATCGGGTCGGTCGGATAACGGGCCCTTGAGGTCCGACGACCCGTCGCGAGTCTCCTGAAACATCAGCATCTCCCAGCTGTGCTGAGCGTCTCCGAAGGGACAGAAAATGCGAGGGTCATAACCTGATCCCGGTTAATACTACAAGGGGCTATTGGGAGTTCACCAAGGACCGACGGCCTCGGGACTGAGGAAGCTATCTTCAGCCACCTCCAGAACCGAGACCTCGCCTCGCCTAGGACAGCCACCGTCTCCTCCTCTTTCCCCCGCTCCTCTCGCTGGCAAAAGCGAGCTTATTTCTCTGATTCGTAGGCGCCCAACTATATATAAACTAACAAATCCAGAGTTTGTCTTCAACCAGACCCACGTCCCCTACGTTCCTGACAATATATTTTGAAGAAAGAGTTAATGTTAGAAGTAACTACCCAATTTATAAACAAGATAAGAAATTGCTTGGGACCCTAAACTGCCGTTATCTCTCTTGTTGTACAGAATCCCTGAGGCCACGTGGGCGACACTACCTAACGCTGGCTGTCTCCGGCCTGGGTGGCGCCGCGACCTGACGCTGGCTGGCTGGCTGGCTGGCTGGCTGGCTGGCTGGTCTAAGGCAGCGTCAGGTCGCGTCGTTCACGTGGACTCAGGCAATCTGTACACCCTAAGCAAATGTCAACTTCTTGCCAGGGAGCTCCATAAATTAGGACCTTACTACTATGATGAACCCCCAAAGCAAGCTGAATCCAGCCGAGAGTTCCAAAATTCTTAGGTGCGATCCTTTCATTCCAAAGTCAATTCACCTATTAATCTTAGAAGTAAATGAACATTTTCTTTCACAGCTACTCTGCCCATCATCACATGCATCCCTTGCATCCTACTCTGTGGATTCATCGTCCAGTTAGTCGGACTCAAAGGCTCCGTGGTAGTAGGCGTCGTGTTGTCCATTGCCTCCTGGTTGCTGATGGGCCTCACCTCATCTAAAACGGCACTCTTCATAGGCCGGGCCATTTCTGGGGCGCCCTATGCCATTATAGTGACGACGATACAGCCATTGGTCAGCGAGCTTGTGTCTCCTAATATACGAGGGGTCGCTGCAAGTATTCCGAGGTTTATGTCAATCCTGGGAAGTCTAGAAGTCAATGTGGCTGATATCTTCCTGTCCTGGGACTACACAACGCTTTTCTGCGCTCTGCCATTTGTAGCTCAATTAATACTTCTCATATTCGTGCCTGAGGTACGTAGTATTGACACTCTATGTAATTTATATATTTGCCCGTGTGTATGTACTGGATATGTGCGCGTGGATGTGCGTGTGTTGGTCGTGATCATTTCAATTTTTTATATTCTTTTCCCACGAGATATTTCCTCTCTCCATGAACATATATTGCCATTTATAATTACCGGGTGGAATTTTCCTTATTCACAAATTTTTCCTCTTTGGGAAATTTGTATAGTTGTGTCATTTCACCCATTTATTTCAATGGTATTTGGTAGCTCCAGTCAGCGCCCATTCTTCATAAAATCTCATGGTTAAGGTTACATGTATTTTCTCTCGTTTGACGATGTCTTCCTTTCGTGGATCAATATCATTGTTGGATATTCAAGACTCTGTTTAAAGAACTGCACTATAAACAGTTTTATCTTAAGCTCATTTGTATAGATAGAAATAGCTTTGAATTTTCAAGTGTCCATCCGGTTTGATTTTTCTTTTATGTGTACACCCAAAGATGTATAAATTATCTTTGGTGTAACCTATTTCTCCATTGCATGATCCTCATCATGTGTTCTATCTTTCATTTGAGGTGTTGAAATGGAAGGAACTCTAAACTGTATCATACTACATTTGTCCCTTCTTTGCACTGTTCCCTTAAACCTACCCTTTCCCACTTCTGTGATTCTACCTCTTTTGGATTCTCATGTGGCGGTGATGTGTGTGTGGGGAGGGGGTTGAGAATTCTGCCACCGTATTTTCCATGTGTATTATAAAAGGCGGCTAAGTGGGATGGAGTGATAATACTAGGGACAGATAATGATAAATAATAAACAAACAGATGAATAGTAATAAAACAGATAGATAACGATAAAAAGATAATACCAATAGATGAAAAATAAAATAGATTTAATGGCAGGCATTACAGCACATTGCTTAGGTGTTCATCTAAATGAATCTTAAAACTTCCATTCATAAAATCAAATAGAATAAATGGCAGGCATCACAACATATTGCTTAGGTGTTCATCTCAATTAATTTTAAAACTTCCATTAATTTACTACACGGTTAGCGGAATTGTTCCTAACTACTTCTAGATTAAAGCTACTACATAACAGTTTGAGACCATTAATTCTAGTCTGATTCGTATTCAGTGAGAAAATTTCGCAATTTTTGATGTTGGCAATTCCCTTTAGAATCTTAAAGACTTGTATCAAATCACCCCCGAGCCTACTTTTATTATTGTCATTATGATTATTATCATTATTATCATTATTATTATTATTTTTTTTTTTAGAAAAATCGATTCATATGGTTTAGTCTATTTTCGTATTATTTATTTCTGATATTTGGAATCAGTTTTATGGCTTGTCGTTGTACTTTTTCTAATCTGCCAATGTAAAGTTGAGATTCGGTGAAAAAACGGATACAGCATATTCCAAATCTAGACAAACTAATGATTTATATAGCTTGCTAATGACAGATGGATTTTCAAAATCAAAAGATCGCGCAGTCAGTCCTAGAATCTTATTTGCTTTTTCTGAAGAGGAAATAAATTGCTTAGATGATTTGAGATCATTACTGATAATTGTGCCGAGATTCTTTTCACTATCCCTTTTTGTTAAGGAATTTCCAAATAACCTGTAATCGCACTTACTGTTATTTTTACCTATATGCATAACATTACATTTACTTGTGTTAAATTTCATTGGCCACTTTTCAGGCAATTGCTCTAGTTTATCTAAATCTTCTTGAATATCTAATTGGTTCAGGTGATCATTTGCCATTCCGCACATTTTTTGTATGATCAGCATACTTTGAGACAATTGATTTAAGGTCTATACCATTTATGAATACTATGAATAGAAGTGGCCCAAGAACGAAACACTGAGGAACTTCACTTTTTCCACCTAGAAGTTTGGCATATAGAAAAACTCCCTATTTACGTTGAACAAATCACGATAGTCCATTCCAATAAGAAATTACACTCGATTTCTGCCATGCAGCTCGGTACAGTTGGTAGTACTGCAGACTCCTGCTCCACAGAGGCACCAGCGATACGCAAATTTCTCACCTCCTTCAGATAATATTGTATTTCTCCACTTTGTTTATAACATAAGAAATTTTGGTTTCAATTACTGGAAAGAGCAGTCATTCTACAACTATAACAAAATTTTCAAAACACTATAGGGTAAGAAACTAAGTAATTATGTAGAGTTGAAATCAAGGAGAAACATTTTTGTTTTACACACATCTTTATTTATAATCGATATCTACAGCAATGATAACAAATGTAGAACCAAACTCGTGTTCTCCTACATAAACAACTCTTGAACACGAGGGTACACTGTACATTCAGATTTCACATAGAAATGTATAAGAAAATGAAAATTAAGGATTTTTATCAACATTTTGTGTCATGACGCTCGTGGCGAAAGGAAGGGAGAGAGAGAGAGGGGCATGGTAGTTGCTGACTCCTTCTCCCCTCCTCCTCCTCTTCCTCCTCCTCCTCCTCCTCCTTTTCTTCCTCATACTCCTTGTTCCAACTTATTCATCATTTAATCTATTATGAGAAAGTATTTGTTTTCCATCATTTCTAATCGGAATGGAGTATAGTCCAGCTTTAATAGGCTACCACTAATTCCGTGTGAAGCTAATTTAGCAGATAGTCTTTCGTGCGGGACAGGTTGGTCACGTAAAAACGTTTCCGTCTGAACCCATGCTGGATCTCGTTTATCAAATAGTTACTTTCTAAACAGTCTTCGATAAGATCAAGTTTATAGGCCAACTCATTAGTTTCTTTTCGTCGCCCTTTTTAGATATGGGGGTAACGTTAGCTAACTTCCATTCTTTTGATACATCTCTGGATATGTGTTTTTTTTTTATAATTTCTAATGGAACAACAATCTCGTTTTTCATTTCCTACAAGATTTTTGGATGCCAATCGTTATGCTCTGGTGTTTTATCAACTTTGAATTTTTCTATACATCTTTTAATATTTTCTTTTGTTATATTTACAGTAGTGAGTGAGTTTCCCCTTGACTTATCACAGGCTTCAGTTAGGACTTCACTCTGAGGTACTTCATTAACGAATAATGAACTAAAATAGTTGTTTAGAATATGATATCCTATTATTCACAAATGTTCTTCAAAAAGTATATTCACTCCAGCAGACTCGGTTTAATTAACTCCTACTTTCTACTCCAGCCCATGAATCTAGTACGCCAGTTGTTCTCTACATTCTTTAGTATTCAATTTGAGATACCATCAGATTTAGCAATATTTAGTTTATTGAGCAGATTTTGTACTTCTCGAACTTCCACAGTGATATTATTCAACGCTGTTTCCAGCTATCCTCTCCTCTTCTTCAGAATCATTTATCTTGGTAAATATAATCTGGAGAAATTCATTATGTCAGATTGATTCGTAAGCATGTTCACATAATATTGTATAAAATCTTGTAGTTGCTGATTCTTTCCCTCTGTCTAAATTTACGATTATCATATTCATCGACCAACGTTGGTTAATATCTACACATGTGTGTTACACCTATTTCAAGGTCTCTTAAATTATCTTCTGATTCTTATGTATTCAATGCCTGTTTCCTTGAAATAATTTTTAGATTTATTGGTGTGTGTGTATGTGTGTGTGTGTGTGTGTGTGTGTGTGTGTGTGTGTGTGTGTGTGTGTGTGTGTGTGTGTGTGTGTGAGAGAGAGAGAGAGAGAGAGAGAGAGAGAGAGAGAGAGAGAGAGAGAGAGAGAGAGAGAGAGAGAGAGAGAGAGAGAGAGAGAGAGGAAAACGTATACCCTAAACTGAATATTTTCTCCCCAGTCCCCGTACTGGTTGGTTAAAAAGGGACGGAAGGATGCTGCCGTCTCCGCTCTGAAATCGCTTTATCCCTCTGCTGACGATGTGGAAGATCACTTTCAGGAAGTAAAAAAATGCGTCTCCCTGAGCAGTGAAAAACCAGGAGTCAGAGAACAGGTAAGGATCCTTATATACATACAACTGTTCACTCCTGTGTGTGTGTGTGTGTGTGTGTGTGTGTGTGTGTGGTATAAAAATAAAGGACACGGCAAATAACACTGATATAAGAAGGTGAGGAAAAGGTATGTTTGGATTGACATATATCTGTTGTTGTAGAGGTATGGATATGCGAGGAGAAATAAAGGAAGTACTTTAGAGCCTGTTCCTCTTCACTTGGCGGAAGTTTATTAGACATAGAAACTTTATCAATCGCTGGAGTATCAATCTATGCAAAATTTACACGAACTTGAAAATGAAAATCGGAAATTATGGAAAACTGGTCTTCAGTGAGATATGCGGATTACAAATGAAGGGTTTTGTAATATTAGCGTAGAAAACCGCATCTCTGTTTAGAGGAACGTAAAACGATACAAATAGTTAGAAACAGAATGTAGGAATGCCATAAAGTCACCTGGTGCGAGCCAGGATGATACATAAGTTTTCAAAATGGAGGTTATGTTATTTGACTGACAGTTTTTACAGAGAGAGTGCGAATGAACAAGTAGCCCAAGTTGTTTTCAGTGTGTCAGGTTCGTTAAAACAAAGTGGCATGCTACATCAGGCACTGTTTTCAGATTTGTGTAGTCAAACATGTAAAATGTATCTTTAGCTAGTTTAGGGAACAGGTAGTCTGGGGTCGTCAGATAAAGTTGAACAGGGCAAGTATCTGAAAAGTTGGAATGGATATTCATGGATAGCAGTCATGAGCATCGTGGACTTGTGAGCTAGAGCGTTATCTTGGTGGAGAGAGCACCCTTTTTTCAGTGTCCCATGCCCATTCCTCTTAATGTTCTCTCGTACCTAACTCAAGAAATAAACGTAGTAGAGGCCAGTGTCAGTGTGACTCTTTTACAGGCAATCCAGCAATACAATCTTGCATTAAAAAATCACCTTCTCGGCCGATGATATCATCGACTTGGTTCTCTGGATATATTAGATACTTGTACTGTTTCGACTGGTTGCAGGTGGCACACTAAGTTTTATCAAAGGTCACAAACTGCTGAAGACATCTCTTAGGATATAGATAAAGAAGAGCAATATTGCCCCTCTGATATATTCTACCAATTCAGTTTCTGATGATGTCAAAGGAACCTTAAGACACATCAAGCTAAAACTCTGGTCATTTGAAGTTCATTGCAAATCACTGCATAGGCACGTTTCTGTGAGATACCCAGCGTTGTGACGTCATTACATTTACATTATTTATCGACTTGTTTAAAAAATGTCCTTTATGATTACTGTCTGGCTGGAATGAAATATCTAGTAGCTTAATGTAATTACATATTGTGCAGAGGTCGCGACTAGTACACAGTTATGTCTTGTTCTAGTTGTTCCCTGTAAGGTTAGTTAAAACGTAAGTACTCAAGCAAATGTATTGTTTATAAATAGAAATGTCTCATGTATTTCAGATTCACCAAATGAGCCAGTCGAGCAATTACAAGCCTG
>NC_134788.1:14750062-14760062 GCF_046742065.1 Oratosquilla oratoria | reverse complement strand
ATTGATAGATTTTGTCCATTGTTAGTATAGAGGGAAGCAGTTTATTTATTGCCAAGGAAGTTATACAAATTGGTGACCATTGGCATAGGAAATATTATAATTTGAAAAATGATCAATTAAAGAGGATTTTATAAAAGAAATAATTCTAAAACTGCATTTAGATTTGTAAATTATTTCAGCGTCGTCCCCTACTCTTCTCCGAAAGTGGGTCATTAGTATTATACTACAACATCTAAAGGAAAGAGTGTTCACCTTACTCAGATAAATTTAATTTTTTTTTTTACCTTATAGTGTCTAAGAGGAACATAAAATTAACGATGAAATGGTTGAATTGTCACCAAAATAAAAAAAATTATAACCCCTTTAACTTGATGAAAGTGTGGAAGATATGTATTTCTTACAGATAGATGTGAATATTCTCCATTGTGTTTGTGGATGTCGATAGAGACTGCAGGGTTGCCTAGTGAAACCTTCAGTGACTTAATGACTAGCTACTGTTCTAGTTTGTTCATAAGCGAGTGGTCACTTACATGTCTATTTTGTGTGATATGAGTGATACCAGTGGCGCAGGATGAGATTTTCATATTTATTTCTTCTGGAGAAAGTAACAGAAAGTTATTCATACATAATTTGAATAGTGTGAATAAAATAATAAAACATTCTGGGGTTCCAGTGGGTAGGTTTTTTGGTTCGGAAAGTGGGTGGTGAATATTCCTAGTGCGGTGTCTCCCTTAAGAGTAGCCTGCAGGCCATTGTTTCCCTTAATTGTGTAGTGATGTGTATCTTGTCGATGAAGAGCATCCATGGAACGGGAACAGGTTTCTTGAGACCACTGTAACTCCGTCTACTGTTCCCTTCTATGGGTCCCTTTGACCACTGTCTTTATGTATGATGGTTACTCACAATATTCTTCCGTAGGAGGACCCTTTGCTTCCTTTCATCCGAATTAGTCAAGTTCTATTACTCTGTATAAGAGAGGGGAATTAAACTGAACTTGAATTTTTTGTCCTTTCTTCCCGAATAATATTACACTTGCTTAACCCATTAAACTCCGATGATAAGATTCTTGTCATTTGGTCAAATAAAACAAAAAATCATAAAACACCAAAATGTTTGATCAAACACCAGAAAAATATGACGTCATATTTTTCTGGTGCTGTTTGATCAAACATTTTGGTGTTTTATGATTTTTTGTTTTATTTGACCAAATGACAAGAATGTTGTCATCGGAGTTTAATGGGTTAAGTGAATTACACCCAGGGATTCCCATCTGGAATCCTCAATTTGATTACTAGGTCAGTTCGCATTGACGTCATGATTTCTTTAGTCCAATGATCTTTACTTTTACACCTAAGTAATTCCCCTAAGGGCGTGACTTTACTCCAATGAACCAATTGAATTTGCTCCTCCACCCTTTCTCCTATCAGAATTGCTGTTACAAACCCCTAAAGCAATACTGCTTAGTCAAGCAATCTCGAAATCAATGCATCATTGACTTAGATTACATACTGTTACATCAGCACAATACAGCAATAAAATCGGGTCCCCGACGGCTGTTGTAAACACCTAGGCGAGGAGTGAGCTTGTGCAGTTCCTTCGGCTATGAGTGTTGTTTATCAAGCATTCAACTTATAAAAGTGAAATTCTCGCCACCTACCACTCTATCTACCTTATTTGTCTTCCTCGTCTACGAACCTCTTACATGGCACGGCAGGTACCCTTCGTTGTCCCGCCGACCAACCATTTTCTGCTATCCTCCTACAGGGCTTACCGGAAATACACACTTTAAAAATATTTTATACAAGAAGCTAACTAATAAAATCATTTCTGCATAAACTGGCTAACTTTTTAAAATGTATTATCCTTCAATGGATATCATCAAAACATATGCCATACATAACAAAGAAATAAGTAACCCTTCCAAAATGTGCAAATGTCAGTAACATAAAAAGACACAAAACAAAATATTTATAATACAGGTATAAATGGATGCAATAAACTGACTTGTAAAACTCACTACTACTAAAGTCTTAAGATGTCATAATTTACCAATAACAAAATCAGGGAAAAACTGTCCAATAGTATTCAAGGTCTTTCTAGTTCTGACTTTGAAATTTGATTAAGAACAGTAACAATTAAAATAAGACATTATTAGAGTATTTGTTTGTGTTAGATTGATCTGAATGGAGAATGATTTCATCCTTTTAAAGATGGTGAATTGTGTATCAATGAGATATATGTTACAACATTTATATACACAGCATTAAAGATTTTAGTAATAGTGGAGTGTTTGCATAATTTCATATTTGTTTCACACTTATTTGATGTTTTGTCTAGGACACATACTAGTAAAGCTGCAATAGAACTTTCAATGTTTCGCAAAGGAAAATATAGTTCAATACTTATTGAGACTGTCCTTATATATTGGCAAGGTTACAAGTCTTCATGACTGACCAGGGCTCCAGGTAGCACATCTGCGTGACACACAAAAGGTTCCAGTAATTCAGGTCTCCCATCACAGGCATGCACCATGCATATCAACAATAGGGAACGACAACAACAACAACAACAACAATATGAATACTATCTGTAAAATTTGTTTGGATTAATACTCAAATTAAAGGATTACAAAGGATTACAAAGGCGGAGACCTTTTGGTCCATATCTAGGTCTGGTGCAAAAAAAAAAAAAAAAAAAAAAAAAAATGTAATAATGATAAATAAATAAATACATACATATACATATACCAAGGCTTTTTCCCCCTTACAAGGGGGGTAGCCAAAAAGAAAATAAATAAATAAGTAAATAAATAAATTAATAAATAAAAACTATAATAATGTAAATAATAGATAAAATACATAAATAAACCCATAGGTATAGTTAAATGATAAACAAACAGCTAAGTAGCAAATAATAATAAATTGACATATAACTAATAATAAACGAGAATCAAGCAAATAATAGTAAACAAACAGACAAATGATAACAAAAGAAATAAAACAAATAATATAAAATAAATTAAAGTAATTACAGCATCTTGCTTAGGTGCTCTAAATGATTCTTAAAGCTTCGAACTGAACTACATTACACTGCTTTTGCAGGAAGTTTATTTCATTCATCAACTACACGGTTGGAGAAGTTGTTTCCACCCACTTCTAAATAAAATTTATTTCCACACAGTTTGAGATAATTGTTTCTTGTCTGATTCTCATTTAGTGTGAAAATTTGGTCACTTTTGATGTTGTCAATTCCTTTTAGAAATTTAAAGACCTGTATCAAGTCACCTCTGAGTCTACGTTTTTTTTTTTTTCAAGGAAAACAGATTCATATGTTTTAGTCGATTTTCGTATGATATATTTTTTACATTTGGAATAAGTTTTGTGGCTCGCCATTGTACTTTTTCCAATCTGTCAATGTCTTTAATGAGATTCGGTGATCATACAGAAACAGCAAATTCCAAATGTAGACGAACTAACAATTTATATAGCTTGTTAACGAGTGATGGACTTTTGAACTGAGAAGATCGCGCAATCAGCCCTAGAATCTTATTTGCTTTCTCAGAGGTTGTAATACATTGCTTAGATGATTTGAGATCGTTACTGGCAACTACTGTACAAAGGATTTAAAAAGGCGGAGCATGCCGACAGGAGACCTTTTGGTCCATATCTAGGTCGGATGCGAAAAAAATCATAATAATAATAAATGAATGAATAAAAACTATAATAATGTAAATAACACATAAAACACATAAATAAATGCATATGTACATCTTAGATAATAAACAAACAGGTAAATAGAAAATAATGATAAATTGACAGATAACTAATAATAAATGAGAATCAAACAGGCAAATGATAACAAAACAAAACAAATAATATAAAATAAATGATAATCATTACAGCATCTTGATTAGGTGTTGATCTATATGATTCTTAAAGCTTCGAACTGAACTACATTGCACTGCCTCTGCAGGAGGTTTATTTCATTCATTAACTACACGGTTGGCGAAGTTGTTTCTACCAACTTCCAAATTGAATCTATTTCCGGACAGTTTGAGACCATTGCTTCTTCTCTGATTCTCATTCAGTGTGAAAATTTTGTCACTGATGTTGTCAATTCCCTTTAGAATTTTAAAGACTTGTATCAAGTCACCTCTGAGTCTACGCTTTTTTAGGGAAAACAGATTTATATGTTTTAGTCGATTTTCGTATGATTTATTTTTGATATTTGGAATCAGTGTTGTGGCTCGCTGTTGTACTTTTTCCACTTATTCCGTGTGAAGCTAATTTAGTAAGTAGTCTTTCGAGGGGGACGATATCAAAAGCTTTTGCAAAGTCTAGATATATTAAATCTGTATTATTTCTTTTGTCATAATTCGAGATAACTGTGTTGTAAAATTCGAGTAAGTTAGTCACGCAAGAACGTTTCCGTCTGAAACCATGCTGGCTATCATTTATCAAACGGTTACTTTCTAATGATGTTCATTAGCGCATTTCAATTTTTTTTTATATAATCATACATACCTTACTTCATACCTGGCCAAAGGTATTTAAGTTGTGTTTGTCTATAAGTTTTGTCCTTTCTTGGATGTGAACTACAACAACTATCATGAAATAACCTCAATACCTCTTGTACAAGAGTTTGTGGTATTACCAATTTATTTACTGGGCCCTTAGAAATATCTTTCCCGCTTACAACTGTTTTTCTATACAAAAGTCCATTAGTAAAACGAAATTCCTCAATCTTATACCCTTTTGGTAGTTTTGGAGGATTACCTCTTGGGTTCATCAAATATTGGGCTACTGTTTCCCAAGTCTTATCTTTTCTTTGTTTCATTATTATCATTTCCTCATCTAAGGTTACTAGCTCATCTATACTACAGACATAATTCATCAACCTTGTCGTTGATAGGCTAATATTTCTAAATACTGCATCTGCTAGTCTGCTCCTAAGATTCTTATGCTTAGATAAGTTCTGAATAGCTGTACGAGTCCACATTCTGGATATTCCGTATCATATCTCTAAAACTTTCTAATGAATATATAATTACTAAGGTTTCTCTTTGTGTTATAGAGCAGTTTCTCTGCACTATTACAAAGTCTATATGTGTAAACTATCGGTTTCAAAGCTTCATTTCTCTCTTGCATCAGTATGCCTCCTAACCCTATGTCAGACGCATCAGTAAAAAAATGAACTCCTTATCATAAGCAGGAAACATGAGAACTGGGGAACTAATAAGTCTGTCTTTCAACTTTTGAGCTTGTGCAGATCCCCACATGAACTTTGAATCGTTCCTCAACGAAGAACTTAATGGATTAGATATGTGTGTATATCCTTGGATAATTTTCCTATAATATCCTGTCAATCCCAAGAAACTTCTTTTTCTACATTGTTTGGAACTGGATAATTCTTTACTGCTTCAACCTTTGAATTTACTGTACTAAGTCCATGCCTGTCTATTTTATGTCCCAAATAAATAACATTGTCCTGCAAAAACTTATATTTTTCAAGTTTCACTTTCAATCCTGCTTCAACTAGTCTTGAGAATACCAAATCTAATTTCTTAAAGTGCTCAGTCGCTGTTTGGGAAACTATTAAAATATCATCTAGAAATACACTGGCAGTGTTTCCTAACAACCCATCTAGAACTGTATTAATTAATCTCATGTAAGTTAATGGACTATTACATAACCCAAATGGCATTCGTTTGAACTCATAGTGTCCCGTTGGAGTAGAAAATGCTGTGAATTCTCGTGAGTCTTCATGCAACTCTATCTGCCAGAAAGCAGACTTGATATCTATAGTGCTAAAATACCTATTCTCAGTTCCTAAACTTCTAAGAATTTCCCCTATTATCGATAATGGTAATCGGTCGGGTATGGTATGCTTATTAATTTCCTTTTAATCAATAACTGGACGCATGGTACCATCTGATTTTGGCACCATTATCAGAGGGAAGTTCCACTCACTTTTACTATCTTAAAAAATATCCTGTGATAACATTTCAGTGATTAATTTATCTATAATTGCTAGCTTGGAATGTGGTAATCTGTAGGTAGGTATATAAGTAGGTTGAGTTTCTGATTTTAATTCGATCTGATGCTTTAAAACAGTTGTTTTGCCAAAGGCGTCCCCCGGCAAAGCAATTTGTTTATTGTACTTCAAGAATAAAGCAACTAAGCTTTCATCCAACTCAGGACAACTAGTAGGTTCTAGTAGATTCTTATATTTTTCTCCCAAATCTGTTTCTTCCTGAACTGAACAGATTGATGAAATTGGTGATTCCACCTCCTCAGTACTCTCATATAAAATATTAATGGGTTTTGTACAAACTTGAAAACATCCTATTTGTGTACCTTTTTTTAAGACTATGTCTTTATTCAAAGTACTAATCAAAAATATCTCAACCATGTTTTTGTTTGTCTTATAAACCCCTGAGTCCAATTTCAAAACCTTTTAATGTAATTGATTCTGGGATGATTAAAACTTCATAGCCTACAGTGACTTCTTTCAACTGTACTCCTACCCTGTTAATTGCTCTGGAGTGTAGTAACGTTGACTTTATTACGCTACCTTCCACAATTAGCAAAGCTTCGATTGAGATTAATGAATTAGTAATTTCTGGTATTTCTTGAACATCTGAGTTGGGTTCAATATATGAGACTTTATTTTCTGTTGGTCTGGACCACTCTGCCCCTCTATCTAGGCTATCATTATTATCTTTCCTATCTATTTCAAGAGATTCCCTGATTACTGTTACTGGCCCTAAGTCTGGTTGATTTAGAATGGGATTAACTGATTTCACTAAGATTTCTAACTCAGCAAGACATATGACCATGCTCTCTTTTCTCATAGTTGCAAATCCTATCAATGAATCTCCTGTGAAAACAGATTCTTCTACAACTATCACTGGAATGTGCAAATGCTCATTTTTATATAAGATGACCTCTAATTCAACCTTATTTGATGTTTTTCACTGACTTCCACGTACTCCTTGCAATGAGTAATGGATTGGTTCCAAGATTTTCACTCGTGGTTTCAAGTGGTTTAAAACTCTACCAGTTATAACATTAACTACAGATCCTGTATCAATAAATATTTGAATAGGTTTATTGAACACTACCCGCAATGAGAGATTCTACAGAAGTCCTTCCAATTGTTGGTGCTTTCTTTCACCCCTCTATCACTCTTGTCTATGTATATTTCTATGGGTAGCTCTGTGGTGTTGTTTTATTTTGTGTCTGGGGGTCTTCCTCTTGTTTCTGGATGAAAACGAAAATTTGGTTTTGTTCTACACTCCTGTCTCCTATCCATTGATGATACAAAGAGGTGGGTTTCTACAATGATATTCATCATGACCCTCATATTTGCAATTCCTACAAATATTTTCATGATAACACTCTTGTGCATTATGCCCCCCAGGTATTACAGTTGTAACATTCAATTCTAGCGTTCCTTGATGTACTTCTAACTCTAAGTTCAGATCCTCTGTTTCTGTAATCATATCTAGAGTTCCTAGTTTCTCTCTGGTGTTGCATTCCTACTGTCATCACATATGGACTAATTGCTTTAGTTTTACTATAACCTTGAAGAACGTAATATATCTCTCTTAAATCCATTGTTTGTTTAAGATAATTGTACAGATTTTCTGCGGTTATTTCATCAAAATCATATATAGGCATACCTTTAAATGGTTTTAAAGTCGCTTGTTGCTTGCAGCCGTTGTAGTCCCCCTTGTGGTCATTGTAGGCCCCATCATTCACTGTTACTTGTAGTCGTTGTAGACCCTCTAGTTCACTGTTACTTGTAGTCGTTCCCTCGTAGTCATTACGCATGTGGCTGCGTACCTGTAGTTGCGTTCACTGCGTGGTTGTGGTTGCGTGCCCGGAGCGGTTATGCACTGTAGATTGGTGTACTTGTACACTCGTATCCATATCTTGGACTAATTCCTGTAGATTGATGCACCAGTCCCGTCTTTTCGGAGGTATTTTCTTTTCACCCGTTCCGTCCCTAGTTGCCACCACTCTCACCTCTGTTGTTACCACTGTTACTCCGTCTACTGTTCCCTTCTATGGTCCCCTTTCACCACTGTCTTTTTGTATGATAGTCATTCACAGTAATCTTCTGTAGGAAGACTCTTTTCTTTCGATCATCCGACTTAGTCAAGTTCTATTACTCTGTATAAGAGAGGGGAATTAAACTGAACTTAAATTTTCTGTCGTTTCTTCCCGAATAATATTACACTTGGTTATGTGAATTACACCAAGGGACTCCCATCTGGAATCCTCAATTTGATCACTAGGTCAGTTCGCATTGACGTCATGATTTCTTTAGTCCAATGATCTTTACTTTTACACCTAAGTACTTCCCCTAAGGGTGTGACTTTTCTCCCATGAACCAAATAAATTTTCTCCTCCACCCTTCCTCAATCAGAAATGCTGTTACAAACCCCTAAAGCAATACTGCTTAGTCAAACAATCTCGAAATCAATGCATCACTGATTTAGTTTAGATACTGTTACATCAGCAAAATATAGCAATGAAATCGGGTCCCCGACGGCTGGTTGTAAAAACCTAGGCGAGGAGTGAGCTTGTGCAATTCCTTCGCCTACGACTGCTTCTCATCAAACATTCAACTTATAAAATGAAATTCTCGCCACCTACCCCTCTATCTACCTTATTTGTCTACCTTTATCTACGAGGCTCATCTACGAGCCTCTTACACTCCCTTAAGAGTAGCCTGCAAACCATTGCTTCCCCTAATTGTGTAGTGATATGTATCTTGTTGATGAAGAGCAACCAATGAATGGGAACATGTTTCTTGTTTGTATCTTTTGTGGCCGTATTGTTTATTGTAGAAGTTTGTGATAGAGTCGATTCTGTACATATCACGTGACAGAGGTGAGGATGAAAGTCTCCATTGCCTATCCACCTCATATATGTTGAGTAAGCATACAGGTCCATTGCCATACATAGTAACACTTGAATATGCAACATATAACACTGGGGAACACACTTTCGGTTGCATGAGTTCTGACACTTGATTCTGGTAGATTTGAGGTCACAAATTCTGAAAATGGCATTCGTTTGTGCAGATCAGGTCTAGTTTTGATGGTACGCGGCAATTTACATATCAGGTGACATGTTCTGAAAATAGCAAAGGGAGCTAATAAGCATATTAGTTTACATTCATCAAATACTATTCTTAATTACATCAGTGCGTCAAGTATAGATTTTTGAGTGCATTATTATTTTATTTCATTAAAACAATTATTTTATTTCTTTTCCAGGTGTGATCATTCTGTAAACAGTGTTGACTTCAATCAAAGGAAACATGGCCTCTATAGCAAGTAGAAGGAAATGTGTGACGTGCCCGGATTCATTCTGCTACATTTGTGGTGCATTGACAGCTCCAAAGCAAAGAAGGAACATTAGTGAATTTGTGAAGAGAGCTTACTTTTGCTACTTTAAAGTGAAACTTGGAGATCAAGACAAATCATGGGCACCGCATAAGGTATGTCATTCCTGCGAAGAAAACTTGCGTCAATGGACTAAAGGAAAAGACAAAATAACATTCGGTATTCCGATGATATGGCGTGAGCCACGGGACCATGTCACAGACTGTTACTTTTGCGTGACTCGTGTTGCTGGTTTCACTAGTAAAACTCGTCATCTTATCACATACCCTAGTCTAGATTCAGCAATCAGGCCTGTGCCTCATTCAGATGATGTTCCAAAGCCTATCTTCACTCAACTTGCTTCTGTTGAATCTGACAGTGAATGTGACACTGAGGTCACAGAGGAGTCAACTAACAGAAATGACTTAGATTTTGCAGGCATATCAACAGAACCGGAAACATTTAGCCAAGCAGAACTCAATGACTTAGTTCGAGATCTGGGTCTGTCTAAAAATCTGTCAGAATTGTTGGCTTCACGGTTAAAAGATGAAAACTTGCTGAAAATAGACACAAAGGTAACATTCTTTCGCAACAGAGAAAAGA
>NC_134788.1:14740062-14745062 GCF_046742065.1 Oratosquilla oratoria | reverse complement strand
AAGACACCTCAGTTAACATACGTAGAATATGCTACTCAACAACAGAGGTTATTCAATAGGTGGTGTTTGGCTAGTGAAACGGACACCTTAGATAGACTTAAACAGTTGATTTTATTGGAGCAGTTTAAGAATACCTTAGAGACAGATCTTAGGATTTTTATAGATGATCATGTTCCCGAAACTTTAACTAAAGCTGCTGTATTGGCTGATGAGTTCACACTAAATCATAAACCTAAGTCAAGACAAATGGAATCCCAAAAGTCAAAGTCATATAATCCAGATTCAACAAAATACTCTGATCCTTGGTCCCCAAAGAAACACTTTGAAAATCAGTCTAGCCCATCACATTTCAGTTACAGGTCTGATTTCAATCAATATCCTCCAAATCAACCTTGGCAAAGAATGGAAAGGTTTAAGACTAATCCCCCTGTAACTTGTTCATATTGTAAACAGGTTGGCCATCACATTTCTAATTGCAGAAAGAGACTGACACCCTCATTCTCCAATAAGACACCAACTCTTGTAAGTAATATAAAATCAGATGATTCAAAATCCTCTATTCAGGATAAACTACCAAAGAAGCCGGTATTGTCAAGTAATGTAGAACCCCCCTCATCAGATCATGATCCTTGTTTCAAACCATTTGTATCTTCAGGAACTATATCTCATAGTAGTAGTTCACAACAATATCCTATTTCCATACTCCGAGACACAGGAGCAAAGCAAAGTCTGATTTTAAATTCTGTCTTGCAGAATCTGGGTGAGTCATATACAGGTTATGATATATTGATAGAAGGAGTTGGAGGAATTGTAAAATGTCCATTACATAATGTTTTCTTGCGGTCTGATTTAACAACCGGAATGGTTAAAGTAGCAGTAGTAGACTCTCTTCCCATAGTAGGAATATCTTTATTGTTGGCCAATGACATCGCTGGAAGCAAAGTCATTTCTCCCTTAATAACAAATAACCCTAAGACCTCAGTAGAACCTTCAGATAACTTACAGTTGTTTCCCGCTTGCGCTGTAACCAGATCTCAGTACAAGAAATCTGAAGAGGAGACTTATAATTTAGAATCCCTATTCTCCCAAACTGACCCATCTTCTTCTTCACCAGTTTCTCTATCTAGAGCAGAATTAATCAAAGAACAGAAGTCAGATCATTCTCTTAGAAATTTGTACGAGATTGTTTCATCTCCAGAAGAAGTTGAAAATATGTCACGAGGTTTCTATATAGAAAACGGAGTCCTAATGCGAAAATGGAGAGCATCCACCGCAACCGCTGACCAGCCATGGCAAGTAAGGAATCAAATAGTCCTCCCTCTTGGTTTCAGGAATAATGTTCTAAGATTGGCTCATGATACTCCCTTAGCAGGTCACTTAGGGGTAAGAAAGACCTTGTTCAACATAACCCAACATTTCCATTGGCCCACGGTTGTCAAAGATGTTGCCCAATATTGTAAAACATGTCATACATGTCAACTTGTAGGTAAGCCCAACCAGAAAATTGTAGAAGCTCCACTCCATCCCATTCCTGTAATGGAAGAGCCATTTAAAAAAGTTCTTATTGACTGTGTAGGACCTTTACCTCCTTCAAGTAAAGGAAATCAGTACATTCTCACAATCATGTGTATGAGCACTCGTTTTCCAGAAGCAATTCCTTTGAAAAATATTAAAGCTCAAAACATAATCAGAGAAATGTTGAAATATTTCACTATGGTAGGATTTCCTAAGAACATTCAAAGTGATCAAGGAAGTAATTTTCTTTCCAACAAGTTTAGAGAAACTCTTGTAACACTAGGTATAAATCATGTAACTTCCTCCGCCTATCATCCTCAATCACAAGGTGCTCTAGAGCGCTTTCACCAAACGCTCAAGACAATGTTAAGAATCTTCTGTGCTGAGAACACTCGAAATTGGGAAGACGGACTCCCCTTTTTGTTGTTCGCCACCCGAACAACAATTCAAGAAAGCCTTGGATTCAGCCCGTCAGAATTAGTCTTCGGTCATGAAGTCCGTGGTCCCCTAAAGATACTTCATGAACAATGGATGAAAGAAGAACCACCTGTTCCTTCTTTGAAATACGTGTCCCAGGTCACCGAGAAGTTGTTAGAAGCTTGGAAGTTGGCAAGAGAGAACTTGGCGAATGCTCAACGAGCAATGAAAGGTCGGTATGATAAAAATTCTAAACTTAGAACTTTCTCTCCAGGAGATCAAGTGTTACTTTATCTTCCCATACCAGGAGATCCATTGCAGGCTAAATACAAAGGACCCTATGAAGTCTTGTCCAGAGCCAGTGATCTCAACTACATAATCAAAACTCCAGACAGAAGAAAGAGTTCCCGTCTCTGTCACATAAATACCTTAAAACCTTATCATTCCCGAGATCCAATTCCAGCTTGCAGCTCTACCACAATAGAATCGGAAGAGCCTCCTGATAACCTGCCTAATCCTCCTGAGATTCCCTTGGAAAACTCTCAGATACTACAAAATCTTCAAATAAAAGTAGGACACTTATCTGAGAAACAAGGTAGAGACATTCTTTCTCTCTTAAGAAGTTTTCAAAAATCATTTCTAGATTCCCCAAGATTCACTTCTTTGATAGAACACGAAATAATTCTAGACTCGCCAAGGGCTATCAAACAAGCCCCTTATAGAGTCAATCCAAAAAAGAAGGAGTTCATAAAAGCAGAAATAAACACTCTGCTTCAACAGGGAATAATTGAACCCTCCAGTAGTCCTTGGGCATCTCCTTGCATTCTTGTCCCTAAATCTGACAATTCTTATCGCCTGTGCATTGACTACAGGAAAATCAATGCCCATACTAAGGCCGATGCTTTTCCTATCCCTAGGATAGATGATATCATAGACAGTCTAGGAACTGCCAAGTATGTATCCAAGTTGGATATGCTAAGGGGATACTATCAAATCCCTGTACACCCTCGCTCAAGAGAAGTTACCGCTTTCATTACGGAAGAGGGATTGTTCCAATTCAGAGCAATGCCATTTGGGCTTAAAAATGCCCCTGCCACTTACCAAAGAATGATAAGTAATCCTGTTGCAGGATTGCCAGGAGTAAAAACTTATCTAGATGATGTGATAATATTTAGTCAGTCTTGGACAGAACACATTGAACACCTAAATAATTTCTTTTATAGAGCAGACCAAGCAAACCTTACCATCAATTTGTCCAAATGTGATTTCGGACATACACAGGTCCCCTATTTGGGATTTAAAGTTGGAAATTCCCAAGTGTTTCCAATAGACGCCAAGATAAAAGCCATCAATGATGTACCAACACCCACTAATCGTAGAGAGGTACGTCGATTCCTCGGAATGAGTGGCTATTATCGCCGTTTTTGTCCAAATTTTTCAGATGTAGCAGAACCATTGACTGACCTGCTGAGAAAAGACCACGACTTCGTGTGGACACCTACCTGTGAGACGGCCTTCAAAAACCTGAAGTCCCTTCTCACTAACGCACCAGTTCTAAGGGCACCCGATTTCCAACGACCCTTTCTTCTGCAAGTCAACGCGAGTGACACCGGTATCGGTGCCGCCCTCTTGCAAGAACACAATGAAGTTCTTCACGCTATCGCCTACTACAGCAAGAAGCTGTCCCCTGCGCAGAAGAACTACTCCATACTTTCTAGAACGTAGCTTTTCAACAGAAAGTGAAAAGCTTTCCCAAACGGTGGAGGTGTAACGTAATATTAGATATTACGTCATATGTGTAATTATGTTATAGAATTGTGTTCCTTTGTATTACATAACTATGTTCATATTTCTTATCTATGTATGTATTGTAACAATGTTAAGCAGTAACGCCCGTCCACTATATGTAATCTTGCCTACGTACGGAGAGGTGCGCACTCTTGTAGAACAAACAGACAAGCGAAATCCTGAATAGTTCGGAGCGCACAGATTTAACAGTTACTAAATAAATAGATTGTTCAAGCAAGTCGAGGGTCCTAAAACTACCCATGTTGACGTGTTAACTTACCCTGCTCCTCACCCGCACCCTTAACCGGAAGTATCCCGTTTCCGGTCCAATGGTATATAAGCGGTGGAAACCGCTCATTCCTTGTCATATTCCCACATATTGATCTCTTGATAAAAACTAGAAGGTTTAGATTCATGAGACGATTGGTGTGAAGTGATCACCCTTTTTGCCTACATTACGTGTCTGATATACATTGCATTACTTTACTTATATTTGTACTTATTACTTATTTTGATGCATGTTCCTGATCTCTGTGTACTTAGATAGTACCATATTGTATACGTATCTTGTGTTTCTTATTTGAACGATAATTTCCATATTCTTATAATCATGTACGGTCCCATTGACCCTACTGCCCATTCTCTTTTGTGTTGATTGCCTGTAAATACTTTCCATTAATAATTTCGTTTACTAGTTTTATCGCTAGTTTAATATTCCTTTCCTGGAATCTTCTTTGTTACCTTTACTTCTAGTCTTACGAATTATCTAGGCCCTGACCAGATAGTTCAGTCCTACAGTGGCTTCTAGAAGTGAGCTGGTTCTTAAGCACTTAGACGTTATACGTAACGTATCTTCACATACCAGCCGCCCGTAACATACATCTAAGTAAATACAACTAGGTAGGTATAAATACACACTCACACACACACACACACACACACACACACACACACACACACACACACACACACACACACACACACACACACACACACACACACACACAGCATATATATAAATATATATATATATATATATATATATATATATATATATATATGAATGAATAAAAAATCAATATAAGAGAAAGGTTTCTTCAAAGACTGGTAACAAAACTGATTTTTTATTTATTCATAAGACGTAAAGGTAAATTCAATTTCCTAATACTCCTGCCAAGGCGACACTCAACACAGCTATACGCCGTACTTCTGAACGGCTTTAAATAGATCGTCTTTTAAATTATACTTTCCCTAACTAATACATCCTAGGCTAAGTACCA
>NC_134788.1:14727562-14730062 GCF_046742065.1 Oratosquilla oratoria | reverse complement strand
TGAATTGATGTTCATTTTGTAGGACGGAGACCAAAACTGTATTTGGTAGATTTATGTGAATTGGAGATTTTGTTGTGTATTATTTTCTTTACATCTTATGAATGGTGATTTTGTTGGATGCTATATTGATTTGAAGAATTGGTAGTGAATTATGTGGTCACTTTATGTCTTGGTATGTGGAATATGTTTAATGCATTAGTTAATAATTGTTTCTCTTATATGTGTATGCATTTATCATTTTGTTTGTATACTTATCGTAGATCTGCGTTGATTTGATGTGTAGTCCAGTTTCACTGTCGAGTAGTGACTGACGGACTTTCAAGGAAGGGGTAATAGTTGGGGTCAGATTGCTGAGTCAGGGGTTTCTCCGTTCTCGGGTGGAGGTTGTTGTCGGATGGAGTGGTGGAGGGAGTGAAGGAGGATGCAGTTGTGGGTCGCGGTGGAGGGAGTGGTTGCAGTGCTGAGATGGTTAAGCGGGGGGCTCAACCAACTCGTAGATCTTGGAGGGTGTGGTTGGTAGGTTGAGGTGGGTAGAGTTGACATACGAGGAAGGGCTCGCTCAGATAATGCGATATCTCTGAACTTCCGGCTCCGTATGAGATGAGCTAGAAATATTTAAAAAGGATTAATGGATGAACGTAATTTGGTAGACATTAGTTGGGGACGGGGTATGTGGAGATACCTCTAAACGAGTCTCATCAGCCTGGGGTCCTATGCGTCTTGACTGAAGTTCGTGATACCGGGTCGGCCTTCTAGTAGGTGCGCTGGTTCTCTACGGGTTATTGGAGTCGTCTGGTGGGTCGTTTACTGAGATTGCGATATGCGTTTGTTGTCAGGTTGCTGCCTCGGGGGAGGACGGTTGATGGAGGGGGTGGTGTATAGGTGTATCGCTCGCTTGGAAGCATGCTGAATGGAATCATGTCGTTAGATACCTGGATTCCGGGGGGCTTCATTAAAGATGTGGTTTGAAATAGAATCTTTTCGATTTCACCACCGATTCTAAGATGGCTACTACTGCAGGCCACACCTGTGGCGATCGGCAGATGTTCTAAGAAGTCCGAATGTTGTCTCGAAGGGAGCGGTTGGTGGAGGGGTGGTGTATACTTGTGTCGCTCGCTTGGAAGCTGCTGACGCTTGGTCGGGACTTTGCCGCTCGTCTCGGTGGAGGTGGGGTGTGAGTGTGCGGCGCTGAATAAAAATACTTGTTTGACGTCTACAAGTCGATTCGCTGGGCTTGATTGAAGTCTTGTGATTTGATTGAAGTTTATGCGTTGAGTTGATAGAAATTGCCGGGAATCACTGTTTTGGGTAGTCTTTCTTCGTACTGTGGTCCCTCTTCAGACTGCGTATTCTCTTCGGCTTGGTAGAAAATTGCCACCAGGTGGTTTAAAATCGAATGCCTTTCGATTTCACCACCAATTCGGTTGGGTTGGGAACACCGGCGGGTTCAAGGGGTGTAGTTGGCGGACGGCAGACCTGGTAGGCGTGGCTGGTCGTGGACAGCAGACCTGGTTGGTGACGACAGGTCTAGCCAGGTCTTTTCTTCGGGGACGTAGGAACACCGCTTGGTAGGTGTGGCTTGGCGTGGCTTATAACGACGTTTTTAGTCACGTAGTCGTCTTCGGGGTGGCGTGGGAACACTACCTGCCACCATTTATGTAATAATAGTAACAACAACAACAGCAAAACAACAACACCAAAACAACAACAAAACAACAACAAAACAACAACAACAACAACAACAACAACAACAACAAAACAACAACAACACCACCACCAACAACAACAACAACAACAACAACAACAACAACAACAACAACAACAACAACAACAATAATAATAATAATAAAAATGATAATAATAATGATGATAATAATAATGATGATAATAATAATAATAATAATGATAATAGTAATAATAATAATAACAATGATAATAATGATAAAATAAAGGAGGCTATATGGGGCAGTGCGAGCGGGCTCTTCGGTAGGCGTGGCTTGAGCGGCTGAGAGCGACGATTTTAGTCACGCATTCTCTTTGCGTTGGCGTGGGAACATCGCCTGCCACCAATTATATAATCAGAAAAAGGATTTTTGTACATAAAAAGTGATTTAGCAGGTGATGCAAAACCTCGGTGGGACTTTTGGAGATTTAATTTGAGGCCCTGCAGATATGGTACAAAGGAAAAAGTATCTTCCCTGGTCAGAAAAGGGAGAGGGTCTCCCTACCTCTATTGACTAGGTTCCTTAATAAAAAGGGAAAGTGCTTAGGTAGGCATGTTGTGCATGGTTGGTGACGGTTAGTGAGTGTTGCAGTCATCACTGGATTTTGTACCAAACCAAAGATTGTATTACGTGACTCATTACACTGGCCAACAAAGATTTTTCATCAGAGTAAATTTGGTGTTGCCTGGATAGCATTTTTGACGCTGATTCCAAAACTGCAATCAGATTTTCTCTGGCACGTATAGTTTTTATGATGAAACCAAATATGTAAATAC
>NC_134788.1:14687562-14717562 GCF_046742065.1 Oratosquilla oratoria | reverse complement strand
GAAAGAGAAGTATGTCAGGATGACTCAAGACATGTACAGGGATGCCAGGACAAGAGTGAGAAGTGCAGCTGGTACCACAGAGGCTTTCTCAGGGGTCAGCTCTTAGCCCCTATTTGTTTAACCTCCTCATTGATGTGTTGGTGGAGGAGGTGACAAAAGAGGCACCATGGAGTATGCTCTTTGCAGATGACATAGTGTTGGCATCAGAGAGTCGCGAAGAACTACAGGAGCGGTTGGAGCTGTGGAGAGGCTTATTAGAGGACTAAGGGCTGAAGGTGAGCAGATAGAAAACGGAGTACCTGGAGTGCAATGTGACTCAGGAAGGTGACCTTTTCATGCAGGACCACAAACTGCCGAAGGTGGAGGCCTTCAAATACCTCTGATCTCATGTAGCGAAGGATAGAGATCTTGAAAAAGAGGTTGACTACAGGATCAAGTTGGCGTGGAACAATTGGCGGAGAGTATCAGGTGTGCTATGTGACAAAAAGATAAGTGCCAGAGTAAAAGGAAAGGTGTACAAGACAGTAATGAGACCAGCGTTGTTGTACAGAGCGGAGACATGGGCACTGAAAAAGGTACAAGAAAGGAAGCTGGACGTCACAGAAATGAGGATGTTGAGGTGGATGTGTGGGGTGACGAGGTTGGATAGGATAAAGAATGATAGGATTCGCGGTACTGTGAAAGTAGTGGAGGCGTCGGCGAAAGCCCAGGAAAGGAGATTACATTGGTTCGGCCATGTGAAGAGAAGAGATGAAGACTACGTGGGAAGGAGAATGATGGAGATGGAGGTACAGGGGAGATGCAGGCGAGGGAGACCCAAGCTGCATTGGAAGGACAGACTGAGAGAGGACCTTAAGGAGAAACATCTGGAGAAGGAGCAGGTGATGGACCGAAACAGGTGGAAACGACTAGCGAGGAACGGCGACCCCATATGAAAATGGAAAACGTCAACAGGAAAAGAAGAAGAAGATTCGCAGAAGGCTTACAAAATATTTTGAATAGATAGCAAGAAGATTATAATGAACTAAGGAAGGTACTCATGGATGCATGGTCTCTTCAGGGATTTCCGTTTGTGCTGAGCAGACTCCACATCCCTCTTCAGGCACCAGAAGTAGTCGGCCAAAAAATTGACATCCCATCGTTCTTGATAGCATTCCCCCATAACACTGATATCTTTGTGAAAGCGCTCACCCTGCTCTTCATTGAAGTCTCCTCAATTCTATAGAAAATAGTCCGGATGAGACCGGAAGAAGTGCATTTTCACTGACATGTGCGCACCAAATTGGCGGGAATTCTCCATTAACTCATCAACCACCTTCTGATAATGGGAACTTCTGTGGTTGCCAAGGAAGTTTGCAATGATTGACTTAAAGGACAACCAGGCAGAGAGTTCAGCAGGATTCAGTACATCATCAATAGCTACAGAGGCAAAAGAAGCTCCATGTACTTATATGAGAACAATATTCGAGTAAACTTGACAATTCATACTAATTTGCATTTGCTTTCTATTAAAAGAACATAATAATGAAAATTTAGGATGAAATTGATGTAGGATAGAGTTATTTTTTTCCACTTGTCATACTTATCTCACATTTGGGAGTGAAAGGGCACAATGATTTCACTACCGAATTTAATTTTTCGCATTTTGTGAAAATCGACACACCATAGCGATTAATCCACGCACGGGTTTTGTTGGTTGGGAAGGGTGATGCTAATGTAACTTTCGACGTTTCTTTTTGCCTCATGTGTGTAAGGTGAACTTGAACATGGAAGCCTAGCTTGTGGGACACCACGAAAAAACAAACGCTCTGAACTAGAAAAAAAAACTATACTTTTTCTGGGGACAACCTTATAATATTACTTTCAATGGCGTGTGCCCTTGTGGTCAGTTGGTTTTGATCGCGCTAAATATCATGGGAAGTTGGGGGTTGATTGTAAAATCAAAAGTATACTATAATACTCCGAGTGCGCAGGGCAAATGTGTTTCCTATGGTCGCAGCTACTTGCTTCTTGAGAGCAGTTGAATTTGTCTAGGTTATTCACATGTACTGTATCTATATTATATGACTCTCTTAATACCTGTGTAAATACTAATGGGACTTTCAATTATAGGAACAAGTCTCATTACGGATGTGGAATCCTCTCGTTACGACGTCATCTCCTATAAATTCTTTTCTCACCAGTCTGTGTTGTTTATGTATGTCTCACCTGAAAAAACTTTAGGTATTTCTTAACCTCGTTCCTAATTCTATGGGAAATTAAACGAGATTGTCTCAGTGTAAAGTCTTCTAATATTAAAGGGGAGGTGGCTTATCATATAGTGTAATGTGGAGTCATGATTGCTCTTGAATTTAATTAGCAATTAGTAGAGGCTTGTGGATGTACTAACCAATCCTGCTATGTACTATGCTTGTTTCCTGTTACAGGTCTCAAATCCTCCAGTATTTTCCTACCTGTGCGATTTACTAATCTAGTCTGATAATATTTTGAGAATACAAAGCAAGAAAGAACATAACATTTGAATCATGAGTTGGAAAATTTAGAATAAGTGAAAAAGATAAGAGACGAGATGATAGATGATTCTGAAGATAAATACAAACGTAGGTTATTAATGAAGTTGGAGAAGCTATATGAAATAAAAAACAAAATAAACTTCATATAAATAAACAGAACAACGTTAATTTAGAGATGTCATTGTTATAGATGAAGGTGATGTTCATAAAATTATAAGCTATGGAAGTTCATGACTGAAAGATATAAAATTCTTGAATAGAAAAATAAGCCCTGAGAAGAAATATATAATAAGAAATCTTTTCAGTTGGAAAATAAAAACATATTTGAAGCTCTAAAATATAATTAACATGATATCTTAGCTATAACAGGAAATTCATTCAATATCAGCGGAGAAATTAGGGACTACGGGAATAAATGAGAAATCAAATACTCTAAAGTAACAGGTGATCTAATGAAAACAATGGAAGCAACATTCGTGTTACCTCTGCTCCACCACCTTAACCCGCTATCGCCCTCCAAAGTTGTAAATGGTGCATATCTAACACCACGCTACCGTTACTCGGATAAGTCACGCAATTGCAAAAGTTTTGCATTTTGCATTACTGCATTATTACTTAGAGAAATTATTTTATTGTGTTCATCGGAAAATATCAGTGAATGGTGTAGCTACCCGTACCAATCACCATATTGGAACGGAGGGCAGCAAAAATGTGATTTTGAGGTTAATTCTTAATTTTCATTTTTTTTCTATTATCAGATTTCAGCATGGCAAAGAGAAGCCTGACGGAGGAGGAGTATTTGCAGGCCCTTTTCGTGAGTAGCGATGAAGAAGAGCCTTCTATAGTGACTTTTGAGGCAGATGCCCTCTCTGCCCTTCCTCTTCTAATGCCAGGACCAAGCTTCTGTGTGCAAAGTGCCATAAACCTGCATGTAACTCGAATCTCAACTACATCTGTGACCAGTGCCATCGCGCGTGGTAAGTTTCACGAATTATTTTTTTTTTTTACTAGTTTATACTTACTAAATATAATTTTTAATATTTTTTATCCTTATCTAGGGCCATTGTAAATTACTTTTGCAAAATTTCATGCACATCCATCAATTATTAGTACTCTAAATATGCCTTTCTTTTACGTAAATTGCGCACAATAAGGGTTACATTGAAACTAAGCCTCTTTTTTTTTTTTTTAGTTTATAGTCACTAAATATAATTTTCTAAGGTTTTTTCGTCATCTAGGATCATTGTAGATGACTTCTGGAAAATTTCATTCAGATCTAATAAGTATTACTACTATAGATATAGCCTTCCTTTTACACCAAAAATTTTAGTGATTTTGTACATAAAAAAAATTGACCACTTTTTCTTTTCTTTACAGATTTTGCAGTTTTGCTCCAACAATGTTTTCACATCAGTCAACTCAAGAACTCTTCTACTTTCAAGAAAACACTCGTTATTAGTGGAATTTGGTATTCTAAAGTGTACAGTGCCTGTTATTTGACCAAATGTCTATTTTTACAATTTTTCCGTAATCATGTAAGTAAAGTGTTATTTTTATATTCAGCGTTTTTTCTTCTCCTTCACCAGTAGAAAGTAGAGTCTTTATATTATTATTATTTATATTTTATTATTATAAAATAAATAAAGAAGGGCATAATGGTAACTGGGTATAAGCGCCCAAAGTGAAAGTAACAGATATGACACTACGCTACCTGTATCGGGAGAGTTTGTCCACGCTACCTGTCCACGGTTAAAAGGCCTTAGTAATTATCGTCCAATTAGTTTCTTATCAAGTCCATATACAAATTTTTCCAAGATTTTAAAGGCAAACTAGGTAAAATTCTGGGTGAGAATAAGCTAAGAGGACAGGCAGACTATAGGAACGATTCCCTTTCAGACCATTTACAGACAATGAATCAAGTAAACAAGAAACTGACATAATGTAATAAATTGCTGAGTTTAGTTTTTGTAGATTACAGAATATTGAACTCTGTACGCAACAGGACGTAAACAAATATAAGGTAAGGGACCTACAGAACATTAACTCAAGTCAAGATTGAGAAATGAGCACGAGAAGACGATAGAATTTTTCCAAAAATGATCACAACCTGCCTGGAAAGAACTTTTAGAGTAGAGTAGGCAAGGAAAATATATTAACATTAATGAGGGATATTTTAATTGCTTAGAATCTGCAAATGGCATTTTAGTCTAAGGCCTATTTCACCATAAGATCTTAAAGCTAAGTAATTTTTTTCTTCTTCGGCCTCTCTGCCAACCATCTCGAACATCCCATTTGTCCTACTCTCTGGGTTGATCGTTAACTTAGTCGGTCTCAAGGGCTCCACGGTGCTGGGTCTTGTGTTGGCTATTATCGCGTGGTTGCTGATGGGTCTCATCTTGTCTAAGTCGGCACTCTTCATAGGCAGGGAAATTTCCGGCGTGGCCCTTGCCTTTATAATGATGGTTTCGCAATCCCTGACGAAACCATCCAAGATACGAGGGTTCGTTGCAAGTCTCCCAAAGCTGTTTATAACCCTGGGTTGTCTGGAGATCAACGTGGCCGATATCTTCCTTCCTGCTGTGGAACACCACAACTGTTCTCTGCGCTTCAGCATGTGCTGTTCTTTTGTTTTTTTTACCTTATTCGTACCGGAGGTATGTGTAACAGCATTTTTCTTATATATACAAGGATACTAGTAGGCTTGAAGTTAGTGAGAGTGGCATGGAAGTGATAAGTGAGCCAGTTAATGTTTGTGGATGACACTGCACATGTAACTAAGTCGTAACAGTAGGTGAAAGAGTTAGTAGAGGAATATGGGTTTTTATATAGACAGACGAAGGTGAAAGTAAGTGTGGCTAAAATTAAAAGTGATGAGGAGGACGAGAGCTAGAGGTGGAGGTGGGTTGAATTTTTGTTTAAAGGGTGAGAGCCCAGAGGAAATGGAGAGCCTCAATTATTTGGAGTCACATGTAGAAGAGAACGGAGGAATGAAACATATAGTAAGGGAAGCAAGTAAATGTATTTGGCAATGAAACCTGTAATGAAAAATGTATATCTGAAGATGACTGCAAAGAGAAAACTTTAACGAGGAGTCAGATAAGAAGAGCCTAAACGTTTTTGAGATGCAGCTGTCGGTTTTTCTGTGTACCAGGCTGTGAATTAGCTTAGAAGTGGATCAGCGCAACTGTTATGTACCTTACATATTCATTTACCTATTGTGAGTGTTTGCGTAAATAAGGAAAAGTATAGCATACACAGAACGCTCTCTCCCTAGTCCCCGTACTGGCTGGTCAAGAAGGGGCGAAAAGATGCTGCCGTCTCTGCTCTCAAGTTGCTTTATCCTTCAGCTGACGATGTAGAGGAATACTTCCAGGAAGTGCAAAATTGCGTCACCCTAAGTAGTGAAAAACTAGGAGTCAGAGAACAGGTAAGAATTCTTATGTACATATAAATGACTTGCTTCGGTTCCCTTTTCCATCTTAGGGGTTAAGCGACATAAGGCACGACCCCCTTAACTTCAGAAATGAATAAGATTACCCAGCGATAGCTGGATTGGAAGAAGAAATTACATCTGGTGCCCAAGATGAGAGTTAATATAATTTCATTTTGACAATCTATCCGGGGCGAGTTCTTTCTAGGCCACCAGGTTCCTTCCTCAAAGAATGAGATTAGACAGAGGAAAGGGCATTGTAAAAAAAACGAAAGTCAGGGGATATGATTAACATGAGATCTGAAGTTCACTAGGATCATCCAAAACTAATCTTGTCCATTTGTAAAGTAATCGAGTTCAATGTGATAGGACCTGTGTGTAACATTCACGGAAAACATTTCCTTACAAATATTACAAATATGCACATGTGCGTTGGGTGCTGTTCCTGGGGCCTCCTGTGTTGGTTGCATCGAGGCGTTTGAATACTGCTGACTTTGTCGAATGTCAAGAGCTTTTTCCCCCTTATAAGGGAGGTAGCCATGTCAAAGGCACATAGTACCTACTACCACTCATTCCATTCCCATCCACCACCCTTTCCCTTCTCTCATCTTAGCTCTTTATGGGTGACGGGTCATCCCTGTATCCCGCCCACTGCCCCAGGTCACAAGCAATGTAGCAAGATACTACATTCAAAATAAAGCCACTTCACTTAATCGGAGAACCCCCATCTCCGTCCCCTCATGCAGAAAAAGAGATGACGGGGAGAAATCCCTTCGGGATGCGTCAAAATATCATTCACACATAAACACGCTCTACTCTCCCATCTCCCGCCCCTCCCATCCTTGCAAAACATCAAATATACACAGTCACTCTCCATTCATCCATATTTCCTGCCTTCTTCCTTCCTTGCTCAACAGACATTCCCCTATTGATCAACACCCCCTTCGCCCCATCCCTCCATCTCCCCCCTCGGTCGTCCCCTCAAGTTCACTTCCTCCACCTCTTCCTTCCACATCTCTTTTATCAATCTCCTATAACTCATTTTTCCCTTGCATCTAAACCATCCCAATTATCTTTCACACTGTTGAATGTAGTCGATTGAATTGATGCACCACGGCAGGGTAATTGGGTGGAGTTGGAGTTGGTGGTGCGTCACTTTGTTTAAGTACAACAATACGATGGGCGCCGTGCTGCGTGAAGGCCTTGGGTACCGTGAAATTATTTACGGTAGGCAGATAGGTCTGTTGTCAATGATGTGATACCGCTACTGTATGCACGGGTCTGGTGTTGATGATGTGATATTATCACTGTATAAACGGTGAAATCACTCACGGTTGATAGACGGATCTGTTGTTGATTATATGACATTTCACTGTATTGAACTAATAATCATTCACTGTAAGTCACTCGCATTTGTTTACCGTAATTAGTACTGTATTGTTCATCGTAGTATGCACCAAGCACTTGTACGTTAGTATGTTCTTGGAGAGACGTGAGATGTCCAGCGGAACCATGCGTGGACGGATATTATTCGTAGTATGGTTATCTCTCATTCACTCTTTGGCGTGGGTTCTTGAGATCGCTGCAGTCAAAGAGTTCGCGGGTATTCTTTTTTTGTGTTAGAAAGGGTAAATGCCTTATATAATTTCTTCTTACAACAACTATTATCTTCGAGGGTAGCATTCAGTACCGTGCAGATTACAGACTGTCTGCCTCGTCACGCAAGCGGGCGGAGAGTCTCATAAGGAATGTGTCAAATCGGCATTCTCCGACTTGTCGCGTACATCTCTATGCATAGTGAGATGGTGCTTGTTAATCGTGTCAACAAGAAACGCCGGTGGCGCCATTGTTCACGTGGTAATAGGTGATGCTGAAATTTGATCAGTCAAATTGCGACAGCAGTCAGGCGATGCCTTGGTAGCTAGTCAGTTTGGTTATTAGTATTTAGTATAATATTACAAAACAATTGAATTGGGGCAATGATGCACAAGCACCTGGGTGACCTGATCCAATGGGATGAACGTCGGAGATCATCTTTCTGTCGCCCGTCTTCTTCAAAAGGTATCGAGGGGCTGGTACGAGACAAACAATATCCTTTGTGTAAGAAAGAAGCTCAGAATTAATTCCATCGCCATATATTGTCAAATGAAGAAGAAGAAGAAGAAGAAGAAGAAGAAGAAGAAGAAGAAGAAGAAGAAGAAGAAGAAGAAGAAGAAGAAGAAGAAGAAGAAGAAAAAGCGGAGGCTCATTTTTACAGCCAGATGAGGCTTATTATCATAGCTTTTAAATGATTTGGAGACGTATTTTTTCAAATAAGCACGTGTATAGATGACAAGAAACAGTATTATCGGCGGGTAATGCCTCCGGTTTTTTTTATTGTGTTTGTCTTTAATGAGGCTCTACGTGCAACATGAATTCTGTAATAATCGTTCATACATTTCAGATACGCCAAATGAGGCTCTCGACTAATTACAAGCCTGTCACACTGATGACAATCGTCTTCGCCTGCTATGGGTCCAACGGCTATAGCATCATCTTGCCCTATTCCACCTTGCTCTTCAGTCAGTCAGGAATGGTCTTGGATCCGCGCCTGTGCACCATCATACTAGGGATTACTCGATCGGCTCTTCGATTTTTAGTGTTTTATCTTTAGTCACAACTTTTGTTTCCCTGACCTTCACCTTCATCCCTAAAGTGTTCGTGATGATCTCCTTAATGAGTTTCATCATTTTTTCATCCGGAGGAATCAACTTAGTTCCTCCTATCCTGCTGGGGGAATTGATTCCGTCAGCAGTCCAGTCGGTCGGTTGTTCGCTTTGTATTGTGTTGGATCAGGTCATCTACAGCATCTTCCTTTATATTACCCCATGGCTGACAAATACTATTTCGCTCCGGTTTGTCTTCCTCATTCCTGCTGTGACGAATCTCCTCGGGGCCGTTGTCGTTTGGAAGTGGGTTCCTGAGACAAAAGGACGAACACTTCTTGAGCTCCAGCGGGCGTTTGAGTAGTATTCAAGCAAACGACGTCTTATGGCATTTGTCTACTCAGATTTACGTACATAATCTATAATAACTGTGCTTTAGACGTGAGGTTGTTTCCATTTAATCAAATCAGGTACTATCTCGTCCATTACTCCGATGTGCACCTTATCAGCATGCCTAACCAAAGCCATTTGGGAATGCTGCTTTGTATAATGTCTTTCGACTGGTCTCTCTTGTGTCATTTGTTCAGTGATATTTTTGTCTTTCATATCTTTCCTTACACAATCTATTTACCTAACCAAGGATGGTCACCTCCTTGGTTATTCTCCTGATTCCAAAACTACGATTCCCCACAAATACGCCTGTTTTTTGAAGTACTACAACGACGCTATGGTCAACCAACACTTCAGAGGTTCAGAAAAATTGAACAAGCCTTTCAGAGATTGTGAAAAAAAATCTACATTTTCTCTAGTGTTGTAACGTGTATGAAGGGATTCCATAATTTCTCAAGTTCAAATTATACCGTAAAAATATGCATAACATAGGTCTGTACAAATCTTGGCCAAGGATATTACTAGACCTTGAGCTAGAAAACAAATGTAAAGAAGTAGACAAGTTACAGATTCTTTGTACTAAACTGAGTGATGAGGTGTCTACCGTTGTGTTTCGCCTCGAATCTGCATGACTAAATAGAGTCATCCACCGAAAAACGGAGAAATAGGAGCAAAATGTATCTTAGGTACATTAAAAGTGAAAAGAAGCTTAAAAACCTTGGTACTAGTTATCGGATGCATCCCTGTGATCCAGATTTTTTTTGTCTGAAAGATTTGGATATCTTACCAAAGACGAGTACCATCTCACATGTGTGTGGATCACGTGTATGATTTGTGGTGGTTACTGAGGGTTACATTGCCTTCCCGACTTTTTGAGGTACGTCCGCGCATCCTTGCGTTAAGGTCGTGACTGTGGAGTTTGGCATACAAAATTGTAAGGAAAGGATATGTCGCTAGTGGGGGACATTGACTCGTAAAATTCATTATTGATTTGAATGATGAAAAGGGGTTTACATATATTATCATTCGTTTTTAATATATTCAACAAGTTATGCCAAAAAAAAAAAAAATCACTTGCACGTAATTCTCTTTCCAATTAGAATAGTTGTTATTTTTATTTTGCACTAATTATTTTCTTTCTTTGTTCAGTGAGAACTGATGTTTGTCACTTTAGTTGGGCATCTCTTTTTTATGAGATATTTCGTATTCGTTTGTATTTGTTCACTAATAATCGGGTACACTTTCGCTAGAGGCATAGATTTGATAAATACAAGATATCCTAAAATTATCAGTATTAGTCAGTTTGTTTGTGAAGTTGTTAAAAGAATGTGTTCGTTGTAATATAACTAGATAAAACAATAATATAAATGCATATACCGGTAAATCCTTTTCTTTTTTCAACGAGAATTTTGAAGCTTTCACATTTTTACGTATATAGATGTCACTGTGTGTGTGTGTGTGTGTGTGTGTGTGTGTGTGTGTGTGTGTGTGTGTGTGTGTGTGTGTGTGTGTGTGTGTGTGTGTGTGTGTGTGTGTGTGTGTGTGTGTGTGTGTGTGTGTGTGTGTGTGTGTGTTTGTGTGTGTGTGTGTGTGTGTGTGTGTGTGTGTGTGTGTGTGTGTGTGTGTGTGTGTGTGTGTGTGTGTGTGTGTGTGTGTGTGTGTGTGTGTGTGTGTGTGTGTGTGTGTGTGTGTGTGTGTGTGTGTGATACCAGATTTTCTATCTTACGTAATGTTCAGGTAGGACTATAATGTATGAGTTTGGAATTATTTCTAATGGACTGAGCTAGTTTTCTGTCGTCTCTGAGAAAAGTATTTAACATTTATTCTAATGTTGCATAAAGCTGATTGAACGGTTTGTTGTTTTATCTATTAATTTTGTTCCATTATGTTATGAGCTAAATGTTGCTAATTTTTGTTTCGTCGATATTTTGTGAATGATTAGTGGTTATAATTTTGTGGGAAATTGTCATTGTGTCGCTCGCTTGGAAGCTGCTGATGCTTGGTTTGGACTTTGCTGCTCGTCTCGGGTGGAGGTAGGGTGTGAGTATGCGGGGCTGAATTAAAATAATTGCTTGAAATTCAGAAGTTGATGTGTTGGCCTTGCTTGAAGTCTTGTGATTTGTTTGAAGTTCCAAGCATTGAGATGATTGAAGTTGCTGGGAATCACTGCTCTTCAGACTGCTTATTCTCTTCGGATTGGTAGCAAACTGCCACCAGGTAGTTTAAAATCGAATGCCTTTCGATTTCTCCACTAATTCGGTTGGTGTGGGGACACCGGCGGGTTCAAGGGGTGTAGTCGGCGGACGGCAGACCTAGTAGGTAGGCGTGGCTGGTCGTGGACAGCAGACCTGGTTGGTTGGTGACGACAGTTCTAGCCGGGTCTTTTCTTCCGGGGCGTAGGGGCACCGATTGGTAGGCGTGACTTAGTGTGGCTGATGGCGACGGTTTTAGTCACGTAGTCGGCTTCGGGGTGGCGTGGGAACATCGTCTGCCACCAATTATGTATTAGAAAAAAGGGGGGTGGGTGGGCAGTACGAGCGGGTTCTTTGATAGGCGTGACTCTAGCGGCGGCTGAGGGCAACGATTTTAGTCAGGACGTCTCTTCGGGTTAGCGTGGGAACACCGCCTGCCACCAATTATATCACCAGAAAAGGGATTTTTGTACCTAAAAGGTGATTTAGCAGGTGATGTAAAACCTCGGTGGGACTCTTGGTGATTTATTTTCGGATTCTGCAGATATGATACAAAGGGAAAAAGGATCTTCCCTAGTGAGGTAAGGGAGAGGGTCTCCCTACCTACCTCTAATGACTAGGTCCTTGACCTAGGTAGCCCTTTTATACAAAGGGCGCAGTCGTTCGTTATTAATAAAAAGGAAAAGTGCTTAGGTGGGCATGTTGTTGTGGGTTACCATATGGGAAATGTGTTAGGCATTAAAGATAGATATGGGTGTTAGTTCCGTTGTATGGAGTTTACTTTTATTATTGGTGGATGTGGCCAGACATGGAGTATATATTGAAGTTACGGTAATGTAATTGGAATAGGTGTGAAAAATGGGTCAATGCATCTGTCTGGTGACATTTCGTGTTGGTAATGTAATATTGTCTTACGTAGCATTATTGAGTCACATAGATTTGTGATTGAGGAATTTGTCAAATCTGCAAGATTTGGATATCTTACTAAAGACGAGTACCATCTCATATGTATGTGGATCACGTGTATGGTTGGTGACGGTTAGTGAGGGTTACAGTCATCGCTGGATTTACTTTGTAACAAACCAAAGACCGTACTGCGTGACTCAATTTAAGCCGGTTATTACCATATTTTGTGAGCTTCATCTCCGGGTGTATGGGCATGTGGCAAATTTCCACGATGTTCATCCCACTCACAGGGCTGCCTCCGCAAGAGACAACTTTCGACGAAGGAAATGGAGGAGACACCCAACTATTCATTTCTAGGCCAAGTCGATCGAACCTGTCAAGATTTTCTTGGAGTGTAAAGGACAGGTGCATAGTGGCTTGCTCGGAGGGACTGGGGATTGGTGGATACGTTTGTATGAAGCAACGCACTCTCTGACGTATTCTCCCAATACATTTATTTTTTCTTGAAATTGTACGGTGTTCTGGTAAGTGGACTGATGGTTTCCCATGTTGTTTGTGGGTGTAATCTGATAATCAAATTTCTTCACATTTTGCTTTGAATTTGATGTTGGGTACCAATTGATTCAACCTATCAAAGGGAATTTCGAATAGCCCCACCTGTCATTCCACCCTCAATATATATATATATATATATATATATATATATATATATATATATATATATATATATATATATATATATATCGTCAATATACCTGTATCAAAGCATCTCAGGCGATTTTGATGGTGGGTATCAGAATACTTTTAAGGTATTTTGTGTACAATTTAGGCAAAACGAAAGGAAAGTGGAACCCATGTTACTACCATTCTTCTATCTATGAAAAATCATTGCGGAAAGAAAAAGGCATGGACACACATGAAAGTACAAAGTAGAGAATTTTGGTAACTGGGAATAGGAACTTGTCTTGGAACTGTTGCAGTTTGGTTTAAAAAGATAAAACAGAATAAAATATTTTCAACACTGATACATGTGAATAAAGAAACTGAGCGTCTTGACATTTTGTACATTTTCATTTTTCATCATCTTTATAAAGAAAAGAATCTTTCGCTCGTCTTGGCTAACTTGTACACAGAATCCTTTGAAAGTATTCTGATACCCATCATCAAACCACCTTGAATGTTTTGATACAGGTATGTTGATAATATTTTTTTCTCTAAGTGGAATGAGAATGAGAATTTTTCGATAAAAATGATTTATTATAGCATAATTTTCATGGTATTCAGGAAGGTCGGCCACTCAGGTAGCTACCTTCATCTTTTCAGCCACCCTGAGGACAAAGTCAAGAGAAGCGTTGCCTCCTTTTTTTTTTTTTTTTTTTTTTTTTTTTCTGAAGCCTTTTAGAATTTGTAGTTCCCAAATCTTGTCCTGGGTAATCGACGACATTAAATCCAAACTAATGAAGCTGACTTATCTGGCCTAGTTCCTGGAGAATACCTTTGGTAAATCCAGAGCCATACATCTTAACAGCTCCCCCTCCCCACCACCACTCAACACCCCCTTCAGTTGGACATTACTAAAATCCCGTACAGTGATGCCATTCATTCTTACACCAATTTTCTTTCCAAAGAACTTGTTAAACTAGTATATTATTATCCTAACAACATGCACAAGCAAATAGGAAACGTTCATCAGATATTAAGAGGGGATAGTCTCGAATAATCTAGGAATATACAATTTATTCTTCCAAGATTTTGCTCTTGTTTACGTAAGCCAAAAAGAAAGAGAATTTGACACCAGGTTGGTTGACCACAAGCGGTCCATCAGATACGCACAAAATAGCTTGGCTTTATTTCACCATGTCAGCAAATCCTAACTGCTGGATTGACTGAGGAAAGACCAAACTGCTGTAGTGTTCAAATCCAGTTGTGGGTTTGGGAGGAAGATAGTTGAATCAGTGCTGATCGATGAACAGCTTGATTACAACATCTCGAAAGGACGATGTTCTCTATACATAACATCACGCTTGGCGATGAGATTTCTTGTTATCAATTATAATTTACCGCCTTACCCCTTACATGACCCTTACATGACCCGGGCTGTCGTCTGGGTCATCTAACCTCTCTGCTGCTGTTAGAGAGAATATATATATATTCCCAACCTAACCAGACAACGTGGCATTTTACTTCAACCATACCTCCTCCTCTTCTGCCTTTTACTTCATATTCTCTTAATGGACCTCCTCCTCCCCATTCTCCTCCTCCTCCTCCTCCTCCTGTCTTAACAGCAAAAACAACGGTAAATACTTACATAATCCCGCAGGACCTCCTCCATTTCATCCTCCTGCTCATCCATGCTTCCCCTCCTCCTCCTCCTCCTCCTCCTCCTCCTCCTCCTATTTTAACAGCAAAATCAACGGTGAGTCCTTACACAATCCCGCAGGATCTCGCCTTCCTTCCTCCGTCTTCCCTTGTCCACCCTCTCTCCTTATCAATCCTATAGACTTTTCTACTTACTTCGCAACCTCCAGATCAATTACAACTCGACGCATGGAAGCAACACAGTGTTACAACATCCACACCCAGAGTCGCTCTGTTATGTGTGTGTGTGTGTGTGTGTGTGTGTGTGTGTGTGTGTGTGTGTGTGTGTGTGTGTGTGTGTGTGTGTGTGTGTGTGTGTGTGTGTGTGTGTGTGTGTGTGTGTGTGTGTGTGTGTGTGTGTGTGTGTGTGTGTGTGGAGGGGGGAGTGCCGCCAGATGATTTTATTACGTACAACCCTGTCGCCCCACCGTATTGGGTAGCACTTTCACTTTATTATAACAATTACCTGACTGACGAGGGCTGCAGCTGGTGGCTAAATATATAGATTTTTCTTCTAATTACTTCTCTTTCACTCCGACAGTGTTGTTTTCGCGTGATTTACAAATGTACTACATTTCGCTCTACAATGTGATTCTCTCGAATCTGAATTTCGTGATACTGCAATATGTAATGGTGTTTCCTTTGCTTTTGTGCTCTCTTGAGATAACCCCAATACATTCACTATTTCCGCAACAACTAGAAGGAAGGAAGGAATCAAGATGTGAAGCGCAACGAAATCTCAAGAAATCTTAAAGTCACCTTGACCAAACGTATTCAAACATGTTAAAACGAAGTTTTCTTCATCAAATGTGTCTATGTTGATTCCTGTTTCAGGTTCTTATAAGCAGTTATAGTGTCATTCATGCACTTGATGCGAGTAAAAGTCAATGTAGCCCCTGCCAGTCGTTACCCCTGCACAGTTGTATCAATATTATTCTGATTGAGTGATTGGTTATATGATGTGTTGTAAATGAATTTGGTAATAAATCAGTGTAAGGAAAAGTAGGTTAGTGTTTCCGGAAGAATAGCAAGTTAGAATGTGAGAGTGGTCGATCTGCACAATGTCCAGCTCTACTATTGGACCAAGACAAAACGCAGTGAGGGTGTGGGGAAGGAGACGAGTGAGTCTGAGGTGGCCGTGGCCTCCACGGCACGAGCCCCGTACTATGCAGTCATGTATAAAATTGTTCTGTGAGAAAAAAAAAAGAAAGAAAAAAAACGGGATGGCCTCACTTACCCCTCTCACTCAAGTTTCCATCTTCACTTCCTCGTCATCCAGCTACCAGCTAACCGTCCTGATAAAGGCATACCCGGCACCCTCCCACGTTGTGACCTAGATAGCCTTATCCCACGAGTTACCAATCCCTACAGTTCGATTTTAGCAACACCGATAGTATGAGGTTCCTGGACATCACTCCGGACATAGTGAGGCAGGTAAGAGGGACGAAGACAGCCTTCCCAAGTTTAGTTACGGAGCAAAATATCCACTTGCCTTTCTTGCACGTGAGACATAGCTACTCTATACAGGGTAACCTGCGTATTCTTATGCAGTTAATAACACTGGGTAACAGTAGTTTTGTTTCTCTAAATGTCTTTAGTGCTTCTAAGGTTGTTTTCCATCTTGATTTTAAAAATAACATTGAAAATTGCATAGCATTAATGTTTCAAAATATAATTGAGGTTTTATATACAAAACAAGCTAGACATAGCTGCGATAGTACATTATATTTAGCATATTTACTGTGTCTATAAATAGCAGCTGATATTTTGTCCTTGCATTCTCTTTTTAAACTAATGAGAAAATGCAAGAACAAAAGGATGTGATACTGTTATAAGAGCCCGCTAGATATGCACTGATGAGCGTGATTTCCTACTGTGAGCTCCTTGATCTTTACGCACCAGTGACCACGTAGTGTCACACACCATAACAGTGCTCCATCTTCCTTTGGTACCCTTTCACCATTACAGCAATGTCCTGATAGAACCTCTCACCATGCTCCTCACTCACTTCTCCCAATTTTTCACGAAGGAATCCAAATGCGAATGCAAAAAGTGCACCTTCAATGACATTCTACATCCTAAGTTCTTATAACTTTCCAAAAGTTTTGCTACGAGCTGCTTGTAGTTTTGGGTCTTTATTATTACCAAGGAATCCATCAACTATATCTCGAAATGTACACTACGCCTCTCTTTCGACATCACTCATTGCTTTCTCAAGTTGCCCTGACTTCAACATTTTCCTTACTTGCGGACCGGTAAATATACCACCCTTAACTTTGGCCTCTGATAGCTTTAGAAAGGGTAGATAAATATCTCAAAATGCTTTTCCACCATGATATAATGCTTTTACAAACTGTTTCACCAAGCTTATATGAAGTGGGGGTAGCAACACTTTCGCAGGCTCTACAAGAGGCTGACAAATAACATTGAGTTTTCCTCGCAGCAAGTCATCTCGAGGGGGCCACTCCACTTTCCGGTAGTGTTCATTTTATCAGTCGGACTGTCCCATAGATAAAGAAAACGTGAACATTTGGTGTACTCCGAGTGACAAGGTGGTCATTTTAAAATCACCATTACACGACTCGATGGCGCGGTTGGTAGAGTACTAGACTGCCAGTACGGTGGTACCTGGTTCGAATCCTACCCAGGGCTGATATTATTTCAGTATCGCTGCGCATCGAGTCGTTACTCCGACTCTCATGGGCGGGGAGTTGGGTGTGTGTGTGTGTGTGTGTGTGCGTGTTAGGTCATAGCATTACCCATAGATCGGTCATACGAGCTCTGAGCTCTCTTCCGGGAGGGAAATAGCTGTCGATCACGAGTCCAACACGTGATCCAAAGATCAAGGTGAATCACAAACATCCCGTTTAAACTCACCATGAAGTCCAATTGGGAAGTGTTTCTAATGGAGTTCCCCAGAGTTCGGTATTGGGCCCCTTATTGTTCAATATGTATGTAAACATCTTGGACAATGGGATTAATACTGATCTTAGTAAATTTGCGGGCGACACTAAAATAAAACACCTAATTACATCAAAAGATGACGCCAAGATTCGGCAGAAGCATTTTAACCATCAATTCACAAAAGGTCGGTGAAATGTCAAATGGATTTCAATATCTCAAAGTGCAGCTTAACAAATGTAGGTCTATACAACCCAGAAAGTAGATATAACTTAGATAACACTTTTTTATAGAAAACTGAGTGCGTGAAAGACTTGGGAGTTCTAGTGAGTCCTGACCTTAAATACAGGAAACCGTGGATTAGCGCCAGGAATAGAGCTAACAGAGCATTATGTATCTTTATTAGGACCGTTACGAATAAAAGTGAAGAGGTAATGATCAAACTCTATCTGGCTTTAATTAGATATATCCTTGATTATGCGGTACAATTTTGGTCTCCGTCCTATAGAACTGATATAAATTCACTAGAATCAGAACAGAGGAGAATGACCGATATAGGGTAAAAAAAAAAAAAAAAAAAAAAAAAAAAAAAAAAAAAAAAAAAAAAAAAAAAAAAAAAAAAAAAAAAAAAAAAAAAAAAAAAAAAAAAAAAAAAAAAAAAAAAAAAAAAAAAAACTTACGAGGACGGGTTCAGGCATCTTAACTTACACTCTCTAGAAAGACGAGGAGTGTGGGGTGATCTAATAGAGTTGTGCAAGTGGATCAAAGGCTTTAACAAGGATGATACTAGCAAGGTCATCATATTAAGACAACAAGGTAGGACTTACTGTAATGGCTTTAGATTAAACAAATTAATATTAAAGAAGGAAATAGGCAAGCACTGGTTTACCAATAGAGTGGTCAACGGATGGAATAGACTTAGTAAACATGTAGTGAACGCTGAAACTATCAGTTGTTTTAAGACAAGGTTAGATAATTTTATGGGTAGGGATGAGAGGTGATAATGGGCATGGAACTGACTAGTGCAGCAGGCCTTGTGGTCTCTTGCAGTCTCCTTTATTCTTATGTTCTTGTGTTCATGGGAACCTGCATCATTCTTCAGCGAACAGGGGCACCTTTACTCTTTCCTTTGATTCATAAGAACATAAGAATGGAGGTGACTGCAAGAGACCATAAAGCCTACACCAGGCAGTTCCAAGTCCCGTAATACCACCTCACATCCCTATCCACAAATTTATGGATAATTATCAATCTTCTTTTAAAACGACTCATTATTTCAGCGGTCACTACATTATTACTAAATCTATTCAATTCGTTGACCAATCTGTGGGTAAACCACTTCTTCCCTATTTTCTTCTTAAAATTAGATTTGTCCAACTTAGATCCACTACCACGATTCCTGCCCTATTGTTTTAATATGATGACCTTACCCACATCATCCTTGTTAATGCCCTTGACCCATTGATACCTCTATTAGATCACCCCGCACTATTCACCATGAGTGAAAGTTAAGGTCCATAAGCCTGTGTTGGTAGAGTAGATTTCTAAGTCATTGTATCATTTTGGCCATTCCCCTCTGCCCACGTCCCACAAAATATGTCTTTTCTTTGTCGTCCACACCGTCAGTATGAAGTGTCTTTGTGTCAACCACTCTGGGCACCGAAAAGAGAGGGAGAGGGAGCCTAGCATACCTGGTTGAGTTACATGCCAGGGCAGGACCACCAGCCCAATTAGAAAATATATGGACCATCTCATTTTTGAGTAGTGATAAACAAGATTAGATAACAAGCAGTTTGGTTTGAAACATGTATTAAAAATAGAAATGATATAGGATAGTAGGTAACTAGCTTATTTCGTACTACATTTTCAACAAATTTGAAAATATTTTCATTAACCTGTGGTTTAGTGAACGTCTTGTAGGCCAGAAAACAAAGTCATCGTAGACTGATAGTTGAAAACTACCTTAGGATATCCAAATGCCATTCTATCCCGCATCAGACGGCGTCCTCTCTACGTATCCAAGGGTTGGTTACTAAACTTGAGTGTGCGTTCAATTTCAAAAGAGATAAAGCAAAGAAAACAAAAGTATTGAGCTAAGGGCTGCCTTTGGCTGAGTTTCTCGAGGTGAGCAAAGAAAAGGAGAGGAGTATTTTGTGGAGCTAAAGTAGGTCAGACTTATACGATTATAGTGTGAATTTCTAATTTTAACCAAATACTTGAGCTAATGTTGCAAGTGTTCGCAAAATCATGTGTACTTTTTACGGACGCCAAATAATTGTCATATATCTTTGGAAAGCTGTTTTGAATGAGACGTGATTTTGTGGTAGTATGGGATGTTTCAAGGAGCAATCCCTTCAAATACGATTTAATTTGTCTACACCAGACATCGTACTATGACTGGTCCACAATTCATTGGTTGGAATCGGCTTGACGTCACGACCCCCCTGTCAAGAGGCTAGGATACCGGGGCCCTTACTATTGCTACTACTTCCTCTACTACTTCCAGATGTTTGTGTCGAGGCAAGGATATAAGCTTCCGGCACTCATGCTCTTATATTGCTGAGAACACGCAACAGCTTAGTTCTGTCATAATTGCAAGGATACACGCAGGAACTTTGTAAGTGGTGAGAGTAGGGAAACCAAATACAAAAGTAAACTAGTACTCCTAGTCTTTCATTTTTACAACCGAACACAATATCGTGATTCAGCTTTGATTTGTATGCAGTATTTTTTCATTTTTTCATATTTTCTAGTGATGTATTTGTTCTGCCTTATATTCATTGTATATAATTATGTTCTGCCTTATATTCGTTGCTTATATGCACACGCCAGAAGCAAAACACTTTTCTGCAAATAAAGACATACACACCACTTGAACAACAACATGTTTACAAACGCAAACTTATGCGCCTACTTTTGCAATTGAAATCCCTATTTCATTCTCACCCTGCTTCATATACTATCACGATTCAGTTCACTTTTCAAGAAAAAACAAAATCTGTCCTCCTACCTACCTACCTCTGCTACTACTAAGTTTCCAAATCCCTCCCCACTTTGTTGATAAGTTGAATCAGTGTGAGCCCTCCTTCACCAGCAGTAGCGCCAATTACTCGGTCTCACAGGCAGTAGCGCACCCCACAACCACCCTTACAAACGCACAAAACACCGATCCCATGAAAGCGGGTGGACTTACCTAAATAAAAAAAAAAAATCTGGCGCGGGTCAAACTCTGTCAGTGTTCTTTTCTTAATAAACAGTTATAAAGTTCCATAGTACCACCTGTCTTGTGTGTGTGTGTGTGTGTGTGTGTGTGTGTGTGTGTGTGTGTGTGTGTGTGTGTGTGTGTGCGTTTTTTCTGTTACATATGAAATTTTCTGTTTCAGATTGTGCTTGCGATCGTGGTTGCAAGCTGTATGATGGTAGAGGGAAACATTGTGGCGTGGCCGAACGTCATGACTGACTTCATCCAGGCCAATCATAACAACAATACTGCCAATATCTCCGATCCTTCGTCCCCTTTGCTGACGGACTACGAAACAGGCTGGCTCGGTAATCATTTGTGTAATTCACGTGGAAACATTGATTGAAGCTCTCTGGAACGTCATAACCCCCTTGCCTCCAAGAGAGTACCACGGAGAAGAACAGAATAGCCTCGGGATGGGCGCAGCCAGGATAGGGCGTCACTTGGATGAGTGAAATACCCTACATGGGTTGATAGTCTCCTGGGACTTTATTCCCACCAGGAAGAGCAAAAGTGCAAATATTATCTGACCTTTTGATCCCAATAAGGTTTTGTTCTTTTCAATACATTTTTCGTTGTTATTTTTTGCATCAAATATCTGAGGCGTGCTGGTACCCGAGAGGCTAGCTGGCGTTGGCAGGTCATCAGAAACAGCGAAGGATCTGAAGTAGAAAAAGAAAAGTGTTGCGTTCTTTCTGGGGATAACCTTATTGTGTTGTTTTCAACGATGCGTGTCTCTCTGGCAAGTTAGTTTTGATCTCGCCTGATGCCACTTGGAACCGGGTTCCCTCCCAACAGTTTCTGGCAAATCCTGCTTGCTTTGGTAGCCCAAGCACACGGAACAAAGACGGGGGATTCGTACACAGAGACTCTATGGCTGAAACTCCTCCTTATCCCTCAGTGATGAACAATGGTTTGCTTTTGGTGTAGGAGGCGGCCTTGAGATTGACTCTCTCTGTCTGCCTCTCCCTCCCTCCTCTCTCTTTCTGTCTGTTTCTGCCTCTTATTGTCAGCACAAATAGATTCCATAATATTTTCTAAACTTAATCAATTGCATATTATTTTGAATCCTCCCACGCTCTCTGTCTGTCTGTATCTCTCTCTCTCTCTTTTCCGTATGGGACATTGACTGGACGTTTAACTTAAGGATAGAGGAGACTGAAAAAGACCATAACGCTTTCACTAGGCAATTCCATATCCATTACCACACGTCCTTCTTATCTCATGTAATTTCATGAGGAGGAATGGGCGGGGGGTGGGGGGTGGGGTAGTATGTGTGAGTAAATTTTGACGCAGCCCGAAGGGATTTCTCCCCGTCCTCTCCTTATATGCAAGGGGGGACGGAGAGGGGGGGGGTCGCCGATTAAATGAAGCGGCCTTGCTGTGGATGTGCTGTGTCTTGCGACACTGCTTCTGACCCAGGGCGGTGGGCAAGGTGCAGGGATGACCCGTCATCCAGGAGGTGCTCAGATGAGAGGGAGGGTGGGAGGGGTGTGGAGTGTATTTAGGGATGAAATGGGTGGGAGTGTTTTTATGCCTTTCCCTTTTTGGCTACCTCCCTTGAAAGGGGGAAAAAGCCTTGGTATATGTATGTATGTATGTATGATATAATCTTAAAGTTACCAACCAATTATTTCAGCGCTCGCTACATGGTTATTAAGTCTATTCTCTTCTTTTAACCACCTTGTTGGTAAACAAGCTCTTGACTACTTCCTTCTGTTCATTACAACATTTTTGACCCAAGTGAAATTTTTCTTTTCCAGCCTCCCTACCTTCATTCTCGACCATTCCCTTCGTCCTATTCTCTGGGACGATCATCAGCATAGTGGGACTCAAGGGCTCCACGACCATTGGCCTCGTATTGGCCATTGTCGCCTGGTTGCTGATGGGCCTCACTTCGTCTAAAGCTGCGCTCTTCGTAGGCCAGGCCATTTCCGGCGCGGCTTTTGCCTTCATTGGGACGGTGACGCAACCCCTGGTGAGCGAGCTGGTGTCTCCCGAGATCCGAGGAGCAACTGCAAGTCTTCCAAAGGTCTTTTCCATCCTTGGAACTCTGGAGATCAACGTAGCCAACATTTTTCTACCCTGGTACCACACAACACTTCTCTGTGCTGCACCATTATTCATTTTCTTATTTTCCCTCTTATTCGTGCCGGAGGTATGTGACCTGTTTTTATGTATACGTTTGTCTGTGTATATACTGTGTAACGATTGCCATCGTCTTGGATTACTTGTTAGATTTATGATCGTCGCTTATTACCCTCCCGGATGAGAGCTCCATAACTTGTATTATTCGATGTATGAGTAATGTTTTGACTTTATATATATACCACATACATACTCCCACTTCTCGCTCAAATGAGACATTGACTGACTGAAGTAGTGATGCCTTACAAGTTCTGAGTGGGGCTCGATCTCATTCCCGGTGAATGTGTGTGTGGCGGTGGTGTAACGGATATGATTGCATTTCTTTGAATTAAGTTTCAACTTCTACGTCTGATTTCATTAATCAATTTTATCTAGGGACTCCTACAGTAATTCAGAATCTTCATCACTTTTCACATTTTGCATTGCATGCAAGTAGTTTAACGTAGTTGTCTATACTTTCCAGATCCGTATAATTCCAAAAAAACACCCTTACTTGTTGGCAAAAAGTTCTCGCACGTCTGCCTATCTACAAAAATGTTACCCACACATCCTCTCTTTCTACACTGTTCTATCCGTTACTCTGTTTGTTCCTCTTCTAAGCCTTTCAATTAACATCCTCCCTTATGCCTTTCCAACAACACTCAACAGACTGATCCCTCTAAAGCTACTGAATTCGTATTTGTCCCCTTTCCCCTTGAAAAACAGAACTAGACTAAAATCACTTCAGTCCTCCGGCACACATTAAACGTCCTCACTAGCCAGTCCATCATAACAGTTCCCATCTTTGTCAGACATTCCACATCATACCCATCCGACCCATCCGACCCAGGCGCTTTAACAGGTTTCATCTCTTTCAATGTTCTTTGTATCTAATTGTTTCTATACCACTTTAATTCTATCTTCCATCAGTCATTTTCCTAAAAATTCTCACCGCCACACTCAATCCTTTGCTAACCTCCTCCACAGTCAACAATTCTCTATAATAATTTCCCCATAACATCTTTGCTTCCATTAACACCTGTCCATCTGTAACCACCACTCTCATCACTTCCTTCTAAAAGACATTTTTATTCTTTTTACGACCCCATCACACCCCCTACTTCAATTTACATCTGTCCTTCTTTTTGCCTCTCTCATCTTGTGTTCTTGCTATTTCTTTCTTCTTTTTGTATTCGCTGCCACACTTTTTGTTTCCTTATCGGCAATTTTTTGGAATGAATGTGTCCCAATCTTAGATGTGAAATATCTTTACTGATAATGACAATATGAATGGTAATATGATAATTGGACCACCCGATATAGCTGGTAGTTCATCTCATAATGTGCGTGTTAACGAAATGCCTCCGGGAGGTATACTTAGTGTGCGAGCGATATGGCACGATCTGTTGAGTCATATCTTGTTATGCTTACATCAGCTATGCAATTCGACAATATCTTTGTGAAAAAAGGAGGCTATGATTACTTTCTATTTCCAAAAGGTTACATGTCTGGTGCATCTACATTGTAACGTACTAACACATGGATATCACATTTACATATAAATATATAGGTCCAAGGAAATAGGGGGACGTAGGATACACCCTCCCATCCTCCTCATCCTCCTCATCCCACATACTATAATATCTTTGCGCATAGACGGTCACTCAGAAAAGGAGAGAATTAAGAGTATATAATTTCGAAATAAGTGTCGATGGGGAATACTTAAAAAGCCATAGATGGTGAAAAAAATATAGGGAAGAAAGTTCTAGAGCCTCCTAGTGGAAAGAAAGACAAAGCTTTGTGGTTGGCGCTTGTGTAAGTGCACAAGAATTGGATGGAACATTTCAGAAAATCTAGTGCTACGTAGTCTCTTCAAGAGGAGATGCATGCAGTTATTTATTATAGTTGGACCAAGATTGAACTCATACATGTCGGAGACGATCCAGATCTTCCCATCTTCCATAAAACAACCTACCTGCAAATATCTCAATTCAGTAGTCTTCAGAAGAAGCAGTTTAAAACTAGAGATTGATCAACAAAGAACCACTGGTATCTACAGTCATGCAGTCAGTGTGGGAATCCTTGTGGAAACATCCTCACATCTCCCAAAGGATAGAATCACACGATGACAGCATCTTCAGATTCCTGAAGGCCAAGATCGACGGATATGGCAACAAAGCCCCCAGAGGGAGGGACTGAAAATATCTGGTGGTTTCAGCACATAACCAACAATGAGCTTAGAGAGTGCACTCAACAACCACCCATCTTTCGTCTTGCCGCAGTGCGAAAAGTTTGATGGTATGGCCATATCTTGTGTATCCCTTCAGAATACCCACGCCACACGATCTTGGACTTTGACTCTTATCGAACAGATTGAAGATGACTGACCAGGAGGGGCTCCCCTTCCCCTTTGGCTTTATTTCGTATCTCGGGACCTCAAGAAGTGTAACAAAATTCTGGATCAAGATCAACAACAAAATAAGTCCAGATGGGTGGTGTGGGTGAAAATGGTTGGCTCTACGCGTCCATATGTGCAAGATGATAATGATAACGTTAAAAATCTTATGTTCTTTTCCTCTTTCACTTTCGTAAATTTTAATTTCCCACTGAAGACTTTAGTGATGGCCCCTACGTAATTCTACCCATGTCCAATACTTTACTTTTTCATAGATAATTACTTTCTGTGCATAACTTGCTAATAGATTGTTGGGGTCTTCCTGAAACAACTTGTAATCCTTGTTTTCTACTCCCTTAATGAATTTGGCGTCAAGTAGTACATACCAATGGCGTGTCATGCAGGGGTCTCACATGGGCGCGCATTGGGATTATGCCCGGGCGCGGCACTTTTAGGTGGGCAGCAATACTAGCCTGGACTTGCTGCCCATTAAGCTGACAAAATAATGATAATGAAAGAGAGGCCAAAGAAGCCTCGCATATTTTACCGTGATCAATAATTTTTGTGTTAAATCAACAAAATATGAAAAAAGAAAATCGCTTATCACAACCACATTGCAGTCTGAGGAATGTTTTTTCTATTATTCACGAAAAAATTCTACTCTTTGATTTTTACTAAATTATACAGCACACAAACACTCAGCAAATGTATATTTCATTATGTACAGTAACCCTGTATCCTATAATCACGTTACATAAATTAGGGTCATAGGCAGTAAGGGATGGTGGAGGTGGAAAGTGGAGATGGGGGGAGGGGCGTCACTGAGAACTCTACCCCGGGGCGGCACTTAGGCGTGTAAAGACTCTGTTGTCATGTCAGTACACCTTATGTTGTCCGGTGTGAAGCATGGACACTAAATGCTAACTTGAAGAAGTCTCTCAACATTCTTAGTATCATATGCCTTCGGCGAATCGTGGGATAACTCTTAAATGACTGTATCGAATTGCTTCGTAAAATTCAGTAAAGATATACTAGAAAGAAATTACTCTCGTAGGGCCCTGTATCTATTTTTCATATATCACCCTCAGCTTTCAATTCTTTTATGGGTTTAGTTTGATCTACATAGTAGCTGAGACTATTCCATGAGTTGATGCATTTGCATGGAAAACTGTGTACTGATGTCTTTCAGGCGCGTCGTCTTTTTCTAATATATTCCAAGACCTCGTGATGCCCCTCTTCCCCAGATCAAGAGTTCTTTGTCAGTTTTGTCCAATCCCTTCACTGACCTGAACAATGGGACCTTGTCATCTTTTTCTCTTCTTTATTTTCATGATGGCAGCCTCATTGCTGCTTGTATGATTTATCTGTTAGGCTGGGGATCAAATCGTTTGCTGCTCTTTGTATTTTTTCAATCTTGATCACATCTTTCATTTCATGTGGAGACTACAACATCGCTGCACATTCTAAACCCACTTCTCTCTCTCTCTCTCTCTCTCTCTCTCTGTATGTGTGTGTGTGTGTGTGTGTGTGTGTGTGTGTGTGTGTGTGTGTGTGTGTGTGTGTGTGTGTGTGTGTGTGTGTGTGTGTGTGTGTGTGAAGACAGACATTGAGATACATACACCCAGTTCAGGATGTTTCTATTTCTAGTCCCCGTACTGGCTTATGAAGAAAGAGCGAAAGGAGGCTGCTGTCTCCGCTCTCAAGCTTCTCAATCCTTCTAGTAAGAGTGTCGAAGAAAAAATTCAGGAAGTAAAACAGTGTGTCAATTTGGAAGGTAAAAAAACAGGAATTATAGAAGAGGTAAGAATACACACACACACACACACACACACACACACACACACACACACACACACACACACACACACACACACACACACACACACACACACACACACACACACACACACACACACACACACACACACACACACACACACACACACACACACACACACACATATATATATATATATATATATATATATATACATATGTGTTGTCGTCCTAGATTGAATAATTAAGTCTTTTGTTACCGAAGAGATACCAGTGAGATGAGTTAAAGTACCTGAGGACGGCCAGAATACAAAGAAAATCGTCATCTGGGACGAAATGCTTCATGAAGACAGCCAGAGGGCCCAACTAAACAAAAAACACGAGTGAAGGACTCGGGCTCCTTATCATTTCAGTAGGATATATGTACATAATGATATATAAGAGTTAGAGTGATTTATTTCAGTGCAATTTTCGCAGAGAACAAACACGTATGCGTGCTTTGGCGACTAAAACTGGGCGTCCAGTGAGAAGATCACCTCTTCTACGCCCGTCCCCCTCACACCGCATCGGCTCTCTCAAATCCAACTGGAGGTGCAGCTCCGAGGGGCAGGCCCCCGATCTTTCACTATTTGTCACTACTTTTTCATACAATAAGAGTTACCAACGGTCAACTCCACTCTTCCTTCTCGATGAGAGAAACTAATCTTCCCTCTGGAAAAAAAAAGAAGGAAAATGATTGGGTCAAAGCATCTTAATGCAACAACCGATTAACTGACTCCTATGCCTTCTTGCAGATTAATATCCCGAAAGAATTTACCAGCATTTCCCTTAAATGGGTAGAGTTAGTAGAAAGGTTTTGATATCGTCAACAAATAATCCATAGTGCTCGCATAGCATCCATCTGCAATGTGTACTACACGAACTCCAGAACTTCTGTAACGATGGCTTGTACATTTCAGATGCACCAAATGGGTCACTCGAGCAATTACAAGCCTGTTATTCTGATGGCGACCATCTTCGTTTGTTATGGATCCTGCGGCTATAGCATCCTCTTGCCCTACTCCACCCTACTCTTCAGTCGGGCGGGAATGACCATTGACCCGCGCCTGTGCAGCACGATTTTGGGAGCTGTTCGACTCTTCGTCGTGATTATTGGAGCATTTTTCGTCGACCTCTGCGGGAGACGACCTCTCTACATCGGCTCTTCGATCTTGAGTGTTTTATCCTTGGTCTTGACTTTTGTTTCCTTGACCTTTCCCTTCATCCCCAAAGTGTTCGTGATGATCTCCTTAATGGGCTTCGTAATATTTTCATCCGGAGGAATTAACACAGTTCCTCCCATTCTGTTGGGGGAAGTGATTCCGTCAGCCGTGCAGTCAGTTGGCTGTTCTCTTTGCCTGATACTGGAAGCCATCATGTATTGTATCTTTTTCTTTGTTACCCCATTTCTGACATATGCCATTCCGCTCCAGTTTATCTTCCTCATTCCTGCTGCGACGAACCTCCTCGGGGCCTTTGTCGTTTGGAAGTGGCTTCCTGAAACCAAAGGACGATCACTTCTCGAAATCCAGCGAGCTTTCGAGTAGTATTCAAAGCAAAGGCAACGTCTTAAGACGTCTGTATAATCAGGTTTACGCAATTTATATTCATAGTACAGGGCAATCAAAGGTTGCATCAAGTTTATATTGCTCATTCGTAAGTATGAACTTCTGAACTTACCTCTAAAATGTAGTGATGGTTTTTAGTTATACTTGACCTTAGTGTTCAGCACCAACGCCCATATAGAAAGAATTCACTTTCCTTGTTGTTCACCATTGACTTACCCAAGATTTTTCAGGAAAATTTCAAAGTGGATTTTAATGCTCATAATATACCTCATTTTTTAATTATAGCGAATCTTGTGTAATGTAGAAATATTTTTCTGATCTGTGGTTTCCTAGAAAATTTGTGTGGACTCTGAAATGAGTGAAATGTATTTTTTTTTTTTGTCTTAACTTCATTTAGCTCTTCGATAAACTATATTTCGAGGCTCCTCTATGGCCTCATAAAATATCTTTCATTTATTTTTTTATCAATGATTCAAGGAAAAGTCAGACTAAACACAAATGGAACGAAATTTAACTTAAGTTTGTAGAAACAATTTAACCATCAACATCGTCAGTGAATTTCATAAACTTCCGCCGAGGATGTTGATTCATTTATTTATCTATTTATCATTTATTTATTTATTTATTCATTTATTTACTTATTTACTTATTTATTTATATATTTATTCATTTGTTTAATTATTCGCTTATTTACTCATTCTTTTATTTATTTATCTATTTATCTATATATCTATCAATTCAAATATTTATCTATTAATCAATTAATTAATTAATTAATCTATTTATTTATCTATGGGTCTAATTATCACCACATAGAGCTTAATAATCAACTCTGCACTTTTGCAACCATCCTAGCATTAAATCCCGATGCATTGCTAGCCATGTTTCTGGCACTAACGCACTGCTTCCTGAATTTAAGGTCTGGCCTCACTAATACTCCTAAGACCATTTCACATTCTGTTTTCTTTAATATGGCGATGTCTAAGCTATGCTTGTTAGCTGGGTTGTGCAGTCCTGCGTTTGATACACTGCATTTTGAGATATTGATGTTCATTTGTCATTTCTCCTACCATGAAAAAAAAAATCCCTTGCAGAATCCCAGTGTCTTTCCCCGACCTAAAATGGCGTCCCATTTTATTGTTATCTGCAAGCTTTATAGATTTGTTTACACATTCATAGTCTTATTTTTCATATAAGATTGTATTATTTTTTTTTTGCAACTGTTAATTTGATAAAACAACAAATATGTTTCTTATAGAATACAAAATATCATATTCTTATTCTTTATTTAATAGCAAAAATGGAAAAATAAAAATGCACAAAATCATTCATACTGGTGTTTTCTTATTATCTTAATGTCACTCCCTGGTGATAATCAGTTCAATTATCATTCACAAAACCTACCAACTAGTAAATGTATAAACACAGCACCCACTTTCCATGCTCGCCTCACTTGCTCATAGCAACGAAATCTCCAACACTAGCATCTGATGTTCATTGAGAGAACTTCTAATCGTTA
>NC_134788.1:14675062-14677562 GCF_046742065.1 Oratosquilla oratoria | reverse complement strand
CTTTCTTGGTGTTCTTGACAATATTCTCCCTATCAAAAACAGCCTGGTGATATTGGAGGTGATGTTGTTTGATTGCTTCTTGTTGTAAATATAAGGACAACCGTCTGCTTAGTTGGCACGTGGGATTACGGGGTGCGCAGTCCCCAGAAGTACAACGGTATTCATACATAACATTAGTTTTCGATAATATGCCAAACAGATTGTTTTTCATGACCAGTGTTGTCGTAGAAAATTGTTACACTTAATCTATCGTAATCACCCATTGGTCTACAATTTCTATGTATGATTTATTTTATCTGTTTCTCATCTTGTCGGTAAGAGCTACAAGGGGTATTCTGATAGAATACACTGACGGTATTAGCTAATTCCAACGTTCTCACAGCAACTTTGCGTTCTAGTAAGTCCTTAGTCACACTGTCAAAGTCTTGGTTGGAGTAACCATTATTCAAAAACATCTGGCGTAGAAAAGTAAGCTCTAAATGTAAATGGGGCATGTGCCAGGAGGAACAAGTAGAAATTGCCCGCCGAACATATGCCCTAATGACTCCTTTCTTATAATTATTGGAACATTCACCAAGGTCATTAATGCATTTACCACTATCGGTGGGTTTGCGGTACACCTTAGTTTTGAAGTTATCAGAAGTCGCTTCCACCAAAGCATCGAGGAAAGGAATCTTACTGTTAACATTGAGCTCTGTTGAGAATTGTAACCCAGAAATGGCTTGGAAATTAGACCTGAGTTCTTTAAGCATATACACGTCAAAAAACACAAAGATGTCGTCAACATACCTAAGATATAAATGCGGTTTCGTGGTTAGGAATTGCAAGACTTCATTTTCTACATAGAACATGAAAGCTTGAGCATAAAGTACTCCCAAAGGAGAGCCCATGGTGATACCATCTATCTGGACAAAGAGTTTGCCTTGAGGGCTGTACGTTCAAAATCCCATAAATCAAAATCCCATTGTTCATAATCCCACACATAATGATCAAAATCCCACACATTTAAACATTCCAGGATGTTTGAGGGCTTTAGTAGTGCAAGCAAGAAACATCTCCTTCAGGATGGTTTTTATGCATTTTGGGTGGTGTTGGTGGTAGTACCGGGTGATGGTAAACATAGTCCAGAATTATTCAGTTGTTCTTAACACTGGAATGTTAGTGAATAAACTATGGGCGTCGAGGGAAGCCATTATGCCCACGGGGTTGTTACTCCTTAGTGCATCAATGAGCTCAACTGTAGACCTGAGAGAATATGTGGTAAGAATAAAAGGGGTAATTACATTATTCAGACACTTAGACAAGGAGTAGGTGGGGGTGGGGGGTCTGAGAGATAATGAACCTCACAGGGTACCCAACCTTATGGGTCTTAACATTATCATAGGAATAACCAGGGGCAAAAACACCAGTAATGAGATCAAATTCTAGGTCACCATTAACAGCATTCACAGCACTAATCAGGGAATTAACCTTAGATTTAAGTTGACAGGTAGGGTTGCGGGTAATTGGCCTGAACAATCCTGCAAGATTTCAGTACATTTAGAAAAATAGGAGTCGCGGTCAAGAGTGACGTAAGACAAGGCTTTATCAGCTCTACGCATGACGATGTTTTTGTTATCGCGGAGTTGCTGGGCGGCTTGGCCCAAGCAGGAAGTGAGGAGCCCAGGTGAATACCGGTGTCGGGTTTTTGTACTTTCAGCCTGGAGTTGCTCCTGGAGGTCAGGGTCGACGGAGATTTTTCCTTCACACTCTAACCTACACAACCTGTCATGCAAAAGAGTAATTTGCATTTTCTTATTAACAAGGTTGATGTATATATATACATATATATATATATATATATATATATGTATATATATATATATATATATGTATGTATATATATATATATATATATATATATATATATACATATATATATATATATATATATATATATTGAAATATGTATGACAGAACGAGTGGAAAGGGTGGTGAGGTAAACGAAAAAAAGTAAGTTTTATTACTAATGTTTCGTCCTTACCGGACTTCCTCAGAGTATGTACTAAGAAATATATTTATAGCTTATATACTTCACTTTCCTTAACCCATTCAACTCCGATGACAAGATGTCTTGTCATTTGGTCAAATAAAACAAAAAATCATAAAACACCAAAATGTTTGATCAAACACCAGAAAAATATGACGTCAGTCCTCGCTTCGCTGCGAGCGAAGCGAGGATTGACGTCATATTTTTCTGGTGTTTGATCAAACATTTTGGTGTTTTATGATTTTTTGTTTTATTTGACCAAATGACAAGACATCTTGTCATCGGAGTTGAATGGGTTAACCAGTTCCTCCCCTATCTCCGTCCTTCCTTCGCTCCGCTTCACATCGAACAAAGTCGCTAGTCAACTTTAATACTTTAATAAATCCTTCTCTATGATTATTGCAAGGTTTTGAAGCGATGTACGCTGCTTCGATTATTTTTCTTTCTTGTTTTCTTAGCCCTTTGTGGAGT
>NC_134788.1:14665062-14670062 GCF_046742065.1 Oratosquilla oratoria | reverse complement strand
GGGATTTACGCTATTAACCAACCTGAAGCTCACTTATCTGTGTGTCGACCTAGACAAAGCTTGTGTACCCTGTGGATTGGCAGTACAGTCATCAGAGACAGAATATATCCCATATAGAAATAGCGGATGAGATTGTGTGGGGAAGTGACGTGTTAAGGTGGAACTACACATAATTAAAGGCAGTCAGGTAAAAATGAACAATAAAACGGAATGGGAATCCAATTCGGGAGAGGAAGAAGAGACGAGAGCGAGGATGGAAGATAGACATGAATGGGAATCTAACCCAGGAGGAGCTGTTCTATTGGCCAAATTTAAAGGTAGATGTATGTAATTTTGTAAAGAAATGCATTACTTGTCAGAGGTTCAAGGGTACACAAGGGTTGTCACAGCAATACAAAGAGGTTCCCCTTGCTACAAAGGCAATGGAGAGAATAGGCATAGACCTAACAGATATGGTGTCCGGGACGCAGAGGTATAGGTATATTATGACAATAATCGATCACTACAGTAGGTTCGTTAGGTTCTTCCCATTGAGAACAAAACACCACCAACACATACTACACTCCCTAACCCAGTTCTTCGCAGACTACAGCACCCCAGAGAGCATCATAACAGATAATGGAGCAGAATTCACCAACACGGCTTACAAGAAGTTGTGTGGAGAAAAGCAAATCACCCTGCTCTACACTACCCCAGACCATCCCCAAGCGAATGGAATGGTGGAGCGGATGCATCGAACATTGAATAACATTGAAGACGGATCATCGAAGAATACTGAAGAGAATCAATTGGAACAATCCGCCCAGTTGGCGCCATATCTAGTGATTTAAGGTGCTAAGATGACAGTAGTTAACTGCAATAGGAAATGTAGGGATCATATCGTGCCAGTAATGTCCAAAGAAAAACGAATGCTCGTGCAAATTAATGCAAAGATGCCCTCAATGTTCCTATATATTGGACCATAAAGCTTAAATGTAACCCACCTATACTTTTATACATGTGTAAGGTTGAGATGTCCTAGGATTAAGGATGCATATATTTCATATGTTGTAAAAGGAAATTTCAGCAACAGCCAGGTGAAGGAACTAAATGTCAACTTAGGGGGAGGATAAAGAAGTCAATATTAGCCTAGGAGAGGGACTACAAACGATGGTTAGCGAGCACTTTCATTCGGAGTAGTATTGGAAAATGGGGAAATTCTTTAGCTCGAGTTGGTCATGAACCCAACTCAATTCACAATTGCCCGCTTGACAGGGGTGTAGGACTTCAGGACCTGGTGGACAATCGCCGATTGCCCAGAGGTGAGCCCACAGAAGGGGAAGTAGTGTGCCACCCATGGGGCGAATCCACAAGAGAGAGTCGTGGCTTAGCTCGGTCGTAGCGGCTATGCATGTCCAGTCAAGTAGTATGTAAGAGGTCAATTGGGGAATCCAGCCAATACGAAGACTGATGGAAAAGTCCACGGAGACATCCACAGTAAATTGGTGTACCCCCGGGTCACCTGAGATTCGTACACCTACGAGTGTGCTGAGGAGAGAGTGCCTCGTCAAGCTATCAAAAGGATAATCGCTCTCTGATGCAGGATGGATTTTTTTTTCTTTTGCAGAGGGATTTGGACCACACCAAATAGAATCCTTCACGTGATGTTGCGGAATTTTTCTTACGGGGGGGCGTAGAGCCATGTAAGGACAGGAATTTTGAAGGGATATTATTTTTGGAATTTCGTTTTATTTATCTATTTATTTATTTGAGTGTTGATTTGAGAGACTGGGTATTATGGACGTCGTAACGGTTTTACTCAACCAAGAAGCAAAGTAGAAAATAGAGCCTTAATAGACCATGAATTTATTCTATTCTATGTCTGCCTATCAAGATGTGTTGGCAAAGAGCCTTACTATAATCATTGAAGAAGAACATACAATAGGAGATAGCTACAAATATATTTCAGCTGATTTTGGTTAAACTGAGTTTCGACGCGACATTAGAATGTTCTCGAACATAGCGCGGGCACCGTAGCTCCGCCCACCCGTGACGTCACTAAACGTTCGGACAGAGGCGTAAGCTAAGGCCATTAATTTTAAGAGTAATAGGAAAAATTCCCAACTTTCAGTTCAGGATTCCACTAGAGAAATAGTGTAGGGAGAGATTGTAGCAGCTAGGGGCTCTGTTGAGAAGCGAAATGAAGTTTTACGAAATAATACAACAGGGAGGTTAGTAGTTTACCCATAGATACGAACACATAGCCGTCTCGTTCTCTTTGTGCGCAGCTAAAATTTTAATCTGATGCCAAAAATGATTCCGATAACAGGTATGAACACGTTCTGTAAGATTAATGAAAACAAATGTCAATATGTGAGTTAAATGATATAGTGCAGATATAGTAGGTAGATAGTTATTATTATTATTAAGTTTTGAATCTGATGCCAAAAATGATTCCGATAACAGATATGGAAAAAGGGGTTTAAGGGAGTGTACTTCACAAACACTTTGCGTATATACATTTAACATTAGCTATGAGAGTGTAATCCTTAGAGTACAATTCCGTCTGTGATCGTTCTCTAATAAGAATACGGGGTTGAAGGTAGACACAGTGCTTGAAGGTAGACACAATATTATAAGTAGACTTATACAGTGACCGGAAGGTTGGAGCGTAAATAACTACGTTTTTCCACGTGCCTGTGACCTTACTTATGATGCCCATAAGAAAGAAAAAACTGTTATTAAATGTCTCGCATACCCATATATTTTTCATATTGTAAGGATCAATAGATTGTCTAGTTGGAGAAAACCACAATATACTTTTGTATTTCCTTACTATATTTTTGCTTCAGTGTAATAATTAACACATAGCAGACCTTCGCTTATTTTCTTTTACTACCCCCACATTATTGGTGGCCCCACATTATTGGTGGCTTATATTCTTTTACTACCCCCACTTGGGCATAGGCCTTTTCGCTACCCAGGACCAACCCCGAACGACCTGAGGAAAGGGGACGGAGTCAGACGTGAATAACAAGGAGCAGTTTCCATTTATGGTCAGATATATCCATATAGACGATTGGGTGGTGGCAGCGTATACCTTGATTTTTTTTATTTCCCAAATCGTTCTTATGTGGGTATCTCTGATCACTCCCATTGGAGGTGCTCTTGGTTAAACACATCCTAAATCAATCGACGGCACCACACCCTCATGCATAAAATGAGAAGACGGGGAGAAATCCCTTCGGGCTGCGTCAATTTATTTCTCATACATACTCCCTCATCCCCAATACCCCACCCACTCCCCCTCACACATCACGGCATCATCCATACACAACCCTTCTCCATTCATCCCTATCTTCTGTCCTCTCCCGTCTTTCCTCAACAGACATTCCTCTCTTTCGCAATGCCCCTGTTATCCCATCCATCCATCTCATCCTAGGTCGCCCCCTCATGTTCATTCCTTCCACCTCTGCCTTCCACACCTCTTCTATTAATCTTTCTTCACTCATTCTTTCCATGTGTCCAAACCATCCTAATACTCTTTCATCAAACCCTATCTCCCAGCTCCCTTTCCACCCCCGTTCTCCTCCTCACCTCCTCGTTTCTCACTCTATTTAGCCTAGTAAACCCTATCATACTTCTCAGACATTTCATCTCAAACACATTCAAACTCTTTTTCTCTTCCTCACTCAAGATCCATGTTTCTGCTCCGTACATTTCTGTTGGCACAATCACTCCTTCATATAACCTCCTCTTAGCATCCATTCCCAGATGTCTATTTCTCATTACACTCTTTAATCCTCCAAGGCATTTACTCGCTTCTCTCAATCTACATTCTACTTCCACCCCCACTTCTCCTTTTCCTACCACATTCGCACCCAAATATCTAAAACTATCCACTTCCTCCAGTCTATCTCCCTTAATACTCAATTCCAGTCTGCTGCCACTTTCTCCCCTCGTAAATTTCGTCACCTTACTTTTGCCCACATTTATCTTCAGCTTCCTTCTTTCACACACCTTCCCAAACTCTGTCACTAACTTCCTCAATCCCTCCTCTGATCCTGCTACAAGCGCAAAGTCGTCGGCAAACAACTCCATTTTCTTTAACCATCTCCAACCCCTGACCCACTACCCTTGCATTCACCTCTCGCACCACCACATCCATATATAGATTAAACAGCCAGGGTGACATAACACATCCTTGACCAAGGCCGACCTTTACCTCAAACCATTCACTCTCTCCATTTCTAATCCTAACACATGCTCTACTACTCTCGTAAAAGCTCTTGCCTGCTCGTAACAGCTTTCCTTCTATCCCATATATCTGCAATACCTCTTACAGTGCCTTTCTATCTACCCTGGCATAAGCCTTTTCCTGATCCATAAAAGCCCAAAAAACCATCTTTTCCTTTTCCTATAGCTTCCTCACATATCTGTCTTACCACAAACATCTGATCTAAACAACCCTTACCTGTCCTAAAACCACATTGTTCCTCACCAATTACTCCCTCTGTTCCTCTCCTAATCCTCTCAATCAAGACCCTCCCATACGCCTTCCCAACTACACTTAACAAGCTGATCCCTCTGAAACTACTATACTCACACTTTTCCCCCTTTTCCTTGTAAAGCGGAACTATACAGGCACTCTTCCAGTCTTCCGGCACTCTACCCTCTCTTAAACAAACATTAAATAACCTCACCAGCCAGTCCACCATAACTGTATCTTCTTTTTTCAGACATTCTGCTTGGCATCCATCCAGACCAGGTGCCTTATCTGCTCTCATCATCTTAACAACTGCTTTCACTTCATCTTTCCCTATTTCCCTATTTCTCCTCCATTTTCCTACAGGCCATTTGTTCGGTGCGATATCCGATTGCCTTTCTTTCACGATATTGATCCGTACATGATATTGACTGTATATTATTCTGTAGTCTTTATTTTAAAGGATTTTAGTTGGATCTTTACGTCTCTGCTGTTCTCGCAAAAGTTACTGTGAAGCAAATAGATATTTTGACAT
>NC_134788.1:14632562-14662562 GCF_046742065.1 Oratosquilla oratoria | reverse complement strand
TAAAACACCAAAATGTTTGATCAAACATCAGAAAAATATGACGTCAGTTCTCGCCTCCAAGGCAGACTCGTTTTCCTTATGACTTAACCGTCCTCTCGCTCCCAACTCCTCACTCAACGGCCTAGAATAATTTGTCCCGCAAACAGCCTCGCCAGTTGTACCTTGGACACACCAAAAACATGATGTGCATAGAGTCAGCTCCGGGTGTAAGAAGACAGGTAAGAAGGATCTTAAAGAAAAAAAAAAAAAAAAAAAAAAAAATCGTGAAGATCATTTTCTCGGTACGATATCCGATTGCCTTTCTTTAACAATACTGATCTGTACATGGTAGTGACTGTATATTAGTCTGTAGTCTTTATTCTAAAGGGTTTTAGTTGCATTCCTACGTGTCTGCTGTTAACCTCCTTGTGAATGTGGTAAATGGTAAGGTTTATGTACTAACCTAAAACCTAGCTCAATCATAGGTAGCTGTGAAACCAACATTTTGAGATTTTTAGTGAAACTGAAAACACTGTGTAACACTTTAACATTTACAGTGGGTGCCTGCTTGGGCGTGAATGTACTTGCACACCGTAGCGACAATTCCGTCGTTTATGGGATTTATTTCCCAAACGCCACTTTTCCTTCTACACAAACGTTTACTTGCGTCAGAGGGAGAGATGGTGAAAGCAAAGTGATGCGTTAAGAGTTGGATGATAGTCTGACCTGACACGACGCTCGAAGGGATGGGTCACTCCAATTGGGTCGCGTCTGGTTAAAGCGTGAGAGCAAAGACCTTCCCTTACGGGAGAGGTGAAATGCCTCCGCATTACGCTAACATTACAAATATAATATCGTGGCACCATGAAGGGAGAGGGGGGGGGGGGAAGAAGAGATGGAAATGACGGAAGGAAGGGAGAGACATCAAGGTTGCCGGGGTTCCGGCATGCAGGCAATTGTTAGAGGGGGTTTACACGGTCTAACGGTGGTCGTCGAGCGCGGTTCGACAGACACGAGTTTAAAGTGATGTGTGAACGTATGAACGGGGTATTTGGTTGTCGAACAACGTTCGACAACCAAATACCCCAGACGAAACGGAAAGTAAAGGATGTGTGTGTGTTTGTGTGTTTGGTTGGTCAACCGTACTAAAACTATTTTTTTGTTTTTGTTTTTTGTATTTATACATACTTATCTCTAATTTTGTCAATTTCTTGATAATTTTGTAGTTTTGTGCCTATGCTCGCTTTTGTAACTCATGAAAGGGGGTATATTTACGTCTAAAAGGAGGGGGGGAACTTTCCTCGGTTATGATTCCGTTCCTACGTGTGTGGTGTGTATTGGGGTGTAGGTAGAATACCGCTTTGCGTTCTCTCGAAGCTAAGCTGTAATCTAGTGTGTTCCTCGTGTAGTGGAAGTTGTCTATTAGTGAACGTGTAGTTTCATTGTTGATGTGTACGAGCTTGTCCCATATGCGGGTGGCTCGCTTGTGTAGATACGTGTTCAGTGGTTCAATGTCAACTTCCTCGTGTAGTGCTTGTTCTGTTTTGACGTTAGGATAGTGCGTGTTTGTGATGAATTTGAGTGCTCTGTTTTGAACCGCTTGCAGTGTTTGCATGGATGTCTTTGATAGTGTGTGTAAAAGTATTATCGGGTACGTAAGTGTGCTCCGTATAGGTGCGAGACACATTTTTTCTTTTAAGAGAGGTTTTTGAATTTCTGCAGCCGTTGTAGACGAAGAGATGCAAGTACCATCCTGTTGTTGCGCACATGGGCCACCCCACCATTGGTGTTAATAGTCCAACCGAGTATTTTGCCTTTATCAGAGTAACTGCGAGCAGCCCCGTTGTAGTGTTAATATGTTGTTGCCAACTGAGGGTTGCTTGTGTAGTGTTGTGTTCGCTTATTATCTGTCTAATTTGATTGAGTCGTCGTGTCTGGTGAGGAGTGCATCCGTGCTGTGTTATGTATTCATGTATATGTCTGGTTTGAATGAGGAGACGGTGTATTCTGTAGTTTATTGGGGCGTGGATGAGTGTTCTGTGTGCTATTTTTGGGATGGTAAGGTTGGCTGCCCTGATTATAGCTTGTTCTGTGTGTGTGGTGGCAAGGTCAATGTCCGCCTTCTCGGCTCCCTACATGTCAAGTGGTCTAGTTTATCGGGGGTGAGCCTTTTTTGTGTGAATATCGGCATGTAATGGATATCTGTATGGGATTTGTGGGTATGGTCAGAATGACGGGTTTGTGGTCGCTAGTTGTTTGTGTGCCAGGTTTGACGTAATGATTGTGTACTGCGTTCTTATTTGCAAGAATTATGTCCGGTGTAGTGGCTGTGTTTGTTTCTCTGAGGAATGTGGGAAACTCAGGTCCCAACACCCGTACGGCTAGATTACTGGTCAAGTAGTCAAGCCTTCTGCCGGGGGGGTTGGAGCCAGTGTTTTCCAAAGGATTACAAAGGCGGAGCATACCGACAGGAGACCTCTTGGTCCATATCTAGGTCGGATGCGGAAAAAATCATAATAATGAAATAATAATTATAAAAAAACTATAATAATGTATGCAACAAACAAAATACATAAATACATAAATAAGGTGGAAAGGAAGACGCTGAAGGTATTTTCAAGGTGTAATTTCACAGGAAACTTACAATATAAGTTCTCACTGGTTCACTCTCACCGTGATCTGAAATCAATGCCCGCTTGCTCTTGACTGCCTTGCATGACGCTAAATTTCACGCTGGGACGGCGTGCCCAAAACAGTTGCTAATTTTAATTTTCCACAATTATTCCTTGCACACAGAAATTTACATTCATTCGTATTTCAGTTATACAATAATTTGAATTTGATAGTATTAATGATCTATATCCCATTCATTCAACTTTCGCATTACAAATAAATCTATAGCTAATTAAGTAAACAGAAATGGCAATTAGTAAAGTTCTTGAAGATTCACACCCTGCTAACGCATATACTTACACTACGCATTTACTTGTATCTCCTACATGTAAACAAAGTGCTACAGGTGTCGTGCGTTTAAACAAATGTCCTTCTTGCCCGCAACTATGGGTCTCCGTAACAAGACTGGTTGCCTTGCGCGCATGGTGGAGTTATATAACTCAAATGTAGCGAAAGTGCTGATCTGAGGACCACCGTTTTCCGTCTCTTGATGTTAGTTATCAGGATGAATAAAAGAAGATGAGTACATTCTAGAACAATGGAAAGTAATTGACCAATGAATGCTTATTATTTGAAGTGTGAATTATTATCGAATATTTGAGTTCCTGACAAAACATATCCATGTTCTTTCTTTATTCGATATGATTATTTTTCACACGCCTAACGACACACACGCACACACACACACACACACACACACACACACACACACACACACACACACACACACACACACACACACACACACACACACACACACACACACACACACACACACACTCACACACACACACACACACACACACACACACACACACACACACACACACACACACACACACACACACACACACACACACACGCACACACACACACACACACATACACACACACACACACACAAAGATGGCACCAACACTCAGTATGCTGACATATGAACAAACATTGGAAAAACTAAAGTTATTAACTTTGGAGCAAAGAAGAGAAAAAGGCGATTTGATATCCATATATAGAATTATGAAAGGGATGGAAATCCTTGACAGGGATGATCTATTTAAATGTGATAATAGAAATACAAGGGGACACAAGAAGAAACTTAAGAAGGACAGTTGCAGAAGAGATCTGAAAAAGAATAGCTTTCCACATAGAGTGATAGATACATGGAATAAATTGAAAGAGAAAACAGTGAGTGCTAAAACGATACACGACTTTAAGAAAGAACTGGATGTAGAAAGATACAACTGCGGGTCCCTACGAGCATAGCTCTTCTCCCGCAAAATACAACTAGGTAATAAGAACATATTATTACAAAATAAAAAATAAAAGATACTTACCGCTTCTTCACCCGAAAGGTGACATCCACAGTAACAAGGATCCACCAAGTTGGCTGCAAGGTGAATACTTTTCACCAGGAATTTCTTCCTTTTACAAATTATTCCCTTAAGGGCATCTTCTTCACTCTTGAGAATTTGGGATGAGGAGAGATTGTCTTCAAAGGACAGCTTTAAACCACTGAATACTTTCATCACCAGAGAGAGGTTTTTATTGTCTCTTTCTATGGCAGTGATGGGATCTGCCACTGGTTTCAGGAGCTTCAGGAGCTTCAAGAGCCTGAAGTGCATGTTTGTTAACGCATACACTCTTTAGACACTGGATAATGGATCCCCATCTGAAACAAAGGAGGAGAACATTATTAGTACCAGTATGAATTCTCATTTCAAAACTGCTCAGCCATGAGAAACATCAGATTAAATGTACCATTAATGAAGAATTCTCAGAAAGTTTACCGGCATAAGAATGAGATTTCAAATACTATTTTGCAAGTTGTGGTCTTTAGCAATGAGTGATATGGTAATAATTTTTACCTTGTTTTAACAGGCAGTTTTAGTGTCTGCTGTTGCCCCTGTGGTGACTGCTGTTGATGTTGTTTGAGTAGGGCAGTGAGCTTTTGGGACTGTTTGACTGCTTTGCAAACATTTATGCAGTCAGACTGGATATTTTCTGCAGACTTGATCTTTTTTTTGGGTCTGTGAATATTAACTGCAGAGTGTGAGCCATACAATCATATGGTTTTATGTGGGGATACTCCAACTGAAGCAGTTCCCAAGCCTATTTCATATTAGAGGCATTATCTGTGCAGACCTCCAACATTTTCAATGGCCCAATGTCATCCACTAGTTCAGGAGATCTGCTATGTACTGCCAAGTGTGGCTTTCTGCACCTAATAATAAAACAGAAGCTATAATTATATATTGTAGCATATTCCAAAAGTACAAAACTAGTGAGAACTGGAATACAGAGAATTGACTATTAATTGATATTAATCTCTTATTAAGATAGGAGGTTTATGTGAAATACTTTATTTTATTGTCTAACTTAATTTTGTAATTGAGTTGTAATTGACTGCTATTTGAACTGAAACTAAACTGTTGCAATGCTGCTCCAAAATATGGGCCTTGGTACTGTCACAATGAAGATTATGATCCCCTCATTCCTGTAATTATCCAGTATTTTAGGATTAAATGGGGGCAATGATTATTTATAACAGTTTATTAGGAATAATAAGTGATATTATGATGTTATATATACCTACAGTTCTTACCTGACATTAGTCCAACCATCACACATTACTGCAACACTAGAAGCAGATGCTACAAGTTCCTTAACCCATTCAACTCCGATGACAAGATTCTTGTCATTTGGTCAAATAAAACAAAAAATCATAAAACACCAAAATGTTTCATCAAACACCAGAAAAATACGACGTCAGTCCTCGCTTCGCTCGCGAGCGAAGCGAGGACTGACGTCATATTTTTCTGGTGTTTGATCAAACATTTGGGTGTTTTATGATTTTTTGTTTTATTTGACCAAATGACAAGAATCTTGTCATCGGAGTTGAATGGGATAACAGTTACAGAACACTCCTGGTAGACCCTCTCAAGAAGCTTGTTTGAGATTGAGTCCCGGCTCGGAATCTTGAAAGATGGCCTCAGAGTCTTGAAGAACTTTGCCCACAACTTATTACCCACCATGCATCTTGGACAGCCACTTGCATAGATAGCCCGGGCTAACTGCAACTGAGCTTCTTCCTGTAATGCATTTGATTTCCATTAATCATGATACTGATAGACAGATTACTGAATTTTGACATTGGAGACACATTAGTATATACAAAATATAACTACAACATAGTATATACTTACTGTTTTATTTTTCTGTCATTTTGTTAACATATGTGTATAAAGCAATTTTCTGCAGTATTAACTTTTTGGCTTTGGCAGGAGTGGAAGTCACTAGAGTGATTCCAGAACTGGCAGAGACAGATGATCCAGGTCTACTTGTTGTGCCTGTGGATGCGTCAAGTCTGGGCAGAGCCATCGGAATCGGACTTGTGAAAAATTAATCATCTAATGTCCTTTGCATTGTATGAGTGTTTGTACTTGTTGGACTTGTATCATGCAAGAGCAACTGCAGTTCCATGTCTGAGTGTCTGTCTATGCCTTGTGATCTTCCCTCAGTAGTTTCAGCATCAGTAAGAACTGTTTTTTTTTTTTTTTGGCCTTTACCACGTGTCAAATACTTCTTATTGATTTTTTTTCACCACATTTCTTACACTGAACTATATGGTTTACCATCCGACCTCCATGTTTTGACAGTACTGTCGAGCAAAATAAGCATTTCACTTTTACCACTTTCCCATCACTTGGGACATCTTTCAATAATTTGACAACTGGAGTCTTATTCCTGCCTGGCATTGTAGGCTTTACTCACACTACCCACACAACAACAGAGTACAGGACTGATAACAAACACGAACATCTCACAATGTTGCCAAATCTCAGTCACAATGGTGCCACACCTCTTATGAGACAAAATTCCAGAAACTACACAAACTTGGTAGAAAACGTTTATATATCACCACCATCAAAGGCATATCATTAACACACATGTGTTTTTGAGAGTTAAAAATGCGACAGTTTCATTGTAAAATCAATAAAATACATCAAATCATGACACCCAGAAAAGGGGAAATGACCTAAAATCATAAAAAAACCCTATATTTCAGAGGTATATTGTTTTATTTGATAATCTAGAGAAAATTGTCATTTGTTTTTTGTCTAGATATTTAAAACAGAACATTATATATATATATATATATATATATATATATATATATAATATATATATATATATATATATATATATATATATATATATATATATATATATCCTTTTTTAGTTGCATCGCTATTCATATCCCTGCCATCGTCGCTCGTTTCGGTGACGAGTATATTCAGCTTAAAAGTGACAGGCAGGCAGTGAACCACGCCGAACGATCGGAAGCATCCTCTTACAAACGTGAAGAGTCGAGGTTATTTTAGTTTATTTTTTCAGGTGGTCCTTGTAACTTTGAGGACACCAAAGTCTGCACGGTCGAGAGCGAGTGGGAAGGTGTGTGCTGTTCAAACTCGTATTTTGATCGTTGTAGTGTTTCCAAGTGGCAGGAGTGGACTCGAGACGATTGGGCTCCACCGACAGCTGCAGTGAGCCGAGGCGTCAATGTGATGACGCTCGCATATAGGTGCTCACAAGTTTAGTTTTTTTGGTTCTCTGCCTAAAAAGGCTAACCCTGAAGGAAAGCGGGGGGTGATTTGAAGTCAGAATTCCCTATTTCTAGGATAATGGTGTCAAAGTTCGGGCCTCACGTGCGACGTTCACTACAACCGGGCATTTTAACAGCTTATTTCTAACTACAGTGATGCTGTGGCTGTTATTTGCTGGTAACCTGCATATCTGCAGGCCGTCCGGCTATTCACCATCTGCCGACGCGTTGCACAGCGGATCCCCGCCGCCCCACTTCCTGGCAAACCAGGGTCCGTCTGCCAAGGAGCAGACATGGGCAATATCAGGCTCACAAATGCAAACATTTACACATTCTTTTTACTACGATTCACTTCCCGTACAGTTTTCTCTTATACTACATCGGGCACTTTCGTTTATACACACACACACACACACACACACACACACACACACACACACACACACACACACACACACACACACACACACACACACACACACACACACACACACACACACACACACATACACACACACACACACACACACACACACACACACACACACACACACACACATATATATATATATATATATATATATATATATATATATATATATATATAAATATATATATATATATTCTCCTACCACCAAATCTCCAACTTTCCCACTTTGTTGGTACGTCAGATCCGCGCCAGCCCTCCTTTCTCCCTCCCTAAAGTGCCTTCCCACCACCGACAACAAGCATTTTCCCGATGCAGAACTCAGGAAGTGTACCCAACTGGTATCCGCCCGCCCACCCACACACACCACCCGCATAAAACACTGATCCCGTGAAAGCTGGTGGTGGTCTTACATAGACAATACATGATTCCATAACAACAACTCTTTAGGAAGACTTACTCTCCATATAAATCGATTATTACAAACAAATAATTGGGTAAACCATAGGTTCCAATCATTCCCCAGTACTTGCCAGTCTTTACATGGAGTAGTTTAGGAGTATTAGATATTCAAGATTTAGATAAATTACAACAATGGTCTGAAAAATGGCTAATGAAATTTAACACAAGTGAATGCAAGGTAATGCACATAGGTAAAAATAACAGTAAGTACGATTACAAGTTATTTGGAAATTCGTTAACAAAAGTGGATAGTGAAAAGGATCTCGACGCAAATATCAGTAACGATCTCAAATCGTCCAAGCAGTGTATTTCAGCCTCTGAGAAAGCAAATAAGATTCTAGGACTGATTACGCGATCTTCTGACTTTCAAATTCCATCACTCATAAACAATCGTTAGTTCGTCTACATTTGGAATATGCTGTTTCCGTATGGTCACCGAATCTCATTAAAGACATGGACAGATTGGAAAAAGTACAACGGCGATCCACAAAACTGATTCCAAATATCAAAAATAAATCATACGAAAATCGACTTAAAACATGAATCTATTTTCCTTAAAAAAGCATAGACTCTTAGATGACTTGATACAGGTCTTTAAGATTCTAAAGGGAACTGACAACATCATAAGTGACCAAATTTTCACATTGAATGAGAATCGGACAAGAAATAAGGGTCACTAAACTGCCAGGAAATATATTTAATTTGAAGTGGGTAGAAACAACTTCGCCAACTGTGTAGTTAATGAATGGAATAAACTTCCTGCAGTGCAATGTAATTCAGTGCGAAGCTTTAAGATTCATTTAGATAATCACCTAAGCAAGATGCTGTAATGACCATCATTTATCTTACATTATTTGTTTATTTATTTTGTTATCATTTTTCTGTTTGTTTATCATTATTTGTTTATTTATTTTGTTATCATTTTTCTGTTTGTTTATCATTATTTGCTTGATTCTCATTTATTATCAATTATATGTCAATTTATTATTATTTACTATTTACCTGTTTGTTTATTATTTGACTATACCTATGCATTCATTTATGTATTTTTCATTATTTACATTATTATAGTTTTTATTGTTCATTTATCTATTTATTTGTTTATCATTATTATGATTTTTTTGCATCCGACCTAGATGTGGACCAGGAGGTCTCCTGTCGGCATGCTCCGCCTTTGCAATCCTTTGTAAAACTACAAACCAGGTGGGGGCGTTCTGGTATAGATGCGATGATGACATATTCCCTCTAAGTTAAGATAAACAGGGGTCGTTTGGCAGTTGTTCAGCTAAGCTTAAACAACTTGCCCAGATATCAGCTTTAAAATAAAATACAAAGAAGAGGACCGGTTGCCATTCTTCGAAGTTGAAGTAATAATAGAGCAAGGTCATCTATCCATCACTGTTTATATGAATTCCACCCATACTGGTAGCTATCGACATTAGTTTATCTACCACTTAGACAAAATTAAATATAGTGTTGCCTCGCCTCTCTGCTAGAACATGCAGACCCAATTGTTAGATTCAGAATTAGAAAAAAAAAGAGCTCTCGACTATAAAACCTAGGCAACCCCTCGGTTTTGGATAAATCCTCGAGCCAAGCCAAAACCAGCTTGAAACCAGAAAGAAAGAAGAAATTAAAGTTATGTTCATTTACTCTTATTTTTTTCTTAACAACTGTAAAAATCCACGAAAGGTCAAAAAATAACGGCAACCCAGGTGTTTAGAAATTACCTTTTAAATATTGCACCTTAGTTTATCAAGGACAGACAGGGAGGGACTTACAAACCAGATAAAATGAACATAAGAATTCGGTTAAATATGCCCATGAAAACTCCGAGGTATTTAACCATACCCACATTTTAAATTAACCAGTTGACATGAAAAACACTGCTATTATCTACAAGTAATATTGCCACATTAGAAGAAAAATAGTGGAATCCTCCGTCACAAAACAACTACCAAATCTTAACAATTCGAAGGAGCAATGGTCTCCGAATGCTATCACAAGTTTAGCAGGTAATGAATTAATTTTCAAAGTAATCAAGTCAAACCTGGCGCCACCCCCTGCAGATCCACAATTTGACTGCTTGAGCTTTCCTATGTCCCCACATTGTATCTCTTGCCATAGCATAAACATGCCACCATCACTATGTACGATTTTGCTGAAGAGGACCACAGACCTTGATTATGATATGCATATTACCGTTCTACAGTGTTCCTTTTCTCCTACAGTGGATTTTACAGTTCATATATATATATATATATATATATATATATATATATATATATATATATATATATATATATGTATGTATATATATATATATATATATATATATATATATACATTGTTTTTGTATATTGCTTTTCTTACATGTGAACATTTCTGCTACAGGTTATGTTTGCGATTGTGGTTGCAGGCTGTATGATGATAGAGGGAAACTTGAATGCGTGGCCAAACGTCATGGCTGACCTCCTACAGGCCAACCGTAAGAACAAAACTGCCATCATCACTGATCCCTCGCACCCTCACTTGCAACTGACGGACTACGAAGCAGGCTGGCTCGGTAATCACTTATGTATTTGTTCAAATAATTTCGTGGTTCTCTGGAATGTCGTCACCCCTTCGCTTCCGAGGTGATCCCACATACCGCACCAGAATAGACTTTGTATTGTGGTAGCCAGAAGAAGGTGGAAAGTGGAACTCGGTACAGAAGGGGTCAATGAAAATCATTCTTTATACCATCCGCTTTCACGGCGAGAAAGAAGATAGTCTGATACCTGCCAGAATAATTAAAGTTGAAGAATCACTTTTCCGGGACAAAAACGAGGTAATCGAGGTAGGATACAACCCTCTACGGAGGACATAGTAACCTGGTGGTAGTTCGGTCTGGCAACTCTCCTAAAATCAGCGGGCAGGCAATGATGGCAAACGTTCGTGTGTGGGGCAGTATTATCTAGGATCTCTAGAATATACAATTTAAGGTGTATTTTTTCCTATTAAGTTTTGATCTAAAACGAATTTTGTTTCGGCTGCCCATTACAATCAGACAGACATTCCATTCTTCTCACTTCCCCTTATTTGACTTCCATATCCTCTCGCCACTTCATCTTTCTCGGTTTTTCCACATATATAGCTTTCTTATTTCATTGTCTTACTATCTTGAAAACTAAGACAGTATTTTGTAAAAAGACAGACAGAATCACAGAAAGTGACTTATATATATTCTTTGGAGGTTGAGGGGGATATTTTTTCATTTGATTAAAATCTATCCAGGCACCCATCAAGTATGCATCCCGAATTTGGGCTGACGATGTTGAAAACTGAGGGAGAGCTCAGTTCCCCTTAGGGCTTGCAGATTATTATTATTATTATTATTATTATTTTAATATTTCAAAGGATATTTATGAACCTCTTCACTATGTATGCCATCTTAAAAAATGAGAGAATGGTTCGTGAACAAGCACTCACAGAATGTGTCCATAATTGAGTAAGTGAATTTTATTTTCAGTAAGCAAAGGTAATGGAAAATATTTTTCTTGATTATTGTTATTCATGCAAACCTTTAAGTTAGAGATCTGTGGCAGATATGTGCAACAAACTCTCGTCCATTTGGCTATGGTGTCACCTTTCTAGGTTTTAGTTTGTCTACTGATTTCATTTGGCTAAAGATAGGGTCTCGTGCTGAAGGGAGTCAAGATCTCTTCCATAAGATGATGCCTACGTAGGTGTCATGAGGCACGAGTCGGTATACACGGATACCGTCGTTGGCCACTTGATTACTTATTATGTAGTTGTAGCTGAGTGGACCCCATATTCTGTGAACTAGCTTGATCATATTTTCTGTGGCTATTGATATTCAGAGAGAAAGAGGAACAAGCAATACAGCTGTAACTTTGTATATCATAACGCGAGTATTGTGGTGCATAATCGAATCATCGTACATCAGGCAGCTGATGCTGCCCATGAGAAGAGGTTAATCCAATCCGGAGAAGGAATAAACGAATGATATACAAATTCCGCTATCAAACGGACTTCCAGTAGCAAAGGACAATTTGACTACATGTGATCTGTCACGTCCTTGACGTGAGTAGAATCCTGTGGTTTTGCTGGGTCAGGTCCTTGTGTGAATAAAGTCTCCTGTTTGTAATTCTAAGGCACGCCTTGCGTGAATATATGTTATTAAAGTGTAAATTTTATATGTGTATAGATATACTTGTTTATAACTGCACACTACCAATTCTGTTGCAGCGCACCCTTTACATATGATCGGAGATAAAACGAAGTAGAAGCGTTCCTGCTAGGGAGGGAAAAGCTCGCTCTACTTTCCCATTGGCTGAAGATCTTCAAACTGCCTAGTTTGGATTTGTTTGGCCATGTTGGAAACGTCGGATCCCTTTTGCTTAGTACATAAGAGCGGGGCCTAGGACGACCGAGAGAGAACGCAGAAATCAAGAGAACACAGAAGTTAGAAGTTGGCAGAAGACAGAAGTCAACAGAAGTCATAGCCCTCAAAGGGTGACTTTTTGCGAAAAGAAACATGCCCATCTCTGCCGCATCTCCATTTTGCTTCCACAGATCTCCTTTGTGGTTATCTTTTTAGGGACAAAATATTCTTTATCCTATGGAGTCCAAGACTGTTTTTGTCGATTTAGGGAATATTCTTCCTTTTCAGGTATGCTGTTATAGTCTCTGCATTCTCAAAGATCTGACTAAAATGTGTAGAGGCTGCCTCCTTATTCGGAGAGACCCCGAAGTCTTCTCCCTATTGCTGTATAAACTGTGGCCTCACTATCACTAGGCTTATGATTTCTTGTTGGTCTGTATTTTGTTGGCTAAGTGACACTTTTCTTTTTCAGCCTCCGTGCCTACCATCTCGAGCATCCCTTTCGCCCTACTCTGTGGGATAATGATAAACTTAATCGGGCTCAAGGGCTCCACGATGCTGGGTCTTGTGTTAGCCATTGTCTCCTGGTTGCTAATAGGCCTCACCTCATCTGTAATGGCGCTCTTCCTAGGCCGGGCCATTTCTGGCGCGGCCCTTGCTTTCATAGTGACGGTGTCGCAACCCCTGTTAAGCGAGCTTACGTCTCCCAAAATCCGAGGGGTCGCTGCAAGTCTTCCGAGGTTCTTCTCGTGCCTGGGCTCTCTGGAAATTAATGTAGCTGACATCTTCTTGCCTTGGTGGACCACGACGGTTCTCTGTGCTCCACCATTTGTTATTTTCTTGGTTTTCATTTTATTCGTGCCGGAGGTATGTATCCCATAACCTTGTTTATATGGAAACGTTCATAATGATATTTATTCTGTAGAAGTGATTCATCTTGGTCTTGGATAACGTGATTGATTCGTGATATATAGCCGTTACACTCCCGGTCGTTTTATGCATTCCCATAGTAAACTTATGGTGTGTATGTGTGTGTTCGTGTGTGTGTGTGTGTGTGTGTGTGTGTGTGTGTGTGTGTGTGTGTGTGTGTGTGTGTGTGTGTGAGAGAGAGAGAGAGAGAGAGAGAGAGAGAGAGAGAGAGAAGAAAGAAAATGAAATACATGCATCATCTTGACTTCTTTAATCCCTAGTCCCCATACTGGCTTATGAAGAAAGGACGGAATGATGATGCCCTCTCCGCAATCAAGTCTCTCGATCCTTCTGCTAACAATGTCGAAGAAATTTTCCAGGAGGTGAAAAAGTGCGTTTCTCTGAGAAGTAAGAGCTCAGGAATCGTAGACCAGGTAAGATTTCATAACACTTGACCGGCTCTGAATAAGATTGTTCGAGTTTTGTGTGGAAGTCGTGAACCTCTTTGCTGGTCAAAGTATTGTCAACGAGATGAGTCACAGGACCTGACGGCAAAATATTCACCAAGTAGAAAGAAGGTAGTTCCACGTAAACGAAGAAATTTGCTTGGCTGAAGCTGGCTTGAAAGAGCTAAAATAATTTTAACTTGACCTCCAAGAATAGCGTCTGACAGGACAATTCTTAGAAGTACTGGATGGAGATGAATGAAGGCTCATTCTCATTCTCTCAGGGGACCTAAATATTATAGGATTTATTCTTTTATGATAATTAAAAAATGAACTCGTCAGTTCGTAAGATATAAAATGATCGATTTCAATACCATTTGTCGTGAGTAATGTCACAGAAAACAGCATTATCAATTATCAATAATAATAGGCATTTATGTTTGAGGCGTCAACAGTGGACAGTTATATGACAATATCTCAACGGAATGGTTTTTGGAGATCTTGTCTCCTCGACCATATTCACAGGTAATCGACACGTACATTCATGTGGAAGTGGAGCCTCGAGAGACAGACACTCAGTCTCAGGACCGGGTTCAAAATCCTGATCAGCTTACACAATTTTCCATTCTTTTTTCCACACAATAAGAACTGACAATCGTCGACTTCACCCTTCCTCCTACTGGTGCAGTAGATGAAATATTACCCTCTCAAATGAGACAGTAATTCAACTTATCTTCCTGGAGAGATATATGGACAATTTCATACCACAACGGATCAGTGTATTTTTCAATGCAACAACTAACTGATGCGCATGTGCCTTCCTGTAAATTCCCAAACTTGCGAATATAGGAATAAATTTACTTATACACTTATGTTAATTCCATCGTGCATGAATTTTTATATTAATATATATTTTAAAGCCTCTGTGTGCGAACGAAGTTGAAGCTAATATCATCATCATTCCTTTGGCCAGGGCACTCATTTACAAAATATGTTAGCAACTGTCCTATAAAATCCGTTTGGTATCCATCCTCAGTGTTGTTGGATGTACTACATGAGTTCTGGAACTTCTGTAACATTGGCTCGTACATTTCAGATACGCCAAATGGGACATTCGAGCAATTACAAGCCTGTCATATTGATGGTGATCATCTACGCCTGCTATGGGTCCTGCGGCTATAGTATCGTCTTGCCCTATTCCACCTTGCTCTTCACTCAGGCGGGAATGATCCTCGATCCACGCCTGTGCACCATTATTTTGGGGATGGCTCAACTCGTCACTGTGATTCTTGGAGCATTTGTCACCGACCTCTGCGGGAGACGACCCCTCTACATCGGCTCTTCAATTTTAAGTGCCTTATCCTTGCTCACAACTTTTGTCTCCCTCACCTTCACCTTCATCCCCAAAATATTCGTGATGATCTCATTAATATGTTTCATGATTTTTTCATCCGGAGGAATCACCTTGGTGCCTTCTCTCTTACTTGGGGAGGTGATTCCATCAGCTGTTCAGTCGGTTGGCTGTTCGCTTTGTATTATGGTGGACTCCATCACAATTAGCACCTTTCTCTTCATTACCCCATGGCTGACAAGTACGATTTCGCTCCGGTTTGTCTTCCTCATTCCTACTGCGATCAATCTTTTCGGGGCTTTTGTTGTGTGGAAGTGGCTTCCTGAAACAAAAGGACGATCGCTTCTCGAAATCCAGCTAGCTTTCGAGTAGTATTTAAACTACAGGCAACTTTTTAAAGTGTAACCACCAAACTAAAGTACAATTTTGCAGTATCTATTTTCTAATGTTATTTATTTTTACGAGAACCAATAACCATTAGAAAAAAAATCTTATCTCGAAAGCACTATTTGAGGAACTTTTTGATGAAAATATTCGTCGTCTGCTAATCGGCATTTTAAAACGTAGCATACAGCGCCATCTCTTGGTATTAGCTTTGATGGCGTCATGAGTTATGTACCAACCCAGACGTCCTGTAGCAAAACAGACATTACTTAGTGATACTGAGATTTTTTTTTTCTGAGAGTAGTCTCAACTCCCTAAATTTATCTCACAACAGTCAAGATGCGTGGAAAGACGGCATAGATATGAGCTGTCAGTTTGAACCGGGATATCTCTCTGAAGAAGTTTTTATATTGGTCTATCATTAGTGCTTACCTGTGTGCATATTGGTTCTACAGTGCTGTCTATGGGCACTCAAAGAAGCAGGGGTATCATACGTGACATATCCAATATTTTTGCAGTGTGTTCCTACAGTCCTGCAGCACGTGCACACTATACCTTGCAGATACCACAAACTTTATAAGTAACTATTTCTACAACGTAATATAGATACTTTTTTAATCTCTGTCCAACTGTAACAGTAAAAAGGTTGATTATGGTAATTTGTTACAACAAAATGAAAATAATTATTCTTTACACAAGATGATATCTTATTTTAGATTGTTTACACATTATATATATAAAAAAAGTTCATGTCAAGCATCGCTAAGAATATAGCAATCCGTTCCAACATATTTTTTTCTTCATTTATTACTATACCGGACTACTTTATTTAGCAAACTACCGAACTGTGATAACAGTACACATATAAAACTGAAATGAAGTTCCAGTGTAGGTATAAAAAAAGAAATTCTCTGTTTCATATATTGCTCTGTCAGTACTTATTCTTTGAACTCAGAAAAAAATCTACATTTTAGAAAATTAGAAAGTTAAACTTTTTGTGTCTGCCTGTACGGGAATGTGGTTTTACGTAGCTGATTATATAATCATCAGTGATGTTAGAAGCCCTGACAACACCCTGTCTTCATAATTATCCTATCCTCTGTCTTGGTTTGTTTTATTTTCTCTTTTGTTATACTCGTATTTATTCTCTCACTGTATTTTTTATTTTCTTATTATTTTTCCTGTTTTTATATTTCTAAGTTTACTTATCTAATGAATTTAGTCTAAATTTCCAAAAACAATATCTATTATATTTGGTTTTGCATATGCTTTGAAATAGGCCATTATTGTTTAGCGGTTATCGTAAGCCTTCTCCTGTGTTTCTTTAGGAGCTCTGTATGTTATCATTACATTACTATTCTCCGCCTCTTTTCACAAAATGTTCCTTCCCAATCTGTATTTTCCTTAGTAATTTTCTTCATTTTCATAAGTCGTAATGTGATATCAAATAGCCTGCGGCACTCGACATGATCACCAAATTCATCAAACACAATGAAAATGGATGAAGAATGAGTACAATTAACCCATTAAACTCCGATGAAAAGATTCTTGTCATTTGGTCAAATAAAACAAAAAAAAAATCATAAAACACCAAAATGTTTGATCAAACACCAGAAAAATATGACGTCAGTCCTCGCTTCGCTCGCGAGCGAAGCGAGGACTGACGTCATATTTTTCTGGTGTTTGATCAAACATTTTGGTGTTTTATGATTTTTTTTGTTTTATTTGACCAAATGACAAGAATCTTGTCATCGGAGTTTAATGGGTTAATGACGTCACTGCGGAGTATATGATGCTGCGGGTGAGTTTTGGGAGAACGACTGAAGCAGACGACGTTTTGGGGGATAGGATCAGTGATCTCAAATTCCAATAAATAATAATAAAAAAAATTTATATGATTTATCTAACTATTATTGACTTTGGAAAATACTTAAAACTAATTCCGATGGAATTAGACATCTTTTACTTAGAAAGTAATCCTATAAGACGTTTTTCTAATTGGGTTTACCTATTTAATATACAGTACGCTACAGACATGGAATCGTTTCTGAGAAGATTACGATGGGAATCTACAGAGCTTATAGTGACTTATTTGGGAGCTTGCCAACCACAAGTGTAGGACAAAAAGTTGGTTTGATAACATAGGCGAAATATATATCAATTTTCTTTTTGTCTCAAGAATTAGAATAGGTTAAGCCAACATTAGTATTTGCAATTTATTTTGATTATCTATCATTATCATTTTTAGGCGTGTTTTTTCAGTGACAGAACAGATCAATGTTGCATTAATCTTATATTGTTTACTCATAGGTAAAGATGGCATTATACCTCAGAACTTACCTCTAAAATGTAGATATTGTCTTTGGTTTTATATATTGCCTTAGTGTTCAAGAAGTAAGTCTACGGTGCGCTCACCAATTGTTTAGTTTTGAAAATGTCAGGAAAACGGGGGAAAAGTTGTTTTCGGACTGTAATAATCTGACCTAACTTAGTCTAACCTAACCTAACCTAAATTAACCTAACCTAACGTAACCTAACCTTTTTTTTTGTTTTTGTTTTGTCAAATCTAGTGCTATTACTCTCAGTGCTTTTTGGGTTATGTTATACTCCTCTTGGTTTCCAGAGATTAATGAGCAAGTTGTTTCATGTGATGATAGGTTTAATGTGCATTTGTAGGCGATCTTATAGCTTTCTGATAACATTTCAATGAATACTTGGAATGGTTGAAGCGATGTATTATGCGGTTTGATTATTACATTTCAGCAACAGGTATGAAAGATGCTAGGCATTAGAAAGCACTTCTGCTACATGTAGCAAGGGGTGAGGTGCAGGAAACTTACGTTACACTGCAGCCAGCAAACGAGTCTTTAGAGGCAGCAGAATATGCTGGTGCATATTTATTTCACACTTTAGGAATAAAAGATTTTTGTTCTGGCAATGGAAACAAGAACAAGGAGAGTCAATAGATTCACACGTGACCAAGTTGCATAAATTAGCAACCACCTGCGATTTTTATGATGCCAATGATGTTTTTATAAATCAAATAATTGTAAAGTGTAACTCCTCAGAGCCAGAAGCACAGTCAAAATTCTGTCCTCCTAGACAAATATCATTAGTTCTGAAGGCAGCTATAGAACAAGAGGAACATAGATTAAAAACTAGTCGAAAGTGGATAAGAGTAGCATATTCAAATTAGGGTACGCCGTTAATTCCATAGTCAAAAAAGACGGAGGAATTAGAATGTGAAGAGATTATAAGGTAGCATTTAATCTTCAGCTACAATTAGCACAGAATCAACTACCAAATCAAGCATAAGTGTTCTATTGTTTAGGAAATAGCAAAGTATGATCTAGAATAGACTTGCAATATGCCTTTCTGCATTAGCTTATGAATGAAAAATCACAAGAAGTGTACAGCCTCAGAACACGTTTAGCACTTTTTTTTTGTCTCCAGAGATTACCTTTCGGAGTAGCTGGTAGTCCTACATTATGGCAGCAGAAAGTTGATAAGATGTTTTCTAGTATACCACGAGTCTTTTGTTTTACATATGAATGTTTGATAATAAACAAATGCATCAGTTATCACCAATCCAGTCTAAAAGCAGTGTTACAGTGCATGTTGGACAATGGTCTGAAAGTACATGATCATAAGTGTTAGTGATAAGTACCATCAGAAGAGTACTTGGGATTTGTCATAAATGGACAAGGTATTCGCAAAATCCGAGACAAAATTAAAACAATTCAGGATATTAAGTCACTCGAAAATGTGAAGGAGTTTCAATCATTCCTAGATTTAATTACACTTTCTTATACATTTTCAAAATATTTAACTATTGTTGCTCAACTATTGCATGAACTGATAAAAGAAAAGACGTGTCATGGCAGGGGTCAACTGTCAAAAACATTTAAACAAATTGAGATAGAAATGGTTTCTTCACATTTCCTTGTGCATTTGTAAAGGGATCTACCATGCATAATGGTTTGTGATGGTAGTGAAAGACAAATAGCATTTGCTTCCGGAACATTGAACAGAGCAGAAATGAGTTGTTTTTATATGGAGAAAGCGGGGCTAGCATTAGCTTGTGGAATAAAAAAAAATACACATGTACAAGTATGGGAGGTAATAGTTTATACTAGTGATGGTTGTAGGTTATTTTGAGTCCCAAAGCAGATTACCCACTTAAGTAGCTACCCGGCTACAGAGATGGGCAGTTATACTATTAACATACAATTATTACATGGTGTACAGACAAACTGCTCACATGGGAAATGCAGATACACTCACCAGTCTACCAGTTGACAAGGCTGATGAAGAAACTGAGAATAGCATTTTGTTGACTGAAACATGTAATTTACCCATAGAACCTGATAAAATCGCACAAAGTAATAGAAACGACCCAGTTTTGTCCCATATTTTACATTCTTATCACTGTAAGAACTTCAGTTATGATGAATGAGAAATGTAAATCATACAAATATTTGTGGTCAGAACTCAGTGTTGAACAAAACTGCATCCTGAGAGGTGCCCGGGTGACCATACCACAAACGCTGAGACAAAGAGTATTGGAAGAAATTCACGCAGACTATCAAGGTTTTGTAAGGTCTATGGTCACTTCTGAATCATTTGATTGGTTGCTGCTAAGAGTGGACAATTACATTGATACTTTTGTAAATATATATATATATATATATATATATATATATATATATATATATATATAGTGTGCAGTATACCAAAATGAAGCAGGAAGGTCCCGTTGACATTTATGGGAATATCCAAAATACCCATGACAGAGATTACACATACATTATGCTGGTCCATTATAGGCCATTCTTACCTGATTGTAGTAGGTGATTATAATAATTGGCCTAAGGTACAATAAGAAAAAGAAAACGACAATACGAAATGAACATCGCTGAGAAATCCAAAGAGAATCCCAAAGAATTCTATAGTTACATTAGAGATAAAAAGGTTGTTAGGAATCACATTGGTCCACTATTATCTGCTGACGGTCAACTTGAATATTCAAATGAAGGAATGTGTAATCTCTTAAACAATTATTTTAGCTCGGTATTCGTAAACGAAACACCTCAAAGTGAATTCCAAACTGAAACCTGTGAAAAGTCTGGGGTAAACTTACTCACTACGGTAAATATAACAAAAGAAACAATTAAAAGGTGTATAGACAAACTCAAAGTTAATAAAACACCAGGGCCTGACGGTTGGCATCCAAGAATCTTAAAGGAAATGAAAAATGAGATTGTTGTTCCATTAGAAATTATTTTCAAGAAATCCATCATATCCGGAGATGTCCCAAGAGAATGGAAGCTAGCTAACGTTACTCCCATATTCAAAAAAGGTGACAAAAAGAAACCAAATAACTATAGGCCTATTAGTTTGACTTCGATCGTAGGAAAAATAATGGAAACTATCATCAGAGATGCTATCGAATATCATTTAGAAAGTAACCGTTTGATAAATGATAGCCAACATGGTTTCAGACGGAAACGTTCTTGCGTGACTAACTTACTCGAATTCTACAACACAGTTGTCTCGAATTTTGACAAAAGAAACAATATAGATTTAATATATCTAGACTTTGCAAAAGCTTTTGATACCGTCCCACACGAAAGACTTCTTACTAAATTAGCTTTGCATGGAATAAGTGGTAGCCTATTAGGTTGGACTAGTAATTGGTTGAAAGGTCGAAAACAAAGAGTTGTTTTAAATGGAAAAACTTCTGGATGGAAAAGTGTTGCAAGTGGAGTTCCTCAGGGTTCCGTTCTTGGGCCACTTCTATTCATAGTATATATAAATGATATAGACCATGGACTAAAATCTACTGTTTCCAAATTTGCTGATGATACAAAACTGTGCGGAGTGGCAAATGATCACTCAAACCAATTAGATATTCAAGAAGATTTAGATAAATTACAGCAATGGTCTGAAAAGTGGCTAATGAAATTTAACACAAGTAAATGCAAGGTAATGCACATAGGTAAAAATAACAGCAAGTACGATTACAAGTTATTTGGAAATTCGTTAACAAAAGTGGATAGTGAAAAAGATCTCGGCGTAATTATCAGTAACGACCTCAAATCATCCAAGCAGTGTATTTCAGCCTCTGAGAAAGCAAATAAGATTCTGGGATTGATTGCGCGATCTTTTGATTTCAAAAGTCCATCACTCATTAACAAGCTATATAAATCGTTAGTTCGTCCACATTTGGAATATGCTGTTTCCGTATGGTCACCGAATCTCATTAAAGACATTGACAGACTGGAAAAAGTACAACGGCGAGCCACAAAACTGATTCCAAATATCAAAAATGAATCATACGAAAATCGACTTAAGCACATGAATCTGTTTTCCCTAAAAAAGCGTAGACTCAGAGGTGACTTGATACAGGTCTTTAAGATTTTAAAGGGAATTGACAACATCAAAAGTGACAAAATTTTCACATTGAATGAGAATCAGACAAGAAACAATGGTCTCAAACTGTCCGGAAATAGATTCAATTTGGAAGTAGGTAGAAACAACTTTGCCAACCGTGTAGTTAATGAATGGAATAAACTTCCTGCACAGGTAGTGCAATGTAGTTCAGTTCGAAGCTTTAAGAATCATTTAGATAAATACCTAAGTAAGATGCTGTAATTATTATAATTTATGTTATATTATTTGTTTTTGTTTTGTTATAATTTGTCTGTCTGATTTTCATTTATTATTAGTTATATGTCAATTTATTATCATTTACTATTTACCTGTTTGTTTGTTATTCAACTATACCAATGCATTTATTTATGTATTTTAATTGTTATTTACATTGTTATAGTTTTGATTTATTATTAATATGATTTTTTTTTTTTTTTTTTTTTTTTTTTTTTTTTGCATCCGACCTAGATATGGATCAAAAGGTCTCCTGTCGGCATGCTTTGCCTTTTTAATCCTTTGTAATCCTTTGTACTGTAGTTCTAACACATTGCCCTAGTGCTTTATCCACTTTTGTCAATATTTGTCATGCAAGGACTACTGGAACGCAATATATCTGACAGTGGTCCTCAGTTCACTTCCCAGGAATTTAATTTATTTTTAATAGTAAATGGTACATATGCTTGTCTGCACCTAACACCCAGCCAATAATAGAGAAGCAGAAAGTTTTGTGCAAATATCTAAATAGAACATGAAGTGCCAATAAGTTACTGTATATCGAAATAAACACCATGTAAGGACAGAGCCTTTATTAGTGCAACGTTTCTCTTGTTACATGTTTTCAAGTACATAGTCGTAATATGCAAGACTGATATTAAACAAGAAGAAATGGGGGAACGGGAGGAGGGGAGGGGGGTCATTGAATATTAGGAAACGTTAACCTCATCAATACGAGTCAAATTCTCGATGGCACCATCAGCTGCCTGATGTAAGATGATTCGATAATGCATCACAATACTCGCGTTATAAAATATAAAGTTACAGCTGTATTACTCGATCTCTTTCACTCTGTATATTAATAACCACAGGGAATATGATCAGGCCACTTCACAGAATACGGGAATCACTCAGCTACAATTATAAAATAGATATGAGACATCCTCATATACTCACTCGCGCTTCATGACGCCTACGTTGGTGTCATCGTATGGAAGGGATTAAGATTCTGGAAGACCTGTTCCTAGACATTTGGTTCATCTTCTCCTTAACCTTTACTAATACTCAGAGTGACCCCCTCCCCTGTCTTCCTTACTCCCCACCCCCCACGTTCCCCAATGTCTTCGTATCTAATCTCAGTCATTTTATATTATTTGTTTATTTGTCCGTTTATTATCATTTATTTCATTATTATTTATTATCATCTGTCCATATATTATTATTTACTCTTTACCTGCTTGTTTATTATTTGACTTTACCAATTTATTTATTTATTTATTTCATTTATTATTATCTATATTGTTATTCTATCTATTTATTTATTTGTTTATTTATCTATTTGTCATTATTATAGTTTTTCGCATCCGACTCGACCTTCTTCAGTAAGCAGTTTGTAGACAGCTTACTGAAGAAAGCTGAGTCGGTCGAAACGTATAAGCAATAAAGGAATTCCAGCCCATCTTCGCTTATTCCACCTCCACCCACACTCTCATATATATATATAGATATATATATATATATATATATATATATATATATATATATATAAGTAAATAAATAAATAGATAGATAAATAAGTAAATTAATATATAAATAAATAAATGATGAATATATAAATAAATAAATCAACCTCCTGGGCGGAAGCTTATGAAATTCACTGACGATGTTGATGGTGAAATTGTTTCTACAAACTTAAGTTAAATCTCGTTCCATTAGTGTTTAGTCTGATTTTTTTCTTAGAATCATTAATGAAAAAATAAATAAATCATAGTTATTTTATGAGACCATAGAGGAGCCTCGAAAACCATTTCAACACTACTCAAGATTCGGCATAATATAAAACTGAGGTACATTATAAGTATTAAATCCACTTTGAATTTTCCCGAAAAATATTGGGTAAGTCAATGTTGAACAACAAGGAAAATGAATTCTTTCTATGTGGGCGTTGATGCTAAAAACCATCACTACATTTTAGAGGTAAGTTCAGGAGTATTACGCCGTTTTTATTTACAAATGAGCAATACAGACTTAATGCAACATTTGATTGCCCTGCGCAATGATTATAAATTACGTAAACCTGATTATACAGATGTCTTAAGACGTCGTCTTTGCTTTGAATACTACTCGAAAGCTTTCTGGATTTCGAGAAGTGTCCGTCCTTTTGTTTCAGGAAGCCACTTCCAAACGACAAAGGGCCCGAGGAGATTCGTTGCAGCAGGAATGAGGAAGATAAACCTGAGCGGAATGGCATATATCAGCAATGGGGTAACGAAGAAAAATATACAATACATTATGGATTCCAGTATCAGGCAAAGCGAACAGCCAACCGACTGGACGGCTGACGGAATCACTTCCCCCAACAGAATAAGAGGAATAGTGTTAATTCCTACCGATGAAAATATTATGAATCCAATTAAGGAGATCATCACGAACACTTTGGGGATGAAGTGAAATGTCAAGGAAGCAAAAGTCAAGACCAAGGATAAAACGCTCAAGATCGAAGAGCCGATGTAGAGAGGTCGTCTCCCGCAGAGATCGACGAAAAATGCTCCAATAATCACCACGACGAGTCGAACAACTCCCAAAATAATGGTGCACAGGCGCGGGTCTAGGGCCATTCCCGCCTGACTGAAGAGTAGGGTGGAGTAGGGCAAGAGGATGGTATAGCCGCAGGATCCATAACAAACGAAGATGGTCGCCATCAGAATGACAGGCTTGTAATTGCTCGAGTGACCCATTTGGTGCATCTGAAATGTAAAAGCCATCGTTACAGAAGTTCTGGAGTTCGTGTAGTACATAAGACGACATTGCAGATGGATACTATGCGAGCACTATGTATTATTTGTTGACGCTATCAAAACCATTTACTAACTACCCATTTAAGGAAATGCTGGTAAATTCCTTCGGGATACTAGTCTGCAAGAAGGCATAAGAGTCATTTAATCAGTTGTTGCGTTAACCCTTAACAGGTAAAGTGGGGTCAGACAGACCCCATACTTTTTTGTTTTTTAATTTTAATATACTAATATATTACATACAGATATGTACTCCCATATACCTTCTTGATCAGTGGAGGAGTTTAATGGGGTGATAGGGTCATTCCTGAATCTTGCTCTATATAAGCTTTATAGAGCTTTTGAGCCCGTCTGACCCCACTTTACCTGAGGTGTGAGTACCGTGGGGTCAGTCAGACCCCACTTTACCTGAGGTGTGAGTAGCGTGGGGTTTGTCAGACCCCACTTTACCTGAGGTTTGTTCATGTCATATAAATGTTTTATCATTTATACTTATGGGTAAATAATAATTTCTTCTTTTTTATCAACAGAAAAACATACATCCGAGTTTGATTTTATTTAATTTATTTTATTTATTTTATTTATTCCATTTTCCCTCTTTTGATTACATTAATTTTTATCACAATGTTTAATTTCTGTTCTGGTAATGTGAGTTTCTTTTCATATCATGGTCACACTATACTCATATTATCATAAAGCATGACATTCCGCCACATTTTATTTGATTGATTTATCCTTCCCTCTTTTGTTCAAATTTAATTTGTATCACATATGAATGCTTAATATTTTCTGTTCTGTTAATATGTTTCTTCTCACAACAAGATCACACTATTCTCATATCATCATAAAATGTGACATCTCGCCACATTTTAGGGCACCTCAGTCACTCTATTCCCACACATAAAGCTGTAATTTATTTCATCCTTCCCCTCTTTTAGTTCAAATTTAATTTGTATCACATATAAATGTTTGATATTTTCTGTTCTGTTGATATGTTTCTTCTCACACTATTCTCATATCATCATAAGATGTGACATCTCGCCACATTTTAGCCACTCTATTCCCACACATGCATCTGGTTCTTATCTATCCCCCTTGTACAAGATCTTTTGAAAAATTATGGGCTCACATATGTAGGCACACTGAGGGACAAGAAGCCACAAGTACCAGCTCTGATGACAGACAAGACGGTCATCAGAAAAGGGTGCACGTCTTTCCTCTTTGACACAACCATGGCACTTGTGTCACATTTACCTGACAAGAAGAAAAAATTTGTGCCGTTGATCTCCTCAATGCACCAACAACCTGTTATGGATGACTGTGGGAAGCCAGAAATCATCTTGTATTATAACAACACAAAAGGAGGGGTTGACGCGTTTGATCAAATGTGTGCCCGATATACGTGCAGCCGAATAACCAAACGGTGGCCTTTGTGCATAATGTACGGACTGGTCAACGCCGCCGGTGTCAACTCCTATATCACCTGCAATGAAATGAGGAAACGTGATGGACAGGCGGAACTTTCATCACGCTGGAAGTATCTGATTGAGCTGGCAGAAGAGATAATACGGCCATGGGCAGAGGAGAGGATGAACTTCAAGGGGATGCACAAAAGTACTTTGATGACCATCAGAACAGTCTTTGGCTTGAACATGCCCCATCAGCAAGCGGATACCTCTTCTATGAGAAAGCGATGTGCCTTGTGTGACCGGAAGTCTGACAGGAAGACCAAGAACTACTGCCTACACTGCAAAAGACCAGTGTGTCAGGACCATTCAACCCCCATCTGCGATGTCTGCAATTAGTTTCTTCAGTATCACAAATTCCACTTTCAGTATATCCAATAGAATATGTTCTTCATTATCACTAGCATTATGTATGAATTGCTCGACTCATGTCCTCTCAAGAAAACTCAAAACCCTCTTAGACCACAAACTTCCGTCAACGAAGGATGGGGTTTTGCTGAGTCAGGGTAGGAGTGCTTAGAGCCATAAAAACTTATAAATAATAAACTTAGATACTATTAAAAACTTATAGATTGTTTGCTGGACCTAGTATCAACCTTCCCTGAAAATTTCATTAAAACCAGTCCATAATTTTTGCGTAAAATTGGTCAAAGTCAAAATAATCACCTCGTTTTTTTTCTTCAGATTTCATGGTTTATGAAACACATTTATTATTCATTTGTTGTAGCTCTGCTTTTCCTTAAAGATAGTTGGGACATTGGTCTCTACAAAATAAGGATGACCAACCGCTTCATGTTTCATGCTTTCAGTCAAGCACCCTCTGAAGTCAACAATATCTTATTTTTCATAATTATTTTTGTAATTTTAATTAAAATATGTGTCTAACAATTATAGTCACTTTTAAGCATGTAAATGGAAGAATATAAGTTGAAGTACATATGTTTTGATTTCTATGTCAATAAATGCAGTAGAAGTATTTTATTTTTATTTTTTGTGTTTGGGGTCTGTCAGACCCCGCTTTACCTGAATCGTTTGTCAAAAAGACCTTTACCTGTTAAGGGTTAAGATGCTTTCACCCAATCATTTTTCTTCTTTTTTTTTCCAGAGGAAAGGTTAGTTTCTCTCATCGAGGAGGAAGAATGGAGGTGACCGTGGGCAGCTCTTATTGTATGAAAAAGTAGTGACAAATAGTGAAAGACCGGGGGCCTGCCCCTCGGAGCTGCACCTTCAGTTGGATTTGAGAGAGTCGATGGGGTTTGAGGACGGGCGTAAAAGAGGTGATCTTCTCACTGGACGCCCATTTTTAGTCTCCAAAGCACGCATACGGGTTTGTTCTCTGCGAAAATCACACTGAAAAATATCACTCTAACCCTTATATATCATTATGTACATATATCCTACTAGAATGACAAGGAGCCCGAGTCCTTCACTCGTGGTATTTTGTTTACTTGGGCCTTCTGTCTGTCTTCATGAAGCCCTTCGTCCCAGATGACGCTTTTCTTTGTGTTCTGGCCGTCCTCAGGTACTTTAACTCAGTTCACTAGTATCCCTTCTGTAACAAAAGACTTAATTACACAGCCTCAGACGACAACACACAGGAATGACAGGAGTCTTAGTCTGAGGAATAAAGCCAAACTAAGATTATTGTGTTTCCTACTTCACTTACGTCAACCTGTCAGAATATCTCAATATATATATATATATATATATATATATATATATATATATATATATATATATATATATATATATATGGTATGTACAATAAGTAATGAGAAAATGTCAGGCGGGACATTATATATGATTTGATCACAATACTACTTCATGGTGAAGTACACATACATATATTCTTTAACATGACTAACTAGCAACTTTCTATGTATGTAGGTCTGAGTGCAGCGGTGAACGTGGTGGAACCAGTCTGATTCGGTTTGCCGATATGTGAACACTTGTCAAGATGCAGGGAAACATGGACCAATGTTACGCCATCAAGTTTTGTGTTAAACTTAAGAAAACCAAATAAGAAGCTTAAAGTATGTTAAAGGAGGCCTATGGGAATGAACAGATGAGCCAAGCAAGTTTCTATCGGTGGTTTAACAGATTTTCTGAAGGAAATGAACAGGTTGAGGATGAACCCAGATCTGGAGCACCTAAAAGTGTACGCAAGGAGGAAAACATTAAGAAAGTGCAAAGGTTAGTGATGCAAGACCGTCGAATATCTGTGAGGACGATATCTGAAGCTGTTGGTATTAGTATTGGGACAGTAGAGACAGTTCTGACCAAAGATCTGAAGCTCCACAAAGTCTGTGCCTAGTTCGTGCCAAAAATTCTCTCCGACGACCAGAGGCAGTTTTGTGTGGAATGTTGCACTGACATTCTCGAAATGATAGAGGCTGATTCAGGTTTCTTGAATAAGGTAGTGACCTGCGACGAGAGTTGGGTGTTCACCTACGACCCTGAGAGCAAACGTTAGAGTGCTCAGTGGAAGCACGCGACCCAAAAAGGCAAAGATAAACAGGTCGCAAGAGAAGGTCATAGTCATTCCTCTCTTTAACTCGCAGGGGCTCATTCACGTTGAATGGGTTCCTCAGGGTCAAACCGTCAATAAGGAATGTTACCTTACTGCTCTGAAAAGGTTCAGGGAGAAGATGAGGAAGAAGAGGCCTCAGCAGTGGAGGAGTGGTCAGTGGTGGTTCCACCAGGACAATGCCCTATAGCACAAGTCAAAGCTGGTGACCACCTGGATGGCCAACAGGGGTGTGAAAGTAGTACAACACCCACCCTACAGCCCTGACCTCAATAGAGGAGCTAAAAGAGGCATCGGAATGTTACCTGAAGGGACTACTGAAAAAGGACTTTGAGAAAGTCTTCCAAAATAATAATAACAATGATAATAAAAATGAAAATTTCATTATTTGATAATAATAAGAACAATAGTAATGATGATGATGAAAATTTAAATATTAAAGATATATAATTATTATTACTATCATCATTATTATTGTTATTATATATTTTTGATATTTAAATTTTCATCATCATTATTATTATTGTTATTATTATAAAATAGTTAATTTTTCTATTTTTATTATCATTGTTATTATCATCACTATTATTGTTACAATTACTACACAGGGGAACACTTTTTCAGTAACTTTGAGTTGCATTGGATATTTAAACGAATTTTGAAAGAGTTTTAGGCGCTGATTTCAAATCTGAAATTAGTTTTTCTCTACAAGCTCTAGTTTGTATGCAATTTGAGGTTAATGAAATTGTACATATGTGAACTTGCGTAAACCATGTATAAGCATTTTAACGTCCATATATATAGATAGCTTCTAATATTTTGATCATTCTTCTTTTGTTTCAGTTCAAAAATGGCTTCCAGAATGAGACATCATTGCAGAAACAAGCCTGATGCCTTCTGCTACATATGTGGATGCTACACACTCAATCGTCAGAGACGTAACATA
>NC_134788.1:14602562-14627562 GCF_046742065.1 Oratosquilla oratoria | reverse complement strand
CACACACACACACACACACACACACACACACACACACACACACACACACACACACACACACACACACACACACACACACACACACACACACACAGAGAGAAAGAGAGAGAGAGAGAGAGAGGTGGGTTTAGAATGTGCAGCGATGTTGTAGTCTCCACATGCAATGAAAGAGATGATCAAGATTGAAAAAATACAAAGAGTAGCAAACGATTTGGTCCCCAGTCTAACAGATAAATCCTACAAGCAGCATTGGGGCTGCCATCATGAAAAAATAAAGAATAGAAAAATATGACAAGGTCCCATTGTTCAGGTCAGTGAAGGGATTGGACAAAACTGACAAAGAACTCTTGATCTGGGGAAGAGGGGCATCACGAGGTCATGGGAATATATCAGAAAATAACGACGCGCCTGAAAGATACCAATAAACAGTTTCCCGTGCAAATGCATTAATTCATAGAATAGTCTCAGCTATTATGTAGACCAAACTAAACCCATAAAAGAATTTAAAATTGAGGATGACATATGAAAAATAGGTACAGGGCCCTACGAGAGTAACTTCTTTCTAATACATCTTTACTGAATTTTACGAAGCAATTCGATACAGTCATTTAAGAGGCATCCCACGATTCCCCGAAGGCATATGACACAAAGGATGTTGAGAGACTTCTTCAAGTTAGCATTCAGTGTCCATGCTTCACACCGGACAACACAAGATACTCAAAAAGATGTACTGACATAACAACAGAGTCTTTACACGCCTAAGTGCCGCCCCGGGGTAGAGTTCTCAGTGACGCACCCCACCTTCATCATCTTTAGTACCTGTGACCCTAATTTGTGTAACGTGGTTATAGGATACCGGCATACACAATAAAAGATACATTTACTATGTGTTTGTGTGCTGTATACTTTAGTAAAAATCAAAGAGTAGTATTTTGTAATGAATAATAGAAATGTTCTTGGAGTAATCTTCTCTCTGATACAATTCTTGTTAAATTGAATAGCCGCTGACGTTCTGACGATCTGTGTAGCTGATCGCTCAAAATTGCGGAAGACCTTCGTTTCCTCATTGTTCAATGTGGAACAGAAGTTTCCGATATTCATCTGGGAACCAGGCTAAACGTTGGTTTGCAACCAACGTTTAGCCTGGTTCCCAGATGAATATCGGAAACTTCTGTTCCACATTGAACAATGAGGAAACGAAGGTCTTCCGCAATTTTGAGCGATCAGCTACACAGATCGTCAGAACGTCAGCGGCTATTCAATTTAACAAGAATAATAGAAAGAAACAAAAACTTTCCTCACACTGGAGTGTGGTTGTGATAAGATTTGTTTTTCTTCATATTTTGTTGATTTAACACACGGAATAAGTGGTAGCCTATTAAGTTAGACTAGTAATTGGTTGAATGATCGAAAACAGAGTTGTTTTAAATGGAAAAACTTTTAGATGGAAAAATGTTACAAGTGGGGTTCCTCAGGGTTCCGTTCTTGGGCTACTTCTATTCATAGTATATATAAATGATAGAGACCATGGAATAAAATCTACTGTTTCCAAATTTGCTGATGATACAAAACTGAATGGCAAATGATAATTTAAACCAATTAGATATTCAAGAAAATTTAGATAAATTACAGCAATTGTCTGAAAAGTGGCGAATGAAATCTAACACAAGTAAATGCAAATTAATGCACATAGGTAAAAATAACAGTAAGTACGATTACAAGTTATTTGGAAATTCGTTAACAAAAGTGGACAGTGAAAAGGATCTCGGCGTAATTATCAGTAACGATTTCAAATCATCCAAGCAGTGTATTTCAGAGTCTGAGAAAGCAAACAAGATCCTAGTACTGATTGCGCAATCTTTTGATTTCAAAAGTCCATCTCTAATTAACAAGCTATATAAATCGTTAGTTCGTCCACATTTGAAATATGCTGTTTCTGTACGGTCACCGAATCTCATTAAAGACATTGACAGATTTGAAAAAGTACAACGGCGAGCCACAGAACTGATTCCAAATATCAAAAATAAATCATATGAAAATCGACTAAAACATATGAATCTGTTTTCCCTAAACAAGCGTAAACTCAGAGGTGGCTTGATACAGGTCTTTAAGATTCTAAAGGGAATTGACAACATCAAAAGTGACAAAATATTCACATTGAATGAGAATCAGACAAGAAACAATGGTCTCAAACTGTCTGGAAATGGACTTAATTTGGAAGTGGGGAAAACAACTTCACCAACCGTGTAGTTAATGAATGGAATAAACTTCTTGCAGAGGCAGTGCAATGTAGTTCAATTCGAAGATTTAAGATTCGTTTAGATAAACACCTAAGCAAGATGCTGTAATGACAATCATTTCTTCTATATTATTTGTTTATTTGTTTTGTTGTCATTTGTCCGTTTGTTTATTACTAATTGGTTGATTCTCATTTATTATTAATTATATGTCAATTTATTATTATTTACTATTTACCTGTTTGTTCATTATTTAACTATACCTATGCATTTGTTCATGTACTTTATTTATTATCTACATTATTATATTTTTTATTTCTTCATTTATCTATTTATCATTATTATAATTTTTTCGCATCCGACCTAGATATGGACCAAAAGATCTCCTGTCGGCATGCTCCGCCTTTGTAATCCTTTGTAAAATCATCGATCACGGTAAAATTTTCAAGGGTCCTTTGGCCTCTCTTTTATTATCATTGCTTTGTCAGCTTTGTGTGCAGGAAGTCCAGGCTAGTACTGCCGCCCACCTAAAAGTGCCGCTCCCAGGAGACCCCTGCATGACACGCCGTTGGTATGTACTGCTTGACGCCAAATTCATTAAGGGAGTAGAAAACAAGGATTACAAGTTGTTACAGGAAGACCTAAACCAATTTATCATCAAGTTATTTGCTAGTTGTTGATCTTGATCCAGAATTTTGTTACCCTGCTTGAGGTCCCGAGATACGAAATAAAGCTAAAGGGCACGGAGAGCCCCTCCTGGTTATCTCCAATCTGTTCGATAAGTCCAAAATGGTGTGGCGTTGGTGTTCTGAGGAGATAAGCAAGATATGGCCATACCATCCGACTTTTCGTACTGCGGCAAGACGAAAGATGGTGGCTATTGAGTGCACTCTCTAAGTTCATTGTTGGTTATGTGCTGGAACCACCTGATATTTTCAGTCCCTCTGGGGGCTTTGTTGCCATATCCGTCGATCTTGGCCTTCAAGATGTTATCTGGAGGTCAGTTCTTGTTTCCATGCTGAAGGAACTGGACCAGTGAGATGCTATCATTGTGTGATTCTATCCTTTGGGAGATGTGATGATGTTTCCGCAAGGATTCCCACACTGACTGCATGACTGTAGATACCAGTGGTCTTTGTAATCAATCTCTAGTTTTAGACTGCTTCTTCTCGAAACTACTAAAGTGACATATTTGCAGGTAGATTGTTTTATAGAAGATGGGAAGATTAGGATCGTCTCCGACATGCATGAGTTCGATCTTGGACCAACTATAATAAATAACTGCGTGCATCTCCTCTTTAAGAGACTACGTAGCACTAGATTTTCTGAAATGTTCCATCCAATTCTTGTGCACTTACACAAGCGCCAACCACAACTACGTTAAACTACTTGCAGATAATGCAAAATGTGGAAAGTGAAGATTCTGAATTACTATAGGAGGCCCTAGATAGAGTTTATGAATGAAACCAGACGTAGAAGTTGAAACTTAATTTCTAGAAATGCAATATATATATATATATGTATATATATATATATATATATATATATATATATATATATATACATATATATATATATATAAATGAGCAACTGAAAGAAGAAGACATCGTGGCTCCTTTATTACACTTATCCTTTCTGTTACACCCCAGCCACACACACATTCACAGGGATTGAGATCGAGCCCCACTCAGAACTTGTAAAGCATCACACTACTTCAGTCAGCCAATGTCTCATTTGAGCGAGAACTGGGAGTATGTATGTGGTATGTATAAAGTCAAAACATTACTCATACATCGAATCATACGGTAGGGTAATAAGTGGAGATCATAAATCCAACAAGTAATCCAAGACGATGGCAAATGCTACAGACAAACGTATCCACATACATAAAAACAGGTCACATACCTCCGGCACAAATGAGATGAAAACTAAGAAAACGACGAATGGCACAGCACAGAGAAGTGTCGTTTGGTACCAGGGTAGAAAGATATTGGCTATGTTGATCTCCAGAGTGCCAAGGATGGAAAAGACCTTTGGAAGACTTGCAGTTGCTCCTCGGATCTCGGGGGACACAAGCTCGCTCACCAGGGGTTGCGTCACCATCCCAATGAAGGCCAAAGCCGCGCCGGAAATGGCCTGGCCTACGAAGAGCGCAGCTTTAGACGAAGTGAGGCCCATCAGCAACCAGGCGACAATGGCCAATACGAGGCCAATGGTCGTGGAGCCCTTGAGTCCCACTATGCTGATGATCGTCCCAGAGAATAGGACGAAGGGAATGGTCGAGAATGAAGGTAGGGAGGCTGGAAAAGAAAAATGTCACTTAGGTAAAGGATCTTGCGGTGAACAGAAGGAAGTAGTCAAGAACTTGTTTACCAACAAGGTGGTTAAATGATAGAATAGACTTAACAACCACGTAGTGAGCGCTGAAACAATTGGTTGGTAACCTTAACATTTGATAAATTAATGGATAACGATGACAGGCGGTAATAAACATGGAACTGCCTAGTGCAGGCCTTATGGTCTCTTTCAGTCTCCTCTATCCTTAAGTTAAAAATCCAGTCAATTTCCTATACGGAAAAGAGAGAGAGAGAGAGAGAGAGAGAGAGAGAGAGAGAGAGAGAGAGAGAGAGAGAGAGAGAGAGAGAGAGAGAGAGAGAGAGAGAGAGAGAGAGAGAGAGAGAGAGAGCGTGGAAGGGTTCAAAATGATGTGCAATTGGTTAAGTTTAGAAAATATTGTGGAATCTATTTTTTTCTGACAAAAGAGAAGCAGAAACAGACAGAGAGAGAGGGGGGGAGAGGCAAGAGAGGCAGACAGAGAGAGTCAATCCCAAGGCCACCTCCTGCACGAAAGGCAAACAATTGTTCATCAACTGAGGGATAAGGAGTTTCAGCCATAGAGTCTCTGTATACGAATCCCCCGCAGGATTTGCCAGAAACTATTGGAATAAAACCCGGTTCCAAGTGGCACCAGGCGAGATCAAAACTAACTTGCCAGAGAGACACTCATCGTTGATAACAACACGATAAGGTTATCACGAGAAAGAAAGCAACACTTTTCTTTTTCTATTTCAGATCCTTCGTTGTTTCTGATAGCCAGCTAGCCTCTCGGGTACCAGCACGCCTCAGATATTTGATGCAAAAAATAACAACGAAAAATGCATTGAAAAGAACAGAGCCTTATTGGGATCAAATGGTCAGATCGTGTTTACACTTTTGCAACTCATCGTGAGAATAACGTCCCAGAAGACTATCGACTCATGTACGCCGTTTCACTCGTCCTAGTGACGCCCTATCCTGGCTGCGACCATCCCGAGGCTATTCTGTTCTGCTCCGTGGGACTCTCTTGGAGGCAAAGGGGTTATGACGCTCCAGAGAGCTTCAAAGTTTCCACGTGAATTACACAAATGATTACCGAGCCAGCTTGTTTCGTAGTCCGTCAGCAGAGGGTAGGAAAGATCGGAGACATTGGCAGTATTGTTGTTATGGTTGGCCCGGATGAAGTCAGTCATGACGTTGGGCCACGCCACAATGTTTCCCTCTATCATCATACAGCTTGCAGCCACGATCGCAAACAGAATCTGAAACCGAAAAATGCATATGTAACAGAAAAAATACAAACGTGCGCGCACACACACACACACACACACACACACACACACACACACACACACACACACACACACACACACACACACACACACACACACACACACACACACACACACACACTCACACTCACACACACACACACACACACACACACACACACACACACACACACACACACACACACACACACACACACACACACACACACACACACATACACACACACACACACACACACACACACACACACACACACACACACACACACACACACACACACACACACACACACACACACACACACACACACACACACACACACACACTCACTCACACTCACAAGACAAATGGTACTTTATAACTCTATTTATTGAGAAAAGAACACTGACCAAGTTCGACGCGCGCCAGATTTTTTTTTTTTTGGGGGGGGGGGCATCATAGGATGATTTAGGTAAGCTTACCCGCTTTCACGGGATCGGTGTTTTGTGTGTGTAAGTGTGGTTATGGGGTGCGCTATTGAGACCGAGTAAATGGCGCTATTGCTGATGAGGGAGGGCTGGCGCTGATCCACCACACAGTGGGAAGGGAGTTGGAAATTTAGTAGTAGCAGAGGTAGGTAGAAGGAAAGATTTTGTTTTTTCTTGACAGATGAACTGAATTGTGATGATATATGAAGCAGGATGAGAATGAAATGGGGAAGAACGTGGATTTTAGTTGCACAAGTAGGCGCAGATGTTTGCGTTTGTGAGCGTGTTACACTGGTCAACAAAATTTATTAAAATACTTGTCCCACAAGCAAAAAGAAGGTGAACTTGATATAATTGGTTCTGCTGATTTCAAATATGTTTTTAGAATTTTCCTATCAGGTATACTTTTTTCTGTGGTAGCATATTAACATTTAAACAATTATAACTAATAAATGAGGATGACATTTCAATTAAACTTACCTTCAAAATGTAGAAATGTATGATTTTCGAGTGTATTTTGTTTCTGGAAGATTACTTCTTAGTGTTCAACAGTAATCAGCTAACAGTGAAGAGCTCCAATTCACTTGATACCGGGTTTCCATGTTCAGAATGTCCTGGTGAAACCTCTAATAGAGCTCCTCTTCCCTTGATACCGGGTTTCCATGTTCAGAATGTCCTGTTGAAACCCCTAATCGAGCTCCACTTCCCTTGATACCGGGTTTCCATGTTCAGAATGTCCTGGTGAAACCTCTAATTGAGCTCCTCTTCCCTTGATACCGGATTTCCATGTTCAGAATGTCCTGGTGAAACCTCTAATCGAGGTCCACTTCCCTTGATACCGGGTTTCCATGTTCAGAATGTCATGGTGAAACATCTAATCGAGCTCCACTTCCCTTGATACCGGGTTTCCATGTTCAGAATGTCCTGGTGAAACCTCTAATCGAGCTCCACTTCCCTTGATACCGGGTTTCCATGTTCAGAATGTCCTGGTGAAACCTCTAATCGAGCTCCACTTCCCTTGATACCGGGTTTCCATGTTCAGAATGTCTTGGTGAAACATCTAATCGAGCTCCACTTCCCTTGATACCGGGTTTCCAGGTTCAGAATGTCCTGGGGAAACCTCTCACCGTGCTCGTCACTTACGGCGCTAAGATTTCCGGGGGAAATGTCCAAGTGAGAGCCTTTTAGGTTCATATTCCATCCCAAGGCCTTGTGCGATGTCAGTAGTTCTTTTACCATTTCAGAAAAGTTATTTGCTTTGTGATTCATCCCCCCCCAAAAAAAAAAAAAATCTACGCAAACTTTCTTAAATGACAGCCATGCATCTTTTCCAAGATCATTTAGCTCTTCATTAAAATTCTGGTCTCTCATCAGCTCCCTGATCTGTGATCCAACAAAAACACCCTCTTTGATTTTTGCGTCCCTTACTCTAGGAAACTTATTTTTCAAATATGTGAATCCCTTGCCAGTTCTATCCATACCTTTAACAAAATATTCATTAACTTAATGTGCAAAGGAGGCAAATCAATTTTCTCCGAATCAACAAGAAGAGGATTGACAACATTCTTCTCTCCTGGGGTCAGAATGAAAAATGGCATTCGAGAATAAATACGAAGAACGAAGGAATGGCTGTGTCCACAGTACAAAAGTCCATTAACGACCAGGTAGGTATTCACTACAAATAGGTATCAAAGTATTACACAGGTTATGTACCACGGAAAACTGCAAAAATACTCGTTTCACAGGTACTTGTTTTTGCTTCATAGTAACTATAGCTCCTAATAGGTATTAGGGTAAGTGCACAAAACTTACCAATCACCAAATATACGAGGGGATTAACAGAGCTTTTATCTTTGGGGATTATATTACACCAAAAGTATAGTTATGTAGCCGAGATTTTAGGAGGACAGCAGAAAGAAAGTATGACCATCATTCTTACCCGAATATAACTTGATCCCCAATAAATAAAGAACAAATTATGCACGGCTTTGGTCCGTAAGGATGCAACTGAATTCTTTAGATTACACTGGGTAACAATTTTTCACAAAATTTTTGTTTCTCTCTCTCTCTCTCTCTCTCTCTCTCTCTCTCTCTCTCTCTCTCTCTCTCTCTCTCTCTCTCTCTCTCCTTTTTTTTTTTTTTTTTTTTTTTTGACCAGTTTGCTTACCCCATCCAGAAACATTATTAACTTGTTACAGAAGATATGGTGGAACATAATTAAAGAGAAGGACATGGCATGGGGCCTATAGAAGAACTGAAATTAATAAGTGTTAGTGTCAACGAAACTAACAATTGACGCTCAAGGATTTGTGGTTGTAGTCGCTGAGACGAATCGACCACTCTCACATTCTAATTTCTTATTCTTCCGAAAACACTAACCTTCTTTTCCTTACACTGATTTATTACCAAATTCATTTACAATACATCATATAACCAATCGCTCAACCAGAACAATATTAATACAACTGTGCAGGGATAAAGGAACAACCAGAACAGTGATCATGCATAATACAAACAATACTTTCATCAACAAGTGAACATACAGTTTGAAGCCCATTCATATACAAAAAGAGTGGATATGGAATCATTACAATTACTACAAATACAATCACGACACCCCAATAAAAGAGACAACATTCCACTCAGTGATAAATATGGTAGATTGAGAAAATGACTCTGTATAAAGTGTCTTGCGGCACTGCTTCTGACCCAAGGCAGTGGACATGATGCAGGGATGACCCGTCATCCAGGAGGTGCCAAGAGAAGATGGAGGGAAGAGGGTATAGAGGAGTGGAGTATGTATGGGATGGAATAGATGGAAATGGTTTCTATGCCTTTTTTTTTGGGGGGGGGAGGCTACCTCCCTTGTAACGGGGAAAAGGCCTTTGGTATATGTATGTATGTATGTATGTATGTATGTATGTATGTATGTATGTATGTATGTATGTATGTATGTATGTATGTATGTATGTATGTATGTATGTATGTATGTATGTATGTATGTATGTATGTATGTATGTAGGTATGTATGTATAAAGTGACGGGTGAAAAAAAGGTAAATTTAAAATTTTCGCTCAAAGGTGAGGCCACTATCCTCAGCTGGTGGGGGCTACATTGACTTTTACTGACATCAGCTGCATGAATCACACTCTAACTGGTTATAAGAACCTGAAACAGGAATCAACAAGGATAAATTGTGTCTGATGAAGAAAACTTCGTTTTCACATGTTTGAATACGTTTGGTCAAGGAGACTAAGATTTTTTTTTGGGGGGGAAAGGATGCCCGCAAAGATGAAGTTGTAGATGTGGGCATACCCATTAAACTCCGATGACAAGATTGTTGTCATTTGGTCAAATAAAACAAAAAATCATAAAACACCAAAATGTTTGATCAAACACCAGAAAAATATGACGTCAGTCCTCGCTTCGCTCGCGAGCGAAGCGAGGACTGACGTCATATATTTCTGGTGTTTGATTAAACATTTTGGTGTTTTATGATTTTTTGTTTTATTTGACCAAATGACAACAATCTTGTCATCGGAGTTTAATGGGTTAATAACCTTTTCATTGCGCTTCACATCTTGATTCCTTCTTTCCATTTGTTACGGAAAGTATTGGCCAAAGTGATGCATTGGAGTTGTTTCAGGAAAGCACAAAAGCAAACATTAAACTCCATTACATATTGCAGTGTTACGAAATTAAGACTCGAGAGAAGCTCTCCTCCCGCGCCGCCCCCTTCCCAAACAACCAAGGGCTGGAGTCGAGGGACCGCACGTCCTCATGACATGCATGCAATGTTTGAACTCTGCTCGAAACCATGCAAGACGCGTGAAGGACACAACCTCGTCCGCCTGTTACTGGACCTTGGGCAATGTATGAATGTTTTGTCCAGCGGCAGTTCGCAATATTGTGTTGCATAACACTGAAGGGATATCTAACCAGGATACTTTGTCGAGACAAATTGAGCTCGAGAATAGAATGCGACAATATTAAACCAACGTATTCCTCTCCTCTGTGTTCTGTTGGCGCTATGTTGCGGGCGGAGTCTCGATCACATTGTAGAGTGAAATGTAGTACATTTGTAAATTACGTGAAACCAACACCGTCGGAATGAAAGAGAAATAAAGAGGAGAAAATCTACATACTTAGCCACCAGCTGCAGCTCTCGTCAGTAAGGTAATTATTACAACAAAGTGAAAGTGTCACCCGGTAAGGTGGGGCGACAGGGTTGTACGTAATAAAATCATCTGGCGGAACTCACCCCCCCCCACACACACATACACACAACAGAGCGACTCTAGGTTTGGATATGGTAACACTGTGTTGCTTGCTTGCATCGACTTACAATAGATCTGGAGGTTGCGAAGTAAGTAGAAAAGTCTATAGGATTGATACGGAGAGAGGGTGGACAAGGGAAGACGGAGGAGGGAAGACGAGATCCTGTGGGAATATGTAAGGACTCACCGTTGTTTTTACTGTTAAGGGGGGAATGAACACCTTGAATCATGAAATTTTCGTCCGTCCAAAAATCGAATTTCAGATATGGGCATATTTGAATAATATAAACATCCTAAAAGCAAAATATGAACAACTTTTTCCTCCCCAACGTAATGGAGGGAGTTTAAAGGGCCCGGACAGCTTGTCAATTTAAATGGCTCACGCAAGAATAGGCTCCAAATATCTATAAATATGTCTTGTTTTCGCTTGTTTTATTCCATGAAAAGGCTATATTTTTGTACGTCTGGCATCAGCGTGACTTCCTCTTCCGTGTGGCGTGCATAGCACGCTTCAAGCCTAAGTTACCCATCAAACATCAGAGTAGATTGATGCATAAACACCTAACTGACTGTGGCGATATTGTGTTCCTGTGCCACTGTTTAAATTATTTCCTGGACATTACTACACCTACTAGATGTCCAATCATCAACTGCATCACAATGAAGAGGAAAACCAAGGAAGATATGAAAAAATTGAATCAAAAGTGGAATGAAAATTGTGCTAGAAGGAGGGCAAGGTGTGAGAGGCTTGGGGGAGGGATGCCACCACCTCCACTGCCAACACCATCTCCACCACCAAATGCCACAACACCTAACAACACAGCTGACAAAGTGCTTTCTTCCAAATGAAGAGAAGATGAGAGAAAAATTCAGGAGGAAGAGAAAATAGCTGGTGAAGGAGAAACATACGGGGCTGGGATCGCGCCTATGTAGGACAATCAAACACCTTTTTGGTAAGCTTTGTCATTGAGCAGAGGAAAGAGGCTCATTGCACTGGGACATTATTCAGCCTCCCGGATTACCGTCTCCAGGTCCTGCAGGGAGGGATACACACTTGGATTAGTGATCTATGACGAAGTTGGATGGCCACTGACCCAAACAATTCATATGCCCTTTTTCATACATCTGGGAGGAACTCCAGGAGAACACACATACGCATAATTGAATGGTTCTTACGTCCCTTACCCCCTCTTGACATTTCATAAATCTACGTTTAGGCCTACCCTTCTTCCTTCTCTTCTAAAACCCCCGGCTAATTTTGCCACCTCTTATGATCTTCCTGGAATGTCCACATCATCTACACATGGCAAGTCATTAATCAATAGGTTTTCAAAACGTATGGCTTTTATTTCTCGGGGTTTAATTACATCACTCTCTCCGTTAAATATTGGATGATGGGAGAAAACCTAAACAAGTGTTGAAAGGAAATTTTGTCGGAGAAGACCAAGACATAAATGGAATGATGGCATAATGCACGGCATCAAAAAGTATATAGAGAATTCGCCATTGATCGAATAATGTGGAGAGACTTAACTCGTTGTTCATTCTTAAATCTAGCTTTTTCCTCCGTAGTCTCCTTTACTCGTACATTATTTGCGATGACATCTCACACATCATTTACATAGTCTGTTTCTTCAAAGTGCTCCTTTAACATTGTCATCCCGCAAATACTTGCATTATGGAAATGTAACCTTATTAATACTGTTATGTCTCTCATATTTGTGTGTAAATGTCTGTAAATTTTAGTAGTATTATTCCACAAAGTATGAATAGTAATACGTAAGTAAATGTATTCATGGTGATATAAAATGTTTCATATGTCCTTATTGTTTCGCCAATAAGACAGTGAATTTATTCAACTATACTTCGCATTATATTTTCAATAAATAGTCCCGAGAGAATTGGAGCTTGATAGATTTTGTAGTAACCTAAAACTAAAGAAGTAGCAGTAGTAAAGACCCCAACATCCTAGCCTCCTAATAGGGGGGTCGTGACATCAAGCCGAACCAAACCAATTAATTGCGAACCAGCCATAGTATGATTTCTGGTGTAGACAAACTAAATCCCATTTGAAGGGATTGTTCCTTGAAGCATTCCATACTGCCACAAAATCACGTCTCATTCAAAACAGCCTTCCAAAGATTAAAAGCAGGTATGACAATTGTTTGGCGTGCGAAAAAATACACATGATTTAGCAACACTTGCAAGAGTAACTCAAATATTTGGTGAAAATTAGAAATTCACACTTAGGTCTGACCTACTTTAGCTCCATGATGTGCTCCTCTCCTTCTTTTCCTTGCTCATCCCAAGAAACTCAATCAAAGGCAGCCCTTAGCTCAACACTTTTGCTTTCTTTGCTTTATATCTTTTGAAATTCAACGCACACTCAAGTTTAGTAACACTTGGATACGTTAAAGAGAGGACGCCGTCTGATGCGGGATATAATGACATTTGGATATCCTAAGGTAGTTTTCAACTATTAGTCCACGATGACTTAGTTTTGTGGCCCAGCAGGTTAATGAAAATATTTTCAAATTTGCTGAAAATGTAGTACGAAATAAGCTAGCTGCCTACTATCTTATATAATTTTTTTTCAAATGCATATTTCAAACCAAACTGCTTGTTATCTAATCTATTTATCACTACTCAAAAATGAGATGGTCCATATATTTTCTAATTGCGCTGGTGGTCCTGACTTGGCATGCAATTCAACCAGGTATGCTTAGCCCCACCTCCTACCTCTCCCTCTCTTTTCGGGGCCCGGAGTGGTTGACACAAAGACACTTCATACTGACGGTGTGGACGATAAAGAAAAGACATATTTTGTGGGACGTGGGCAGAGGGGAATGACCAAAATGATACAATGACTTAGAAATCTACTGTACTAACACAGGCTTAGGCACCTTAACTTTCACTCATGGTAAATATGTAAAGTGCGGGGTGATCTAATAAAGGTATTCAAATGGATCAAGGGCATTAACAAGGATAATGTGGGTAAGGTCATCATATTAACACAACAGGGCAGGACTCGTGGTAGTGGATCTAAGTTGGACAAATTTAGGTTTAAGAAGAAAATAGGGAAGAAGTGGTTTACCCACAGATTGGTCAACGAATTGAATCGATTTAGTAATAATGTAGTGAACGCTGAAATAATGAGTCGTTTTAAGAGAAGATTTATAATTATCCATAAATTTGTGGATAGGGATGTAAGGTGGTAAGGGACTTGGAACTGCCTCGTGTAGGCTTTACGGTCTCTTGCAGACTCCTTCATTCTTATGTTCTAATGAATCAATGGAAAGAGTAAAGATACCACTTAAAGCAACTCTCTGTTTTCGGTCGTTTAACTAATTACTAGTCCAACTTAATAGGCTACACTTACTCCGTGTGAAGCTAATTTAGTAAGTAGTCTTTCGTGGGGGACGGTATCAAACGCTTTTGCAAAGTCTAGATATATTATATCTATATTGTTCTTTATGCCATAATTCGAGATGACTGTGCTGTAGAATTCGATTAAATTAGTCACCCAATAACGTTTCCGTCTGAATCCATGCTGGCTATCATTTATCAAACTGTTACTGTCTCTGATGATATTTTCCTTTATTTTTCCTACGATTGAAGTCAAACTTATAGGCCTATAGTTATTTGGTTTCATGTTGTCACCTTTTTTGAATAAGGGAGTAACGTTAGCTAGCTTCCATTCTCTTGGGACATCTCCGGATATGATGGATTTCTTGAAAATCATTTCTAATGGATGCCAACCGTCAGGCCCTGGCGTTTTATTAACTTTGAGTCTATCTATACACCTTTTATTTTTTCTTTTGTTATATTTACCGTAGTGAGTAAGTTTACCCTAGACTTTTCAAAGGTTTCAGTTTGGAGTTTTACGAATACTGAGCTGAATTAATTTAAAATATTACAAATATCACACATTCCTTTATTTGAATATTAAAGTTGACCGTCAGCAGATAATAGCGGGCCAATGCAATTGTTGATAACTTTTTTTTATCTCTAATGTAACAATAGAATTCTTTGGGATTCTCTTTGAATTTATCATCAATATTAATTTTGTATTGTCGTTTTCATACTTTATTGTCTTTTTTAAATCTCTCTCTATTATTACATAACTTTGATAGACATTAGGTGCACTCAAACACTTGTATTTCTTATGAGCCTGTGTCTTTTTAGCAATACTTTTTCCAGTTTCTTTTTCAAGCTATTTTGGACGAGCCTGAATGGGGCGGGGGGCGTCTGTCCTTACATGGGATGTAAGTATGAATCATCTTGGTAAGTGTATTTTGAAATATTACCCACATCTAATCTACAGGTTTTTCGCTTAATTTTGCCTTCCAATCTGTAAGCTGAAGCTTCTGACGTAGTCCTATGAACTGAATTTTACTGAAATCGGGTATTTTAGATACACAATTATCTATTCTATTTTTTGAGCAGTTGGAATCTAAGTTGTGATCACTGCTTGCAATGGTTTCACCAACTTCTACATCGGTTACCATGTTTTCGCGGCTAGTGATCAGATTTAGTAAATTTCTATGTCTTGAGGGCTTTTTTACATGCTGAACTAAGTAATTGCCACCGAGAAAATCTATCAAGCGACTACCTATATGGCCATGTTTAAGGGTCATCCAATCAATGTCAGTAAAATTGAAATCACCCATTATCAATAAGTCCCTATTGCAAAAAGTAAACAGTTCTTTAAACAACAGTTTGTCGTCTGCTAATGATAATGTTTTTGGCCTATATACATGTCATCTTTTGTCCATTTGTTTGGGCTAATTCTACCCACACACTGTCATATGCATCTTGTTTTACTGTCTCTATAACACAGGCATTGGCATTGCTTTTAACGTACAACAGAACATCCCATCTTTCTTGTGATTTCTACCCTGATGAAATTTTTCAAATCTCGCAATATTAAATTTAGCCTCATACTCTTTATCATTTAACCATATCAAGATTTTCGCTTTGGACATATGCCTGGATTTCTTGGAATTTGTTCGTAATACTACGAGCTTTAAAGTACATTTTTTAAGAAACTCATGATCATTTCTTTTTGACTCGTTTTGAGTTTCAATATAATTTTTTACATTATAATTTTGTTCTTTATTGATACCTTACTCTATATTGACATTATACGGACATTTGCCCCATCACGGACATCTGGTCCCCCCACGGTCAACCGGTTTCTCATAAACATCTTGCCCCCTCCGTCACCGCGTCCCACACCGGCCACCCGTCGTTCGTTGACATTCTGTCCGGCATCACTTCCTAAAATGATATTCTGTCCTCCATTGACATTATATGGACATTGGTCCCATTACGGACATCTGGTCCTCCTCGGTTATCTGGTTTCTCATATACACTTTGCCCCCTCCGTCACCGCGTCCCACACCGGCCACCCGTCATTCGTTGACATTCTGTCCGGTATCACTTCCTAAAATGATATTCTGTCTTCCACTGACATTATATCCTATCGTGATATATCGTCCTCAATTATCATTTAATTTCATCACAGAATATTTTTCAAGACCTCAATTGTTAAACAAAAACTTACGCTTGAATTTTTTTTTTTCAAGTTCCAAATAAACACTTGTCTCTACATTATGTATATCCAGAAATAGTCTCAACAAGCACCAGAAAGGTAGTCTTTAACTCGCATTACTTTCACTTTCTCTTCGCTATCTCGTTAGAATGATAACAAACGCGCTCTAGGACAAAAAGGGAACTCAGATGTATCTGAATGGTGCGACCTATGGTTCCCTTTTTCTCTCACCTGCTTCCCGTGGCCCGCAGCACTACACATGAACGTCATTCTCTCAGTTCGTCTGATTTCAAACTGAATAGATCTGCGCGGCAGCATCAGGCCCCACCAAAAGCTTGCACACCTTGGAGTGATGCTTATTTTTATTCGTAATTGAAATTGCCGACGATATTGCCACACATTGTGTACCTACCGGGAATACGCTTGTGAGATTCGTGTGGAAAGACTGCAAATGTATTCGCGATTAATGCATAGTTCATTACCATAACATCGGTACAACAGTGAAGTCATATTCGTACGAAAATTTCTTTCCTAAGTGTCGAGCACGCACCCGCTGAGATTGGAGGTTGCTCTCGTTTTCGATCAAAGGTGCGTACGTGTGTTGACATTCAATCATATATCAGAGACGCTGGTCGGTCGGTCAGTAGCACTCTGAGGGATAATATTGCATCACCACTTCCCATGTCCACCCCCCCTTACAGCCGATTATAGCTATTGGCTTGCGAAATGATTAAACAGATTTAATTTTTTTTTATTTAATGTCCCTATTGTAGAAAGGATAAAGGAAAAGTACTTTATATTCTGTTTATTCTAACGCAAAATATATTACTGTAAAATACTCAGGGCTTCTTTGACCTTTTTTATCATAATCATTTTGTCAGCCTTGTGGGTGGCATATCCAGACTAGTATTACCGCCCCGCTAAATGTGCCGCCCCATGTGAGGTCCCTGAATCCCAGTATCCTATTTGTCTTCTCTGGAAAAAAAAAAAAAAAAAAAATCTGGTAGTCGTCACTGATAATTACATCAAGATCCTTTTTCAATCTCCACTTGTACTTATATTTCTAATCAATGTGCATAACAATGATCCTGTTTAATGTCGCGAACTACCGCAATCAGGAGGATAGGACGGTGCCCCTTACAGAGGTTTGTAGCATGGGATTTAATTAACCATAACCTTGGTCCAACTCGCTTGCGGTAGAGTTTGAACCGCCGTTATCTCAACTTCCGTCACAAATAGCTACGCTCTAACCCACTCGTCTAGTGAGCCTCCAGCTTAACAATATCAATGGTTAGATTTAATTAAAATTCTTTTCGAACAATTGGTCTATATTGTCTGAAATTCCTTAAAAAAAAAGTTGCTTTGGGTATTATCAGATAATTTGGAAACAATAAATTATAATTCATAGTCATTGGCGTTTATATAAAGTATGAACAGAAATGACCCAAGAGCGGAACTTTGAGAAACTTCACTCGTAACATCTTTTCAGTTGGAAGTTTTCCTGTTCACATCAGCTGGCTATCTACAATCATTGAATCAGTTTCTAATCTATGTTAGCAATTTGCTTCTTATTTAGTTTAATCCAAGTTTAGCTAGGATTTTTTCTTAAGAGACAATACCTATTTTTCATGGTTTGAAATGTGCATGTTGTAATATTCCATAAGATTAGTTGGGCAAGAGTGCGTCATAAGTTGTGCTGGCTGTCATTTATTAGACAACTATTTCCTAAGTGGCGATCTATGACATCTTTTATAATTGTTTCCTTCGTTCTTTCTATCCAGCTTCTACCTTTTTATTTTATTCTTTTTTTGTGGGGTGGGGGCTATAGGACTAATGTTTGGTAATTTTAATTATCTCAGTACATTCCCGTTAGTGGTTTTCATTATTGTTATTATTATTATCATCATTATTTTTTCAAAGTTCCTGGAACCAATTATAGGACCCTAGTGTTTTATTACGTTTAAACTTTTTTATACATCTTTCAATGTTTTCTTTGGTCATGTTCACAGAAATTGACAAATTTGCGCTCTGCACACATGGCAAAAATATTACTTCCCTTTGAGGCATTTTGATTAAGGATAAAGAACAAAAATATTTTAAGATGTCGCACATACATTCATTTGAATGTACAAGTTGATCATTGGCAGACATAATTAAGTCAATATACAATTTCTGATTATTATTTATTTGGACAAGATGGCCTATGATGAAAAAGGACATTCGGAGATATGAGTGATCCAATGTTTGAGAATGAAAATAAAAAGTGTGTGGCGAAACATCAAGAAATTAGGCAATTCATATCTCTGAGGCTTCTTTGCCACTATAATAGTTAAACCATATTTTCAAAGGTCATATGAAGTTGTAGGGTGCAACACGAATATAAAAATCCACTTTTTCAACTCACACTTTAATCCTTTTCTGATATTTTTGGTTACTTAATGATACACACAGAGAAAGATTTCAGCAAGACTATTTTGGACGTGGAAAAGCAGTACCAAATCAAGTAGACTCTTTCTCTGTTGAACTGAACACTAAGGATGAATGCTCCTGAGGCCAAAAACCACTTTCATATTCTAAAGAAGTATAATGCCATCTTTGTTTATGAATTAATTATATACACTTTATGCAAAATATGATTGATCTGTAACCTAAGAAAAGTATCTGAAAAAAAACCTCATTGTAAGCACAAATGCAGGTTTTACTTATTTTATTCAGTGAACAAAAAGAACACCAAAGCATATTTGATTAATGTAATAAAACCAACTTTTTTGTTCCTTGCTATAGTTAGCGTTTTTTTTTCAAATAAAAAAACATAGATTATGTAGTCTCATCAGAATATTCTTTGAAATGATTCCACGTCTACATCACACCAGATATAAATTATGTAAACCTGATTAGATGAAGCTTTCTAAAGACGTTGTCTGTGGTTTGAATGTTACTCAAAAGCTCGCTGGATTTCAAGAAGTGATCGTCCTTTCGTCTCAGGAAGCCACTTCCAAACGACAAAGCCACCGAAGAGATTTATCGTAGCAGGAATGAGGAAGACAAACTGGAGTGAAATGGTATTTGTCAGCCATGGGGTAATGAAGAGAAAAGTGCAATACATGATGGTTTCCAATATAATGCAAAGTGAACAGCCAACCGACTGGACGGCTGACGGAATAATTTCCCCAAGCAGAATAGGAGTCACTAAGTTGTTTCCTCCGATTGAAAATGTGGCGAAACAAATTGAAATCACCACGAAAAATTTTGGGATAAAGGTGAAAGTTAGGGAGACAATGGTTGTTAGAAAAGATAAAACACTCAAAACCGAGGAGCCGATGTAGAGGGGTCGTCTCCCGTAGAGGTCGGTGACAAATGCTCCAATAATCACGACGACGAATCGAACAACCCCCAAGATTATGGTGCACAGGCGCGGGTCAAGGGGCAGTCCTATCTGACTGAAGACCAAGGTGGAATAGGGCACAACAATGCTGTAGCCGTTGGAGCCGTAGAAGACGTAGAGGGTCGCCATCAACATTACAGGCTTGTAATTGCTCGAGTGACCCATTTGGCGTATCTGAAAGGTACAAGCCACTGTTACAGAAAATCTAGAATTAATGTAGCACATAGGACAACATTGAAGATGGATGCCCAACGAGCCTCATGGGACAGTTGTTAACACATTTTGTGAGCAATACACATCTAGGTAATCAACTAGGTTCCCGTAACAATGGTGAGCTGAGTGGTAGATTCCTGCATTAGCAAAATAAATGGTGATAATATTAGTTATAGTCTTCTTTCGTACACAGAGACTGTCACCGCTATTCCCTTAAGCCTGGGTAACAGTAAAAAAATTACCTTAAAATGAACTATAAATTTAAACATATAGTATTCACATAAGTGCACATGTACATTTTTTCCATTTCTTCAAAAGTCTGGGCATTCACGAAAAGGCATAAAAACATCAATCATTTGTTGCGTCGAGATGCATTGAATGGAAATTCACCGATTCAGGGTTATAAGAAATAACCCATAAATTTCTCCAGGAAGACAAAGTGGACTCCTGTCTTTCTTATTTGAGAGAAGGGCTACTGCTGTCATCTACTGTGCTAGTAGGGGAATGGGTGAAATTGATGGCTGCCCGTTCTTATTCCGTGGGAGAAGTGGAAACTATATAAGCTGATCAGGATCTTGGGCCCGGTCCGGTAATTGAGTGTCTGCTCCAAGGAGTTGGTCTTCGAAGACACTCGGGGGGACGACATCTTTACCAAAGACTACCCTGTTGATCCATTATCAAACAAGTGCCCATTGTTGGCCCTTTAAGCATGCATGCACGTTCTTATATAGAAAATATTGTTCTCTGTGAAATCACACACACGGAGAATGGTATTGAAATCCATCATTTTATCTCTTAAAAAATGACTATTCATTTTGAATGATCATGAGAAATATAAAGTATTAGATCTTATGATATTTAGACCCCCTGAGAGAATGAGAATGAGCCCGCATTTATCCCAGCGTTTGTGCTTACTGAAAACTCTCCTGCCAGACGTCATTCTTTGAAGTGAAATTAGAATTGCGTCAGTCCCTGTCTCTGTGCCAGATTTCACTTTTCCTCTCATGCCAGCTGCCTCCAAGCAGTTTTCTTTGTTTACGTGGAACTAATTCTGTAATTAAGGAGGTAACTGTCTTTTTTGATTCACCCCTTTGTGCCAAGTGACATTTTGTGTTCTGGTTCTTGCCGTCAGGTCCTGCGGCTCGTCACCTTGGCACCATTTGATCAGCAGATGGGTTCATGACTGTCAAACAAAAATAGTACTACCATATTCAAAGCCAGTTAAGAGGCATGCAATCCTACCTGGTCTACGACTCCTGAGCTCTTACTTCTCAGATTAACGCACTTTTTCACCTCCTGGAAGACTTCTTCGACATTGTCAGTAGAAGGATTGAGAGACTTCAGAGCAGAGAGGGCAGCATCCTTGCGTCCCTTCTTCACAAGCCAGTATGGGGACTAGAAAAAAATTGAAGATGGTGTACGTATTTTATTATCTTTCTTCACACACACACACACACACACACACACACACACACACACACACACACACACACACACACACACACACACACACACACACACACACACACACACACACACACACACACACACACACACACACACACACACACACACACACACACACACACACACACACACACACACACACACACACACACACACACACACACACACACACACACACACACACACACCTCTCATGGTGCTGTGGTTAGAGCTCTGGCCTGCCACTACGGAGGTCCGGGTTCGACTCTCGCCCGGGGCTGAAATAATATCAGTATCGCAGCGCTGAGGGGTGTTACTCCAACTCTCGTGGGCGGGGAGTTGGGGGTGTGTGTGCAAGGTCATAGCATTACCCATAGATCGGACCTACGAGCTCTGAGCTCTCTTCCAGGAGGGAAATAGCTGTCGATCACGAGTCCAACACGTGATCCAAAGACCAAGTGAAAAAGTGAATACACACACACACACACACACATACACACACACACACACACACACACACACACACACACACACACACACACACACACACACACACACACACACACACACACACACACACACGCATTCAGCGGAATTGAAATTGAAGCCCGTTCAAGGGTTGAAAAGCATCACACTGCTGTAAAGAGTTACATTCTCTTTTAAACAAGAAGATAGATTGTGTGTGGATGTGTAAGATCAAAACATCATTCATAGATACAGTCATAAAAAAACATGAAACTTTCATCCAGTAGTGTAACAGGTACCGATCACGAATCCAGTACATGATCGAACACCAAAGTGAATCACATGCTCAGTAAAACCATACGGACGGCCACCTCCATTCAAACAAAACAACCGGATACATACCTCCGGGACAAATAAGATGAAAAACAATAAAACAACAAATTGGGGAGTGCAGAGAAGCGTCGTGGTGTACCAGGGAAGGAAGATGTTAGCTATGTTGACCTCCAGAGAGCCCAGGTTCGAAAACAACCTCGGCAGACTTGCAGTGACCCCTCGGATATTGGGAGACACAAGCTCGCTCACCAGGGGTTGTGTCACCGTCACTATGAATGCAAAGGCCGCGCCGGAAATGGCCCTGCCTATGAAGAGCGCCGTTTTAGATGAAGCGAGGCCCATCAACAACCAGGAGACAATGGCAGACGCAAGGCCCAGCATAGTGGAGCCCTTGAGCCCGATTAAGTTGACCATTATCCCACAGAGTAGGATGAAAGGGATGCTCGCTATGGTGGGTACGGAGGCTGAAAAAGAAAACTCTCACTTAGCTCTAATATCTTGTAGCCAACTCAATTCAGACCAACAGGAAACCATAAGCCTCCTGGGTTATACAGCATCGGAGGAAGGCTTCGGGACCTCTTTTGATAAAGAGTCAGCCTCTATACATTTTAGTCAGAATTTTGAGAAAGCAGAGAGAATAAATGTGCCTAAAAAGAGAAGAAATTTCCTTAACCAATTAAACTCCGATGACAAGTTGTCTTGTCATTTGGTCAAATAAAAAAAAATCATAATAAAACAACAAAATTTTTGAAGATCAAACAGCACCAGAAAAATATGATTATCAAACATTTTGTTGTTTTATTATGATTTTTTGTTTTATTTGACCAAATGACAAGACATCTTGTCATCGGAGTTTAATGGGTTAAAAGATAACCGCAAGAGAGATCTGCGGAAACAAAAATGAGATGCTTTAGGGATGGGATTTTTGTTTTGTTTTCACAAAAAGTCGACCTTCGAGGGCTCCAAAATAATCACCAACTATCCCTCTTGCAAACTTAAAAGATGTTCATGGTCATATAAGAAGTGAACCAGCTCACATGCATTTAAATTGTCCTTTGCTACTGGAAATCCAAATTTTAGTAGAATTTGTATTGCATACACTCATTTACTCCTTCTCCGGGGTGAATTTGGTTTTATCTTCTTCAGCACAAGAAATTAATAGACAAAACAGAACCTACAAAGGTGACATTATAGCGTATAGGGACGAGTGTTTGATGCACATAACTGCCACAAATATCTTACCTAAAGGTTTGTGTAGTTAACAATCTATCTTTAAACCAAGGTCTTTTTCCTCCTTACCAGGTAGGTAGCCAAGTCAAAAAGCCTTTGCCCACTTCTACCCTTTTCTTTCCCACACACCCTGCACTCCACTCCCATCCACCACCACCCTTGCATCTCTCTTATCTTACTTCCTCACGAACGACGGGTCATCCCTGTGTCCCGTCCATTACCTTGTGTCAGAAACAATGTAACAGGACACAGCACATCCACAGAAAGGCCGCTCCACTTAATCGGTGACCATCCCCTCTCCGTCCCTTCATAAATAAAAAGAGAAGACGTGGAGAAATCACTTCATGGTCCGTTAGAATATCAATCACACATAATCGCTTCCTAACTCCCGTCCCCTATCCCTCCCTCCCTTCCTTCCTTCCATCTGAGTAACATCTATACACACCCATTCTCCACTCACCCCTATCTCCTGAGTTCTTCCTTCCTTGATCAAAGGACATTCTTCTTTTGTTTAACGCCCTTTTCACCCTATCCATCCACCTCACCCTCAGTCGTCCCTTCAAGTCCATTCCATCCAACTCCGCCTTCCACACTCGTTTTACAAATCTTTCTTCACTCATTCTTTCCATGTGTCCAAACCATCCTAGCACTCTTTCGTCAGACCTATTTGTCATCTCCTTTTCGACCCCAGCTCTCCTCCTCACCTCCTCGTTTCTCACTATATCCAACCTAGTAACCCCTATCATACTTATCAGATATTTCATCTAAAACATATTAATCTTTTTCTCTGAGTCTCTCTAAAATTTCAAGTTTCTACCCCATACAGTGCAGTTAGCACAATCATCCCTTCATATAATTTCCTCACTACATCCAGTCCCAGTTGCCTCTTTCTCATGAAACTTTTTAGTTCCCCAAGATATTCAATTGTTTCTTTTAATCTACAATTCATTTTCATCACCACTCCTCCCTTTTCTGCCACATGCGGCGACCCCAAATACCTAAAGCTATTTACCTCCTCTAGCCTCTCTTCTTTCAGACTCACTTCCAGCTCACTACCATCCTCTCTCTTGTATATCTCATCACCTTACTTGTATTACCCACATTTACCTTCAACTTTCTCCTATCGCATACCCTCCCAAACTACGTCCCTAACTCCCTTAATCTTCCTCTGACCCTGCTACGAGCGTGTGTCGTCAGCAAACAACTGGCTCAACTTTCACTTTTTTTCCCTTTAACCATCTCCAATCTCCTGCCCATTACTCTCGCATTTACCTCTCGCACCACCTCATTCATGTACTCATTAAACAGCCATGGCAACATAACACATCCCTGATGCAGCCCCATCCTTACCTCGAACTGTCGCTCTCTCTATTTCCAGCTCTATAACAGGTTCTACTACTCTCGTAAAAACTCTTGACTGCCCTTAATAGCTTCCCCTCGATCCTACATATCTGCAAAACCTCCCACGGTGCCTTCCTGTCTATCCTGTCATAAGCTTTTTCCAGATCCATAAAAAAAGTCCTTACCATTTGTCATTCTACAAAAACCTGATCCACGCAACCCCTACCTTTCCTAAACCCACACTGTTCCTCACCAATTACTCCTTCTGTTTCTCTCTAATTCTCTCAATTAAAACTCTCCAATAAGCCTTCCCAACTACATTCAACAAGCTGATCTCTTTAAAACTACACTCACATCTGTCCCCTTTCCTCTTGTAAAGTGGAACTATACAGGAACTCCTCCCGTCTTCCTGCACTCTACCCTCACTTAAACAGACATCAAAC
>NC_134788.1:14592562-14597562 GCF_046742065.1 Oratosquilla oratoria | reverse complement strand
TGGATTAATTTGGGTGCACTCTATTATCATTATCAATGTTTTATTTTGTATATATTGCAAGTGATCTTGAAAATCATGCGTTGCAAACATAGTCGATTGTGGCTCTTGTAAATTGTTTCAAGACAGTAATTGAATATTCCCTTTGTTGTCTAAATGTTGTAATCTATCTTAGTAGTTTCTTATTGATTTTTAATGTCAGATTTGTGCCATGTGGGTTGAAGGTCATGAATATCAAAATTGAGGCTCAGAATTTTGAGGATGTTTGGACATCTAATTCCCCTTTTTATGGTTGTCTGGAGTAAGTAATATTACTGATGATTTCTGTGGTGAGGCTTCGATTCTATTATTTCTGAGCCATTGTTATTTGTCTTGGGTGTTCATAACTGATATTTTGTTGTCTCTGCAATGGGGCGTAATCATCAGGCCATCTCCATAGTTGAGGGCATTGGTATTATGTCCAGGATTTGATGTTGGGAAATTCCTTGTGAGAAGTCTCAATAACATTGGTGAGAGCATTGCGCCTTGTAAAATTCTATTCACCAGTCTTCTTACCCCATAAATGTTGTTATTTTGGATGACATTGTCTATCTCCTAAGAAGTTAGCTTTGTTTTGACATTGATGCGGATACCTGTCTACATAATCTTTTTGATAGTATGTGTCGCCCACCTTTGCCACTTTCGTCACTTTCTCCACTGTTAATCCTGTCGACTCTTGTCGTCCTTTTGGTCCTCAATTATGGATATATCAACTCTCTTCCTCTTAGTTATAATCTTCTGTCCAGGAGCATTAGAAATGTATTTTCTTATTGTGTATCTTTCTTCAGTTAATTCTTATTCAGAGTGCTCCAAAGGAATCCCCCGAGAGCACGTGCGCAAGATCCTACGTGAGCTTTGCAGTGGCATAGTGATTTCCTTAGTCCAATAATCTTTAACTTTATATTTAAGATCCTCTCCAAAGGGAGTGATCTTACAATCGTGAACCAATTGAATTTTCTCATCCTCCAACCTTTCACCAATCAGATTCGTTGTTACAAATATATATGCCAATATTGTTTACTTAAATAATCTCGAGTCTCTACATATCTCACTTAGCTTACAAAGGAATACCATGTTTATCAACAAGGTGGAAAGCGGACCTGCTCGCTCGCTATACTGTTCCGGTGAGTGTCGGATAATATTTGATTTCTTCATCCTTCTGATTATAATAAATGATGTTAAGGCAGCAACAACTAAGGAGAAAAGAGCAATTAAGAAAAGGAGATAATTGATAGAAGAGTTGTTTGTGTTAGATCTCAGTGGAGGATGTTTTCTTTCGAGTCCCCGACCACTCTTTATCGACAAGGCGGAAAGCGGACTTAAGCAACCCGCTCGCTCTCTATATTCTTCATCCGTCTGATTACAATAAATAATGTTAAGGCAACAGCAACTAATAAGGAGAAAAGAACAATTAAGAAAAAGAGATAATTAATAGAAGAGTTGTTTGTGTTAGATCTCAGTGGAGGATGTTTTCTTACCTTTAAGGGTGTTAGCAATAGTGAAGAGTGCCCCTGCATGATTTTCACACTTGCCAGAAACTGAGATAGTACCTTCAGTTGATTTCAATCTAAGACCTAATTCAGGACAAATGATAGATATTCTGGTTATGTTTGGGAAACACAGTAAATGTGAACTTCCTGGATTACAAATATATTTTTTGTAATGACAATTCTGCATCACTGACACGATTCTAGCTGGTGAAGCTTTACAAGCTTTTTTTCAGTTTTTCACGGAACACAAAAAGAGAAGAGTGATGGAGGCAGGGGTTCTTATTAGTGACTGTACTCCCTATTAAGATATCTAGAGAAAGGATATAATTTAGTGGATCTATTACCGCTATGTCAACTTTAAAAAGGTGAATTATTTACCTTCATTGGGAAGGGTATCAGTTTATACAGGTTATATCTAAATTCAGAAGAGAAAGAAACTTCTATTTTTACTGAAGAAACATTTAAGTATGCATTTAACAAGTGGTAATAAAATGCTATATTTACTTCACCAAAGAAAGGTTGAACATTTCAATTGTTCTTAGCTGGGTTAATTATCCTTATAAGTTGGGGTATTGGGAAAAGGGAGGATGTGACTTGACCAGAATTTGCTCAAATCAAATCTTGCACAAAGGATTCCAACTGAGATTGCATCTCAGTTATCTACAAGTACATAGCATCAAGCAGTAAGAAAATAAGTAAGGAATTCTCTTATTCAGACTGGCTGTTACTGAATTTCTCTAAATTCTCTGTAATCTCAGAGATTAAATCCTCAATATTTTCTGCAGTGGTTTGTAAATTATCAATCTTTATTACTTTTTCATTTAATCTATTCACAGAATTCTTTAAATCAACAAAGAAGGCAAAATTGGATATTTCTAATATATATATGCACATATATATATGTATGTATGTATGTGTGTATGTATGTATGTATGTATAAAGTGGTTAGTGACTGAGTTTGTGAAGTTATGTGATCGGAGAATGTTGAGGGTAGATGTGTGTAAAAGAAAGGTGATGAGATTCACAAAGGAAGAGAGTAGAAGGGAGTTGGAAGTAAGTCTTAGAAGAGGAGAGAGGAGATGATGGGGGAATTGTATAGTTTGTCTTTGTGTATGTGCGCGCCATTGTGTATTTGCCCTTTGTGTGTGTATGTATGTATGTGGGTATGTACAGTATGTATAATACCCATGTTATTTCTACTGTCATTTTCCATGTCCATATGTAATAATCTATTCCACTTTTTTTTTTCTAACTGTATTATTTATTCAGTTTTACTTATCTAGTGTTCATACTTTTTGTGGTCATATGAGTACCCTTTCCCTGACTCTTGATTGACTCACGGTACCACCTAAGGATATGACCAAGGAATACGAGTTTAGGCGTGAAGGGGTAGAACGAAAGAAAAATATAAGAAATATATATATATATATATATATATATATATATATATATATATATATATATATATATATGCACAAGTATCACAAATCACACGTGACTACACCAAAATGCTGAATACCACAGGGAAAAGAAAAATTCTTGGAATCCGAGCGCTTTCGTGATATTTGTTCACATCCTCAATCCTTGAAGATGTGAACAAATATCACGAAAGCGCTCGGATTTCAAGAATTTTTCTTTTCTCTGTGGTATTCAGCATATATACATATATATATATATATATATATATATATATATATATATATATATATACATACATACATATATATCAACTCGGAAGCCAATGGGTCACAGTGTTCCAGAGAACCACGAAATGTTTCCACTACAAAAACACAAGTGATTACCAAGCCACCCTGCTTCGTAGTCCGTCAGTCGAGGGTACGAGGGATCGGAGACATTGGCTATTTTGTTGTCACGGTTGGCCTTGATGAGGTCAGTCAGGACGTTTGGCCACGTCATAAAACTTCCCTCCATCATCATACAACCTGCAACCACAATCGCAAACATAGCCTGTAACAGAAAATTTTACTTTTAAGAAAGACATGATACATGTTTGGAAATCTAAGAAAAGGGTAGGTCTCTCTCATGAGTGGGTGTTGTGGGACCAACTAGGTAAGATCACCCGCTCTCACGTAATTGTTTTGTGTGTCTGTGTCTGTGTATGGTGGCGGGTGTGGGAGATGATGCTCCAACGTATTGACAAAACAGGGAAGGGAGCTGGTGATACAGTATTAGCAGAGGTGGACAGTCTTTCTCACATGTGAACTAAAACGCGATGAATTTTTATGTGAGAAAATTAGACAGGACATGTATTTTGATAGAGGAAAAGTGTGTTGATATTTGCACTTCTTAACCGTGATATTCATGAGGCATGTGTGTGTGTTTGCAGAGATCTCATTCTTTGCGAGTTGAAAATAAAACTTATATGTAATAAACATAATACAGCACAAATACATGGAAAATAAAAAGTGCTTTGATGGCTCAATATCGAGAGATCTAAGCTATATTTTCAACCTTGCTGAAACATTTAATGGTGGCAGCGAAATGCCACCACATCTCCTTAAAAACTGAAGTTAGTGTTTTCCATATACGGAGACTGACCCACAAGTGCCTACAAGTGCTTCGGTAGATAAACGTCTCACCCATACAAAAGGAATAATCCCAGTGGTCACCACACCAAAACCACATACTGGATCATTCCCAATACGCTCAAGTGCATTGTGCTGACATAGTACAACAAATTAAAAAAATCTTTCGTTCACATGAGACAGTGCAACAAAGTAAAAAACTTTCGTTCACCTCCGACATAGTGAAAGCAAGTGAAAACTTTCGTTTACATCTGACACAATACTACTCACTAACGAACAGCAGCCCTAGCGACCAACCTCATCAGCAAAAATTCCAACAGTACTGTCAAACACAACCCCGTTAACCCATTAAACTCCGATGACAAGAATCTTGTCATCGGAGTTTACTGGGTTAACGAAACTTATGCTTGATTACATTAAATCCAATGTATACCTATATTCTGAACTAATAATTGGTTATACTTCGAGGCCATACATATACTCAACCTTACCTCTTTCCATGTTCTCATATTCTCTAGTATTATTCACAATATATCCATAGCATTGTTTGTTGCACATGTACACATGAAAACCAAGGGAACATGTCTCACCAAGAGATGATAGAATAATCTTTTACCTTTGTATATCGTTACCACTCCGATAGGTATAAATACCTCAACCCTGAACAGTGTTGAATAACAGAAAAGTACCCTCTTCCAACATAGGTGACAGCGTATAAAGCCCATAACATCAGAAAAAACTGACATCTATTATGTCTAGTGACACAATAATAATGGTGTTTAAAGGGTCCCCCAGGTAAAAGGGGAGTAAAGATTGATGGAACCAAAGTGTGAACCGAATAAAAAATGGAGTCGGACACTCCACTTTAAGAACTATCATGCCTGGGCAAAACAACTGATCATGTCATGATACTTACTTGATTACACCC
>NC_134788.1:14547562-14590062 GCF_046742065.1 Oratosquilla oratoria | reverse complement strand
GACGTGGACTGATTAAAGGAATGAGTAAGGTAAAGACGCTCAAGCCCGCCGAACAAGATACAGGGGGTTCCCTTGATCAGTAGAGATCTTGTATTTATTTCCGAAACTATTTTCTGTAATGACTACCCCCTGCGAACAAGACGCGAGCTAGCACCTGCCTGTCTTTCTAAAACCCATGTGCTATACATGGCTTATCTATTCATTTGTTTGTTTTGAATGCAGGAATTAAGGCGGATGTGAGCTACAGAATAGGGGGCGAAAGTAAACGTCTGTGTAGAATGAAAAGTGGCATTCGGGAATGCTAGAAACAAAGAAATGATTGTGACCACGTTAAGACGCACATTCACGCCCAGGTAGGTACCCGCTACAAATATGAAAACATAACACAGGTTAAAAGTCACTGAAAAATGTCAAAATGTTGGCTTCACAAGTACTTGTTCGCTTCACAGTAACTTTAGCTAAGAATGATACAAAGCTTGCCAGTCACTGCATTTACGACTAGATTAACAAAGCTTCTCTCCTTGCCGACAGTATTTTGCGAGGGCAGCAGAAACGTAGGAATACAACTAAAATGTCTTAGAATATAAACTACAAAATATATGCAGTCACTATCCTGCACAGAGCAGTTTCGTGCAAGAAAGGCAGGTGGATATCGCACCGTGTAAATGAACTTGGGACATTGTTTTCTATCTTCTTACCTGTCTTCTTATGTCCGGAGTTGAGTCTATGCACCTCATACTTCCGGCGTGTCTTAGATCCAACTGGCGAGGTTGTTGGCTTATGGGACGTGCCATTCTAGGCCAGAGTGTTGGGAGCGGGAAGGGAGAACTTTAGGCTTATCTCGAGCAGGACGGCTGAAACATGGAGAAGAAATTATGGAATCAGGGTTGAAGATTTTCACTCAACCGTTTAGGAGGGAGTTACAGCCACCTTATAGTGTTTTCTTGGCTCACTTTAGAGTCTAGAGTGAGAAAGCAAATATAGGTTTTGGCCTATCTGGCCTGTCACCTGGGCTGGAATTACACCTGTGCTGACCCAGGTTAATCTTAGGATTAGAAAAGTGTTACCCTGTGCGATAATATCTGCATATTATTTAGAAGGCACCTTTTGAAACAGGCAATCTTGGAAAGGAGGGGGGGGGAGTGACATTCTGGCAAATGGTGCAAGGGGTGCATGAGCCAAGCAAGGCTGAGAACCCCTGCTCTAGACAATTTGATTCAGTAATAGGGTTGGGCATCGAGCAGACAAGATCAGAGTGATATAATAACTTTTGTGTCTTCGGGAGAGCTGTAGGAACCGTCACAATACCGTATCTTAAGTTAACCCATTCAACTCCGATGACAAGATGTCTTGTCATTTGGTCAAATAAAACAAAAAATCATAAAACACCAAAATGTTTGATCAAACACCAGAAAAATATGACGTCAATCCTCGCTTCGCTGCGAGCGAAGCGAGGATTGACGTCATATTTTTCTGGTGTTTGATCAAACATTTTGGTGTTTTATGATTTTTTGTTTTATTTGACCAAATGACAAGACATCTTGTCATCGGAGTTGAATGGGTTAAGGTCACGCTAGTGAGCGAACGTCACCCTCTGGAAAATATACTATCCTTCGTCAGGAGTACTAATTAAATACTTTCGGATTGAAGTCATACATGTATGCCAGATTTACATTTTCTCATCAATGTTGGGATGTAGTAGGAAGAATTAAAAATGGATATTTTGAAGTTAAGTTTAGTAATTGAACGAAAATAAACTGTTGATATCGTCTTTAGACTCAAGGGTATGTATGTTCCGACCAATTTGCATGAAACCACTTGCCTGATATCGGCTAACATATGACATAATGTAAATTCAGACATTCCATTCCCAAGTTATTTATTACAAATTAGCCTGGCTAAATACTATACCATAAAGTTAAGAGATAATTACCATTAGTGCAAACCTGGTGTACAGAGAAAAAGTAGAAAAATCGTCATATGGTACTGCACCATCTCATATCTACTAAACTTCACCACCAGCTCCAACTGTGCGCATATAAATGCTCATAAGACAAATGCTCACACGACATATGCTCACAAGACATGCTGAAAACTTTAATGGAAAAAGACAAATACTCACAAGTTTTTAAAACAAATAAATTATATCAACACCAGAAAATTATTTACATTCAGGACACTTTTATTTCACACTTACAAATATGTACAATATACATAATACTCTTATATATGTATTTGACAGACAGGTATATACAGTATAAGTGCATTTTACACCCTGAAAAGAGTTGTTGAATGCATTACCATCGAATTTATTTCGGTAGGTTTTCTTCTTAACCCATTAAACTCCTATGACAATATTCTTGTCATTTGGTCAAATAAAACAAAAAATCATAAAACACCAAAATGTTTGATCAAACACCAGAAAAATATGACGTCAGTCCTCGCTTCGCTCGCGAGCGAAGCGAGGACTGACGTCATATTTTTCTGGTGTTTGATCAAACATTTTGGTGTTTTATGATTTTTTGTTTTATTTGACCAAATGACAAGAATATTGTCATAGGAGTTTAATGGGTTAAAATGTATGTATCCACCAAGACGAGGCTTCTCTCCATCTCGGATCTCCATATTGAGTGAGTTCTGAGTGATTCATAACATGGCAGGGCCACATACTAACATGAAAGGAGCTCATCTCTAAATAGAACTGTCAAAATACTCCTAACCTCAGGCATGAAAATTGCTCAAACAACTTAAGAGAACGTAAGACTAACAAAGCTTTGAAAAGAGGTGTTTGTCAGAAGGTGTAAGGGCAGTGAAATGAGGTGTGGTATGTATTCACCTTGATCTTTGGATCACGTGTTGGACTCGTGATCGACAGCTATTTCCCTCCCGGAAGAGAGCTCAGAACTCGTATGACCAATCTATGGGTAATGCTATGACCTTTCACACACACACACACACACACACACACACACACACACACACACACACACACACACACACACACACACACACACACACACCCAACTCCCCGCCCACGAGAGTCAGAGTAACGACCCGAAGCACAGCGATATCGAAATAATTTCGGCCCTGGGCAGGATTCGAACTGGGTACTGCGAGCACCACCGTACTTCCCAGTCCAGCGCTCTACCAACCGCGCCACCGAGTCGTGTAAGGGAGATGTGAAAAAGACCAGTAAGGTGTAACAAAAGAATAAAAAAATTCAGTTCCTTTTCTAATCTATTGGTGTAAATCACAAAGCTCTTTGAAATATTGATATAATGTTTGTCAATAAGTTCCACACTAAATACACACGAATACTAGTAAAACTAAATAAACACAGTTACCATTTGTGAGCATTTTTCTCTTCTTTCATTAAGGATGTGAGCATATGTCTTGTGAGCATTTGCTTTGTGAACATATGTCTTTTGAGGATTCATCTTGTGAGTATTTGTCATGGAATCGCTCCAACTACTACTCTGCTCACGGAAAGGAGGTTGTCTACGCATATATGTCTCGACCAATAGCACATTCTAATTTCCTATTCTTCCAAAAGCACTTCTCTACATGTGTTCGCACTGATTAATGATTAAAACTGTATCATCAACTCATAGAAACAAAGCAACTCCCTAACAGATTGCAATGTTACGAAATTAAAATATGAGAGAAGCATTCCCCACATCCCCATCCACCTTCACAACCGAAGGATCAGTCATGTGACAATCCTTGGCTCTCGCCCTCTGTTGACGTTTGCAAGCAGTGTTTGAATAAACCTCGAAGTCTTATTAGACTTACCCTGCCACTGGTGATTGAGCAACGTATAACTAAATTGTCGAATGCCTTGTCATAATCTTGAGTTGCATAATAACGAAGTGCTGTTTAACCAGGGCATCTTGTCGAGATAAATCAAGAATGAAATGAGACAAGTTTTACGCCTCGTCGCGGAGTCTCGATTGCGGCTCCCTGCAGATGTAAGTTCCCATGATATGTAAGTGTATATATATGTATATATATATATATATATATATATATATATATACATATATATTTATATATATATATCTATATATATATACATATATATATATATATCATATATATATATATATATATATATATATATATATATATATATATATACAGAGGTTGGACAAAAAAATATGAACACCACGCAAAATAGTACATCTTAATGTATATTGGCAACACTGCTTTAGGATAAATAATGCGCAGGGTATGTGTTTCGCAGTTTACGTAACAAGTCTCGTAGGTTATATTCAGCGGCGGCGCCAGGAATTTTTAGTTGGGGAGGCTAAGGGGGAGCTGAGCAAATTTTGGGGGGGGGCTGAGCAAATTTTTTGGGGGGCTAATAGTAATATGATAATACACATATATTATCCTCATTTCAGAAGGGGAGGGGGTTAATGGTTGGGCTAGCACTGATGGCTGACAAATCTTTGGCCCTGGCAATTAAAGATTCCACTTAATAAAATTATTTCAATAAGTGTTTTCAATTTTCAATTTACTCATTTCAGTTGGGGGGGCTGGCCACTTTTTTTTTTTTTTGGAGGGGGGGGGCTAAAGCATCATCGGCGAAGAGGAATGGTGGGCGAAAACCAAAGTTATCCGACAGAGATCGACGAACATTCAAAAGGATTGTGGCCAGACAACATAAAACAACCGCTGCAAAAGTGACAGTAGAACTCAAGACACAACTGAGGAATCCTGTGTCGACGAAAAGAGTAGGGTGGGAGCTCCACAAAACTAACATTCATAGTAGGGCTGCAATTGCGAAACCCCTTATAACAGATGCCAACGCTAAGCTGCGAAATAAGTGGTGCCACGAACGTAAGACATGGACACTTGATGATTGGAAGAATGTGGTATGGTCTGATGAATCAAAGTTCACGTTATTCCCTACGAACGGCATGGTTTATGTATGGAGAACCCCAAAAGAGGCCAACGATCCGGACTGCCTGCTTCCTACAGTCAAGCATGGGGGCGGTTCAGTTATGATTTGGGTGGCTGTATCGTGGTATTCATATTATTTTGTCCAACCCCTGTATATATATATATATATATATATATATACATATATATATGTATATATATACATATATATATGTGATTATATACATACAAATATATATATATATATATATATATATATATATATATATATATATATCATATATATATATATATACATATATATATATACACATACATACATACACACATATACCAAAGGCTTTTTCCCCCATACACGGGGGTAGCCAAAAAGAAAAAGGCATATAAACCACTCCCACCCATTCCATTTCCTATATATTCCACTCTCCTCCATCCTCCTTCCTCTCTCCTATCTTGGCACCTCCTGGATGATGGGTCATCCCTGCATCCTGTCCACTGCCCTGGGTCAGAAGCAGTGTTGCAAGACACAGCACATCCACAGCAAGGCCGCTTCATAAATTCGGCGACCCCACCCCCTCTCCGTTCCCTCATGCAGAAAAGGAGAAGACGGGGAGAAATCCCTTCGGGCTGCGTCAAATCTTTTCTCATACATACTTCCTCACCCCCCCCCCCCCCATCCACCAACCACTCCTCCTCATGCATCACAGCATCATCCACGCACAACTCTTCTCCATTCACCCCTATCTTCTGTCCTCTCCCGTCCTTCCTCCATAGACATTCCTCTCTTTTGTAATGCCCCTTTCACCCCATCCATCCAACTTATAATAGGACGCCCCCTCATATTCACTCCTTCCACCTCTGCCTTCCACACTTCTTTTACTAATCTTTCTTCACTCATTCTTTCCATGTGTCCAAACCATCCTAATAGTCTTTCATCAACCCTATCTCCCATCTCCCTTTCCACCCGTGTTCTCCTCCTCACCTCCTCATTTCTCACTCTATCCAGCCTAGTAACCCCTAAAATACTTCTCAGATATTTCATCTCAAACACATTCAAACTCTTTCTCTCTTCCTCTCTTATGTTCCATGTTTCTGCCCCGTATAATGGTGTTGGCACAATTACTCCTTCATATAACCTCTTAGCATCCATTCCCTGATATCAAATTCTCATTACGCTTTTCAATCCACCAAGGCATTTACTCGCTTCTCTCAATCTACATTCTACCTCCACCCCCACTCCTCCCTTTCCTGCCACATTCACACCCAAGTATCTAAAACTATCCACTTCCTCCAGTCTTTCATCCTTAATTCTCACTTTCACCCTTGATGTTCACAATGTACCAGCATATATATATATATATGTATATACATATGTATATATATATATATATAGTATTTATACTATATATATACATATATATATATGTATATATATATATAGTATTTATACTATATATATACATATATATATACATATATATATAAAAATATATATATATATATATTAATATATATGTGTGTGTGTATGTGTGTGTGTGTGTGTGTGTGTGTGTGTGTGTGTGTGTGTGTGTGTGTGTGTGTGTGCTGGTACACTGTGACAAGTTGATGAAGGTAGAAAAAAAGTCACGGGTCTAGTTCCGAGTTTCTGAGTTTATTCATGAAAGGTGTATGAGTGGCAAGAATGTATATTTCACCATTGGGAGACTTTATTCCTGACCGGTTTCACCTTGTGAGGCTTCTTCTGAAGAAGCCTCATAAGGCGAAACCGGTCAGAAAAAAATCTCTTTCACAATCGTGTAATTTCCATTCTTACTACTCATATATATATATATATATATATATATATATATATATACATATATATATATATATACACACACATATATATATTGCCCGACGGCAATATGTACGTACAAAGCGACGGCGTTGCCATGGGGTCACCCCTGGGAGTGCTCTTCGCCAATTTCTATATGGGACATATAGAAGAAGAGATATTCTGGCAGCAGCAACATCCAAAGCCAGAAATCTACGCCAGGTACGTGGACGATATTTTTATTAGCGCTGACGCGGAAGAAGAAGTCGTAAACTTGATTTCCAAGTTTAAAACAAACTCCTGTCTCAACTTCACCCATGAGATGGAAGAGAACAACAAGCTTCCTTTTCTTGACATTTTGGTCCGTCGTGAAACCACTTCATTCTCTACAGAGGTTTATACCAAATCTACCAATCTTGGTTTCTGCCTTAATGGTGCTAGTGAGTGTCCTGAGCGATATCGGCGCAGCGTCATCAACGCCTTCGTCAAAAGAGCCCTCACCCACTGCTCAACATGGACAGCTACAAACGCGGAACTTAAAAGAATCACCACTCTTCTTACCAACAACAACTATCCTTTGGCAGAAATAAATAACGTCATACAACATCGACTAGACAACTTTATGCGTCAACAGGAACAACATTTAGCTACACAAAATTTAAAACTCTTTTACAAGGGTACTATGTCTTCAGCCTATAAGGATGACGAAAAAGCCCTCAGAAATATAATCTACAAAAATGTCACCCCTACCGACCCGGCTTTAAAAATTGACCTCGTCATCTACTACAAGACACGCAAGACATCCAACTTGGTCATAAAGAACAGCTGCCTACCCAAGACTAGTGATATGCAAGAGGTGAATACCGTGTACGAACACACATGCTCCAGTGGCGACTGCAGTCGCCCTAACTCCAAGTACATCGGCGTAACCACCACGACACTGTCGAAGAGGATCTCAGCCCATTTGCAGGACGGCGCCATAAGGAGGCATTACCTCTACGAACATGGGCTCGTACTCAAAAGGCACCACATGGAAAACAACACCACCATCATCGAGAGAAACAACGACACCAGACGACTAAGAATGACAGAAGCGGTGCTCATTTTCAACCAAAAGCCAGCTATCAACATCCAACAACAGCCCGAAATGTCTTTACCAACCAGAAGGCAGAGAATGATTCCCGTGCGCTGATTGGCTGACGCCCCGTCCCGGGCACTGCCCGGTGATCCGCTCCACACCGCTATATACCGTCACACAGCCACTTCGATTCATTCTCCGTCATCAATTTGACCAGCCCACACCTCCTGAAGATGGCCAGTTAAGGCCGAAAGACGTCTCGAGAGATATACACCATGGACTTCAGCAATCTCCTTAAGAACCTGCTTCCAGACGACCGCACGTTGGTGCGCAACTTAGAAAAGCATTTCTACAAGCATAATAATGCTATCTCAGCTGTTGACTTCAACAAACGCATGCAACATATATATATATATATATATATCTATATATATATATATACACATCCATCCATATATACATATATATACACACACACACACACACATATATATATATATATATATATATATATATATATATATATACATATATATATACATATATACATTTATATATATATATAAGTATGTATATATTACAAAGGAGGAGCGTGCCAACAGGAGACCTTTTGGTCCATAATTATGTCGTATGAAAAAAAAATGTGATAATGATAAATGAATAAATAAATAAATAAATAGACAAATAAATAAAATTATAATAATATAAATGATAATGATAAATAAATTCAGTAAATAAATCAATAGGTAAAGTTGAATAATAAACAAACAGGTAAATTAGAAATAATAATAAATGATAATCAAGGAAATAATAATAAACAAACAGACAGATAATAACCAATGAATACATAATATGAAATAAACGGCAGGTGTTACAGCATCTTGCTTAAGCAAGGTTTACACGCTACGATAAATTGTAGCGATTTATTGTAATGAAAAGGTTGTTACAATTTGCATTACGTGTAAACAGGAGATCGTAGCGATAAAAAACACCAAAATGTTTGATCAAACACCAGAAAAAATATGACGTCAGTCCTCGCTTCGCTCTGTTTGATCAAACATTTTGGTGTTTTATGATTTTTTTTTATCGCTACGATCTCCTGTTTACACGTAATGACAAATTGTAACAACCTTTTCATTACAATAAATCGCTACAATTTATCGTAGCGTGTAAACCTTGCTTTAGGTGTTTATCAAAAACGAATTTTAAAGCTTCGAATTGAACTACATTGCACTGTCTCTGCATTAACTACACGATTGGCGAAGTTGTTTCTATCCATTTCTAAATTAAATCTATTTCTTGACAGCTTGAGACCATTATTTCTTGTTGGATTTTTATCTAGTGTGAAAATTTTGTCACTTTAATATTGTCAATTCCCTTTGGAATATGAAAGTCATCTCTGAGTCAACGTTTTTTATGGGGAACATTCATATGATATACCCGATTTTCGTATGATTTATTTTTGATATTTGAAATCAGTTTTGTGGGTCGCCGTTGTACTTTTTCCAATCTGTCAATGTCTTTAATGAGATTCGGTGACCATACAGAAACAGCATATACCAAATGTGGACAAACTAACGATTTATAGAGCTTGCTAATGAGAGGTGAACTTTTGAAGTCAAAAGATCGCGCAATCACTCGTAGAAATTTATTTGTATTCTAAGAGGCTGAAATACTCTGCTTAGATGATTTGAGATCGTTACTGATAATTACATCGAGATCGTTTTTACTATCCACTTTTGTTAACGAATTTCCAAATAACTTGTAATCAGACATTCTGTTATTTTTACCTATGTACATAACCTTGCATTTACTTATATATATATATATATATATATATATATATATATATATATATATATATATATATATATATATATATATATATATATATCTATATACATATATACATGTGTGTATACACACACACACACACACACACACACACACACACACACACACACACACACACACACACACACACACACACACACACACACACACACACACACAAAGGGGGTGGGGGCAAAAGTGACCACAATGCGATCCGAGCAAGCATGTACTGTACATATACATTCTACTTAAAAAACAGGTTTGCATCTGTACATAAGAGAGTAGTTTTTTTTTACGTGCATCGAGCTTTACTAAATGAATTTCATACATACATACATACATACATACATACATACATACATACATACATACATACATACATACATACATACATACATACATACATACATACATACATACATACATACATACATACATACATACATACATACATACATACATACATACATACATACATACATACATACTGTTACAAACCTCTCCAGGACACCAAATGTCCACCGGCCTTGTGAAGTTCAGAGGCTCGTAACATTAAGAATATTATTAAAGTGCTGTAGAAACAATAGGAACACTTAGGCCCTATGTCTATTACTGGGTTCAAACAGTCAAGAAAACAGATTAAGGTCGCCACCCGGTCGAGAATACCGGGAAAAATCAAACTATCTTAACTTTAAAGAAATATAATTGAATAAATTTAGAAGTATGAAAATTAATGCAAGTGAGAGTGACATGTAAATAGGATACCCGATTACAATTAAACAAAAAATATTTTACATAATAATACATCTGACTTCTGATTAACATACATTACACGAAAGAATCAAGATTGAAAGTTCTAACGGGATTGAATAGACGTAAGACCGGTTCATAGACCACTAAACAGTTTTGAAATATTAAGCTAATCCTAAGCCCCAAATACTACATCACTCCGCTCACACTAAATGGGAAACTACAAACTAAGTCCTTATTAATCTGGTTCACTGCTACGATATCAAGGGAAAAGGGGTATTGACCTCTACGCCGTCATTTTTTAATCTGACCGGTCGGATGGCTCTAGGCAGGGCCTGAAGGTAACTTCACATCTTATTGGCCAAACGTATAGACTCGTTCACCTTTGCGTGACGAGGAAATATGCTCTTAGTTCGATGGATAATACCAGGGGGGGGTCCCTAGTCTGACGAGCCTACATTGTTACCCGGCTACTTTCCTGATTGGACCCGGTCTTTGGTCTGTTTAAGCGGGAAATACAATAGAATATTCTTACGTCACGACCTGTGACGTAGCAGAGGCGCATGCGCAATGAATACTTGAAACAATCACAAATATTCTTACAAACGAAAACCATAGTTTACATTAACAAATACATATAATACAGAGTAAAGAAAACAATACCTCACGGTGACACAGGATTCGGTCATAACCAAAGTAGCACAGCAGGAACATACGTTACATGAGACATGATATTTCCTCGCAAATAATAATAACAATTACATACCTGGGATGTACACATCACAGATGTAACAATACATACATACATACATATATACATACATACATACATATATACATACATTTGAGCAGTAGTCGTCACTCAGTCAGGTCAACTGGGTAGCTGCTTCAAATAGTGATATGGCGAGTGGCTGTGTTACCGTGTTGAGCGCCGATGAGGTACAATCTCTACTTAGTATAATTGAAGCCTTGGAGGATGCTGTAAAATGCCTTAAAGAGGAGAATCGAGTTCTCCGTTCGAAAGCCCAAAATATGGAAGACAAATCTAGTTTGGAGCCTGGATGGAAAACGGTGACAAATAAGACGCGGAGAGTTGAAAAAAGTCCTCACCAGTCCCGCTCGATTGCAAGAATTCCTTTCAAGCACTAGAGGGTCTACAGGAAGAAGAAACAAAGGAAATTCAAGGGAAGAGGGGAAGGGCAGCTGCTGAATCCCTGCCCCCAGGTAAGATTTTGGTTGTAGGAGACAGTCAAGTGAGGTACTTAGACAGGGTTTTCTGTGATAAAGACAGGGAACATAGGACGTAGGTGTGTTTCCCCGGCGCGGGGATAGGAGATGTTAGAGATAGGATTGAAGAGTGTTTAGTAGGGGAAGATAAGAATCCTGTCGTTTGCTTAAGTGCTGGGGGCAATTATATAGGTAAGTTGGGGAGTGAGAAATTGTTTGCGCTGCTTCGGGACGCGCTAGGCAAGATTAGGAATCAGGGAGGTGTTCCTGTTGTATATGGAATCCTTTTGAGGCGTAGAGGTGGAGGCATGTGGCATTCCAGGGCTATTGCAATGAATTGCAGGCTGGCAAAACATTGTAAGGCCAATGGATGGGTATTTTTCAACAACTGGGATCGCTTTTACGGTACGAATCATCTATATACAAGGGACGGGGTGCACTTGTCGCGCAGAGGATTTCGACTCCTTTCTGAATCCCTTGAACGAGAAGTAGGCACCCTACAGGGTTTTTCGGGTAGATTACGTGGGAGTAGGGGATGAAGTATCGGAATATTGTTTCGGCAACAGAAACAACTTAGAGAGGGACTGTGAAAAGAACCATCAAAGCTGGTGGAGGGAAGATAAACGTAGAGTTTACTATACAAATAGCAGAGGCATAATTAACAAAATTGATTTGCTGCGAGGTAAAGCATGCGTAGAGAATTTTGATATTATAGTTATTACCGAATCCTGGATCAACATGGCTGAAAAACACTTCCTTCTGGAAATCGAAATAGAAGGATACAAGTTTTTCACAAGGACAGCGTTGGCAGGAGTGGGGGAGGTATAGCATTTTTCGTTGAAAATACAATAAACTGTAATATATGCAATTCGATTAAGGAAGAGGACTGTACGGAATTTATTTGGGTAGGGAATTATAGGCAAAATTAAGAAAGTTATTATTGGCGTATTGTATAGACCTCCTAACATCAGCATTGAACAAACTGATCCCCTGATTCATGAAATTCGCAGAGCGTCCCAGTACAAAAACGTTGTGATCATGGGAGATTTTAACTATAGAAACATTGACTGGGAAACTTTAGTAGGAGATCAGGAAGCAAAAAAATTCTGAGACGTGGTGCAGGATAACCTCCTAAAACAAATGATTACTGATCCTACGAGGGGAGAAAATACTCTGGACTTACTTTTAACTAATAATGAGCACCTAATGAGTAACGTAAAAGTGGGAGATACTCTAGGCTCTAGCGATCATCAAGAAATAAGATTTAATATTATTTGGAAAGAATTAAAAAGTACGAATAACGTCCAAGTACTAGACTTCAGGAGAGCAAAATTTGACAATATAAAAACCTATTTGAAATTGAATATGAAATGTCATACGGACGTTACGGACGTTTCGGACATTATCGGCGCGGTCAGGTCTCGGTACATGACCAGGGGTCGGGTCTTGGAGGGTAATATGCATACCTTAGGTCAGGTCACTTGGGGGCAGGGCTCAACAGACAGGTCAGCGATTTGGATGAAATGTATAGCAATCTAACTTATTTATTCATCAATGCACAAAATACATTTATCCCCCTGAAGTCAATACGGAAAAATAGTAATACTCCCAAATGGATGACGGACAGATTGAAAAATGAGATCGGAATGAAAAGAGGACTTTACGTAAAAAAACAACAACTGAGAAACACACCTTATATCAAGATATAACGAAATGGCAAAGCAGGTTAAAAAGAATACACGTACAGCAAAACGTAATTATGAAATTAAGGTTGGCAGTCAAACAAGATCTAACTCAAAGGGTTTCTTTCATCTCTCTCTCTATATATATATAAAAAAATAGGACTAACTAAAAACGATGAAAATGCCATGTGTGACTAATATTCTACCCTTCTACACTAAAGTATATAAGCAGTCAGATAACAATGATAATTAAATGTGATTTACCTTGACTTTAACAAAGCGTTCGACAAGGTGTCACACCAGAGACTACTAAGTAAAATCAAAGCCCATGGCATAGGAAGAAAAGTGTTAAAATGGATTAGAGCTTGGATTAGTAACAGAAAACAGCGGGTCACCATAAATGGAGTAAAATCTAGGTTGGGCAATGTTACCAGTGGGGTCCCCAGAGCTCGGTTTTGGGTCCCTTGTTGTTCATTATGTACATAAATGACTTAGACGATGGGATAAATAGTGATGTTAGTAAGTTTGTGGACGACACTAAAATAGGATGTCTAATTAGGTCAGGAGACGACGCAGAGATTCTGCAGGATTATCTTAACAAAATGTTCACATGGTCGGTGAAATGGCAAACGAACTTCAATATCTTCAATTGTAACATGTTAAACGTAGGACTACACAACCCCGAAAATAGATACAGCTTAGATAACACACTTTTAGAGAAAACTGAGTTCGAGAGAGACTTGGGAGTTCTAGTGAGTCCGGACCTTAAAACCAGGGAACAGTGCATAAGCGCCAGGAATAAAGCTAACACAGCAGTAGGTTTCATTACTAGGACGGTAACGAATAGAAGTGCAGAGGTAATTATCAAACTCAATCTAGCGATAGTTAGACCCATCCTTGACTATGCGGTACAGTTTTGGTCTCCGTCCTACAGAATGGACATCAATTCACTAGAATCAGTACAGAGAAGAATGACCAAAATGATACATGCACTCAGAAATTTGCCTTACGAAAAGAGGCTTAGGCACCTTAACTTACACTCTCTAGAAAAGATGAGGCAAACAAGGTCATCATATTAAAACAACAGGACAGGACTCGCAGTAATGGATTAAAATTGGACAAATTTAGAGTTAAGAAGGAAATAATAGGCAAGAATAAGTTTACTAATAGGGTGGTCGACGAATGGAATAGACTTAGTAACCATGTAGTAAGCGCTGAAATTATCAGTTGTTTTAAAAAACGGTTAGACAACTTTATGGATGGGTATGGCAGGTGGTGATGGATACGGTGCTGCCTAGTATAGGCCTTATGGTCTCTTGCAGTCTCCTTCATTCTTATGTTCTTATGTATACTTACATACATAATACATACATGCATACTGTATATACATACGTCTGTTGGTACTCATTTGCATACGCGCTCACACACACACACACACACACACACACACACACACACACACACACACACACACACACACACACACACACACACACACACACACACACACACAGGTGTGTGTGTGTGTGTGTGTGTGTGTGTGTGTGTGTGTGTGTGTGTGTGTGTGTGTGTGTGTGTGTGTGTGTGTGTGTGTGTGTGTGTGTGTGTGTGTGTGTGTGTGTGTGTGTGTGTGTGTGTGTGTGTGTGTGTGTGTGTGTGTGTGTGTGTGTGTGTGTGTGTGTGTGTGTGTGTGTGTGTGTGTGTGTGTGTGTGTGTGTGTGTGTGTGTGTGCATATGGGTACCTGCTTAGCGGCGTCATAGTTTTCTTTGTCCCAAAAGTGACCGCAAATTGTACAGAGAGAAGGCGCTTGCTCAGTTCTCCGACAATTGCGATAAAGATAAGTAGGTCGGATGGTGGAAATTAAATAAAATAAAAAGATAATGATAATTAGTAAACAAACAGAAAGATGATAGTTTATAATGGATAATAACTTAATAGATGATAAAAAAATAAACAGATAGATAATAATAAATAAATGAATAATAACAGATAAATACATACATGTACCAAGGGCTTTTTTATTTTTTTCCTTACAAGGAAGGTAGCCAAAATCAAAGGCATAAATCTATTCCAACTCATTTCATCCTCACCTGATCCTTTTCCATTCATCACCCTTACCTCCCTTTTTTCTTGGCTCCTTCTAGAGCAGTGGTTCCCAAACTTTTTTGTCATTTCCCCCTTACACCCAGTTCAACCATCCAGATTTCCCCCTTTCATGTGTATGAGGGAAAGAGTAGTTAAAACACACTGTGACTATTTACTATTTTATTTTTCAAATGTACATATATACTGATAAACAGACATTCTCTCTCCCTCTCTTCTCTCTCTCTCTCTCTCTCTCTCTCTCTCTCTCTCTCTCTCTCTCTCTCTCTCTCTCTCTCTCTCTCTCTCTCTCTCTCTCTCTCCCTCTCTCTCAGACATGAGAAAATTCATCTGAGATTTTTTTAGTTAGTAGGTAGTGTAATTATTTCCCCCCTGGTAGGTTCAAATTTCCCCCCCCCCAGGGGGAAATTTCCCCCAGTTTGGGAACCACTGTTCTAGAGGGCAGGCATTACAGCATATTGCTTAGGTGTTTATCTAAATGAATCTTAAAACTTAGAACTACTACAATGCACTACTTCTACCCACTTCCAAATTAAATCTACTTCCAGACAGTTTGTGACCATTATTTCTTGTCTGATTTGCATTCAGCGTGAAAATTTCGTCACTTTTGCCGTTGTCAATTCCGTTCAGAATCTTAAAGATCTGTATCAAATCACTCCTGAGTGCGCTTTTTTTTTTAATTAAATTATTTTTTGTTTTTTTTAGAGGAAATAGATTCATATTTTTCAGTTGATTTTCATATGATTTATTTCTGATATTTGGAAACAGTTTTGTGGCTTGCCGTCGTACTTTCTCAAATCTGTCAATGTCTTTAATGAAATTCGGTGACCATACGGAGGCAGCATATTCCAAAAGTGGACGAACTAACGATTTATATAGCTTGTTAATGACAGATGGACTCTTAAAATGAAAAGGTTGCACAATCAGTCCTAGAATATTATTTGCTTTCTCTGAGGAAGATATACACTGCTTAGATGATTTGAGATTATAACTGATTACAAAGGATTACAAAGGCGGAGCATGCCGACAGGAGACCTTTTGATCCATATCTGGGTCGGATGCGAAAAAATCATAATAATAACAAAATAACAAATGTAATAATGTAAATAACAAATAAAATACATAAATAAATGCATAGGTATAGTTAAATAATAAACAAACAGTTAAATAGTAAATACTAATAAATTGACATACAACTAATAATAAATGAAAATCAGACAGACAAATGATAACAAAACAAAAACAAATAATATCAAATAAATTATAATCATTGCAGCATCTTGCTTAGGTGTTTATCTAAATGATTCTTAAAGCTTCGAACTGAACTACATTGCACTACTTGTGGAGGAAGTTTATTCCATTCATTAACTACACGGTTGGCAAAGTTGTTTCTACCTACTTCCAAATTGAATCTATTTCCGGACAGTTTGAAACCATTGTTTCTTGTCTGATTCTCATTCGATGTGAAAATTTGGTCACTTTTGATGTTGTCAATTCCCTTTAGAATTTTAAAAACCTGTATCAAGTCACCTCTGAGTCTACGCTTTTTTAGGGAAAACAGATTCATATGTTTTAGTCGATTTTCGTATGATTTATTTTTTATATTTGGAATCAGTTTTGTGGCTCGTCGTTGTACTTTTTCCAGTCTGTCAATGTCTTTAATGAGATTTGGTGACCATACGGAAACAGCATATTCCAAATGTGGACGAACTAACGACTTATATAGCTTGTTAATGAGTGATGGACTTTTGAAATCAAAAGATCGCGCAATCAGTCCTAGAATCTTATTTGCTTTCTCAGAGGCTGAAATACACTGCTTAGATGATTTGAGGTCGTTACTGATAATTACGCCGAGATCTTTTTCACTATCCACTTTTGTTAACGAATTTCCAAATAACTTGTAATCGTACTTACTGTTATTTTTACCTATGTGCATTACTTTCCATTTACTTGTGTAAAATTTCATTAGCCACTTTTCAGACCATTGCTGTAATTGATCTAAATATTCTTGAATATCTAATTGGTTTGAGTGATCATTTGTATCATTTGTATCATCAGTAAATTTGGAAACAGTAGATTTTAGTCCATGGTCTATATCATTTATATATACTATGAATAGAAGTGGCCCAACAACGGAACCCTGAGGGACTCCACTTGTAACATTTTTCCATCTAGAAGTTTTTTCCATTTAAAACAACTCTCTGTTTTCGACCATTCAACCAATTACTAGTCCAACCTAATAGGCTACCACTTATTCCGTGTAAAGCTAATTTAGTAAGTAGTCTTTCGTGTGGGACGGTATCAAAAGCTTTTGCAAAGTCTAGATATATTAAATCTATATTGTTTCTTTTGTCATAATTCGAGATAACTGTGTTGTAGAATTCGAGTAAGTTAGTCACGCAAGAACGTTTCCGTCTGAAACCATGCTGGCTATCATTTATCAAACGGTTACTTTCTAAATGATGTCCGATAGCATCTCTGATGATAGTTTCCATTATTTTTCCTACGATTGAAGTCAAACTTATAGGCCTATAGTTATTTGTTTTTGTTTTTGTCACCTTTTTTGAATATGGGAGTAACGTTAGCTAGGCTCTATTCTCTTGGGACATCTCCGGATATGATGGATTTCTTGAAAATAATTTCTAATGGAACAACAATCTCATTTTTCATTTCCTTTAAGATTCTTGGATGCCAACCGTCAGGCCCTGGTGTTTTATTAACTTTGAGTTTATCTATACACCTTTTAATTTTTTCTTTTGTTATATTTACCGTAGTGAGTAAGTTTACCCTAGACTTTTCACAGGTTTCAGTTTGGAATTCACTTTGAGGTATTTCGTCTACGAATACCGAGCTAAAATAATTGTTTAAGATATTACACATTCCTTCATTTGAATATTCAAGTTGACCGTCAGCAGATAATAGTGGACCAATGTGATTCCTAACAACCTTTATATCTCTAATGTAACTATAGAATTCTTTGGGATTCTCTTTGGATTGATCAGCGATGTTCATTTCGTATTGTCGTTTTCTTTTTCTTATTGTCTTTTTTAAATCTCTCTGTATTGATACATAAGTTTCATACTCTTTAGATGCACCCGAGCACTTATATTTCTTATAAGCCTGTCTCTTTTTAGCAATACTTTTTTCAGTTTCTTTGTCGAGCCACTTTGGGCGAGCCTGATTTGCGGGACGTCTGTCCTTAAAAGGAATGTAAGTTTGAATCATCTTAGTGAGCATATTTTGAAATATTTCCCACATCTGATCTACAGGTCTTTCGTTTAATTTTGCCTCCCAATCTGTAAGCTGAAGCTCCTGAAGTAGTCCTATGAACTGAGCTTTACTGAAATCGGGTATTTTAGAAACACAAGTATCTATTCTAAAATTTATAATTACGTCGAGATCCTTTTCGACAATTATATAGAAGACAGTGATGGCGATCTTCCACACTAAAAATTGGTAGTGGAAAAGATGCTTTCTGTTGGAAACATGATGGATTAACAGAGAGAGAGAGAGAGAGAGAGAGAGAGAGAGAGAGAGAGAGAGAGAGAAGGCTGTACGGTAGCCCAGTGGATATCGTGTCGAGCCCATGAGCAGGCAGTCGTGAGTTCGAGTCTTGGGACCCATTGATGGTTATGTCGCGTTGGTTCCCGATTGCCCTGGCCGGGAGGTGAGGCGACCCAACATCGGAAAAAAAAGTAGCCGCGCGTTGGTTCCCGATAGCCTTGGCCGGGAGGGGAGGCGACCCAACATCGGAAAAAAACTGACCGTGTGTCAGCCGTTTGGAACTGCGCCTCCAGGTGGAGGTAAGGGCGCTAGATGATATGCCAGTCCAGCATGGACAACGTTCTTGTGTGACACAACCTCGCCACACATTTGGATTGTTTATGTGCGCTGTAAAGGAGTTTTGCGCTGACGTGAGCACTGTCTGTAAACATACATGCACGTAACTAATCTCTCTCAGATGGAAAATATAAACAAATTTGAGGACTATAAGAAACCATTCATTAAACATATTAAATCAAATTGTGATCAGGATCTTATCAGATCTTTCCTTAGAACGATAAAAACAATAAAAACAAACAAAGCAAATACATGATATATAGCAGAGATTGACAGATCGTCTAGGAACATCATTTATATGTTGAAGGATTCATATTGGATAGAAAGTATATTGTAAGAGGCTGGTAGAGAGACGTGGGTAGAAGGGGGTAGATGGTGAGGGTTTCATTCTTATGGATCGGTTCTTTGTAAACAGCACAATTCGTAGGCAAAGGTTTGCGCAAACTCGCTCTCCACCTAGAGTCATAAAAATGGTCGGGAGCCTGTATGACGTGTTTATGTTTTGCTGATATAGAAATTTCGTAACCTAAGTAAGTTATACAGAGATTCGAGATTGCTTAAGTAAACAACATTGCATATAGGCTTGTAACAACGAATCTGATTGGAGAGAGGGTAGTGGGGGAAAAAAGTTAATTGTTTCACGATTGTAAGGCCACGCCCTTAGGGGAGGAGCTTAAATATAAAGTTAAAGATTATTGGGCTAAAGAAATCATGACGTCACTGCAGAACTTACCTGCGACCTAAATTGAGTGTTCTTGACAGGAATCCCTTGGTGCACCTGAGAGACCCAAGTGTAGTCAAATTCGTGAAGAAAGGAAGAAAATTCTTTGACAAGTTTCATTGCCCAATACTTAAGATTAAAACTGAAGGAATATAACTTTAAAAGTGGGAACAAAGACAGCGGTGAAAATTTAAGAGACGTATGAAACGAAAGTGACGGTACAGAGTGATAGCCAAGAATGATGGCAGCTAGGGACGAAACCAACGCTACTAAAGAATACTACATCTAAAGGACTGGTGCGTCGAACTACAAGAAGCTACACAATCATGCAGTGCACACAACCACATAGTGCACGCAGCTACACAGTGCACACGACCACGCAGTGCACACAACCACGGAGCCACCCAGTGAACGCAACCACGCAACGCACGCAGCCATACAGTGCAAGCAACCACGCAGTACATGCTAGCTACGAAGGACAAGCTAGTGAACGAGGGTAAGAACTACAAGCAATAGTGCACGCTGATACGAGGATTCAACTACGAGGAGTGAACGAAGAGGACACAAGACGAGGTTGATGCACGTGTGAGGGCGCGTCGTACGTGTGAGGACGACTACAAAGGAAGCAGTTGATTCAAATCGACATTAGCAACTAAAGTTATGGCCACGGGTGTTCTATGTCATGAAGTTATTACCTCGCAAACAAACATTCCAGAAATTTTTGGGGAAGAAAAAACAATAGAGGCCGGTAGTGTACGAATGGAAATGAGCTAGGGTATTAGAATAATTCAGACTCGACGCCTGCTCGAGGGCGATGTTATGTCTATGTGAGGGCGACGTTTTGTCTATGTAAATACACCGACGGTGGTGACTGTTTAATAATCGATTATGTAATCATAACTTTGTAAGCGCAGGTTACCTTCGTTTGACTAATGCTGAGATAAACAATATTGCTAGTGGCATTGAAATGGCTTTCCGGATTGGTGCAAGGTGCAGAAGGAGGAAAAAAACTATTGGTGCAGGAATTCAAAGTCACGCCCATAAGGAGTGACATTTACTTCAGAAGTCACCGGAGATTGGATTAGAAAAATGAGTGACGTCAGACGAAGGCAGCTTAGCGTAGGATACGGGATCTCGTCAGAAGATAGAGGGAGAAGATATAGAGAGGGTGTGGAGAGAGGATCAGGAGACGATGTAGAGACGAGAGAAAAGAGATCCCGAGTGTAAGCAAAAGGTGAAATTACAGTGAAAGAAGAAAGAAAATTCACCACCCTTTTATTAACCCAAAGGACGAGAGGAATAGGCATGGGGCCTAGAAAATAGTGAGACTACAGGAAAAAGAAGGCATTGGGCCTACTGCTTAAGAGGAACTTGAATATTAGTGAAACTCACGTAACGAGAGGCAAGGGGCCTCGAGACGAGTGATATTACAAGTCAAATTTAAGTAACAGTGGTGACTAGGGGAGGTGAGAGTGGTGCTCAGCGGTGCGACGAACGAACTGGGTGTTAAACACCTCCGAAGAGAAGTGGCGCCTGAAGTCTACGGGAACAAGACAACCAAAATCAAGAGTGTATTACGACTACGAGAGAAATCTACAACTTCAAGTAACTGCTACGTTGGGAACAAGCATTCTTCAAGATTCTTCAAGGTGATCATCATCTACAAGGCGGTCTTCAACAAGGCAGAGTGTGTGATGGAGGAGGAACAACGTCGTTGAGGAATGACAAGACCGTAGAAGGACGTCAAACCAGACATTGACATCACGAAGCGACATCGCAAGCAGCCAGGCTAAAGCAAGGTATTAGTAATAAGTATGAGTACCCCTCAGAATTCTAACGTGTTGAGACACGAAATTCACACATCAAATACAAATATTCCAAAATTCACAGGAGAGTCTAACACATATGGTGTAAACAAGTTCCTGAACCTCATTGACACTCTTATAGTTAGTAAAAACATCACCAATGAGAATCGTAAGATTGAGATTCTCAAGGAGAATATAGATCCAGAGCATGGAAGGGCGAGGTTTGTCATTAACTTCCAGCAAATGGAATCAATTAATCAATATGATGATTACAAGAAAGCATTTCTCAAGCATTTCATGTCCAAATGTGATCAGGATCCTATTAGATCATTGGTAAAAATGATTAAGGAAGTTAGGACAAGTGAAACTGACACAGAGTACTTAGCTAGATTAGATAGATGGTCAAAAGACATGAATTCTATCTTGAAAGATTCAGACTGGATAGAAAGATCTAGTGAGAAGATGAAAATCTCACAGGTAATCAAATTGATTACATTTAGCTTATTGGCAAAGAATTCTGATGACTTAACAGCAGAAAGGCTGTACAAAGATTTAAAATCAAATATCTGTTTAGGAGAAGTAGATTATCTTCTTCAAGGATACAGTGAGACCAGAACAATAAACCCATATGTAATGCCTATAAATCAACAAAGCCAATATAGGAACTCTAGAGAGTTTAAGAAAACAGAAGTAGGACATAGGCGGCATGCTAGAAGTCCATCTAGGGATAGGGATACCAGAATCCTATGTTTTAATTGTAATGCATGGGGACACAAGGCACAAGAATGTTTTTATGGGATTATTTGCAGAAATTGCAAATACGAAGGTCACAATGAGTATCAATGTAGGAACCCTCCATTCTGTATTTACCATAATAAAATCGGACACAGAACTCATGAATGCCGAAATTTTCGGGTACCCCCAGGGCTAAGAGGAAAACCCCCAGACACAGAATAAACCATTTCAGACCTCCCCATATATATACCGATAGGCGGTATTGTGTTAAATATGGGAATGCAAGGGAGATGAAAGAAACTGACAAACTGATAATTACTGTTGGTAAAACTTCTGTAGGACCTCTCATTGCGGGTAAAGTGTTCAATAAGCCTATTCAAATTTTTATTGATACAGGGTCTGTAGTTAATGTAATTACTAGTAAAGTTTTAAACCAGTTGAACCCAGGAGTGAAAATGTTGGAACCAATCCGTTACACATTGCAAGGTGTAACTGGAAATCAGTTAAAAACATTAGGCAAGATTGAGCTAGAAGTTGCCTTGTATACAAATGAACAATTGTACATCCCAGTGATAGTGGTAGAAGAGTCTGTTTTTCCAGGAGATTTATTGATAGGATTTGCATCTATGAGAAAAGAAAACATGGTAATTTGTCCTGCTGACTTAGGAATTTTAGTGAAGTCACAGTTAATCCCATTCTTAAATCAACCAGACTTAAGACCAGTGACAGGAATCAATGAATCCTTAGATAACATTTCTATCCTAGATAGCGAGGCCGAGCGGTCCAACCCTACAGAAAGTAAAACAATTTGTGAACCCAACTCAGAAGTTCAGGAAATCCCAGAGATTACTAAATTATCAACCACAGATGCCTTGAGAATTGCAGATTGCGGATTAACAAGGTCGACATTGTTACATCCCATGTCAATTAATAAGGTTGAAGTGTGTTTGAAAGGAATCAATGTAGACTCTGAAGTAATTACAGTCCCAGAATCAGTTAAACTTAAAGGATTGAAGTGGGACTCAGGGATTTATAAGACAAATAAGAACAGAGTAGAAGTATTGGTAATTAATACTATGAATAAAGAGATAGTTTTAAAGAAAGGTACACAAATAGGATGTATTCAGGTGTGTACTAAACCTATTAAGATTTTAAATGAGAATAGTGAGGAGATAGAATTACCAACTTCATCAATTTGTTCAGTACAAGAAGGCATAGACTTAAGAAATAGATATAAAGAATTATTACAATCAACTAATTGCCCTGAGTTGGATGAAGCTTTATTTGCTTTGCTTATGAAACATAAAAAAGCAATTGCTTTGCCGGGGGACGCCTTAGGCAAAACAACTGTTTTAAAACATCACATTAAGTTAATTCCAGGAACACAACCTATCTACATACCAGCCTACAGAGTTCCTCACTCTAAATTAGCTGTAGTAGATAAACTCATCACTGAAATGTTATCACAGGATATTATTGAACATAGTAAAAGTGAGTGGAATTTTCCGTTGATCCTAGTACCAAAGTCTGATGGGACTATGCGACCAGTTATTGATTACAGGGAACTGAATAAGCACACCATTCGTGACAGGTTACCATTACCCATTATCGGTGACATTTTGAGAAGTTTGGGAACTGAGAATAGATATTTTAGTACTATAGATATCAAATCAGCTTTTTGGCAAATAGAATTGCATGAAGATTCAAGAGAGTTCACAGCATTTTCTACTACAACAGGACATTATGAGTTCAAGAGAATGCCATTTGGGTTATGTAATAGTCCATTAACTTACATGAGATTAATGAATACTATTCTAGATGGATTGTTAGGAAACACTGCCAGTGTATTTCTAGATGACATTTTAATAGTTTCTCAGACTGCAGTGGAGCACTTTAAGAAATTAGATTTGATATTCTCAAGACTAGGAGAAGCTGGGTTAAAAGTAAAACTTGAAAAATGTAAGTTCTTGCAAGACAGTGTCATTTACTTAGGACATAAGATAGACAGACACGGGCTGAGTACAGTAAATTCAAAGGTGGTCGCTGTCAAGAATTTTCCAGTTCCGACCAATGTAGACAAGGTTAGGAGCTTTTTGGGATTAACAGGATATTATAGAAAATTCATTCAAAGTTATGCTGACATTGCTAATCCACTAAGTTCTTTGTTGAGAAAGGACTCAAAGTTCATATGGGAACCTGCGCAACAGCAAGCTTTTGACAAGTTGAAAGATAAACTCACAAGTTCACCTATTTTAATTTTTCCCGACTATGAAAAAGAATTTATTCTTTGTACTGATGCGTCTGACATAGGGTTAGGAGGCATACTAATGCAAGAGAGAAATGGAACTTTAAAACCCATAGCTTACACATCCAGACTTTGTAATAGTGCGGAGAGAAACTATTCTATAACTGAAAGAGAAACTTTAGCAGTAATTTATTCTTTAGAAAGTTTTAGGGATATGATACTAGGGTATCCCATCAGAGTTTGGACTGATCACACAGCTATTCAGAACTTATTTAAGCATAAGAATCTTAGAGGCAGACTTGCTAGATGGTTTGCGATACTTCAGTGCTATGATGTTCAATTTAATTATATTCCGGGTAGAAGGAATGTAGCAGATCCACTTTCTAGAAACATTAGTCAACCGATGACTGGGACTGGGTTGATTAATTTTGTTTGTAGTATAGAAGAATTAGTAACTTTAGATGAAGAAATGCTAATAAGAGAACAGAGAGATGATGAGACATGTGATTCAATAATCAAGCATTTGATGAACCCAAGAGGAGATCCTCCAAAGCTACCAAAGGGGTATAAGATAGAGGAATTTCATTTGATTAATGGAATTTTGTATAGGAAAACATTTGTAAACGGGAAAGATATTTCTAGAGGTCAAGTAAATCAGTTGGTTATACCACAAACTATGGTAAATGAGATATTGAAGTTACTTCATGATAGTGATTGTAGTTCACATCCTGGAAAGGATAAAACTTATAGACAGGCACAACTTAAGTACTTTTGGCTAGGTATGAAGAAAACTATATATGATTATATAGAAAAATGTGTAAAATGTGTAAAGGTGAAGGGAAATACACCAAAACCTGCTCCTATACTCACCTATCCCATTCCACAGAAACCTTGGGAAAGAGTTCACATGGATACTTTGGAATTACCATTAACAGAGAACGGCTTTAAATACCTATTTGTTGCTATTGATTATTTTTCAAGATTTTGTATATTACAACCCATAATCAATAAGAAAGCTGAAACTATTGCTTCCGTAATCTATGATCAGATAATCTGTAATTTTACTACACCTAACATCCTAGTTTCAGATAATGGGACTGAATTTAATAACAAAATCTTGGAAAATCTATGTAATGTGTTCCACATCAAGAAAGTCAATATACTCGTTAACCATCCCCAAAGTAATGGAGTAGTAGAAAGGTTAAACAAAAAGATAATTATATGTCTTAGAACCCTAATAAGTCCTCATAGTGTAACTTGGGATACTTGGATTCCTTGTGTTAAGTGTACCCTGAACAATCAAATTAATGTAGCAACTGGGGATACACCTCATTTTATAATTTTTGGGGAGGACAAAACTCTGCCATATGAAATGTTGACTGCAGAGCAAAAACCCATATATAATATGGATGATTATATATCCAATAGGATAGATACTCTTCAAAGTATTCACCAAAGAGTTAGGATACATATGCAGGTGTATTCACAAGAGATGAGGGAACAACAACACAAAATAGCTCGTAAACTAGAATTGAAAATGGGGGAATGAGTCCTGGTCAAAGCACCCTCACCCCTGAATACACTGTCACTAAGGTACAGTGGGCGTTATAGGGTAATTGATTCTGCAGGTGGAAACAAGTTTAAATTTAAACATTTAGAATCAAGAGAAGAATTGGTAGGACATTTAGATGACATAAGGAAAATTAGCTTGCAGATCTATGAAGATGATTATAGTAATACTTTGTGCATAAATATTGATAACCCTGGAGAATATGGAGAATATTATAATGATATTTTTCAAGAGTTGAACATTAATCTTGATGTATTTTACAGATAGTATTGACCATTTGTATTGTATTTGGGATGGGAGACCTAAACAACTGGAACTTGGTGTCAAGCAGATACATGGAAACCTAAAACCTAGGATCTGCTGTGGTCAGACTTGGAACCTTAAGGACTTAAGGACCTCTCATCTGAGTACACACATGAGTATTGTGACCATTTTAAAGTAATAAGACTGTCTTTGAAAATGAAGTGTGTTGGAAATAATATTGAACAAGAAGAGACACTCGAACTCTAGATTAGTGTGTTTTGAAAAGATGATAAACCATTCAGAATTTAAAGTTAGTGTTCATAGTGATCTCTTTTGTGTTCCGAGAGGCTTCGCATGAACTCTCTGGTTAGGAATATGTCTGTTATGAACAATTGTCATTACCAACGAATTTTGGTAGACCAGATCCCTCATTGTAACATACAAGGATCTCATTACCTGTTTTTCCCTAACAAGACAAAGGTATCAATAAATTGTCCCGGGTTGAGTCCTAAATTGGATTTGGTTGAAGGTCTTGTCTCTATTCAAGATAACTGCGAATTGCATGCAGACACTATTTCCACCATTTCTAATACCCTTAATACAATGCATTTAACCGAGGACACCTACATTTCAACCTTCAACTTCACATTGCCTGAAAACTCCCCTCCCTTGAAAATTAAGAGAAGACCATTGTCAAGATCTCCCTCAAATGATTTACCTATGCTACCACTCCTTATCATACCCTTACTTTCAGTGTTAGTGGCAGCACTGATTGCCTTTGTTGTATTCCGGAGATTGGCTCGGTCAAAGCAAATCAACCATGTAACCGCTTAATTCAATACCTTATATATATATTGAGATGCATGTTATTCACATTTATAGGTATTATGTTTATGTATTATTCCCAATTTATTGCATGAATGATGTATTTTGGAGGGTAGATTAACAATTACGCAAGGGTAGATTAGCTTATTCTAGAAATATATTAGCAAGCCCTGTAAGAGGGAAATAAGAAATTGGTCGGGACGACCAAGGGTAGCTGCCGAGCCCTGTAAGAGGCCGGTAGTGTACGAATGGAAATGAGCTAGGGTATTAGAATAATTCAGACTCGACGCCTGCTCGAGGGCGATGTTATGTCTATGTGAGGGCGACGTTTTGTCTATGTAAACACACCGACGGTGGTGACTGTTTAATAATCGATTATGTAATCATAACTTTGTAAGCGCAGGTTACCTTCGTTTGACTAATGCTGAGATAAACAATATTGCTAGTGGCATTGAAATGGCTTTCCGGATTGGTGCAAGGTGGAGAAGGAGGAAAAAAACTATTGGTGCAGGAATTCAAAGTCACGCCCATAAGGAGTGACATTTACTTCAGAAGTCACCGGAGATTGGATTAGAAAAATGAGTGACGTCAGACGAAGGCAGCTTAGCGTAGGATACGGGATCTCGTCAGAAGATATAGGGAGAAGATATAGAGAGGGTGTGGAGAGAGGATCAGGAGACGATGTAGAGACGAGAGAAAAGAGATCCCGAGTGTAAGCAAAAGGTGAAATTACAGTGAAAGAAGAAAGAAAATTCACCACCCTTTTATTAACCCAAAGGACGAGAGGAATAGGCATGGGGCCTAGAAAATAGTGAGACTACAGGAAAAAGAAGGCATTGGGCCTACTGCTTAAGAGGAACTTGAATATTAGTGAAACTCACGTAACGAGAGGCAAGGGGCCTCGAGACGAGTGATATTACAAGTCAAATTTAAGTAACAGTGGTGACTAGGGGAGGTGAAAGTCATGAAGTTATTACCTCGCAAACAAACATTCCAGAAATTTTTGGGGAAGAAAAAACAATAGGGGTAAATGGGTTTTTAGGTTTAATATATTCATATAATAGTGACAAAAACATATCAGATGATAAAAAGAAAATATTTTTTTTTAAAGAAAACGTAGATCCTGAGAAGGGTAGGGCTAGGTTTATAATAAATTTCCAGCAAATGGAACATATAACCAGATATGAAGATTATAAAAAAAAATCTTTAAATATTATTAAGTCAATGTGTGATCAGGATCCTATCAGGTCTTTGCTTAGAATGATGAAGAAAACTAAAACTAATTAATCAAACACAGAATATTAGGAAAATTAGACAGATGGTCCAAAGACATGATTTCTATGCTGAAACATTCAGATTGGATAGAAAGATCTAGTGACAGGATAAAAGTTTTTAAAGTTGCTAAGTTAATAGTATTTGCACTATTGGTACACCATTGTGATGAGATAACTGTAGAAAAGCTGTATAAAGATTTCAAACAAACCATGGACTTAGGGGAGACAGATTACAATCTGCAAGGTTATTGTGAATATAAAGCAATAAATACATATGTCATGACAATAGAAATGCAATAAAGAAAGGAAAATAGGAACTCTAGGAGTGATCACAGAAACAGAATCTTAAAAGCACTGGAATGCTAGAATAGAATTTTATAATTATAGTACCACAAGATTGTTATTATGAAAATAATTGTAGAAACTACAAATATGAAGGTCATGATGAGTATCATTGTAGAAACCAACCTTTCTGTTTATTTCACCAGAAAGTAGGGCATAGAACACAGGATTGTAGAGCAATGCCAATTTTTCGTATTCACTCAGAAACAAGAAGAAAACCCCCAGACACAAAATAAACTAACACTACAGAGCTAACCATAGAAAAACAAATAGACGGTATTGTGTTAGGGACATGAGTGATAGAAGTGTGAAAGATAACACCAACAACAAAGACAATTATAAAACTTATAGACACGCATAATTTAAATACTTTTGACCAGGTATGAAATGTGCTGAAATAAAAGGAAATGCACCTTAACCTGCTCCAATGCTATCATATCCCATCCCGCAAAAACCTTGAAACCTTGGAAATTAGTTAAAATAGATACACTAGAGCTACCTTTATCTGAATGTATACGTTGCCATTCATTATCTTTCAATATTTTGCATTTTACAACCAAGAGAGCTGAAACAATTACTTCAGTAATCTATGACCAGATAATCTGTAATTTCACTATTCCTAAGTTCTTTATTTCAGACAATGATATTAAATTTGATAAAATCTTGGAAGACATATGTAGGTTATTCAATATAAAGTTAATATTTAGGTAAATCATCCTCAAACCAATGGAGTTGTAGAGAGATTTAAAAAAAAAAAAAAAATATTATGTGTCTTAGAAGTTTGATAAGCCCACATAGGATAGTTGGATTCCTTGTGTTAAATATACACTAAATACCCTAATTCATACAGCTACAGGAGAGACACCTCATTTTATTATTTTTGGGTAAGACAAAGTTCTCTCATAAGAAATCTTGATTGTAGAACAAAAGCTAGTGTATGATATGGATGATTACATCTCAAATAGGATACATACCTTTCAGGGAATCAATCTATTTATATACCTGCCTACAGATTACCACATTCCAATCTAGCCATTGTAGATAAATTCGTCAGTGAAATGTTATCGCAGGATGTCATAGAACCTAGTCAAAGTGAATGGAACTTACCATTGATTCGTGTGCCAAAATCAGATGGTACTATGCTTCCAGTTATTGACTATAGGAAATTGAATAAACAAACAATACCTGATCGCCTACCGTTACTGGTAATAGCAGATATACTTCGTAGTTTGGGAACCAAAAATCGGTATTTTAGCATTATAGACATGAAATCAGCGGTCTGGCAAATCAAGTTGCACGAAGATTCTCGAGATTATACAACGTTTTCTACAACAAAGGGGCACTACGCGTTCAAACGAATGCCACTTGAGTTACGCAACAGTCCATTAATTTATATGAGAATAATTAATAGAGTGCTAGATGGGTTGTTAAGAAACACAGCTAGTGTATTTCTAGATGATATTTTAAGTTTTCCAAACAGCGACTAAGCCCTTAAAGAAATTATATTTGTTATTCTCAAGACTAGCTGAAGCAGGGTTCAAAGTGAAACTTAAAAAAAATATATAAGTTTTTGCAGGACAGTATCAATTATTTGGGACCTAAGATAGAGACATAGAACTGAAAGGTAGAAGCAATGAACTGAAAGGTAGAAGCAGTAAAGAGATTACGGCATCTTGCTTAGGTGTTTATCTAGACGAATCTTCAAACTTCGAACTGAACTACATTGCCCTGCCTCTGCAGGAAGTTTATTCCATTCATTAACTACACGGTTGGCGAAATTGTTTCTACCCATTTGCAAATCAAACCTATTTCCTTACAGTTTGAGACCATTATTTCTTGTTGGATTCTCATTCAGTGTGAAAATTTTGTCCCTTTTGATGTTTGATGTCATACCTGTTTCTAGCTAGAGTTACCGTGAGGCAAACATAACTACCTGTGAAGTAAAAAAAATTGAGAATTTTTAGTGCTATTACAAATATTGTGTAATATTTTAACATTTATAATAGGTACCTGTCTGGGACGTGAATGCACTTGCGCACCGTAAAGACAATTCCTTCGTTTATGGCATTTATTTCCCAAATGTCACTTTTCCTTCTACACAAACGTTTACTTGCGTCCTCTTCTCTGTAACTCACATCCTACAACCATGTGTCTATGCACCAACTGCTCAAGGCACTGGAGTGCAGGTGAGAGAGAGACATCGCCCGCCTGGATCAGGTGGAGAGTTGCACAAATGCCCTTCTTGTCCGCAACTATGGGTCTCCGTAGCTAGGCTGCTTTGTTGTCCTCAGGGTTACCAAATGTTGTCCCCAGGGTCACCAAATGTAGTGGTACCGAATCTTGAAATCCAGGTGGTTATGAAAGCTTTGGCTACTGTGTCTGTGCTTATGTCAGTAAGCGGGATTGCTTCGGGCCAGCGTGTAAAACGGTCTACACAAGTAAGAATATACCTGAAGCTGTCAGAGAAAGGAAGCGGTCCGACGATGTCGACGTGGACGTGCTCAAGTCTAGTAGAGACTGGGCGGAAGGTACTTGGAGGGGAGATGGCGTGGCGTGTGACCTTAGAAGCTTGGCATTTGACGCAGGTGCGGGTCCAGTGTCGAAGGTCTTTGGCGATTCCACTCCAGATGAAGCGTGATGACATCATGTGATGCGAAGCTCAAATACCTGGGTGGGAGAGGTCGTGTAAATGGCGGAACAAGGGGTACCTGTGGTTCTCAGGCAAGTAGGGACGGATGGTGTCCGTGGATACATCGGCGTAGAGCTGAATGTTGGTTCCAGGGAGCTGTACCTTCTTCATCTGCAACGAAGGGTTTTCCATCAATCGCTGCAGCTCGGTATCACGAGCTTGATCTGCGGTGATGGCGGCGTAGTCGATGAGAGAGGTAGAAACTGCAGATATGTTGCGCGAGAGTGCGTCGGCAGGGCAGTTATCTTCACCCCGCACATAACGAATATCTGTGGTGAATTGGGAAATGAAATCTATGTGTCGTAGTTGTCTAGGGGAGTAGGTTGTTTTGTTATGGATGAATGTTGTTGTGATTGGTTTGTGGGCGGTGTATATGTGGAATTGTCGCCCTTCGATGAAATACCTGAACCTGTTGACAGCCTTGTAGATGGCTAGGAGTTCCTTGTCGAAGGGGCTCTATTTCTTCTCGGCATTCTTGAGTTTCTTTGAGAAGAAGGCGATGGGTTCCCAGGCGTCGTTGATGTATTGCTGCAGAACTGCGCCGACACCTGTGTCTGAGGCATCTGTCGAGATGGAGGTGATGGCATCAGGGATAGGGAAACTAAGGGCGGTAGCATCCCCGAGTGCTTCTTTAGCTGCCATGAAAGCTGCATCAGTTTCGGTGTCCCAGTTGAGTACGATGGAACGTCCCCTCTTGCATGGCTTGATCATGGAGTAGAGCGGTTGGAGCAGTTGAGCCCAGCCTGGAATGAAACGATTATAGAAATTTAACATACCAAGGAATTCTTTGAGTTGGCGCTGTGTTGTAGGTTTCGGGAAACTCTGGATGACGTCGCAGCGGGATGAGACAGGGGTGACGCCTGAAGGTGTGACGGTGTGTCCTAGGAAGTTGATGAATGAAACACCGAACTCAGATTTCTCGAGATTGATGTGGATGCCGTAGTCTCGTAGTCGGGTAAAGACTTGTTTCAGATGGTCTTGGTGCGTGGCTTCGTCCGGACTGGCGATGAGCACATCGTCGATGTAGGTGAAACAAAAAGGCAGACCTCGTAGGACTTCGTCCATAAATCTCTGGAAAGTTTGGGCAGAGTTCTTGAGGCAGAAGGGCATTCGAACGTATTCGAACAAGCCAAAAGGCGTGGTGACAGCTGATTTGGGGATGTCCGGCGGGTTGACTGGAATATGATGGAAGGCTTTGACAAGATCGATCCAGGAGTATACGCGAGTTCCTGCAAGATTTGAGGAAAACTCCTATATGCTTCCAACAAGAGTGACTAGTAGTGGAGCCAACATTTGGTGACACTACAGCTTATCTTGCGCGCGCGGTAGACTGAAGAACACCGTTTTCCGTTTCTTGATGTTATCAATTAGAATAAGTAAACCAAGAAGAGTATATTTTAGAACAATGAAAAGTAATTGAACGATAAACTTATTATTTGAAGTGTGAATTATCATAGAATATTTGAGTTCCTGACAAGAATATCCATATTCTTGGTCCAAGAAACTTATTTTTCACCCGCAACTAACAACAGTCGTTTTTAATCTCTCACCAAAATTGTTTTGGAAGAGACGTGATGCTTTGTACAAATACGAAATGTTACCTGGAATAAGACCCTCGGACACGGTTCACATTTTCATCGCCAGAAATCATTCTACAGTGTAGCTGGTCTACAAGTAGGCGACAGAAAGGGGGTGTGATAAGAAGAAAAAGGAATATGACAAGGAAAGTAAAGAGAACAGTTGAGTGGGATGAGAGAAAAACAGAATTGTTTATTATGCATTTATCATTGAATTGTATAAACTATATAATGGAAGCGCGCGCGCGCACACACACACACACACACACACACACACACACACACACACACACACACACACACACACACACACACACACACACACACACACACACACACACACACACACACACACACCTGGCACTACGGCGGTCTGGGTTCGAATCCCGCCCAAGGCTAAAATAATTTCAGTATAATGTGAAAGCTGGCGACTTTTATAGTTGGTCCCATGCTTCTAAACCACACACTAATAAGAAAGACTTACCATTCTCTTGGATTTCCACATATTGTTCATATCTTTCTTAAATGTGAAAATTTCTGCTACAGGTTATGTTAGCGATTGTAGTTTTAGGCTGTATGATGATAGAGGGAAGCTTTATGACGTGGCCAAACTTCATGACCGGCCTTATCCTGGCCAACAGTGGTAACAGAACTGTCAACGTCGTCCAACTATTCGTACCCTCTTCTGACGGACTACGAAGCAGGCTAGCTCGGTAATTATGTATTTGTCCTGGAAACATTTCGTGGTTCTCTGGAGTATACCAACCTCTTCGCTTCCGAGTGAAACCCACGGACAGAAACAGAATAGCCTCAGTGTGGTGACACGTTTTTAACAGAACGGATAGATGAATCACATCCCATTTGGATGTGATCACCTCCCTTACCAAGCAGCGACGATAGTCTGATACCTGCCAGAATGATAAAAGTTGAAGAGCCAGTCACCAAGCACAAAACGAGGTTTATTGAGGTAGGATACAACCCCTTTGCCTCCGAGGAAGTAGTAGCTTGGTGGTAGTTCGATCTAGCAACTCTCTTAAAACCAGCGGACAGGCGATGGCGCGTCGACAGCGGCAAACGTTTGCGTGTTGGGGATGTCTATTCTACATTGGTCTAAGGGGTGAAAAATGCGATTATAGGTCGATCTTTTTTCCCATTAAGTTTGATCCCAAACGAAGTTTGTTTTGGCTACCCATTATGACAAGACAGACATGCACCATTCTTCCTACTTTTCTTCATTTGAGTTCCTTAACCTCTGGCTATTTCATCTCCCTCAGTTTTTCAATAAGTACATTTCTTTTTTCTTTATTTCTCTCCTCTTACGTCTAAACTCGTATCTCTTAAGGGCCCTAAACACGCTCAGACTTTTACTGAGACTTGTCTGCACAAACCATGTATGCGCAGACAAGTCTGAATGTGTGTAGAGGAGATTTGTAGTCTGCACAGACCAAAATGGTCTGTGCAGACCACAAATCTCCTCTACACACATTCAGACTTGTCTGCGCATACATGGTTTGTGCAGACAAGTCTGAGTAAAAGTCTGAGCGTGTGTAGGGCCCTTTAGCCATATCCTCAGGTGGTGTCGTTGGAAACTCTAGTGAGTCGATAAAGAATCAAGGGAAGGGTACCCAAAGGACCCCGAAAAGGATGGGCACTAGAGAGGTACAACTGAATGGATAATGCAATTAAAAAGGTGGTATAAATTCTTAAAAATGAACTTAGAAAATGGCATGCAAACACACACACACGCACACACACACACACACACACACACACACACACACACACACACACACACACACACACACACACACACACACACACACACACACACACACACACACACACACACACACACACACACACACACACACACACACACACACACACACACACACACACACACACACACACACACAAATATATATATAAATATATATATATATATATATATATATATATAGAGAGAGAGAGAGAGAGAGAGAGAGAGAGAGAGAGAGAGAGAGAGACAGAGAGACAGAGAGAGAGAGATGCACTTTTCTAACACGTCTCAACCAAGTCTGTCGCTCCTGTACCGGCCAGCCAGCACTTTTCTTCCGCCTTCTGTGGCAGACAATCGGCATTTCTCTTACGCTTTCTGCGTCCCGCCTTTTTCTCGAAAAGCCGGCAATTCTGTGAGTTTCTTTTTTTTTTCTGCCAGCCAGCCCGGTCATTTCGTTCAACCTCCTTGGCGGCCAGCTGGCCACTGCGTTACACTATTCCTCCCTCTTCCGGCCGGCCGGCTATTAGCCCGCTGCTAATGTCCCTCTACGCCGGCCAACCAGCTATTCCGTGTTTCCTTTCTTTATTTCTTTCCTTTCTCGCTGTTTCTGTCGGCCGGCCCCACTCATTGATTAAACTCCGATGACAAGATTATTGTCATTTGGTCAAATAAAACAAAAAATCATAAAACACCAAAATGTTTGATCAAACACCAGAAAAGTATGACGTCAGTCCTCGCTTCGCTCGCGAGCGAAGCGAGGACTGACGACATACTTTTCTGGTGTTTGATCAAACATTTTGGTGTTTTATGATTTTTTGTTTTATTTGACCAAATGGCAAGAATCTTGCCATCGGAGTTTAATGGGTTAATGTCCCTCCCTCTATGCCGGCCGGCCGGTGTTCCTGTGTGCTCTGGTCGACCGGCTTTTACGGCCTGTATATACATAATTCCGTTGTTCTCCCCTCTATGCCGGCCGGCCAGATATTTCGTTGTATTCTGTTACCTGCTCCGGCCAGCCAGCTATTCCGTCTCGTTCCGCTGTCTCGCCCTCTTCACCGGCCAGCCATCCTCGTTCTCGTCCTCGCTCTTCACGAAATGTCAAAGCTCCCCTGAGTTCGGTGTGGACTGGAGTCCCGGGGGCACTTGTCCATCGCGCCGAGGCTCATCCTCCAAGACTTTCAAAGTTCATCACAGGTTAGCCCTATGCAGGCTCCCAGATTCCTGTGAACAGAAGAACATAAGAATGGAGGAGGCTGCAAAAGATCTTAAGGCCTACACTAGATATTTCCATGTCCTTTAACACCTTTCATTCCTATCCATAAAGTTATCTAATTTTCTAACAGCCAATTGTTTCTGTGCTCACTACATGGTTACTAGTTATATTCCATTCGTCAACTACTTTGTTGGTGAACCAGTTCTTGCATATTTCCTTCTTTGGCCAAATGTTGTTCAATTACTTGTATTCTTCGACCAGAAATAAGACGGACGCGCTTGATTGTGACTGCCAAATTAGTTATAAGTATGACATCAATGTGCACTAGTACTTTTTGTTAAATTTATTTATTTTCAAATGCATACATACAGGACACAGTATATATGCATTTGATTTCACATCCTCGACCATACCAATACTGTACACTTTTTTCTTACCTTCTTGAACTCTTCAATATATATGGCATGAGTGTTGGCTCCATTTTGAAATTTGAGGGAATGGTTACTCTAAATGATTTTATAGTTACCCCAATAATTTATTCAGAAAAGTAGTCAACGTTCATCACAGAACAGCAGAAGACATAAACCTCAGAGTTTACAAATTACCCTGCTCAGAATGTGATGAAGTGTATTGGGGACAAACGGGTAGAGAGTTGAAAACAAGAATAAAAGGACATAAAAACTCAGTAAAATACGCACAACAGAACTCCGCGGTATTTCAACACGTCGCCAACAATAATCACCGCATAAATTGGGACGAGACAAAAATCATTTTCAAATCAAAATGTAGTTATAAAAGGAAAATCATTGAATCTTCCTTAATTAAACAATTCCCTAACTTTAACATTTCAAAAGGGCAATGGTCACCTGATTATATAACCACCTTGGCAGTTAACAAATTACTTCCTTCTATTGTAAAAGCGGATGACTTGCCACAAAGCCCGCGCAGCAATATAGACGCTACCTGATATGACATGTCCTCTGTATATAAGATATGTGTTTTCTCTTGTCTTTGTATTCCGCTTGAAGAGGATCACAGCAAGTGATCGAAATATACGGAAATCGTTATTTCCTTTCTTTTCTTAAATCCAATCAACAGTGGGTTTTTAGTATATATATATATATATATATATATATATATATATATATATATATATATATATATATATATATATATATATATATATATATATATATGCTAATAAGAACACGGGTACGTGTGTTCACTTATGCAAAGTAGACCACTTGGAAAAAGAAACTAACGAAGCAGAGCGCTTTCGTATATTACATCTTCAGTGCAAAAAGTACATAGTAATAGAAATGCATAGATTATATATACATGGAAAAAGGAACAAGGACAGTTTGAATAAGGGTAGCGGACAATTACCCCCTGGAAGGCGGAAGGTCAATGTCAATACACTAATGATGGTGGGGCGACATCAGGTCACAGTCGCAAGGGTCAATCCGTCCACTAATGATGGTAGAGCGACATTAGGTCACAGTCGCAGGGTTACATTTTACCTAATATTATTTTGCTTATTTCTTGACAGATAAAATTATCTGTTCTACACAAGGGCTTATATAAACTGTCAAGAAATAAGCAAAATAATCAGAAAGGCTGTTATACTGTCTCAAGCAATACTGCTTACGCAAGCACTTCTGTCACAAGCTTGAGTGGCTTAGTGTTTACATTTCGTCACATCAGCGCCTCTATCGATACCCTAGCTGGTGTTTACAAATATTGAAGGTTAAGCGAAAATATGCAACTCTGCAACTTCCTCTAGGACATTGTTTCAAAACATCCAATTCATAAGATGAATCCTACCCCTCTATCTACTTACTTGTCTACCTCAATCTACCGGCCTCTTACAGGGCTCGGCAGCTACCTTTGATCGTCCCGATCAATTATTTATCATACATACACACATACATACATACATATACCAAGGCTTTTTTCCCCCTTACCAGGGGGGTAGCCAAAAAGGACAAAGCACAAAAACATTCCCACCAATTTCATCCCCGAAAACACTCCACACCCCTCCACCCTCCCTCTTATCTGAGCACCTCCTAGATGACAGGTCATCCCTGCACCCTGTCCACTGCCCTGGGTCAGAAGCAGTGTCGCAGGACACAGCACATCCACAGCAAGGCCGCTTCATTAAATCGGCGCCCCCCCCCCTCTCCGTCCCCCCATATAAAGGAGAGGACGGGGAGAAATCCCTTCGGGCTGCGTAAAAAATTTTTGCTCACACACACTACCTCACCCCCATTCCCCCGTCCAATCCACCTCATGCATCACAACATTTTCCATATACAACCATTCTCCATTCACCCCTGTCTTCTGTCCTCTCCCGTCCTTCCTCAACCGACATTCCCCTCTTCCCCAAAGCCCCCTTCACCCCATCCATCCATCTCATCCTAGGACGTCCCCTCATGTTCACTCCCTCCACATCTGCCTTCCATACCTCCTTTACTAGTCTTTCTTCACTCATTCTTTCCATGTGTCCAAACCATCCTAATACTCTTTCATTCACCCTATCTCCCAGCTCCCTTTCCACCCCTGTTCTCCTCCTCACCTCTTCATTTCTCACTCTATCTAGCCTAGTAACACCCATCATACTTCTCAGACACCTCATCTCAAACACATTCAAGTTCCTTCTCTCTTCCTCTCTCATGTTCCATGTTTCTGCCCCATACAGTGCTGTTGGCACAATCACTCCTTCATACAGTCTCCTCTTAGCATCCATTCCCAGATTCCTATTCCTCATTACACTTTTTAAACCACCAAGGCATTTACTCGCTTCTCTCAATCTACATTCTACCTCCACCTTCACTCCACCCTTTCCTGCCACATTTGCACCCAAATATCTAAAACTATGCACTTCCTCCAGTTGCTCTCCCTTAATGTTCACTTCCAGATTACTGCCACTTTCACCCCAAGTACATCTCATCACCTTACTTTTACCCACATTTATCTTCAGCTTTCTTCTATCACACACTCTCCCAAACTCTGTCACCAGCTTCCTCAATCCCTCCTCCGATCCTGCCACAAGCGCAGTGTCGTCTGCAAACAACAGCTGGCTCACCTCCCACTTTTCTCCATTTTCCTTAACCATCTCCAATCCCTTGCCCACTACCCTTGCATTCACCTCTCGCACCACCCCATCCATGTATAAGTTGAACAGCCAGGGTGACATAACGCATCCCTGACGAAGTCCCACCTTTACCTCAAACCACTCACTCTCTCCATTTCTAATCCTGACACAAGCTCTACTACTCTCATAAAAACTCTTGACAGCTCCCAGAAGCTTTCCTCCTATCCCGTATATCCACATAACCTCCCACAGTGCCTTTCTGTCTACCCTGTCGGAAGTCTTTTCCAGATCCATAAAGGCCCAGAAAACATCCTTCCCCTTTCCTATAGCTTTCTCACATATCTGTCTTACCACAAAGATCTGATCTACACAACCTCTACCTGTCCTAAACCCACACTGTTCCTCACCAATTACTCCCTCTGTTCCTCTCCTAATCCTCTCAATCAAGATCCTCCTATAAGCCTTCCCAACTACACTTAACAAGCTAATCCCTCTGAAACTACTACATTCACACTTGTCCCCTTTTCCCTTGTAAAGTGGAACTATACACGCACTCCTCCAGTCCTCTGGCACTCTACCTTTTCTCCAGCAAACATTAAATAACATCACCAACCAGTCCACCATCACTATACCTCCTTTTTTAAGACATTCTGCATGGCATCCATCCAGACCAGGTGCCTTACCTGCTTTCATCATCTTAACTGCTGCCTTCACTTCATCCTTCCTTATTTCTCCTCCATTTTCCTCACTCATCACTCTCATTTTCTTAGCATTTCCCACTGCAGCTATCTTTCCCTCCCTATCCTCCTTCACATTAAGCAACTCCCTAAAATATTCTGCCCATCTTCCCCTTACTGCCTTCTCCTCCATTATCATCTCTCCATCTGCACCTTTTACCTTTTCTTCTCTACTTGATTCGCCTCCTCTTCCTCTTTTAATTTCTTTCCCAAACATCTTTTTATTACTTTCAAAATTTTCTGTCATACTCTTACCCCATTTTACATCTGCTCTCCTCTTTGCCTCCTTTACCCTTTTCTTTACTTCTCTTTTCTTTTCCCTGTACGTCTCATATGACTCCCTCGTCCTACTTTGTAACCAATCTGTGAAAGCTCGCTTCTTCTCTTCTACAACCTTCTTCATTTCCTCATCCCACCATTCACTACCCTTCCTTCTATTTCCTCCTGACCTTCTTGTTCCACACAGCATCCTTGCACACTTTGTGACTCCCTCCTTGAACCATCTCCATTCCTCCTCCACACCTACCTCCACTCTATCCTTCACTCACTCCCACTCCTCCTTCAGCTTCCTCTTGTACTCCTTCTCCTTTTCCTCTTCGTTTAGAGAGTTCACTCTAAGCACCTCCCTACCTTTTGTCCCTTTCCTCTTCCTCCATCTGTCCTCCACTCTCAACTTACCTTCCACCAGAAAATTATCTGATATTCCCCCACCCTCTCCCCTTAGCACATGTACATCCCTAACTCTTCCTATCATAATCCTATTTACCACTACATAGTCCATTAAAGCTCCATCTACCACCTTTCCCTCCACCACCCTCTCCCATGTGTACTTATGCTTGACTTTCTTTCCGAAACACTGTATTTGCTATCATCAACTTTCTTTCTAGACACATTTCCACCATCAACTCTCCACTACGATTCTTTCCTGGAACTCCACATTTCCCAACCACTCCATCAATTGGCTCCTTTCCTACCCTAGCATTAAGGTCTCCCAGTACTATTACATTTACACTTCTCCCAATTATTTATACTACCCTCTTACAGGGCTTGTTAATATATACTTGGAAATCATCATATATAAGAAGCTAATCTACCCTTGCATAAACTGGTAAAATAGTATCAGCAAAACATGTCAAACATATACATATCAAAGAAATAAACCCCTCCAAAATGCATAAATCTCAATAACAATTCAAGCAGAATAATGGTCTATAGCATACATGTCAGAATGATAAAGCATATCCCAAAATAATTGGCAACACAGACATAATGCAATTTTTGATTAACTTTGCAAAATTCACTACTTTGATTAAGAACATTGGATCTCAATTGAGAATGTTTTCATCTTTTCAAAGATGTTGAGCTATATGCAATATAAGTTATGAAGGTATTGTAAAGTGTCTCTTCTTGAATTCCAAATATTTTTGTTAAAACACTTAATTCATGTTTTTCTTCATAGACACACTCTTAATGCTTCACAAAATACTTTTTTTCAATACTTATGTAAATTGTCCTTGTATTGGCAAGATTCCAAGTCTGACCACAGCAGGTCCAAGGTCTTCATGTCTCTGCCTGACACCAAGTTCCAGTAGTTTAGGTCTCCCATCACAAGTACATACATTTGGTCAAATAATATTATTTGTAAAATACATCAAGATTAATATTCAATTTACATAAAATATCAAAATATTCCCTATACTCTTCTGGTTCTTTAAATTTGATACATAGAGTATCACAGCAGCCATTTTCACAGAACTGCAACCTAACCTTCTTCATATCATCTAAATGGCCTCTCAATTCTTCTCTAGCTTCTAAGTGTAAAAGCTTATATTTATTTCCACCTCCAGAATCAATTGCCCTATATGGACCTGAGTACGTTGGTGAAAGTTTATTATAGGGTGAATGTAGTTTGACCATGACTAAATCTCCTATTTTTAATTCTAGTTTATTTGCTATTTTGTGTTGTTGCTTTTTCATCTCTTGTGAATACTCCTGCATATGCTCCCTAACTCTTTGGTGAATACTTTGAAAAGTATTTATCCTATTTGAGATATAATCATCTATATTATACACAGGTTTCTGCTCTGCAATCAAAATTTCATATGGAAGAGTTTTTTCTTCCCCAAACATAATAAAATGAGGTGTTTTACCTGTTGCCATGTTAATTTGGTTGTTCAGAGTACATTTAACACAATTAATCACATTTGGCTTGTTGACAAAAAACTCTGATGATTTAAAGGAGGTAGATTACCTTCTTCAAGGGTACAGTGAGACCAAAATCATAAATCCATATGTGATGACAGTGGGACAACAGAAAGAAGTTAGGAACTCCAGAAGTGAGTATAAGAAAAGACAATTAGAACATAGACTTAGAAGTCCATCAAGGGAAAATAGAATTGTATGTTACAATTGTAATACTTGGGGGCATAAAGCACAAGA
>NC_134788.1:14520062-14532562 GCF_046742065.1 Oratosquilla oratoria | reverse complement strand
GGCTCTCTGGACTGGGCGCCGAGGCACCAGGGTAGACCTTTATCTATCGGGCGCCGGGGAAATGAACAAGGTGGCCTGTAGGTAGCAAAGGGAAGAAAAAAGACCCCTGATGTTGAAGGGTTGGAGCGGGATGAGGTATAGTCGTAACTGATTATCATTGCCAGCGTGTCTGGGTGCCTGTGTTATGTTCCTCAGGTACACGTAATTGTGAATCACCGAAATACTCCAGTCGCATCGTTTTTCTAGTTGCAAGTTGTACAACTGATAAAAACGCGCTGTTTACGTTTCTCTTTACCAGCTCCTGTCCTATGATAACACGTGATATGCCATTGGGACGTTCATGCTGTGGAACAGCAGGCATCAGGGCAACGATTCTCAACTGAGGCTCAAGGACAAGGACCCTCCCGGGTTGGGTACACACTTTCACGGGTTGCGGACAGGGAGTTAGCGATGATTAGTGGGAGGTTTGCGGTATTATCAAGTGTTGAATCCGTTTCTCTAGGTAGGCGAAGAACACCACTACCTAAGCATGGGGATAAAGTCTGATATCCTCTGCTTCAAGGCTTCGTGAAGATCAGAGTATGTAAAGACCAACCAATAAAACTAGATTTGTTGTTGTTAATCGGCGCCTCTGTCTTTCTCGCCCCGCTATCGTCCGTCTCATAGAACACAGACACATCACACACGTAGACGTGCATACATGCATATATGCATACGTACATGAGAGAAAGAGAGAGAATGCGAAGAGAAGGAGGTATTGGATATCTTATGGTGATTAAGATAAAATATTTTCGGTGATTGAACTTTATTTTTCATACTGCTAAGCACTGAGCAGAGAAGGTATATTTATGGAGGGCTTTATTGGCTATGGATAAGCGTGGGCACTGATTTCCTTAAACCAGAAATTCCCAAACTGTGGCGATCACTTGTAATATCAGTCAGTCAATATTCATTCTGAGTCCACTGCCGGACAAAGGTTTCTCCCAACATTTCTTATGACATATGAGAAATATCAGAGCTAAGAGAGAAGATTATTGGAGCCTCTTTGCAACAGTTAGCACGCACTACCCAAGATGGCTACTTTTTATCTGCTTGGTACGGGTGATTTGCCAACAGACATCAAAAAAGCGTTTGAAAATTACCAATTCTAATTTTGATACACAGGAGGTAGCTTCAACTGTGGAGTGACATGGGCATTGAATTTATATTAATAAGCAATGCTAAAAGAGTGGGATTGTTGGTCACAGCAGGATAGAAGTGGTATTACTCAGGTGGAACCTGCCATAGCTTTGAAGAAGAAGAATCAGGAACCATACGTTGTAGAGATAAGACTCACCCAAATGAGTTTGGACACGAAAGATAACGTCCATCTGCAATGAAGCGAGATGAACTGAATATTCAAGAGATGGTACAGCATGTGGAAGACATTATGACACATCCCTTTCAAGTTGTAACGAGCATCCACGTGGAGAAGTTATGAATATTCCTAATGGTGTGGTTGCAACAAATAGTATTCAAAAGTCTCTGGCCTCCATCATTAAGGTTGTAACAGTTTAGAATTTGTCAATTACTTTTTTCTAAGTGGCCGGAAAAGAAAAGGAGTACGTGTGAGGTACGTATATTGACCACTACTAAGGTCGCCATAGCCTTCAAGAAAAATACACCTATGCATACTTAAGAAGGTTTTCCTAGCAATTCTGAAGTGATTTGTGTGTTTAGCTTAACCCTCAAAGATACCCTCGACATTCCTTTCACTTAACTTTCTTTAATATTGTTCCATGATGATGGATACCTTAGGAAGAACACCAAACCGGAGTTAGCTCAGCGTCAGTGAATCATGACACTAGAATTACAGAAGAACCTAACCACTTTCTCGGGCTGTAGTCAGAGATCTTTCACCCCAGTTATGCCGTGGCCGTGTGTATGTACTCCCAGTGCTGAACACTCTGTAAATAAGGGATTGTGTCTAAGTGGTCTGGTAGGTTGGACATGTGTTTTCTTTTCGCATTTCCTGGACTGTGTAGGTAAACGATGTATGAGGGTCGCTATAGACTCCATTTACGTGAACTCTCTTATGTTTACCTTGTAGAAACGTTCATTAGTGCTTCAGAAACAGAAGAGAAAGTTCCCTGTAATCACCAGAGATGCAATGACAAAACTACACGTCACTTGTGGAAGTGACGGAACTCTTAGAGACATCACAAATTGCTACCTAAAATAGTTCTTGCAAATGCATGTGGCACAGTCATCCTTTAATGTGATGAGTCAAATTCAATGGAAATATATGAATGGCTGAAAAGTCATACTGTATTGGAAGGCAATAAACAGTTTCTATTCAGCAATTCTAAGCTTCAATTGGGATGATGAATAGATGTACTCTTCATACTTCTATAATATTATTTATTGGTATAAGTGAACACGATTGCGTTAGAATAGCTTATTCATTTATATATTTCAAAGTTAAATGACAAGCTAAGTGAGGATATTCTTTTCCAGCATCCCTACCCACCTTTTCGAGTATCCCATTCATCTTACTCTCTGGGATCTTCATCAGCTTAGTTGGACTCAAGGGATCCACGATGATGGGTCTTGTGTTGGCCATTGTCTCCTGGTTGATGATGGGCCTCGCCCCGTCTAAAACAGAGCTCTTCATAGGTCGTGTCCTCACCGGCCCCGCCTATGCCTTTATTGTGACGGTGTCGCAACCTCTGGTGAGCGAGCTGGTGTCTCCCAAGATCCGAGGGGTTGCTGCAAGTCTTCCGAGGTTCTTCACGAACCTGGCCTCTCTGCAGATCAACGTGGCTAATATTTTCCTACCCTGGTACCTCACGACGACTCTCTGTGCTACACCATTTATTCTCTGTTTATTTTCCATCTTATTCGTACCTGAGGTACGTATACTAGCATTATATGGGTTATGAATGTATTTGTCCGTGAACATATACTATATAAACTCGCACACACGTTCGTGCACGCGAGTGTGTGATTTTTTATTGTTATTACAATTATTATTACTTATATTTAATAATTTGTTTTCTTTTATTTTGCCAATAGCTTTTTCCGACTATACACACTCCACCCAATCGTCTCTTTTCTGTAATACATCGATTGCTCAAATTCTGAATCTGGGTTGTTTAACTGCCAACATGTCCATTCCCAAATATTTTATCCAGCTATTACAATTTCTCGCAAAATTTATCTATCATTCTAGTCAGGGGTGCTACTTTATAATTCAGAAATTCCTTCGTGTTTACTTCCTTCTAAGTTGGTACCACATCGCTCCGTGTCCATCCTAGGGACACCTTCCTTTTTGCAAATGAACATACATATCCTGATTATTTTCCATCCTTTTACCTCTGTATTCCTTAGATATTCAGTTGATGATGCTGCCAGGCCCTATATTTTATATCTACGGTAGCCACTATTTTCTATACAATCTGTACTCCCAACTTTGTATCTAAATCTCTAATAACTCTTTTCCTTTCTTCAAAGACACTACTCATAACCAATACCAATTGGAAATTTTCATTCCCCATTTTCACTTGCAGTTTTGCTTCTTCAGACTTTTCCATAATTTAGATTGGCGGTTCCTTCTTTGTGTTTCAGTGTATTGTTGACAGATCTGTTGAGGAGTTTAGAACTGTCTTTACGATTGTAATGATATCTTTTGAATATTTCTTTCTAACCTCAGATTAATGTATGATCACTTTTACCTGTTTTGTAGTCTTCCTTTATTATATCATTCTCTCTCTTTTTGCCCCTATCCTATGCCAGCCATATTTTCTTTTTATCCCACGCCTTCTGATAAACCAACACTTCTCTCTCCTCTCTCTCTCTCTCTCTCTCTCTCTCTCTCTCTCTCTCTCTCTCTCTCTCTCTCTCTTTCTTCTTGTTTTTTTCTCTCTCCCACTTTTGACACATATACATCCTATTTTATAAATTCTTCAAGTTACTAACCTTAAAACTATTACCTCACCTATGTCTTCTTTTAGTCCCACATCTTCGGCACCAGTGTTTTTCTTCACATCTGACCTCACTCTTCTAATTTTTCTTGTCTCTCTCCTTAGGCTGTATTTCCCGCACATAATCACTGACTTCTATCCTGGCCATTATCAAAACAGGATCCTGTAATTTTTTCACTTAGTTGTTTTCTTCCAGATTTGTAATATTGCCTCCGTTTCTTATTTACTTATTTACTATTTTCTCAATTTCTGGTCTATCACTTTCTAATAAAACTATTTTCATACTTCATTCTCTGGCCTTGTTTTTCCTTATCATGTGTGTGTATGTTTCGCGCCACCCACGGGACTGCGGGTTGACTGTGGCGATTCACCAGGGGTTGGTAGTCGAGATGATTCCGTGGAATGGAGCGACTGTTGGTTGCGGGTGCGGGAGGAGAGATGGCTGCTTGCTTGGTTCGATGTCCAAGCGTCGGGCAGCTGGAAGAGGTGGAGAGATTCCAAGGTGACCACTGCGGCTCCGGGGAGGTGGCGAGAGAGAGAGAGATAGCTACCTGAGAGGTATGCTTGTCATTGGGCTTCGAGGGGATCAATGGACTATGGATTACATAGAAAACCCCACCTACTCGCGCGGGATTGGTAGTTGTATGAGGGGAGGAGATGTCTTTATGAAAATGAAAAGATAGATGTGCATGAAAGAGGGCTGTTGCCACCAGGCGCTTTTTTAGGGGATATTTATTGCATGGCTCAGAAAGCATGGGCAGGAGACTTGGAGCTGGAGGCTGACATCATTTTCTGGGAAGGCGTTTATAGGGATATCTATTCAACTCGACCTCAACCAACAAAGTTAGGCAAAGAGTGGCAGGCTAAGTCGTACGGACAGTCAGAGAAGTGGAAATAGTTTTAGTGAACTGAAATGAGAAGATGCAGTAGAAGAGAAAGTTAGAAGTTAAATTTATTTCAGTAGGAGAAAAAACAAACAAACTTAGGTAGGTGTTTGTGCGTGTAGTCATATTTTTGTTTGCGATATGCTTGTGTGTGTATGCTACGCAGGTATTGTTGTTGGCTCTATGCGGGTGTACATCCAACGGGTTATTTTGTACATATATATAGGGAAAGTCATATCCTGCCTCCGGCTACCGAAACAGACTTCCTGAAGTAGCGGAGCTATTTTGCCGGCCAGAGGAGGGCAGGTATGAGTATACTCACATTCAGTTGAATGTGAATATACGATTGTCCTCCTGGGCGGCTGTGTTGGTGATCAATGCTCTTGTCATGTTCCATCGGCTTTTATATATCAGCTAGCGAGGTTTTGAGGCGCCCTGGCCAGTTCGCGCTGATGGGCCAATGTCGTCGTTGCTCTGTTCCGTAAGTCACGGTCCCTACTTTCGGTTACACAGCCTAGGTCGTCTCGGTCGTTTTGCGCGCTGATTAGCGGAAAGCGAGCCGCCATGAACTACAACGCGTTGAGTATAAAGAAGAACTGGGTAACAACGTCCATCCTGTTGTTCTAGCTTCCCACGCTGGCATATCTTGTTATTGCTTTTTCTGGAGCAACACTCCTCCACTTCCTTCCAATTCACAAATTCCGTTACGCACGCGTGCGCGCGTGTGCGTATGTGCGTGTGTGTATGTGTACGTGAGCGCACACATGTGTGTTTGTGTGTATGTATTCACTTGGTCTTTGGATCACGTGTTGGACTCGTGATCGACAACTATTTCCCTCCTGGAAGAGAGCTCAGAGCTCGTAGGTCCGATCTATGGGTAATGCTATGACCTTACACACACACACACACACACACACACACACACACACACACACACACACACACACACACACACACACACACACACACACACACACACACACACACACACATACACACACACACACACACACACACACACACACACACACACACACACACACAAACACACACACACACACACACACACACACACACACACACACAAACACACACACACACACACACACACACACACACACACACACACACACACACACACACACACACACACACACACACACACACACACAACTCCCCGCCCACGAGAGTCAGAGTAACGACCCGAAGCGCAGTGGTACCGAAATAATTTCGGCCCTGGGCAGGATTCGAACCAAGAACTACGGGCCACTATAGTAGCAGTTCAGCGCTCTACCAACTGCGCCACCGAGTCGTGTGTGTTTGTGTGCGTGTTTGTGTGCATATGTGTGTTAAAGAGAGAGTAAAGTACGTTAAACCTATTCAGGATCCTTTTCTCCCTAGTCCCCGTACTGGTTGGTCAAGAAAGGGCGAGAGGATGCTGCCGTCTCAGTTCTCAAATCGATTTACTCTCCTGGCGATTTCGAAGTCCAGTTTAAGGAGGTGAAACAGTGCGTCACTCTGAGGAGTAAAAAAACAGGGGTCAGAGAAGAGGTAGGATTATCTATGTGCATGTTATTGCCTTTCTTCATGCCCCTTAGTGGGGTTTTGAATGTCGTTGTTCGAGATATTTTTTGTGACGTTCATGATGCTTTTCATCGTCAAGGGGGTACCACGGAGGCGAGTAGAATACATGTGTAAGCAGTCAAGTTAAAAGGAATAATGTCACCTAGTGTGGAGGAGGTTAACATAATTCAATTTTGCACCTAACTTAACTGCAGAAGGTTTCCCCTGAGCTAATCAACATTACCTGGCGAAAGCCAAAATAGTACACAAATGTCCCAATTTCCAGTCAACCTGTTGACCTTAAGGAAGTCCTTCCCTCTTATAAAATTCCAAAATGGAGCACATGTGGCGAAAATCGCGGTCAAAGTGTCAAACTCGCTGGGACAAGTATCAAAGTGGCCTAGCTCTCTCTACTGTGGTCACCTTACCATAGACCACCTAGCTGTCTGCTAGTCAATAACAGCCTACTGGATTCCATTTCTCTTAAGAAGTAAACTCAAGTTACTTTGAATTTTCCCTTTGTAGCATATGTAGAGTATTTCTTATTGTGGTCATGCATATTAAGGTCATGATTGCAGTTAAACTACAGATGTCTTTTTAGATAGTTCTATCTGTCCTAAATGGAATGTTTTGGTTAAGTCAGCGGAATTTATTGAAGACATCCCAACTCGTTTATAGTTTTGCCTTGCCCTACCTGTTTCCTAAGACACTAGCCCGAAGACAGAGCCAAAGGATCCTTCATGAATAACAATGGCTTCTACATTTCAGATGCACCAAATGCGACACTCGTGCAACTACAAGCCTGTCATGCTGATGGCGATCATCTTCGCCTGCTATGGGTCCAACGGCTATAGCATCGTCACGCCTTATTCCACCTTGGTCTTCACTCAGGCTGGAATGACTCTCGACCCGCGCCTGTGCACCACAATCTTGGGTGTTGTTCGAATCGTCGTCGTCATTATCGGGTCATTTGTCACCGACCTCTGCGGGAGACGACCCATCTACATCGGCTCTTCGATTCTGAGTGTTTTATTTTTGGTCTCAACTTTCGTTTCCTTGACTTTCTCCTTCATACCCAAAGTCTTCGTGATAGTCTCCTTGATATGTTTCATAATATTTTCATCGGGAGGAATCAACTTAGTGCCCTCTATCCTGCTTGGGGAGGTGATTCCTTCAGCTGTTCAGTCGGTCGGCTGTTCGCTTTGCATCATGATGTACTGCATCACGTATGGCACCTTTCTTTTTGTTACCCCATGGATGACAAATGTCATTTCTCTCCGATTTGTCTTCCTTATCCCTGCAGTGATCAATCTCCTTGGTGCCTTTGTCGTTTGGAGTTGGCTTCCCGAAACAAAAGGACGACCGCTTGTCGAAATCCAGCAAGCGTTTGAGCAGCATTCAAACACAAATGGATGTCATACGACGTCTGTCTAGCACAGTTGTGCTGTTGAAATGGAACCTTTGTCAAAAGTGTTACGATATAAACCTATTTAAAGCTTGCAGTTAGTTATTTGAAAACAAAGAAGCTAAAGAATTATATTATAATCACTGACAACGATAAAGAATAATGACCGGCACTTGCTATTTGTGGTCTGAGAGATAAACTATCTCCTCATCGTCTTACGTCTTGAAACCCTCTCAACATTCTCACCTCCATATTTATGTACAGCCCTGATTAGCCTGCACTCGGACTAGACTGCGCTAGAGATATCTCTGTATCAGCATCACTAATCTATTCCCCACTTCCTACTTTTCTACGCAAGAGGAACTGACACACAGAAACCGTTCTTTTCCTTCTCCTCACTGTTTATTGTTATTTGAGAGCTTAAAGCAGTGTGATTCACCATAGTCTTAGATTACGTGATGGACTTGTGGTGTACAACTATTTATGCTCCCAATTTCTTGCGACAATGTTTGATGAAATACATTTTGGTGCCACTTTATTCAAGACATTCAGTGAAGTTTTATGTATTCGTAAGACACCAACATTATGACAGCATATGTATATCTATAAGGCGCTTTCCTGTTCGCCACTAAGAATGTGCCAATTAGCAGTGGATCAGGTGATTGTAAGCGCATGCAAAGTGGGTTTTTACTTATCTTTTGATATAAGTGACCTTGAAACTATTTTCATCTCATAATCGACACAGCAACATACATATTGCATACTATATGTTACATACAACGTGAAATATAATGACAATAACAAATGTCATATATCCATGAACTTTAAGATACTTTGACATACTTTGTTAAAACGTAACACAGGAAAATATACACATTTATACAGTACATAAACAAATACATATTGGTCACCTTTTTAGATATATCAGCAGCAGCAGCAGGAGCAGCAGCATCAATATCATCATCACAGTCATCATAATTACCATTATCGTTGTTATTTCCGTTATTATTATTATTATTATTATTATTATTATTATTATTATTATTATTATTATTATTATTATTATTATTATTATTATTACTATTATTATTATTATTATTATTATTATTATCATCATTATTATTATTATTATTATTATTATTATTATTATTATTATTATTATTGTTATTATTACTATTATTATTATTATTATTATTATTACTATTATTATTATTACATTACCCATTGTTTTTGTTAGCTGGGGATTTAGCACTAGTGTACTTTTTAATTCACTAAATGCATACGCTCTATGGTGCTTGGCCTGCGGCGCACCTTGCTTCGCTCGCAGAGGGCTACGCCCCACCTTCAAACAAAGGCTATAAAATAAGCAACTGTAAATTATTCACCTCTTTTATTTTCGTCATTTTTGTTTTTTAGAAAAATATTTTTATTTAGACTTACGCCCAAGATCCGCTCGAGTCCCAAAGATCCGCTCGAGCCCTCAAGATCCGCTCGAGTCCCAAAGATCTACTCAAGTCCTCTAGATCCGCTCGAGTCCCAAAGATCCGCTCGAGTCCTCTAGATCCACTCGAGTCTCAAAGATCCGCTCGAGTCCTCTAGATCCGAAGGAGAAGAAGAAGAAGAAGAAGAAGAAGAAGAAGAAGAAGAAGAAGAAGAAGAAGAAGAAGAAGAAGAAGAAGAAGAAGAAGAAGAAGAAGACGAAGAAGTAGAAGAAGAAGAAGAAGAAGAAGAAGAAGAAGAAGAAGAAGAAGAAGAAGAAGAAGAAGACGAAGAAGAAGAAGAACGTGAAGACGAAGAAGAAGAACGCGAAGACGAAGAAGAACGCGAAGACGAAGAAGAACGCGAAGAGGAGGAAGAAGAACGCGAAGAAGAAAAAGAACGCGAAGAAGAACGCGAAGAAGAAGAAGAACGCGAAGAAGAAGAAGAAGAACGCGAAGAAGAAGAACGCGAAGAAGAACGCGAAGAAGAACGCGAAGAAGAAGAAGAAGAAGAAGAAGAAGAAGAAGAAGAAGAAGAAGAAGAAGAAGAAGAAGAAGAACGCGAAGAAGAAGAAGAAGAAGAATACCACCTGACCCCGACTTCTTCTTCTTCTTCTTCTTTTTCTTCTTCTTCTTCTTCTTCTTCTTCTTCTTCTTCTTCTTCTTCTTCTTCTTCCTATTGGACAACCTTACACCCACCCGATGTCCCCAAAATACCACGGATTGAAAAACGGGAAAAACTGGAAAGACTTTATTTTTTAAGTTACATTGAAATGAATGATAGGACGAGAAACAAATAAGATGAGAAAACAAAATGCATTCGCATTTATTCTTTATAAACAGCACAACATAACTACAGAAACTAAAAAGATTCAGAGTACACAACATTGCGTGTAAGCATTCTATGTTCTTCGTGTTGTTGCCTCCTTGTTGCTGAGCTACTATTTTTTTTTTTTTATCAAAAAAGATTTTCAAATTTACGAGATCTCCATCTCTGATCATGTGTAAATACTGGCGCAGGCAAATATATACCATACTTTGAAAGTCTCTGCCCTTGGCTATTATCTATGGACATGGCAAAAGCAGGTGTGTGTGTGTGTGTGTGTGTGTGTGTGTGTGTGTGTGTGTGTGTGTGTGTGTGTGTGTGTGTGTGTGCGCGCGCGTGTGTATTATATATATATACATATATGTATATATACATATATATATATATATATTTATATATATATGTATATATACAAGCCGCGGGCCTCGCCCTACCCGGCTTCGCCAGGGGTTTGGCTGCGCAAACAGCGGCCTACGGCCGCACCTTTCCACGCTCTAATCCCTCCGTTTCCCCTTCGTCCTCTGCCTCGGGGCGGAACCCCAACACGGGATCCCCAGCACGAAGAAGAACGCGAAGAAGAACGCGAAGAAGAACGCGAAGAAAAACGCGAGGAAGAAGAACGCGAAGAAGAACGCGAAAAAGAACGCGAAGAAGAACGAGAAGAAGAACGCGAAGAAGAAGAACGCGAAGGAGAACGCGAAGAAGAACGCGAAGAAGAATGCGAAGAAGAACGCGAGGAAGAAGAAGAAGAAAAACTCGAAGAAGAACGCGAGGAAGAAGAAGAAGAAGAAGAAGAAGAAGAAGAAGAAGAAGAATACCACCTGACCCTGACTTACCCAAGCGCTTTTTAAAGAATATTTTTAGGACAAAGTGTCACCGTAATACCACCTGTCCTCGACTTCCACAGCGTTTTTTAGAAGAATATATTTTAGACTTATATATGTATATATATATATATATATATATATATATATATGTATATACATATATATATATATACATACATATATATATATATATACATATATATATATGTATATATACACATACACAGACATGACAGGATTGAATAGACACCAAGAAAAATGGATTTCTGCTCTTATTTAATGTTTAACGTTATTCAAATTTACCTTATATGGTATATTTTCTTAGATCTATGTTTCAGATTACATAAAAGATTAATCAAGCATGCCATGAACCAAAGGAGCAGTAGTCCTATCCGAATTTCAGCGACGTCGTATTGAGGGTCATCATGAAGGTGGACTTAGTCAACGTAAAATATCTGAAAATCTTTCAATACCCCTTTCCACTGTTAATAGGGTGATCGTACAATTCAACAGAGAGGGGGCAAGAAGTGCACAAAACCTCATTCAGGTCGTCCCGGGCCCTCAGGAAGAACCTTGCGTCTTGTCAAAAGAAATGTCGAAGAGGATCCACGTTGCAAGGCCTCTGACATAGCAGCACAAGCTGATGTCAGTCCCAGAACAGCTGTCAGGTATCTCCAAAAACTGGGTTACTATGGCAGAGCTGCAAGAAGGAAACCACTCCTTCGTCCAGCCAATATCAAGCGCAGAAAGGCTTGGGCTGTTGAAATGGTGGAGAGACTTGTGGTCTTTTGGAGCACTATCATTTTCTCTGATGAGTCACGATTCGCAGTATTTTCTGACAGTGGAAGAGTGTAGGTCTGGAGACTCTGTAGTCAAGAGTTTGACCTCAAAACACCGCAGTCAACCGTGAAACATGGGGACATTTCAATAATGGTGTGGGGTGCAATTTGGAGTGATGGTCGATCAGAGCTTGGGGAGTGTTAAGGAAACATCTATTCAGGCAAATATGTTTCTATACCAAAGGAAGGACTCATTCCAATATTTTCCAGTGGTAGAATAAGTAAAAATTTCTTCCTATTCTGCATGAGGGGACAGAGAGGGGGGGGGTCGCCGATTTAATAAAGCGGCCTTGCTATGGATGTGCTGTGCCTTGCGACACTGCTTCTGACCCAGGTATGATTTTATTACCTCGTTTTGCATGTGGTACGTGAGCCTTTGGGACAAAGTGTGAGGTGTGTCTTTGTTGAAAGTATATGAATAGTTGTACACAATATTATTTTGCTTTAGTTTTTCCTTTACTGCTGCCGAGTTGTTTTTCATAAATAGCGGCGATGTTCTGGACTTACGATAATGTATTATCAATTACAAGGTACCGTATATATTCAAATATTAGTCGAGTTTTAGTCCATTTTTTAAGTCTGAATTGAAGAGGTCGAATTTCTTATAGGCACTACTTTATTCAGGGACAAATTTCATATCCAATTTAGGTCGAAATTTTAATCAGCCAAAGCCTAATTTATGTATAAGTCATTACAGAACAAAAATACGATGATCA
>NC_134788.1:14512562-14515062 GCF_046742065.1 Oratosquilla oratoria | reverse complement strand
CTTCTACGTATGTTTTGCATTCAGAAAGGATAATCATCCTTGAGGTTAAGAACTGGCAGTTTCCATTCTCTATTATCTTGTTTACCGTGGCTTCTGACCTCGTGTTAGTTTTGTATTTGTTAGTTTATAGTGCCTTTGTCTTTATGTAAATACCAGCTTTCAGATTGGTAGTACGGTGGTGTCGCTCTGTTCGTGTGATCAACTGTCCCCCAGGCGTATTTGGCGGTATATTGCTTCTAATTTTTTTCTTTGTGTTCTGCTCAGGTTCTCATTTGAAATATTTGCTTAGTTCTACTAAAGCAAGGTATATGTCTTTTCTCGACTATATGGTTTACCAAGACATTCGTTCTGCAATGGTGGCGGACATCAGCTTTATATTCAATTAAACATTTGTCTAGTCCTCTTCAAGTTTCGCCATAGTGAACAAGGGTGCACTTTGAGTGGAAGATTTTGTACAGAATACTGTTGGGTACTATTGTGATGACCATGGACTTTAATTTCTTGGTCAGTAGGTGGATTAGGTCCCCGATGATGATGGTGCTATCATGAGGAGATTTTCGTTCTTGACCTGGGGTTCTGGATTTCTTCTTTGATTCATTTTACTTTCTGTAGAGCTCGGGCGATGATACCAGTTGGGAAGCAAACTATCGTAAGTGTAGTGATGTGATCTATTTCGTCTTGAAGGTATTTGATCTTTTCCTCATACACCGTTGGTTGACCGACCTTTGTTGCGGACGGCAAGCTGACAGTCCTCCGTCCACTAAAGACGGCCCCACGCTTTTCCTGCCCCGTTCTGACAAAGGGAATGACGGTGATTTTTGCATTTAAGATTTCCACTGAACTGGTCAAGTCCGGATGATATTTTGCGCTGATCAAATAGGCCTGGTGTGCAGCCCTGTCCACCTCTTTGCTAGGCTGAGGTGTTCTTGTAACGGAGTCAAGTGACTAGGATAGGGGACACAAAGGCTAACCCAATGGCCGACTTGCCGTCTCTTACCACACCAAGACCCCTAGTGTGGCCACTGTCGTTGAGGAAAACCATATCAGTTGAGTTCTAATGTCAGGCAATTTCCGGTCAGGAAGGAGTCTTCTCAGATGTCGTCTCGGCGCCGGCTGAAATCACCCCACCACTGCCCAGGGTCGAGTCGGTTCGGGGCAGGAAATGTTGTTTGTTGTTGTTGTCGTTCCCTAGACTGTCTGTCCGAGCAGTCCCGTCTCCCCAAAGAATGCCACAGCCGAAACTGGGTTTTCCCACAAATCCTTTATAGAGTGTATGTTGTGTTGTTTGCGTGCATGATTGTGTATAATGCAGTCTTCCATTATGTGTTCTATGGTATGGGGTGAAGTGTTACATCCTGGGCAGCTGTTCACCAGCCCTGGCCACCGGTGTAGCCGGTTCAAGTGACTCCCCGTTTCAAAAGACTCCCCCAGTCTGATCAACCTAGGTTCAGACGACTCCCCGTCACTTGAAACTAGTTTCAGACGACTCCCCACCCGTTTGAAATGACTCCACATTCGAATTAACCTAGTTTGAAATGACTACACATTCGTTATTGCTGTAATGCGCAATTTTTGTCTTTATCTTTTATCATTTCCTAGATAAATGTTAGTTCCAATAGATGTAGTATTGCGCGACTGTGATTGTTTATTTTTGTTATTGTTTCATAAACCGAACAGGAAAGATACAACTGGTGAGTAGCCTATTCCGTAAATTTATAATTTTGATTGACATTCGTTATTACTTTAATGCGCAATTTTTGTCTTTATATTTGATCATTTCCTAGATAAATGTTAGTTCCAATAGATGTAGTATTGCACGAAAGCAATGGCATGAGCGGATAACCTAGTTTGAGATGACTCCCCATTCGAATTAACCTAGTTTGAAATGACTACACATTCGTTATTGCTTTGATGCGCAATTTTTGTCTTTATCTTTTATCATTTCCTAGATAAATGTTAGTTCCAATTGATGTAGTATTGCGCGACTGCGATTGTTTCATAAACCGAACAGGAAAGATATAACTGGTTCGAATGAATCTTTGAAACCTTTGGAATGAAACGAATATGGACAAATTACGGGGGTTTGTTAATTGCCAGTGTTGCCGAGATTTGTTAGTTGTCAGTGTGGTATCGTGTCGTGTGCTATCATGGACTTAATTACTGAAATGGACGAGGTGGAAGAGTTCCTGCGGTCAAAAAATTATCCAGTGCATGTTGGAAACAACAAGGGAAAAAAAGCTAATTTTCGAAGGAAGTGTCAGGCATTCACAATCCAAGACGACTGTCTGAAGTATGTTCATAAACCGAACAGGAAAGATATAACTGGTGAGTAGCCTATTCCGTAAATTTATAATTTTGATTGACATTCGTCATTGCTCTAATGAGCGCAACTGCAGAGATTATTGCAGCAGCTAACATGTTTCAAGTAAATGTATGTGTTTGGGCATAGTTTGGATCTATTCACACATGGCATATATACATAGGCCGAAAGGTAGTAAAA
>NC_134788.1:14505062-14507562 GCF_046742065.1 Oratosquilla oratoria | reverse complement strand
TCTTCCAAACCTTGGCCAATCCCTTTCCATTTTTCCCAAAGATCAGCTAGTCAAAGCCCCAACCCATTTCTCCGTTCTGTTGTGTTGCTTTGTTGTTTAGTAGTTCCCTGGATTATATCAAGCGTTTGCGGTTGTGTCATTGTTATATAAGAACATAAGAATGAGGGAGAATGCAAGAGACCATAAGGCCGACACTACGCAGTTCTTTGTCCATTATCACCTCTCATCACCGTTGACAAAGTTGTGTAACCTTCTCTTAAAACAACCAATAGCTCAAGCGTTCACTCCCGTTTGTTAACCACTTCAGTAAAGGCAGATTTATTCTGGTAGGATCAGTTATTTTAGTAAGAAACAGCATGTCGATGTATGTACTCTCGGACAATAAACCATCTCTAAATCGAATCATTTTTCGGGGGTGGGGGAGGGGGGGGGGGCAATCCCTGCCGAGTCATCCGAACATCCGAATCGTCTGAAAATGTGAACTTGATGCTCGCGACTGGCCACACACACACACACACACACACACACACACACACACACACACACACACACACACACACACACACACACACACACACACACACACACACACACACACACACACACACACACACACACACTGTAACGTAATATTAGATATTACGTCATATATGTAATTATTATGTCATAGAATTGTGTTCTTTGTATTATGTATAAATATGTTCATATTTCTTGTCTATGTATGTGTTGTTACAATGTAAGTAGTAATGCACGTCCAATGTATGTAATCTTGCCTACGTGCGAAAATCATGTGCGCACTCTTGATGTAAGTAAAACAAACAGTCAAGCAAAGTAATCCTAAGTAGGTAGTTCAGAGCGCACAGATTTGACACTTACTCGATAAGTAGATTGTTCAAGCGAGCCGAGAGTCTTAAAACTATCCAAGTTGATGTGTGACAAATTGCTCTCCCCCAATCCTGCGCTCGCCCGCACCCTTCACCGGAAGTATCCCACTTCCGGTCCAATGTCATATAGACTATGAAAATCACTTACACATTGTCATTTCTCGCAATTGCTCTGTTGATAAGACCTCTCGCAGGTTAGACTCAGGAGACGATTCGTGTGAAGTGATCCCCCTTTTACCCTCTTTTGCCTCTATTACTTGTCTTATATACATTTGCATTGTATTATACTTGTATTTGTGCTTAGTACTTCTTTTGATACATATGTTCCTGACCTCTTTGTACTTAGTACCATATTGTATACATGTCTTGTGCTTCGTATTTGAACCATACTTTCCATATTCTTGTATTCATGTAACGGTCCCATTGACCTGACTGCCCATTCTCTTTTGTGTTTATTATTGCCTGTAGATATTACAAAGGATTACAAAGGCGGAGCATGCCGACAGGAGACCTTTTGATCCATATCTAGGTCGGATGCGAAAAAAAAATCATATTAATAATAAGATAATAGATAAAAACTATGATAATGTAAATAACAAATAAAATACATAAATAAATGCATAGGTATAGTTAAATAATAAACAAACAGGTAAATAGTAAATAATAATAAATTGACATATAACTAATAATAAATGAAAATCAGACAGACAAATGATAACAAAACAAAAACAAATAATATAAGATAAACTATAATCATTACAGCATTTTACTTAGGTATTTATCTAAATGATTCTTAAAGCTTCGAACTGAACTACATTGCACTACCTGTGCAGGAAGTTTATTCCCTTCATTAACTACACGGTTGGCAAAGTTGTTTCTACCTACTTCCAAATTGAATCTATTTCCTGACAGTTTGAGACCATTGTTTCATGTTATTGATAATTTCGTTTACTAGTGTTACCGCTAGTTAATATTCCTTTCCTGGAATCTTCTTTGTTACTTTTACTTCTAGTCTTACGAATTATCTAGGCCCTGACCAGATAATTCAGTCCTACAGTGACTTCTAGAAGTGAGCTGGTTCTTAAGCACCTATCCGTTACAAGTAACGTCTCTTCGCATAACCAGCCCGTCCGTAACAACACACACACACACACACACACACACACACACACACACACACACACACACACACACACACACACACACACACACACACACACACACACACACACACACACACACACACACACACACACACACACACACTCACTCACTCAAAGGAAACATCTGCTTTCACTCGTATATGATATTATAAAAACCTATCTAGTAATGTATAATTATCTGAAATAAAGTACAGCATTAAAATGAATGAAAAACGAGTTTTTACTCACCATTGGGTAGCAGTGGAACAAGTACAGTGAGCGAGATCTTACTCATCATCTACATGCGTGTAATTGTACCCTCGATAGTGTATGGGACAGAGACTTGGACTTTAATTAAGGGATGCAGAGAGGATAAATGTAAACGTGTTTGAGATGAAGTGTTTGGGAACCATAGCGGGCGTTACGAGGAGGGATAGAGTGAGAAATGGGGGGGGGGGGGGTGAAAAGGAGTGC
>NC_134788.1:14415062-14482562 GCF_046742065.1 Oratosquilla oratoria | reverse complement strand
ATATACTCTTCATTACAAATTTATTAGGAGTCAAGGAAATATATATACTTATATATATATATATATATATATATATATATATATATATATATATTTATATATATATATATATATATATATATGTGTGTGTGTGTGTGTGTGTGTGTGTGTGTGTGTGTGTGTGTGTGTGTGTGTGTTTGTGTGTGTGTGTGTGTGTGTGTGTGTGTGTGTGTGTGTGTGTGTGTGTGTGTGTATGTGTGTGTGTGTGCGTGTAGTGATTTTGTCAAACATTAGCTTTTTTCTATTGCAGATTGTGTATGCAGTTGTGGTTGCAGGCTGTATGATGATCGAAGGCCTGTTCATGACGTGGCCAAACGTCGTCGTTGACCTCATCATCAATGCCAACGCCAGCAGTGTCACCACCGAGAGTGCCAACACTCTTCCACCCTCACACATACAGGAGGAGTTTCTCCTGATGGACTACGAAGCAGGCTGGCTCGGTAAACATCGTCTGTGTATCCTTCGTGGGGACTTTCTTTGGCTCTCTGGACTGGGCACCACAGCCCCCGGGTTAAGCTTTATTCATTGAGTGCCGCGGAGCAATAGGAGGAAAGTGACCCTTGGTGTTAAAGGGAAGGAGCGTGATGAGTTATATCTGGTTAACAGTGCCAGTGTATATGAGTGCCTGCAGTACGTTGCCCAGATATCTCCGAGGCACTCCAATCGGAACCTTTTTCAAGTTTGCAAGTTTTACAACTGATGACTGTTTTACGTTCTTATCTATCAGCTCTTGACCCATGAATAGAAACTGGAAAACTATATCCCACTCAAATTCAATTCTTAATTTTCATAATTCACAAAATGTTAATGAATAGAAACTGGAAAAATATATCTCACTCAAATTCAATTCTTAATTTTCATAATTCACAACATGTTAATGAATAGAAACTGGAAAACTATATTCAAATACAAATTTCAAGTCTACTCGTAATCAAAGCACTCTCTAACTTTATAATCAATATTCAGCACTAATCTACGTAAATCAATATTGAATACACCACGGAATCTTATTCTTAATTCAAAAAGGATTACACAATATTCTATTACTGCACTCTTTCTTAACCAATCCTCAACATTAACCCACGGAAATTAGTGTTAAGTTAACAAGGAAATTTCAAACTTAATTCAAATTACATTCTCTTACTGCACTCATGTCTTCATTGTTCAATCACAGCATTCTTCTTAGCACTTATAAATTTAGTTACAGAATTAAATGACCACTTGGATGTTCAACACTGACTTACTTTACTTGGCTCCTGTGTCTAGAAAGATATTCTTTCTTTAAATTATATACTCACAGTCATGGTCTTGTCACAATTTCAATACTTCCCATGGAAACAGTAGATTTAAGTCCATGGTCTATATAATTTATATATATATACTATGAATAGAAGTGGCCCAAGAACGGAACCCTGAGGAACTCCACTTGTAACATTTTCCCATCTAGAAGTTTTTCCATTTAAAACAACTCTCTGTTTTCGACCATTCAACCAATTACTAGTCCAACTTAATAGGCTACCACTTATTTCGTGTAAACCAAATTATTAAGTAGTCTTTCGTGTGGGACGGTATCAAAAGCTTTTGCAAAGTCTAGATATATTAAATCTATATTGTTTCTTTTGTCATAATTCGAGATAACTGTGTTGTAGAACTCGAGTGAGTTAGTCACGCAAGAACGTTTCCGTCTGAAACCATGCTGGCTATCATTTATCATACGGTTACTTTCTAATTGATGTTCGACAGCATCTCTGATGATAGTTTCCATTTTTTTTTTTTCAAATATGGGAGTAACGTTAGCTAGCTTCCACTCTCATGGGACATCTCCGGATATGATGGATTTCTTGAAAATAATTTCTAATGGAACAACAATCTCATTTTTAATTTCCTTTAAGATTCTTGGATGCCAACCGTCAGGCCCTGGTGTTTTATTAACTTTGAGTTTATCTATACACCATTTATTTTTTTCTTTTGTTATATTTACCGTAGTGAGTAAATTTACCCTAGACTTTTCACAGGTTTCAGTTTGGAATTCACTTTGAGGTGTTTCGTTTACGAATACCGAGCTCAAATAACTGTTTAAGATACACCCTTTCTTGTGATGAGTCAGATCCAGTGAAAACATATGAATGTCTGAAAAGTCATGCTGGCTTGGAAGGCAAGAAGCAATTTCTATGTATTAGTTCTAGACCTAAACTGGGATAAAGATTAGAGAAATCCCTTCGTACTTCTACAATCTTATTTATTACTATAAGTGAAGACAATTGTGCTAGAATAATTAATTGATCTATATATTTCAAATTTAAACGATAAGCTAAGTGAAGATATTCTTTTACAGCCTCCCTACCCACCCTTTCGAGCATCCCTTTCACCTTACTCTCTGGGATCTTCATCAACTTAGTTGGACTCAAGGGATCCACGATGCTGGGTCTCGTGTTGGCCATTGTCTCCTGGTTGATGATGGGCCTCACCCAGTCTATAACAGCGCTCTTCATAGGACGAGCCAATTCCGGCGCCGCCTATGCCTTCATTGTGACGGTGTCGCAACCTCTTGTGAGCGAGCTGGTGTCTCCCAAGATCCGAGGGGTCGCTGCAAGTTTTCCGATGTTCTTCTCGTATTTGGCCTCTCTGGAGATGAACGTGGCCAACATTTTCCTGCCCTGGCACCTCACGACGACTTTTTGTGCTGCGCCATTTTTTCTCCTTTTGCTTTCCATCTTATTCGTGCCTGAGGTACGTATATTAACATTATATGAGAATGAATATGTTTGTCCTTGAGCATACACTAAATGAATTCACAGACTGTTGTACGTGTATGCGTTCGTGTGTGCGCGTGTGTGATTAGTTTATCATTATTTCTATTATGATTATTATTCATATCTAATTATCAATTCTTTCTATTACTTTCTCAATAGCTTTCTCCGATTATACACACTTCGCCCAATCGTCTCTTTCTTATTATGCATCGATTACCCAAACTGAATATAAATTGGCTATCTGCCAATATGTTCACCTCTTAGATATTGTATCCACCAATCTTTCACAAATTAACTATCGTTTTAGTCAAGGGCGTTTTTTTATAATTCAGAGATCCCTTCTTGTTTCCTTCCTTCTAAGTTGGTACCACATCGCTCCTTTTCCATTGTAGAGCAATTTCCTTATTTCCAGTAAACATACATCTGATTGCTTACAATCCTTTTACCTCTATATTCCTTAGATATTCAGTTAACGATAACTCCAAGCCCTGCTTTTTTTTTATCTATGATATCCAGTAGTTTACATACAATATGTGCTCCCAATTCGTGTCTTTACGTTTCATTTCAAGTAACCCTTTTCCTTTCTTCAATGACACAATACATAACCAATCCCAATTGTAATCTTTAATTCATAATTTCTATTTGCAATTTTACATCTTCAAGTCTGTTTTAGATTGGCGATCCCTTCCCTGTATTCGAATTACTGTTGACGGAGGAATTTAGCTTTGTCTTTACTATTATGAACTATATATTTCTGAATATTTCTTTCTATCCTCAGATACTTGTATAATCACTTTTAGCTGTTTTGTATTTTCCTTTTATTGGGTTATTCTCTTTCATTCCCTCCGTATCCCTTGCCAGCCATATACTTATTCTTTACTATATGATACAGTATATCTTCCCATGAATCTTCGCAACCATTTTTATTTTCGTTACTCCCATTCTTGAACTTGTCTTTGTTTAGTTTTACATTCTATTATTTGAAGTGGATTGTTGTATTAAACCTGACCTGAGCTAGCCCAAACCCTTTCAATCTCTTCTTGTTTATCAGTTTTTAAAACTACTCCTACATTTTCGTCACTTTGCAATTATTGTTTTCCCTGTCTATTCTTGGTGTAATATGTTCCTTCCCTTACCCTCAAATTAAGACAATTCTTTACCCAATACAATTTCTTTTAATACAGTCAGCCCTTTTTCGAAATACTTTACTGTTGTCATTTTATCTATCTATTTGTTTGTTTCATCTTTCATTATGTTACGTTCTAACTGCTCTATTGTGGCATCCTGGGCAAAATTGGATTTCTTCAATACCTAGGCCTCTTCAGTGACTTGACCTGCTAACTTCCTGAGATCAATTTTGCTCCTTCAGATTCCCTCAATCTCCTGTTGCCTGCTTAACATCTTAAATAAATAGTTTCTTCATGACAGTCAGTTATACCTTTTTTCCAATTTTTATTTCTTTCAATTTCACTTGTATCATTTGACATTGTAAACAGTCTTTGTCTTTGGTCCTCCTTGGCATAAAAGCAAACATCCTGTCAAGGAATTCACACTCTCCGGCATTCCTCCCACTGATTCTTTCTCTCTCTCTCATTCTACCTTTTTCACATTAGGTTCCCATCTTAACATCTGTCAGAATTGGTGGCCCACATGTCAGGTGTCCTACCTTGAAAGCCATATGTCAGGAAAACACTGGAGGAGATAAATGGTTTATTTACAGTTAAGAAGGCGTGGGTCAGGGGCCAATATGTATTTCTTGAAAAACGCTACCCACGGGACCACGATTCGACAGTGGCGATTTGCCTGGGTTTGGGAGACGAGACGATTCCGCGGAGGAGAGCGACTGGTGGCTCCGGGTGCGGAGGGAGAGACGGCTGCTGTGTTAAATGTCCTCGTATCGAGTTGCTGGGAGCATTGGAGGGGTTCTAAGATGATGGTTGCGGTTCCGAGGAGATGGTGAGAGAAAGACAGCTACTGCAGATGTGGAAAAATTAGTCGCCGTATATAGGCCCTTCCCGTATCTTCTTGGATTTACAGATACGATCTTGAGTTTCCTTCACTTTATTGGTTAATCTTAAGGAGATTTCACTACACATTTCTACACACCTTTGCACAGAGTTTCCAGTATAGCATTATACATAGTTTTAAACAGAGTTTGGAGTACACATTGTACATGGTTTTACACAGAGTTTGCAGTACATCACTTTACACAGAGCACGTCTATCAGACCGACGCTCTAGGAGCTCTGCGCCGGGTTTTTGTGCCGGAAGTGGCTAACTCAGCAAAGTTTTGAGGTGCGTTTTATCCTTTTGTTTAATAATTCCACCTTGAAAGTCCGTCGCCCCACATGGCTGGGGCAACCCACTAATTACCTACTATATTTTTTGTACAAGTCGTAATATATACATATCCAGGGGGGTGGCTCATTAATATGTAATGTTTCCGTGTGTTATGTGGGTCGTGTCTAATGGCATCCATTATGTGTGTGTGTTCGTGAGTGCGTGTGTGGGCGCCCGGGAAGGTGCGCTCGGCTGGTAAAATGCAGACTCAGCGATTTTGAGCGGATATGGTAGGCGCCATAGAGTCTGGTTGGTGATTGTGACATCGTTCACAATGCGTTGGAAATGGTGGTGATGTAGGTGGTGTATACATATCGCCCTCCCCCTGGGGTTAGGTGGCTCCCGGTACCTAATGTTACATGGTTAACCAGGTATTGATACATATATACTATTATATAGTTATACAGTCAGAGACACAAAATCTTTGGGTGGTTATATGTGGAGAAGGAGGGGGGTTGATATTGAGGTGATTATGATGTCCCAAGAGGGTACATTGAACTAGAAGCATGGGTATGCGATGTTGTGTCTCTGAATAGGGAATAAGGTTGTGTCTCACCAACATTACACATATTTTCAACTATTACATGAAAGTTTATACGATACTTCACGTATCACTGTTTGTAAGTCATATTTTCAACTATCACATAAGAGTTCATATGACATTTCACATATCACTGTTTGTAAGTCATATTCTATGTTTTCTGGGAAACTCTTATCTACGAGTTTGTATGAGTATATATATGTCACTATAAGATATTGGTGAGACACAAGATAAAACTTAACCTAGGTTTACAGCAATTTGGGAAACGGAGAAGAAAAAAAAAACTGTTTCAAAGACTTATTTCATGCAAAAGTATTTTGTTGGTATCACTAGTACAAAAATGATGATTAAGATTGAGAGGGCAGTGGAGGCATAGGGTAAAATTTTATAGTGTAGATCTAAGGAGTCCATATCAAGAGTAGTTGATTTATTTAGGAGACGTACCATGTCTATCTTACTTGGGAGGATGGTATCGGGGATCTTAGGGAGGGGTGGAAGCGTTAGTTGGGTTATGGGACCTAGATCGTGGGCGGTGTTGAGAGTGCCTTGGTTATGGAGTTTGTTGGGGAGGAGCATTGAGTCCATCATATAGATGTGGCAGGTGTCTGGTAGAGTAATAGAGCCGTTGATCTTATGATGGGAGGGTGGTTTGTGTAGGCATATTACGGATACTAATGTGGGGTGGGGAAGAAATATGAAGTGTTTATGTCCTACGTGGGTGTGGTGTATTTGAGTGTTGTCCGAAAAGCGAAAATCACATGTCTCGGAAAAATTGACTTTGGGTGTTGTGAGTTCTGAGAGGCAAGGTTGGGACTTGGTTAATTGGAAATGGAAGGGGTAAGCTGGGCAGATATGGAAGTTGGGTCGTGCTATCTTGCAAGCTGCCATGGTTGTTGACGATTGGTCCTGGTATCAGTATGGGGGTGGAGAGGGAGAGGTGGACGAGAAGGGGTAGCAGAAGTATGGGAGGCATCCTGTGGATGAAGGCTATGTTTTAGTGAATGAGGATATGTCTATCTGACTCTCGCTAAGGTTATAGTGGTCGGAAGGAAGTAGAGAAGTTTTGATAGATATGCGGAAGGGAGTTCTTATTGTAAATTGGACATTTTAACCTCCACTGAGGGATGCATGACGTCCTGCATCTTCAGGGGCGAGAGCTAGAGTGCATGTTTAGTTGCGTCGACGTAGTATCATGTGATGGGACTTGGGCTTGGGTGAGTTATGTGTTAGTGCGGTAGGTGGGTTGTAGTTGGGAGGTGGGGTTGGGTCGAGGTTAAGTTTAACTTTTCTCAACTTCTCTCCGTGTATGGTTACGGTTGTGTGATCGGAAGGGTCCGTTAACAGGAAAACATTGTTGGGGAGTGAGGTTGTGACTGTGAAGGGGCCTAAGAACTTGGGTTTGAGTTTGTTAGATCTATTAGAGTCTCTGACCATGACTGTGTCTCCAAGTGTTATGCTAAGTGGAGATGATCGTTTGTGTTGTTTTGTTTTTGTTCTTTCTTGAGCTACTTTGAGGTTTTCTCTGACTTGTTTGTATATACTTTGCATGCCTCTTTTTAGGCATTGGGTAAGGTTATCTAGGTTAAATAAGGGGGGTGGTGGTTGGTTGAATATTTGGTAGGGTAGGCGCATTCTTTGGCCAAAAATTATCTCATGGGGGGACATCTTTGTTGCGGAGTTGACTGTGCTATTGATACTAGCTTGTACCTGGGGTAGCCAATCTTCCCAACTATCCGAAAGATCGTTGGCCAAAGGTCTGAGGATTTCAAGCACTTTTTTATTTGTTCGTTCCACAAGTCCATTCCCTTGTGGATGGTAGGCAGTGGCGAAGGTTTGATTTATGTTATATAAATGTGCTATTTCGCGCAGTACCTGGTTCTTGAACTCTGAACCATTGTCAGACAGCATTCGCCTGGGGATGTTGTATCTACAGAATATGCTGTTAACCAATGCTTTGGCCACAGTCTCTGCTGTTTTGTCCTGTAGTGGAACTAGGATTGTGTACTTTGACAGATAGTCGACTGCCGTGAATACATAATTGGAACCTTGACGGCTCGTTGGCATCTTAAGTAGGTCAATGCCAAGTGTTTCCCATGGTTCAGCAGGGAGTGGAGTGTCTTTGATATTGAGTTGTTTTGGGTCAGGTCCTCTGAATTGGTTGCAAGTCACACAATTATGTATGTGCGTGGTTATGTCTTTTTTCATATTGATCCAGAAGAAAGAATGCCTAGCAGTATTCAGTGTCTTATCCCTGCCCGAGTGGCCTCCCATTGCGCTGTCGTGCAATATGTGTAGGACCTTGGGAACTTGGGCTTTGGGGATGACAGTAACTTCTCTGTCGTTAGTGGTTCTCCTTATGATTCCGTCGACCAGTTTGAGTTCCTCTATTGGGATAGATGGTCGGGACTGTAAGGGTGTTCTTGAAAGTAGGTGTTGTTTTACTTTAGACCATGTCGGGTCTTTGTCTGTTTCTTCTCTAAGGTCTTGCATAGGAATACAGGTTGTTTTTGTTAAGGTGGATATGTGGATTTGTCTGCTTAGTGAGTCGGCTACTACGTTAGCCTTTCCAGCTAGGTATGTTATTTTTGGATCAAAGTCCAGTAAGGTGGTTTTCCACCTAGCAATTCTGCCATGTAAGTCTTTAGAGTTAAAGAGGTAGACTAGGGGTTGATGGTCTGTAAAAACATTTATCTTATAGCCTAGTATAAGATATTTGAAATGTTTCAAGCCCCATATCAATGCAAGGCCTTCTTTGTGGGTAGTTGAATAGTTACTTTCAGGCTTATTCAGTACTCTACTTGCGTAGGCTATGGGGTGCTCTTTCCCGTTTTCATCTTTCTGTTGTAAGACTGCGATATTCCTTTAGAGGAGGCGTCGGTGTAAAGAAGGAATTCTTTCTTCATGTCAGGAAAGGCTAGGACAGGGGCTGTGGTAAGAGCATGTTTAAGTGTGTCGAAGCTTTGCTGTTCTGCTTCAGACCATTTAAAGGTCTCGCCTTTCCTTGTGAATTTGGTGAGAGGGGATGCTATGTGTGCAAAATTTCTTATGAAGTGTCTATAGTATGATGCTAGTCCTACGAAACTTCTTGTTTCATCTGCGTTTCTGGGGGTTGGGAAATTGGTTATTGTGTTTATTTTGTCTGTGGTTGTGTGGATGCCTCGGGTATCGACCTTATGGCCTAGGAAGGTGAGTTCCGTCTGTAGGAATTTACACTTTCCTAGTTGGATTTTCAATCCGGTGTTTTTGAGTCTTTTTAGGACAATCTCTATTACATGGAGGTGGTCAGTTTGTGTGGGGCTATAGATGATGAGGTCGTCTAAGTAGACGAATAATGAGATTCCTATCATGTCGCTGAAAATGCGAGTCATTAATCTTTGTTGGGTTGAGGGGGCATTCTTAAGGCCAAAGGGCATACGCTCAAAGTGGAAATGTCCCTTATCAGTGGAGAATGCAGTTACGGGTTTTTGATTCCTCTGTCAGTTCCACCTGCCAGAAGGCTGACTTAAGGTCAATTGTGGTAAAAAACAGAGTTCCCGTTCCCTATAGCTTGTAAGACATCCTGCATGGCATGGAGTGGGTGTGGGTGAGATTGAGTTAGGTGATTTATTTTCCTAAAGTCAACAACAGGGCGTAAGATTCCGTCTTTCTTAGGGACTAGGAAGAGGGGACTGTTCCACGGACTGTCCGAGTGAGAAATTACACCTTGGTGTAACATCTCGTGCACACTGTTGTTGACGTGTGTTTTCCTACTGTGGGGTATGCGGTAAGCGGGGGTGTATGAGGGGGGGGGGTGTTGGGGGGAATTTGGATGTGATGTTTGATTGTATCATATTTGCCTAAGGGTTCGCCTTCTAAGGCGATAGCCGATCTATTCCTTTGTAGGATGTATTATAGTTTGTCACGCATCTCTCCATTGGCTGATGTTGTGATTTGGTTGGGGTGGATAGGGGTGAGGGTTTGTGTTTGTCTTACAGTGTTGATGTGTTGAGGGAGTGGTTCCTGGATTGGGGAATTGTGGAGATGGACTGAACAAATGTATGTGTTCTCTCTAATTTTGCGGTGTTGGTCTGAGAGATTCGTTGACATAGCTAGGGTGTGTTTATTTTCTGACACTACATCCCATGAAGATTCTAGGGTTATGTTATTTATTCTTGACGTATCTGGGTCAATTATGACATCCTGATGTTCTATTGCTCCGGGTATGTATAGTGGAACTGTTATTGAATGTCTAGGGGGTATGATGACGGTGTTAGACATCAGTGCTTTTGAGGTGACATAAGGTGGTGGACGGAATGAGTAGCTCTTAGTTGGAGAGGGTTTATTTAAGCTAGATAGATATGAAAGAGGTTGTGTGTCTGGGTCGGGTGTTTCAGGAAGTGTTGAATCATTACCTTCATCTCGGAAGGAGATTTTGTTGGTATCTAAGTTGATGATGGACTTCCAGTCTCGTAGGGACTTTAAACCTATTATACCTTGTTGGTCGAGACTCCATGCATCAGCTAAGTGGAAGGATGTGAAGCCTACCTGGGAATTGTTTACTTCTATATTTATATCAATCATATCATGAAGTGATATGGTTGATCCTTCTATCAGTAGGCCTTCCGTATTTGAATACTGAATTTGGGGTGGGTCATTTAGTGCTTCATAGAGAGCTCTGGGGATGAGGTTCAGGTTTGTTCCTGTATCAACCATCATGTCAACAGTAATTTGATCTAATGTCACCTTTATGGTGATATAGTTGTGTGGCGTGTCGGACGTTCCTATGGTGGTCTGGTGCGTGAGGCTGGTGCACGTTTCCCCAATCGGTGTTGAGTTGTATGTGTTGTGTGGGAGGAGGGTGTTTGTCGAGGTGCGGTAACTTGTTTGTTTGTTCTCTGATGAGGTTGTGGTTGTGATTTTTATTGAGAACATTCCTCGTTGGAGTGAGTTGTGGTTTTGTGTAGGTTGCAGTATTTGCCTGGCCGTGTTGGTTTTGACATGTTGGGGGGTCTGGGGGGGGCGTGAGTTGTTTGATTTGTTGGTGAGCTCTACATCGGGAATCTGTGTGGGAGGTAGTACCATGAACTGAGCAAGGGACGCGGTGTTGTGCCTGCGGGTGTTGGTATTGCTGCGCTCTACATTGAGAATCCGTGTGGGAAGTAGTTCCATGAACTAAGCAAGGGGTAGTGTGGTGTTGTGTCTGCTGGTGTTGGTATTGCTGCGTTCTACATTGAGAATCCGTGTGGGAAGTAGTTCCATGAACTGAGCAAGGGGTAGTGTGGTGTTATGCTTGCATTTGTTGTTTCTGTATGCAGTCTCTGGTGTTGTGACTTGTTGAAAGATGGTAGGAACACCAGTTAGATGGTTGCGCTGTATTGGAGCTAGGGGGCTAGTGTGACTGAAGGCTATTTAGTCTAGCAAAATGGTGCTGGTCAGAGAGGGAGATGTTGCAAGCGTTGGTTATGTCTTATATGTATGTGTAAGCTAATGGGTTTCTAGGGTTTAAATCCCTTTTTGTGGCTTCTCTTTGACACTTTGGTGGGAGTTGGGAAAGATAAAGGCCTATCTCCAGGAATGTGTATAGGTTGTCTAATGCCACTGCCTTTTTTCCTGTAATGGTTGTACAGATACAAGGGCTGTTATTTTCTAGATTTTTCCTAATTTCCTTGATTGTGTTGGCTACATTGTCTTTGATGTTAGTCTGTTTTTGAGTTCTAGTATTATTTAGAAATGTGAGGAGAAAGTTAATGTTGTTTGCTTGTTTGCTCTGAAAGACATTTAACAGATGCTGCTTATAATCGCTATATGTGATCCCTGTGGCTATCAGACTGTCTAGCATCCGAGCGGTAGATCGGTGCTCATCTGATGCTTCTATTTTCTGGCGGCATAGATTTATCTTATCTAAGTCAGAGTAGTTTGGATTTTTAGAAAAGAAAAGGTCACATGCCGTCAGGAAGTCAGTAATGGAGAGTCCGCTAGCTTGAGAGAAGGTTGGGATTTCGGTTAGAGGGGTAATGGTTTGGTAATTATTGATTACTGTAGGTTGGAGTTGTGGGTGAGGATGTTGCAATGGGGTTGGGGCAAGGTTAGGTGCTGGGTAGGGATGTTGGGTGAAGGCTGTTGGACTTGACGGGAAGTTGGGAGAAGGGAAGGCTAAGGTCTCGTATGCATGGGTTGTGGGATTTAGGGGTTGTTGCTGGGGGTCTACATGAGGGGCAACTTGGGGGTGCGGTGAGGTGTGGGGCGGTGAGGTGTGGGGCGGTCGTTGTTGAGGGTCTAGTTGAGGGGTAACTTGAACTTTTGGTGTGGAGTGGGGGAGGGGGATGGGGAGTTGCTGTAGTTGGGTTGGGTTAAAAGGGTCTTCCTGTGAGTGGTCATGGTGAAAGGGGGGGTTGTCAATGTTATCCTCAGGAATTATTTGAGAATCTGCCTTAGTTGTGGCATGGTCTGAGTCATGGGAGGGTTTTTCTTCTTTAGAGGCAGAAAGAAATCCATCAATTAAATTTCTGACCTTGGCTCTCATTCCTGTAGCCATGTTAGTGTCTAACTAGAGATGCATGTATTACTTAACAGGTATAGTAAGTAGTTAGGTGAGATGGGAGTTCTAAGTTGAAATAGTTAAATTAAAAAAAATGGTATGTCTTACGTAAGAGGTAGTGTGTTCTAGTTAGATAAGGGGGGGGGTATAGGGCGTCAATGGGTATACAATGGGAATATACAAGAAGGTGCATATAACAATATGATAAAAGTATGACAAAAAGGTATATATATAGCAATATAATTATATAAGTTATTGTAAAAGTTGAAAAGATATAAAATATAAATGGGTATACAATGGGGATATACAAGAAGGTGCATATAACAATATGATAATAGTATGACAAAAAGGTATATATATAGCAATATAATTAGATAAGTTATTGTAAAAGTTGAAAAGATATAAAATATAAATGGGTATACAATGGGATATATAATATGGGTTTGTAGTAGTAATTGGATAAGATTATAAAAAAAGGTACATATAATAATATAACTATATAAATTATTGTAAAAGTTGAAAAGGTATTAAATGTAAATAATGAATTGGGAAAATACAAGGTAAGGTAATATAAAAGGAAATGGTATTATAATTATGGATTGGTAACAATTAATAATATATAAAATAATACTTAAATATTAGTGAATATGTACTTAGTAAGGAGGGAAAAATTATCACTAAGTAGTTATTATAGTACTATGTTACGTAGTGACTAATCTCTTAACTTAATTATTTGCAAAGATAAGTGAGTGGTTATCTTAGTGATGTTACCAAAAAAATTAATATAATAATATTTGCTTCGTTTAAGTTGGATGTATTGTTATATAAAAAAAAAGATTAGAATGAATCGTAAAATATACATAAATGTAAAAACATTGGGATACCTTGGAAAGGTATGACTGAATTTGGATGTATGGACGTACGCGCAGCTACCGTCAGGTGCGGCTGTCGCAGCCCGTAGACTGTGGGTTGCCAGACGTAGGAATCTTGGTCGAAGTTCAGTTTGGGTCGTCGATGAAATATATTTTGATGGATTGGTGCTATTTTTTCCTTATTGGGTTTGTTGGGGGTTGGTACTCGAAGTATGGGGGAATGATGCTCGCATGGAATGGAAAAGAAAAGCGAGTATCAGGGGGGGTTTTGGTGGGTAGGTGAGGATTATCAATATTATCAAGTATTGTGAGGGGTTGATATATTATTTACCTTGTTTAGAAGTGGTTAGGTAATTTGGAGTCGGTGATAACGATGCCCGTGACAGTGTAGAGTGTACTGCGGTGTCGATGAGATGTCAAAGGTAGGCGATGTCAGCTCGCGGCCGAGGTCCGTGCTGCTCGACGGTGGGCGTGGCTGGCTTGCTTCGGGTTGAGAATACGGTGGTTTCTAGGAACCAGTCTCTATTGGAGGAAATGGGTTGCGGTTTGATGCTGCCACCAGTATATAGGCCCTTCCCGTATCTTCTTGGATTTACAGATACGATCTTTAGTTTCCTTCACTTTATTGGTTAATTTTAAGGAGATTTCACTACACATTTCTACACACCTTTGCACAGAGTTTCCAGTATAGCATTATACATCGTTTTACACAGAGTTTGGAGTACACATTGTACATGGTTTTACACAGAGTTTGCAGTACACCACTTTACACGGAGCACGTCTATCAGACCGACGCTCTAGGAGCTCTGCGCCGGGTTTTTGTTGCCAGAAGTGGCTAACTCAGCAAAGTTTTGAGGTGCGTTTTATCCTTTTGTTTAATAATTCCACCTTGAAAGTCCGTCGCCCCACATGGCTGGGGCAACCCACTAATTACCTACTATATTTTTTGTACAAGTCGTAATATATACATATCCAGGGGGGTGGCTCGTTAATATGTAATGTTTCCGTGTGTTATGTGGGTCGTGTCTAATGGCATCCATTATGTGTGTGTGCTCGTGAGTGCGTGTGTGGGCGCCCGGGGAGGTACGCTCGGCTGGTAAAATGCAGACTAAGCGATTTTGAGCGGATATGGTAGGCGCCAGAGAGTCTGGTTGGTGATTGTGACATCGTTCACAATGCGTGGGAAATGGTGGTGATGTAGGTGGTGTATACAGTCGGGTCCCAAAGCGATCAATCTTCCGTCGGTCTTTATATATCAGCAAACGAGGCTCGATGCGGCCTGACCAGCTCGCGTACTGCGCGCTGATTGGCAGTCGTCGTCGTCGCTCTGGGTGATAACTCACGGTCGCTACTTTCGGGTAAGCAGCCTACCTCGTCCCGGGCGAACTCGCGTCCTACGAGTTGATTGGCCGAAAGCAATCAGCTCTGAATAGTATCGCATTGAACAGAAAAGAGAACAGCTTAACAATGTTCACACTGTTATTGTAGCTTCCCAGGCTGGTATATTTTCTTATATTTCCTATAGCAACACTCTTCTAATTCCTTTTAATTCAAAATATTCTTTCCACGCGCTGCGCGTGTGCATTTGTGTGATAAAATAGAGTGATATTCGTCAAACATATTCAGACTCCATTTCTCCCTAGTCCCCGTACTGGTTGGTCAAGAAAGGGCGAGAGAACGCTGCCATCTCATCTCTCAAGTCGGTTTACCCTCCTGACGATATCGAGGTCCAGTTTCAGGAGGTGGAACAGTGCGTCACTCTGAAAAGTAAAAAACCAGGAGTCAGAGAATAGGTAAAAATATCAATATACATGTTACTGTCTTGTTTTGTTTTCATTTTCTTTCATGCCGCTTAGGGGGTTCTTGAATGTCGTCGTTTGAGATTTTTGCGACGTTTATATGCATTTCAATGTCAACGGGGTGCCGTGGAGTAGAATATGTGTGCATGCAGTCATATTGAAAGGAAGAGTGTCACCTAGTGTGGAACAGGTTGACATAATTCTTAATGGACAACAATCTCATTTTTTATTTCCTCTAAGATTCTTAGATGCCAACCGTCAAGCCCTGGTGTTTTATCAATTTTGTGTTTCTCTATACGCCTTTTAATTTTTTCTTTGGTTATATTTACCGTAGTAAGTTCACCCTAGATTTTTCACTGGTTTCAGTTTGTAGTTCACTCTGAGGTGTTTCCTTTATGAATACTGAGCTAAAATAAGTGCTTAGAATATCACACATTCCTTCATTTGAATACCCAAGTTGACCGTCAGCAGATAAAAGTGGGCCAATGTGATTCCTAGTAACCTTTTTATCTGTAATGTAACTATAGAATTTTTTGGAATTCTCTTTAGACTTATCAGCCATATTTATTTCGTATTGTCGTTTCGTTGTTTTATTGTCTTTTTAAACCTATTTGTATGAGTACATAACTTTGATAGCACTTGTATTTCTTATAAGCCTGTCTCTTTTTAGCAATACTTATTTTCAGTTTCTTTGTCGAGCCATTTTGGCCGAGCCTGATTTAGGGGGCATCTGTCCTTAAACGGGATGTAGGTGTGAATAATCATAGTAAGTGTATTTTGAAGGATTTCCCACATCTGATCTACAGGTCTTTCGCTTAATTTTGCCTCCTAATCTGTAAGCTGAAGCCCCTGACGTAGTCCTATGAACTAAGTTTTAATAAAGTTGGGTATTTTAGATACACAAGTATCTATTCTATTTTTTTTAGCCGTTTGAATCTAAGTTGTGATCGCTTTTTGCAACAGTTTTACAAGGTTCTACATCGGTTTCATTCTTTCACGGCTAGTGATTACTAGATCGGGTAAGTTTCTATGCCTTGTGGGTTCTTTTACATGCCGAACTAAGTAATTGTCACCGAGAAAATCTATCAAGCGACTACCTATATGGCCATGTTCAAGTGTCATCCAATCAATGTCAGTAGAATTTAAATCACCCGTTATCAATAAGTCCCGGTTGCAGAAACTAGACAGTTCTTGAAACAACAGTTTAACGTCTGCCAATTATAATGTTTTTGGCCTATATATCACACCTACATTAATTTTTTGTTCATTGGTTTGGATTAATGCTACCCACAAACTAACGTATGTATTCTGTTTCCCTTTCTCTAAAGCACAGGCATGAATATTCCTTTTAACGTACAACAGAACACCACCGCCTTTCTTGTGGTTTCTATTCTGATGAAAGTGTCTAAATCCCGCAATATTAAATTCAGCTTCAAACTCTTTACCGTTTAACCATGTCTCGGTTATTCCTATCATATCGAGATTTTCGCTTTTGACATACGCTTGTATTTTTTGGAATTTATTCCTAATACTACGAGCATTAAAGTACATGGTATTAAGAAACTCGTGATTATTTCTTTTTGACACGTTTTGTATATCAACATCATGCCTTACATTATAATTTTGTTCTTTATTGACACCTTGCTCTATATTGACATTTAGTCCTTCATTGACATATAATGCCTCATGGACATTTCCCCATCACGGATATCTAGTCCCTCACGGTCATCCGATCTCTTATGTGTACCTTGCCCCCCTACTTCACCGCGTTCCACACCGGCCACCCGTCGTTCGCTGATATCTGTCCGGCATCCCTTCCTAAAATTATATTCTGTCCTCCACTGACATTATATCCTACCGTGATATTTTGTCCTCTACTATCATTGCATACCATCGTGATATTTTGTCCACCACTACCATTATATCTCATCTTGATATTTTGTCCTCCACAATTATTACATCCCATCGTGATCTTTTGTCCTTTGAAATTACATCCTAATATATATTTCGTCCTTTATCGACATTATATCCTAAAATTATATTTTGTCCTTCACTGACATATTGTTCTATAATATTGCTATACCCTACACTGTTTCATCTGTCCTGAATGGAATGTCTAGGTTTAGTCAGCGGAAATTCGTGAGGACGTTGGAACTCGATTACAGTTTTGCCTTGTCCTCTTTCCTAAGACACTAGCACGAAGGCAGAGCCAAAGGCTCCTTCATGATTAACAATGGCTTCTACATTTCAGATACAACAAATGCGACACTCGTGCAACTACAAGCCTGTTATGCTGATGATGATCATCTACGTCTGCTATGGGTCCAACGGCTATGGCATCATTAGGCCCTGTTCCACCTTGCTCTTCACTCAGGCAGGAATGACCCTCGACCCACGCCTGTGCACCATAATATTGGGGGCTGTTCGAATCGTCATCGTCATTATCGGATCATTTATCACCGACCTCTGCGGGAGACGACCCCTCTACATCGGCTCCTCGATTCTGAGTATTTTATCTTTGGTCTCAACTTTCGTTTCCTTGACTTTCTCCTTCATACCCAAAGTCTTCGTGATAATCTCCTTAATATGTTTTATGATATTTTGATCCGGAGGAATGAACTTAGTGCCCTCTATTCTGCTCGGAGAGGTTATTCCGTCGGCCGTCGAGTCGGTTGGCTGTTCGCTTTGCATCATGATGGATTGTATCACATATAGCACCTTTCTTTTTATTACCCCATGGCTGACAAATGTCATTTCTTTGCGGTTTATCTTCCTTATTCCTACAGCGATCAATCTTCTTGGGGCATTTGTCGTTTGGAGGTGGCTTCCTAAAACAAAATGACGACCACTTGTCGAAATCCAGCAAGCGTTTGAGCAGCCATCAAATCAAAATGGATGTCATACGACGCCTTTCTAATATAGCTGTGCTGTTGACATGGGATCTTTTAAAAAAATATTATGATAGAAACCTATTCAAAGTCCGTAGTAAGTTATTTGAAAACACACAAGTTAATGAAAAATATTACAATCAATAAGAAAGGTAAAAAAGATGATAAAAAATTAAAGATAAAGACAGGTACCTATTATTTGTGTTCTGCGAGATTAACTATCTCTTCGTCTTCAAAACATTTAGTGACCGGGCTGATCCCAAGATAGCTCTGCACCAGCTCCCCTAATCTATCCCCTACTCCCCACTTTTGTAAGTAAGAAGAGCTGACAGACAATAGCCGTTCTCTTCCTTCTCCTGATCCACCATAGTCTTAGATTACGATTCCTCTCCATAGGGGGTCTGTTGCTTGAGCGGGAATGATGCGTTCTCGCGTAATGTCAAGTAGCTCTGTTTCTTCATGTATGGTTGCTACGTGTCTACTAAGGACGTCGGCTACCGTGTTTGCATGGCCCTGGACGTAGTGGAATGTAGGCATGAATTCCTGAATGGTGAGGAGCCATCTGGCTAGTTTTCCAGTGAGGTTCTTGCCTTTGAAAAGGTGGTCTGTGTGTACATGTATTTCATATCCAAGTATGATATCTTTGAAGTGCTTGAGGGCATATATGACAGCAAGAGCTTCGATCTCAGTGACAGAGTAGTTTTGTTCGTGCTTGTTTAATGCGCGGCTAGCTAATTTTGAATCGTGTTATTGCATCAGTACTGCGCCGAGTACTTTGTAGGAAGCATCTGTATAGAGTGTGAAATGGTTTTGAGAAGTTTGGGAATGCAAGTACAGGGGCAGTTGTAAGCGCTTGTTTTAGGTTGTGGAAAGCTGTGTGGTGTTCAGGCGTCCAGGTAAAGGGAGTATCCTTTTTGAGAAGGGCTGTTAATGGGGCTGCCATGTGAGCATAGCCTTCAATGAAACGTCTATAGAAACTTGATAAGCCTAGAAATTACTTTACGTGTTCGGTAGAGGTAGGGGGTGGAAAGTCTAGAACAGCTTTAACTTTGTCCTGAGAGGTGATGACACCTTGAGAGTTTATGACGTGCCCTAGGAAACGTATTTCCTTTTTGAGGAAGGAACATTTTTTGAGTTTGAGTCTGAGACCTGCCGCGGCTAACCTTGAGAGGAAAGTGTGGAAAGGTGTTCTGTGAGTGACTTTGAGGCAATGATTATGTCGTCCAAGTATATGAAAACTTTTTCCTATGATTCCTTTTAGGACTTTGTACATTAATCTCGTGAACACTGAGGGAGCAGAGACGAGTCCCATGGCCAACCTTTTGAAGTGGTAGTGGCCTGTGTTGGTACTAAAGGCTGTTAGTGGTTTTGAGTTATCATCGAGAGGTATTTGGAAATACCCTGACATGAGGTCGAGAGTTGAGAAAACAGTGTTGTGCTCACCTATGGAGTAGAGGGTGTCTTGCAAATGGGGTATTGGGTATCTTTCCGCAATAGTGAGTTTATTTAGCTCACGAAAATCTACTACAGGTCGAAATGATCCATCGTGTTTTGGAACAACGAAGAGAGGGAAATTCCAAGGGGATAGACTTGGTTCTATAATGTCTTGGGCGAGCATGTCTGCAATGATGTTGTCAACAACGTTTTGTTCACTATGTGGCAGACAGTATGCTGGTATGTACAGTGGTTTTGCATGCTGTCGAAGTGGCATGTGATGTTCTATTATGTTGGTGAGACCTAGTGGTTCACCTGGGAGTGCAATGGCGTGCCTGTACGTGTTCATGAGCGTAAGGAGATCTGTTTGCGCTTCTGTAAAGTCTATGTTCTTTATGTGAGCTGCTTGGATGGGTTCCTGCGTGTTCTTTTCTCTGGTGTTGATAGTGCATACGTGTTGTATGTTGTTTTGCTCGATTATGTTTACTGGAGCTGGGTATATGGTAAAATCACAAATATTTGTGCCTTTGTTAAGGTGGAGAGGTGCAGTTGTGTCGTTCACGACCATGATTGTTGTATGTGCTTTGTTGGATGTGTTTGATATGGTGGATAAGAGAGAAACACCAAATACGTGGCAGTGTCCGCGATGCAGAGGACATCTGAGTTTGGAGCCTAAAAGATACGAGCTTTGAGCTTTGTGTGCTCGCGAGGATACAGTGTTTTGTCACTGATTACGACTGCGTGAGATTTCGTGAGAGTGATTTGCCAGACGGTTGTGTATTCCATTGTGAGCTTAGGGATGTCTGTGGAGACGTCGTGTTTCTTTTGTGTGCGAGCCGATTTTGACCTACGCGCTGACAGTTTGCGTCTATTCCGTGTGTGTGTTTAGGTATCTGGGTGAGTGATGGGAGTGGGCGTGTCCACTGTGAGTGTCACTTGTGCGTTTGCTTCAATGTTTGTTTCACCTGTTGTTGCATGCTGTTGCTCGATCATGTGAATGTTTGTGACATACGTGTTTGGTATTTGGGCATGCGTGTCGACTGTATTCAGAGCAGGTAAGAAGTGGTTATTGTAAAAAATACCGTGTTTAGCAGGGTAGATGGTTATGTGATTGTCTTGTATCTATGTCAACCCTATAAGAATGTCTGCAGGATATATTACTTTAGCTACGTATACTGTCGTGGTAACGGGAGGACAGTTTCCATGCAAGGAGATTTCCAAGTCGATCTTGCCAACGATTGGGAAGGGAACTCCGTCTACGTTAACAACGTTATATCGTAGGCTCTAAAATCGTTACCCTACGGTGTCTCAACCTAAACTGGTCGAAGGCAAGTTTTGACAAGAGGTTTACGGGTGAGCCTGTGTCCAGGAAGAGTACCTGCGGGATATCGGTGACAGTGGCTTGAAGTGTCATAGAAGATGGGGATGGTCGAGAGGCTGTCATCGTGAGTACCGGTAGGTGGGAGGGGGGGGGGGTTGACTGGGTCTCGTGAAGTCGTGTATGTGGGCCACCGTGAGGCGATAGTCATATCGTGTTTTGTTTGTGTTGCCGCTGTTCGGATGTTGGGGAGACGCGTATGAAGTGTGGTTTTGAGAATTTCGAACGCGACATTGGTTTGTGTCATGAAAAGATGGGCCGTAGTATTGGCAGTTGTTTGTCGGTTGTCTGTAGTAACACCTGCTTGTGCTATGTTCCGGTTTGTTGCAGATAGTGCAAAAAAAAAAAAAAAAATCTTGAGTGTGATCGCTGTCGTGATCGTGTGCGTGACATTTGTCTACCTCTAGTGTGGTTTGCTTGTAAGATTTTTGCTACTGTGGGTGCGTGTGTGAGTGTGTGTGTAAGGGGGACTTGTTGTTGTTGGATCTGTGTTTTTGCCGTTGACGTGAATGAAAACTTCCTAGAGAAATCTACGAGTGTTGTATCTGGAGCGAAAGGTATGGTGGCTATTTTCTGCAGTGTTTCTGGGTGAAGGTGCGCTATCAGTCTAAGGTAACCAAAGAGTGAGAGTACGTTATCTAAGCTAACTGTGTCATTTTTAACCCAGGGGGAAGATATGAGTGCGTCTCTGAGTTCCTGCTTAAAATCGCTTGCGATTTTGACTGTTCGTTTCTTGGTGGCGTAAGGACCTGTGTTAATTTTCTTACCGAGTGTGTATAGGGGAGAGAGAAAGTCTAATTGTTCATATGCTGCGAAAGATTTCCTGAACTGATCAATGTACTGGTCGTAGGTTTGAATTTGATTGAATGCGTCTGACTGTACAATGTCGCTGGATAAGGTGTCATTATAATCGATGTGGGATTTGAGAACCGCTATCTTTGTCTTGTCGAAGTGACTTGTGTACACTGTATTTCAGAATGTACGTCATCTAACAGAGTGTGAATGGCAATGTTGGTCCCGTCAAACTTCGGAAGATTATTGTCATGCTTAAGGAGTGTGAGTGAATTTGCAGCAGAGCGTTGTATTTCTGGTTGGTTGACTGTGGAATCTGCGTTATTTCCGTTAATGGTTGCCATCTTGGAATGTGTGTTGTAAGAATTTGATATTTTGGTTTGTGAATTGGTCATGCAACTTTCGTACTTTAAGATGAAAAAAAAAATCACTTGCAAAACAAGGCTTGAAAAAATATGAAAAAATCACATAAATGCCTTCACTTTGGAATTCACTCACGCTACTAACAGAGCCAGGCTTAGCTCAAAAATTCAAGCATCTACTTACAGACCGATGGATATAATGCGTTGGTGAAATTGTCTCGTAGAGGTGGGTAAATGACCGATGAATTGGTGCGATGGTGCAGGATACTGTAATAAAATAGAAGAATAAGTATAAGGAAGTGGGGATAGGGGTGAGTAGTTCGTTTGTTGATGTGCAATAGGTCAATGTGTCGATCCGACTTGAGACGTGGTGGAGCGATACTTCCGTTGGAGAATGGTTGGCCGAGGAACTAGACGGCGTCCTAGTGTGCTGGGCTGGCTCACAGCGAAGTAGATGGATTTGTCTCGTTTGTAGGTGGTCCTGGGGTTGTGTTGCCTCCGGCTGCTGGTTCGCTGGGCGAGTTGGTAGATTTTGTCCTCTTCGCTGGGTTGGGCGTAGAGCGAAGTTGTTGGCTTGTGGGCTGTTGTGCTGGTTGAGTTTCACAGCGTGGTTGCAGGATGATCCTCCGGATGACCTTTGGATGTGGGTCCCACCGTTGATCACCAGAAGATGTTGCGGACTTGTGTAGAAGTCAACATATTATATAGGTTAATGGTAGCTGTATGTGGCTTGCGAGAGGCATAGATGGCGAAGTAGATGGAGGCGAACTGAAAATAGCCGGAGCCTTTCTTTTCTTTATTGGTGTAGAGAATATATGTGCGCTCTCACAGAGAGCATAAGCCTATATATAAATTGGCTCGTGGTAAGGTTGCCGACGAGGTATTTATTTATATAATTGCTGTTTCCAGTGATTTGATACATTTAAATGGTCTTTTACATTATTTATATGATTAAGGAGATGATATATAGTTGGTGATAGTTTACAATGGTGTCCGAACTTGGACAAAAGAGAAAAATGCCTTAAGAGAAAATCATTATGAAAGTGGTAATAACATTGGTTAGCAAGGTATCAGAGGTTTCTGCACAGCTGCGGTGATCCTGTGGCACGCCCTTGATAATGAGTACAATGGCGACTGACCCTCGGATGTGTAGTCAGGTCGTGCCTACCATCTCGCAATGGAGCAATGGTCTCCGAATGGTATCACATGTTTAGCAGGTAATAAATTCATTTTCAAAATAATATTATAAACTAACTAGAACTAGAGAATGATTGGAACCCATGCTGCATCCATCATTTTTATGACATAAGAATCTTTGAAAAAAATATCAATGTTAAGACACAAGCGAGGTAAGAAACTGAAAATGGGAGTTGATGTTGATACTGATGCAGATTGGTTTTCAAAAATATTAAGACCTCTTCTATGTTACCATTAGTTAATAAGGAAACTATATCAAAACTTACTAATTTGCTATTTTTTGTTATATTATGTCTTAATTTTTTCACAAAATATTCAGTGTTCTATATGAATGTTGGAAAAAAAATCCTAAAAATGGCTATAAAATTCCTATGAGCCAGTTTGATACCTTGTTGGTTTAAGAATTCCCATTAGAATATATATATATATATATATATATATATATATATATATATACATATATATATATATATATATATATATATATACATATATATATATATATATATATATATATATATATATATATATATATAAATATATATATATATATATATATATATATATATTGTATATAATAGCATGATGACAACTCACAATTTTCTTGTTAACTTGTTCAATACTGCGAACAAGGCGACGTATTTTTAGAGGTAATCTATGTAGAAGGTCAGCAAAGAACATTTCAACACTGAGGTAGGATAGTCAAACTAGTAGATATTTCGGTACCATCGTTTCGAAGTTGCACAATTTCATTTTCAAGGCAGAATAATACATACAATAGTCAAAGCGTAAATATACAGATATAGTGTTATATAAATGAGCTAAGGAGAGGTTACAAACAAACAAATAATATGAAATAAGTACGAACATAGGAGAGGTGGACAAAAGGACAAAAACCCCAGCAATGACAATTGATCACCCACGTCGTGGGGTGGTCAATTGTTCACCGCTCTGTGAGTTGGAAGGATAGACATCATCAACATGGAAGTGTGCGATCATGGCTTTAGAAGAAGGGAGAATTTGGAGATCTTGAAGCTGCTTATTCATGTCGGGGTTGCTGTGTTTGATATGCAACGCTTCGATAATCGCAAGTCTTTTGTGGTCTTTTTCCGTGGCAATAATGGAAGTACCCTTTACGAGGTCTTCTCTTGTGAGTCGTAGTTGGTGGTGGTTACTGTATTGATTTTTTATGGCGTCTGCAGATAAATGAAGAGTGAGCTAAATAGTAACTACCTGATTTATTTGATATTCTAATATAGAAAAATTATTGTAATATGGTTCTTGTCCTTGCTGAGTTATTTTAAAACAAAATATATAAAAAAGCGAAAATATCCATGTTTTTTTGATCATTTTTTGTGCAAAAAGAAAAGAAAAAAACGTTTAAAAAAAGTATGATTTTTTTAGTTGCATCTCAAGGACTTATGTATGATTGTAGGTTAAAGCTAGGGGATAGCGAGCAAAAAGTCAGGTAGAAAGTAAGCTCTGAGCCTTGATGGGTGGCGGGGAGTACAACAGTTTCCCCCCATTACTATGTTAACCCCTTTTCCACTGTTCAAGTGGTGGATCTGTGTTTAGGCAACGTCCAGGGTCATTATGAGAAATTGGAGTGTTTAATCTTTGAAGAGTATGCTAAGATAAAAGGTAAATTTTGTAAGGTAGCCAGCCAATAGCCATACTGCCCCATATACAGTATTTACACTTGTTGCAGGTTTGTAGCATCTGACAGTGACTAACATGGTCAATTACTTGTTTATTTTTATACTCTGTCTAATGCCTCTTTGAATAAGATAGATGCACGTACGAGGAGGGATGAATAACATACTTGCACCTGTTTTTATATACTAAATACTTAATATCCAAACAAATTTGGACGAGATAAAAAAAAACTCATAATTTTTTTTATAAAAAACGGCGATAAAAAATATATATATATATATATATATACATATGTATATATATATATATATGTGTATGTATATATATATATATATATATATATATATATACATATATATATATATATATATATATATATTTGCATCTATGATTGGAGATGATTAAAGAAAATGGAGAAAAGTGGGAGGTGAGCCAGCTGTTGTTTGCTGACGACACTACCCTTGTAGCAGGATCAGAAGAGGGATTGAGGAAGTTAGTGACTGTATGAGAAGGTGTGTGAAAGAAGGAAGCTGAAGATAAATGTGGGCAAAAGTAAGGTGATGAGATGTATAAGGAGAGAGAGTGAAAGCAGGTTGGAAGTGAGCATTAAGGGTGAGAAACTGGAGGAAGTGAATAGTTTTAGATGCTTGGGTGCGAATGTGGCAGGAAAGGGAGGAGTGGGGCTGGAGGTAGAATGTAGACCGAGAGAAGCGAGTAAATGCCTTGGTGGATTAAAAAGTGTAATGAGAAATAGAAATTTGGGAATGGATGCTAACAGGAGGTTATATGAAGGAGTGGTTGTGCCGACAGCTATGTACGGGCAGAAACATGGAACATGAGAGAGGAAGAGAGAAGGAGTTTAAATGTGTTTGAGATGAAATATCTGAGAAGTATGATAGGGGTTACTAGGCTAGATAGAGTGAGAAATGAGGAGGTGAGAAGGAGAACAGGGGTGGAAAGGGAGCTGGGAGATAGGGTTGATGAAAGAGTATTAGGATGGTTTGGACACATGGAAAGAATGAGTGAAGAAAGATTAGTAAAAGAGGTGTGGAAGGCAGAGGTGGAAGGAGTGAATATGAGGGAGCGTCCTAAGATGAGATGGATGGATGGATGGGGTGAAAGGGGCATTACAAATGAGAGGAATGTCTGTTGAGGAAGGACGGGAGAGGACAGAATATGGGGGTGAATGGAAAAGGAAAAGGGTTGTGTATATATGATGCTGTGATGCATGAGGGGGAGTGGGTGGGGGATGGGGGTGAGGAAGTATTCATGAGAAAAAAATTGACGCAGCCCGAAGGGATTTCTCCCCGTCTTCTCCTTTTCTGCATTAGGGGACGGCGAGGGGGGGTCGCCGAATTTATGAAGCGGACTTGCTGTGGATGTGCTGTGTTACTTAGGTATATAGATATATGTGCGTCTGTGTATGAATGTATTTAAATGTATTCGAAAAGTAAGGTGAGTGTTATGAGAAATAAGGAGGAGAACTGGAGTGGAAAGAGAAGCGGCAGATAGGGCTGAAGACAAAACCCTGGGATGGACCGGGCACATGGGAAGAATGGGTTAGTACTAACTAGCTAAAAAGAGTGCGGAAGACAGAGGTGGAAGGAGTGAAAGTGGGGGGAAGACCGATGACGAGATGGATGGAAGTGAAGAAGGGGGCTTTGAGTAAAAAGCGCAAGTCTGGTGAGCAGGGTAGGGAGAAGACAAGGGATAGGGGTGAGTGGAGGATAGTTGTGAATGGAAAATAGATTGACGCGGACCAAAGGGATTTCTTCTCGTCATCTCTATTTTCGCATGTGGGCACGAGGAGGGAGGGTCGCCGTGTAGATGATACAGTTGGCCCTGCTGTGGAGGTGCTGTGTCTCGCTACATTGCTTCTGACCCGGGCAGTGGGTGGGAGACAGGAAGACCATCATCCACAAGGAGCTAAGACGAAAGGGAAACAAGTGGGAGTGGGGTGGCTACATGCTTCCACTGGCTACCTCCATTATATGGGGGAAGAAACCTCTTGGTATATAGACAGATATAGGTGTATACGTGTGTGTAATGTTATTGTTACCTGTGAGTTTTTTTTTCTTTATTTTTCTTGCAGGTTGCGTATACGCGATTGTGGTTGCAGGTTGCTCATGTGATAACGGTTGAAGGCTATATGATAATTGGAGTCCAGTTCATGACGTGGCCAAACGTCATTGCTGACTTCATCATCCGGGCCAACGAAAGTGCCAATGCCCCTCTTCGCTCACAACTTAGAGGAGGAGGACTACGAAGGAGTCTGGCTCAGTAATCGTTGTCTACATATCCTACGTAGGGACTGGGCACCGGATCCCATGGGTTGACCTCTATCCATTGAGTGTCGCAGAGGTGAACAAGGTGGCCTGGGGGCCAGCAACAGTGACCCTATGTGTTGAAGGGATGGGGCTGAATAGGACATAACACTTTGGTTATAAATAAATTCATTCATAAGAAGAACACACAAATGAAGCAACAACAAAGAACACACATTCATTAAATCTTAATCCGATGGATGTATCTGTTTCTTCTCCATCAGCTGGTCGATGCGTGGCATAACATTGCTCAGGGGACATCGGAAATCATCCCCGGGTGCCAACAGATGAAAATCGCACACTAGCGCGTAAGTGCTCTCGTACTACTAATGGTAGTATAGATTAAAAGCAGGAGAAACGAAATAGAAGGAGTAGAACTAAACAAGTTTATCAACAAAAGGCAAAGATCAGAGAAAATAAAGGGAAACATGGATGGAATAGAGGAAACTATTCGGAAAGGTAAAAGTATTAAAGAGACCGAGCGCAGACATGCTTTAGGAAGACAGCAAATAATATGTTTGAAAGATAGAAATGGAGAAATCATTAACTGCAGAGACAGAATGGTAAAAAGAGAAGAATGCACACGAACATTCTTTTTAGCAATACTTTTTTCAGTTTCTTTGTCGAGCCACTTTGGGCGACCCTGATTTGAGGGACGTCTGTCCTTAAAGGGAATGTAAATATGAATCATCTTAGTGAGCGTATTTTGGAATATTTCCCATATCTGATCTACAGGTCTTCCACTTAATTTTGCCTCCCAACCTGTAAGCTGGAGCTCCTGACGTGGTCCTGCGAACTGAACTTTACTGAAATCGGGTATTTTAGAAACACAAGTATCTATTCTATCTTTTTTTAGGAGTTTGAATTTAATAAAGTTGTGATCACTATTTGCAACAGTTTCACCGACTTCTGCATCAATTACCATGTTTTTGCGGCTAGTGAAATGTATGTATGTATGTATGTATGTATGTATGTATGTATGTATGTCTGTCTGTATGTATGTATGTATGTGTATTGTTACGGGCGGGCTGGTTAGTGAAGAGACGTTACGTATAACGGATAAATGCTTAAGAACCAGCTCACTTCTAGAAGCCACTGTAGGACTGAACTATCTGGTCAGGGCCTAGATAATTCGTAAGACTAGAAGTAAAGGTAACAAAGAAGATTCCAGGAAAGGAATATTAAACTAGCGATAAAACTAGTAAACGAAATTATTAATATGGAAAATATTTACAGGCAATCAACACAAAAGAGAATGGGCAGTAGGGTCAATGGGACCGTTACACGATTATAAGAATATGGAAATTATCGTTCAAATAAGAAACACAAGATAAGTATACAATATGGTACTATCTAAGTACAAAGAGATCAGGAACATGCATCAGAATAAGTAATAAGTACAAATATAAGTATAAAGTAATGCAATGTATATCAGACACGTAATGTAGGCAAAAAGGGTGATCACTTCACACCAATCGTCTCATGAGTCTAAACTTCCAGTTTTTATCAAGAGATAAGATATGCGAGAAAATGACGAGGAGTGAGCGATTTCCACCGCTTATATACCATTGGACCGGAAGCGGGATACTTCCGGTGAAGTGTGCGAGTGAGTGAAAGGGGGGGAGGAGGGTAAGTTAACACACGTCAACATGGGTAGTTTTAAGACCCTCGACTCGCTTGAACAATCTACTTATTTAGTAACTGTCAAATCTGTGCGCTCCAAACTATTCAGGATTTCGCTTGTCTGTTTGTTCTACAAGAGTGCGCACCTCTCTCCGCACGTAGGCAAGATTACATATAGTGGACGGGCGTTACTGCTTAACATTGTTACAATACATACATAGACAAGAAATATGAACATAGTTATGTAATACAAAGGAACACAATTCTATAACATAATTACACATATGACGTAATATCTGATATTACGTTACACCTCCACCGTTTGGGAAAGCTTTTCACTTTCTGTTGATAAGCTATGTTCTAGAAAGGACGTCGGCTAAAACATTAAAGACGCCTTTTATATGATGAATTGTTAGATTAAAGGGTTGGAGAAATAAACTCCAACGTGTAAGTCTCGGATTCTTGTTTTTCATAGTCTGTAGGAACTTTAAGGGGTTGTGATCCGAATATACTTGAATGGTAGTTGAGGAACCCAGGTGGACTTCGAAGTGGATAAGGGCCTGGACCAGAGCGAGCGTCTCCTTCTCAATTGTTGAGTAGTTCTTCTGCGCAGGGGACAGCTTCTTGCTGTAGTAGGCGATAGCGTGAAGAACTTCATTGTGTTCTTGCAAGAGGGCGGCACCGATACCGGTGTCGCTGGCGTCGACTTGCAGAAGAAAGGGTCGTTGGAAATCGGGTGCCCTTAGAACTGGTGCGTTAGTGAGAAGGGACTTCAGGTTTTTGAAGGCCGTCTCACAGGTAGGTGTCCACACGAAGTCGTGGTCTTTTCTCAACAGGTCAGTCAATGGTTCTGCTACATCTGAAAAATTTGGACAAAAACGGCGATAATAGCCACTCATTCCAAGGAATCGACGTACCTCTCTACGATTAGTGGGTGTTGGTACATCATTGATGGCTTTTATCTTGGCGTTTATTGGAAACACTTGGGAATTTCCAACTTTAAATCCCAAATAGGGGACCTGTGTATGTCCGAAATCACATTTGGACAAATTGATGCTAAGGTTTGCTTGGTCTGCTCTATAAAAGAAATTATTTAGGTGTTCAATGTGTTCTGTCCAAGACTGACTAAATATTATCACATCATCTAGATAAGTTTTTACTCCTGGCAATCCTGCAACAAGATTACTTATCATTCTTTGGTAAGTGGCAGGGGCATTTTTAAGCCCAAATGGCATTGCTCTGAATTGGAACAATCCCTCTTCCGTAATGAAAGCGGTAACTTCTCTTGAGCGAGGGTGTACAGGGATTTGATAGTATCCCCTTAACATATCCAACTTGGATACATACTTGGCAGTTCCTAGACTGTCTATGATATCATCTATCCTAGGGATAGGAAAAGCATCGGCCTTAGTATGGGCATTGATTTTCCTGTAGTCAATGCACAGGCGATAAGAATTGTCAGATTTAGGGACAAGAATGCAAGGAGATGCCCAAGGACTACTGGAGGGTTCAATTATTCCCTGTTGAAGCAGAGTGTTTATTTCTGCTTTTATGAACTCCTTCTTTTTTGGATTGACTCTATAAGGGGCTTGTTTGATAGCCCTTGGCGAGTCTAGAATTATTTCATGTTCTATCAAAGAAGTGAATCTTGGGGAATCTAGAAATAATTTTGGAAAACTTAGAATGTCTTTACCTTGTTTCTCAGATAAGTGTCCTACTTTTATCTGAAGATTTTGTAGTATCTGAGAGTTTTCCAAGGGAATCTCAGGAGGATTAGGCAGGTTATCAGGAGGCTCTTCCGATTCTATTGTGGTAGAGCTGCAAATTGGAATTGGATCTCTGGAATGATAAGGTTTTAAGGTATTTATGTGACAGAGACGGGAACTCTTTCTTCTGTCTGGAGTTTTGATTATGTAGTTGAGATCACTGGCTCTGGACAAGACTTCATAGGGTCCTTTGTATTTAGCCTGCAATGGATCTCCTGGTATGGGAAGATAAAGTAACACTTGATCTCCTGGAGAGAAAGTTCTAAGTTTAGAATTTTTATCATACCGACCTTTCATTTCTCGTTGAGCATTCGCCAAGTTCTCTCTTGCCAACTTCCAAGCTTCTAACAACTTCTCGGTGACCTGGGACACGTATTTTAAAGAAGGAACAGGTGGTTCTTCTTTCATCCATTGTTCATGAAGTATCTTTAGGGGACCACGGACTTCATGACCGAAGACTAATTCTGACGGGCTGAATCCAAGGCTTTCTTGAATTGTTGTTCGGGTGGCGAACAACAAAAAGGGGAGTCCGTCTTCCCAATTTCGAGTGTTCTCAGCACAGAAGATTCTTAACATTGTCTTGAGCGTTTGGTGAAAGCGCTCTAGAGCACCTTGTGATTGAGGATGATAGGCGGAGGAAGTTACATGATTTATACCTAGTGTTACAAGAGTTTCTCTAAACTTGTTGGAAAGAAAATTACTTCCTTGATCACTTTGAATGTTCTTGGGAAATCCTACCATAGTGAAATATTTCAACATTTCTCTGATTATGTTTTGAGCTTTAATATTTTTCAAAGGAATTGCTTCTAGAAAACGAGTGCTCATACACATGATTGTGAGAATGTACTGATTTCCTTTACTTGAAGGAGGTAAAGGTCCTACACAGTCAATAAGAACTTTTTTAAATGGCTCTTCCATTACAGGAATGGGATGGAGTGGAGCTTCTACAATTTTCTGGTTGGGCTTACCTACAAGTTGACATGTATGACAAGTTTTACAATATTGGGCAACATCTTTGACAACCGTGGGCCAATGGAAATGTTGGGTTATGTTGAACAAGGTCTTTCTTACCCCTAAGTGACCTGCTAAGGGAGTATCATGAGCCAATCTTAGAACATTATTCCTGAAACCAAGAGGGAGGACTATTTGATTCCTTACTTGCCATGGCTGGTCAGCGGTTGCGGTGGATGCTCTCCATTTTCGCATTAGGACTCCGTTTTCTATATAGAAACCTCGTGACATATTTTCAACTTCTTCTGGAGATGAAACAATCTTGTAAAAAATTTTAAGAGAAGGATCTGACTTCTGTTCTTTGATTAATTCTGCTCTAGATAGAGAAACTGATGAAGAAGAAGATGGGTCAGTTTGGGAGAATAGGGATTCTAAATTATAGGTCTCCTCTTCAGATTTCTTGTACTGAGATCTGGTTACAGCACAAGCGGGAAACAACTGTAAGTTATCTGAAGGTTCTACTGAGGTCTTAGGGTTATTTGTTATTAAGGGAGAAATGACTTTGCTTCCAGCGATGTCATTGGCCAACAATAAGGATATTCCTACTATGGGAAGAGAGTCTACTACTGCTACTTTAACCATTCCGGTTGTTAAATCAGACCGCAAGAAAACATTATGTAATGGACATTTTACAATTCCTCCAACTCCTTCTATCAATATATCATAACCTGTATACGACTCACCCAGATTCTGCAAGACAGAATTTAAAATCAGACTTTGCTTTGCTCCTGTGTCTCGGAGTATGGAAATAGGATATTGTTGTGAACTACTACTATGAGATATAGTTCCTGAAGATACAAATGGTTTGAAACAAGGATCATGATCTGATGAGGGGGGTTCTACATTACTTGACAATACCGGCTTCTTTGGTAGTTTATCCTGAATAGAGGATTTTGAATCATCTGATTTTATATTACTTACAAGAGTTGGTGTCTTATTGGAGAATGAGGGTGTCAGTCTCTTTCTGCAATTAGAAATGTGATGGCCAACCTGTTTACAATATGAACAAGTTACAGGGGGATTAGTCTTAAACCTTTCCATTCTTTGCCAAGGTTGGTTTGGAGGATATTGATTGAAATCAGACCTGTAACTGAAATGTGATGGGCTAGACTGATTTTCAAAGTGTTTCTTTGGGGACCAAGGATCAGAGTATTTTGTTGAATCTGGAATATATGACTTTGACTTTTGGGATTCCATTTGTCTTGACTTAGGTTTATGATTTAGTGTGAACTCATCAGCCAATACAGCAGCTTTAGTTAAAGTTTCGGGAACATGATCATCTATAAAAATCCTAAGATCTGTCTCTAAGGTATTCTTAAACTGCTCCAATAAAATCAACTGTTTAAGTCTATCTAAGGTGTCCGTTTCACTAGCCAAACACCACCTATTGAATAACCTCTCTTGTTGAGCCGCATATTCTACGTATGTTAACTGAGGTGTCTTCCTATAATTACGGAATTTCTGTCTATAGGCCTCTGGTATTAGTTCATAAGCTTTTAAAATACAAGCTTTCATATTATCATACTCGCTTTCTGCTTCTGAAAGAGAAGTATAAATTTGCTGAGCCTTACCCTTAAATTGTGTTTGAATGATTAATGGCCAATTTTCTTTAGGGATTTGTAACTGTTGCGCCAATTTTTCCCACTGAAGAAAGAAAATTTCTGGCTCTCCCTCTGAAAATTGGGGTAGAAGTTTTACATACTTTGAAATATCTATATGACCTTCCTGAACTACAGGTTGTCTATCAACAATCCTAGCTTCTACTTCTGCCTTTTTTAATTCTAACTCTGCCAATTTGACTTTAGTTTCGTTCTCTCTTTCTATTTGTTTCACTTTAGCTTCCTCTTCTCTAGCTCTAAATTCTGCCTCAATTTGCATTTGTTTCAGTTTAGTTTCCTCCTCTTTAGCTACTTGTTTCGCTTTAGCTTCCTCTTCTCTAGCTCTAAATTCTGCCTCAATTTGCATTTGTTTCAGTTTAGTTTCCTCCTCTTTTTCTACTCTCCTGACCTTTAATTCAATCTCCTTAATCTTAAGTTCGGTTAGTCGTGCCTCTATTTCTAACCTATTTGAAGGAATTTGTATAGCTGTAATCTCTTCTGGAGATAAGATCTCATCTTCGATCAGATTTTCAACGAGTTCCTGAAGTATTTTTTTCTTTCGCAAACTTGTATCAATGTCTACTCCAAAGTGCTTGCCTATTTCTATCAAAGTGTCTTTAGTTTGTTTCTTTAAGAAACTTACCTTGGGATTTTGAACGAATTCTTGAATTATATCATCCATCTCTAAAAGAATGTGTTAAATACCTTATAAAATATCCTGGCAAGGTCGCCACTTTGTTACGGGCGGGCTGGTTAGTGAAGAGACGTTACGTATAACGGATAAATGCTTAAGAACCAGCTCACTTCTAGAAGCCACTGTAGGACTGAACTATCTGGTCAGGGCCTAGATAATTCGTAAGACTAGAAGTAAAGGTAACAAAGAAGATTCCAGGAAAGGAATATTAAACTAGCGATAAAACTAGTAAACGAAATTATTAATGTGGAAAATATTTACAGGCAATCAACACAAAAGAGAATGGGCAGTAGGGTCAATGGGACCGTTACACGATTATAAGAATATGGAAATTATCGTTCAAATAAGAAACACAAGATAAGTATACAATATGGTACTATCTAAGTACAAAGAGATCAGGAACATGCATCAGAATAAGTAATAAGTACAAATATAAGTATAAAGTAATGCAATGTATATCAGACACGTAATGTAGGCAAAAAGGGTGATCACTTCACACCAATCGTCTCATGAGTCTAAACTTCCAGTTTTTATCAAGAGATAAGATATGCGAGAAAATGACGAGGAGTGAGCGATTTCCACCGCTTATATACCATTGGACCGGAAGCGGGATACTTCCGGTGAAGTGTGCGAGTGAGTGAAAGGGGGGGAGGAGGGTAAGTTAACACACGTCAACATGGGTAGTTTTAAGACCCTCGACTCGCTTGAACAATCTACTTATTTAGTAACTGTCAAATCTGTGCGCTCCGAACTATTCAGGATTTCGCTTGTCTGTTTGTTCTACAAGAGTGCGCACCTCTCTCCGCACGTAGGCAAGATTACATATAGTGGACGGGCGTTACTGCTTAACATTGTTACAATACATACATAGACAAGAAATATGAACATAGTTATGTAATACAAAGGAACACAATTCTATAACATAATTACACATATGACGTAATATCTAATATTACGTTACAGTATGTATATATATATATATATACACATATATATATATGTATATATATATATACATATATATATAAATGTATGCATTGACGTATGATTTTTTAAGTTTCACAAAGATCTCTTGTCCTTTGTTTAAAAAAAAATATAAATTTATATATATATATATATATATATATATATATATATATATATAAACAAATGCTATAAAGTTAACCTATGGGTCAACACCTGTCGCTGTCTCGTTAGAAAAATGACAAACGTAAGCAAAGTCATGAACCCTCGAAGTGCTGCCGACCAGCGTGTCTGATATAGAGCTAAATATAAACGCACGTCCGCACCTTCGATCAAAAACGAGCGCAATGTCCAGCCCCATCGGCATTGCGACACCAACGAAATGAATATACATGAGAATATAACTTCATTGTCGCACCGACGATATTGTAAAGAATTGTGTATTAATCGCAAATACATTTGTAGTCACTCCACACGAATTCTATTTTGGTTATATTTTGAGGTAAATAACTCCTTACACCCTCTAAACTTATCTTGTGTGACTTTGATTAATTTAAAGAGAGTTTAATGGTGACAATGTCCACCGAAAGAACATACAGGTTCCCATGGTCAGCATGAAGTACACATTCTAGAGGCACTTTCCTTATTTCTAATAAACATTCATCTCCTGATTGTTTTTCATCCTTTTTACCTCTGTATTCCTTAGATATTCAGTTGGCGATACCACCAGGTCCTGATTTTCTATATATATATTTTTTTTTATCTATGGTATCCAGTTTTTTGTATACAATATGTACTCCCAATTTTATGGCTTTATGTTTCATTTCTAGTAACCCATTTACTTTCTTGAAAGACACTATTCATAACCAATCCTAATTAGAAAATTTCGTTCATCATTTTCACTTGCAGTTTTGTATCTTTAAGCCTTTCACCTCTTAAATTGGCGATTCATTCCTAGTATTTCTGTTTGCCATTGGCACAGGAATTTGGATTTGTCTCTACGATCATAAATTATATATTTCTGAATATTTTTTACATCCTTAAATTCTCGTATAATCATTTTTAGCTATTTTGTATTCACCCTTTATTATCTCATTCCCTCTCTTTCACTCCTTATCCTATTTCAGCTACATTTTTTTGTCCCACAAATTCTAATAAACCAATCTCTCTCTCTCTCTCTCTATCTATCTATCTATCTATATATCTATCTATCTCATTTTCTCTCTGTCTCTCTGTATACCTCCGCTCAGTATATGTATAGGAGAGGAATATTTAATTGGTTGAGATATTTTCTTGATTTTCGTCACTAATTCTTCTACAACGTTATTGTCTTAGGTACACCAGAGGATTCCTATCCGGAATCTTCACTTTGATCACTAGGTCAATTCGCATTAACGTAATTTTTTCTTGAGTTCAGTGCTCTTTACTCTTACATCTAGGTGCCTTCCCTAAGGGCGGGCTTTACTCCCATAAATCAATTGAATTTTCTCCTCCTCCACCCTTTGTTCAATCAGGAAGACTGTTACAAACGTCATAAACAATATTGCAATGAAATCGTGTCCCTAGTGGTTGTTTATAAACTTTAGACGAGGAGCGTGATTATGCAACGCCTTCGCCTAGACTGTTATTTACCCAACAGCCAACTCATAAAACTCAATTCTCACCACCTATCCCTCTATCTACCTTACTTGTCTACCTTCATCTACCAGCTCTTTCTCTCTCTCTCTCTTTCTCTCTATCTACCTCTCTCCCACTTACTCCTGACACATGCATCGAATCTATAAAAGTTCAAGAATATTTCCAACTTCACCTGTATCTGAATTCCCTCCAATAGGTTTCATTATTTTTATTCCATATTACCTTTTATCATTTCAAATTTGAGTATTGCATGATCACTTTCTTCTATGTGATCAAGCTATTCAAGAAATCTAATAAAATGGGGTTCATTAATTAGCAGTAAATACAATCATACTGTGTGACGTCTTCGCTAAATCTCGTCACTTCTTTAACCCCCCTGGGTCATTATGTTAATAATTGCTATATAATACATTATATCTCCCCGTGAATATTAACATCCATTTTTTTTTATTCCTTTCAGGTTAACCATTGATAATTAAGTCATCCATCAGGACCTTGCTTTTTTTGTCATTCGTGCTCTCAAGATAAAGAGCTATGTCTAATTAAATATTATTCCATGCCCTTGCCTCTGGAAAAAAAGGAATATGCTACCACAAATTTTATTTCACAAATTCTTCAGGTCAAGTAGCCGTTTCCAATGCCATCACATCTCCAATATCAGCCAATCAGTTGTCCCCCTAGCCCTGACGTCACCACTCTCTCAGCCAATCAGGTTCTCGTGGAATGTTGCCAAATTACCGCCACCGGCTAGATCATTTTGCCAAAAACAGACATGTTAATTTTTTATTTATTTATTTATTAATATAACCTTTGTAACCAGTCCTATGTAGTTAGACCAAAATGTAACAAGAGTTACAAAACGTCCTGCTAGTAAATCATAGAATTGACTTCATTCGTCTCCATGCCCTACACTTTTGGAGAATTCTTGCACTCCTTAAGTAAGGGTGAGAAACGCCTCCTTCGAAGAATTGAAAGTCTTCAGAAAAAGATCATTAACGAAGAGATTTATGTCGCATTCAATACTACATGCATTAGAGCAAAATTGCTGCCGAAATACACACATACACACACACACACAGACACACACACACACACACACACACACACACACACACACATACACACACACACACACACACACACACACACACACACACACACACACACACACATATATATATATATATATATATATGATCTCAATCACACGGAGTTATATCCAATTTCAGTGGACATATGAACGCTCAGCTGTTTCTATCATCCAAGCCATGCAAAAGAACTTCCAATGGGAAAGATTACCAGTTTGTCTAAGAATACATCGAAATTAAGTTACTGATAAAAATTTACAAGCGTATTCCCGGTAGGAGCAAGGCGCGTGGCAATATCGTCAGCAATTTCAATTCCGTATAAAAATAAGCTTCACTCCAAGGTGAGCACGCGTTTGGTGGAACCTGGTGCTGCCGCGCAAGTGATCTGCTCAGTTTGAAATCAGACACGTTGAGACAATGACGTTCATTTGTAGCTCTGTGGGCCACGGGAAGCAGGTGAGAGAAATAGGGAACCATCGCTCGATCCATTGAGACACGCCTGAATGCCCTTCTTGCCCTAGACCTGCTGGTCTGGCGCGCGTTTGTCGTCCTTCTAACGAGATGATGAAAAGAAAGTGAAAGGGCTGCGAGATAAAGACTGCTTTTTTAGTGTTTGTTGAGACTATTTCTGGAAATACATAATGTAAGCAAATGTTTATTTTGGAACTTTAAGATTTACACTGAAAAATATGTCTTTTTTCATGTGCGAGTTTTTCTTTAATAATTGAGTTCCTGAACCAAATATTCTGCATTCAGGTTGAAGCATTCTTTCACCCACACAGCAACAGTGGCACTCGTATCTAATCCTGTGCCAAAACTGCTTTGGTCGAGGCAGATAATGTCATTCGTGCCAGTGTGCAAAGTTTCAGAGGATAAATCCTTAAACTAAGCATTCCTAGTTCTATGTAGATGTCAAAATTATGTGTAATTGGAAAGATAAAGGATAAATAGGAATAGAATGGATAATTAATTGGATGGTGAGTGAGAGAGCGGGGTAGAAAGAGAAAGAAGTTGAGGCAGAAAAAGTGCAGTATCACTGTCTATTCGTTTGTACCCACGCGTACTCAAAAGCTGATGCCTGGACATAACCTCACACCTAAAAAGAGACAAAACATTTGTTATATTTTCTTTATTGAATTGTAATATGTCATACACGTAACACATCACAAATATGCATATATCACTTGTAGAAATATGAAAGAATGTTTTTTTTTATCACAAATAATGTATATATCATGCATTTATCACATATCACATGAGATTAGAAAGATTGCAGAGATTTACTACGTCAGGGGGTTCATTCGACTCCATGTCAAGGTTGTGACTTAGTTTACATCGGACAGAATGGGAGGGATTTGGACACTAGGATGATTGAACACAAACGGTCCATCAAGTATGGACAAGAAAGCTCAGCTGTCTTCCAACATGTTATTAAACATTTTAACCATTGTTTAGACTGGGACAAAGCTGAGCTCACTTATAAGTCTAGATGTGAGTTCAGGAGAAAAATGGTTAAATCAACTATTTTTGAATACCAGACCAATATCACCATTTCAAACGGGCAATGGTCCCCGGACATAATTTCAGGACTTTTCATCACCAGCCTATCAAAATGACATTTGCCTCCTGACCCCACCTGCGGAGTGAGTCACATACGGAGTTCCCTTTCTCTTGTCAAGGGTGCTGCCTACTTATGCAACACTATTCACTATTCCATTTTTGTATCTCCTGAAGAGGATTGCAGTTTGCAATCGAAATATATAGATTCCCTTTCTCCAGTCTATTTTGCTCTAACAGAGGTTTTCACGTGATTGACAAATGTGGGATTACGTTTTTCACCTGTTATATATATATATATATATATATATATATATATATATATACATATATATATATATACATATATATAGATATATATATACATATATATATATATATATATATATATATATATTTTTTTTTTTTCGGGGTTGTGTTGCCCTATGTTTAACACGCTACACTTAGAGATATTAAAGGTCATTTGCCATTTCACCGACCATGTGAACAATTTGTTAAGATCATCCTGCAGAATCTCTGCGTCGTCTCCTGACCTAATTAGGCGTCCTTTTTTAGTGTCATCCGCGAACTTACTGACATCTCTATCTATCCCATCGTCTAAGTTGTTTATGTACATAATGAACAACAAGGGACCCAAAACCGAGCCCTGGGGGGCGCTGCTATATGCATTGCCCCACCTGGATTTTACTCCATTTATGGTGACCCGCTGTTTTCTGTTACTGATTCAAGCTCTAATCCATTCTAACACTTTTATTCCTATGCCGTGGGCTTTGATTCTATTTAATAGTCTTCTGGTAGTTTTATTTTTAGAATTTACGAACTGTGATTATATATGACACTACATGAATCAATGGGAGAGGTGCTCTCAGTTTCTCCTTGGCGCGCTGTGGGTTGCCCCATGTAGCTCCAAGGTTCCACACATATTTGGTTGTAGATTTATTTCTGGCTGAATATGTCTTATCAATACTGCTTCCATACATTTTAGTTTTCTTTCATTGTTGTCTTTTGCCAGTACGATTGTGTTTTCACTCAGGTCCTCCCGCGAAATACTAGTTTTAAATAGTTTTGTGGTGTGGGATTTTATTGCCCCGTTTTGCCTGTGGTATGTTAGTCTCTGTGATGAAATTTGGGGTGTGTAGCCAATATAATCTTTATTAAAAAGTGCACCGTCTTTGTTAAATTTACATGAATATTTGTGCACTACATTACTATATTTTATTTTTTTCTTGACGCCTGTTAAGTTGTTTTTCATGATTAGAGGTGAAGTTCTGGAGTTACGATAATAAATAATTAATTCCGAGGTGTCCCCTTGTTTCTTCGGTTTGCAATTCTTATGTATGATCTCTTTCAGTGTTTTCTCGTCTTTTTTGTAAGCTTACTAAAAAGATGAAAAAAGATGATGAAATACTGAAAGAAATCATACAAAATAACTTAGCAGGAGTCAAGAAAATACATATATATATATATGCATATACATATATATGCATATATATATATACACACATATATATATATATATATATATATATACATACATATATATATATGTATACATATATATATATATGTATGTATATATATATGTATATATATGTGTATATATATATAAATATATATATGTATATATATATATATGTATATATATATATATATATATGCAATAAAACACTAGGAGCGTGTGTTCACAAATGCGTAAGTAACCACTAGGAAAAGTAAACTAACGAAGCAGAGCGCTTTCGTACAATTACATCATCAGTGCAGATACAAAGAAGGAATTATAAGATGAAGAAACAAGGTACAGAATATATGACATAGTGAAGAGGGCATTCGGAGAGGTATTGGAATAGTACCCGTGTCGGACGTTTGGGCCGTCCTGGTAGCCAACAAGTATGGGACGTTGGGGCCGTCCTGGTAACCAACAAGTATGGGACAACTGCTCATAATTTATATTACAATTCAAACAATTTTGAAATTTCATGAGAAATAAAACTATCTAATTTGTACAAACCTTGATGAAGATTAACATTTATCCCCTTACTAGACTTGATCAAACTGCATTCAATTAAATTTCTTTCTGTTATGTTGTTGTTGTATGTGATGACTTTAGCGTTATCCCAGTCAACTGGGTGGTTAAAATGGTTCATGTGGTTGAATATACCGCTAGATTGGTTTCCCTCTCTAACGTATTTCTTGTGTTGATTGATTCGTGTTGTGAGTGTTTTAGCATAAAACTGATTACATGATTTGCAAGGTATTTTGTATTACGACATTGGTACTAAGCTACAATACCCCACACATGTTCTTGACAAAGTTTACAATCGTGCTAAAAGGACATTTTATAACCTTAGGTCAACTCAAACTTTCAATATGAATAACTTGCTAATTTTACCGTACCAAGAGAACCTGCAAAATATTCCAAATATATTACGTAAATTTAACATTAATGTAGTTTTCAATAATAAGAACACTGTAAGACAACTGCTCATAAATAATTCTGTCAATAGTAATAAAGGGTGTGTGTACAAAATACCTTGCAAATCATGTAATCAGTTTTATGTTGGTCAGACTGCTAAAACACTCACAACACGAATCAATTAACACAAGAAATACGTTAGAGAGGGAAACCAATCTAGCGGTATATTCAACCACATGAACCATTTTAACCACCCAGTTGACTGGGATAACGCTAAAGTCATCACATACAACAACAACATAACAGAAAGAAATTTAATTGAATGCAGTTTGATCAAATCTAGTAAGGGGATAAATGTTAATCTTCATCAAGGTTTGTACAAATTAGATAGTTTTATTTCTCATGAAATTTCAAAATTGTTTGAATTGTAATACAAATTATGAGCAGTTGTCCCATACTTGTTGGTTACCAGGACGGCCCAAACGTCCCATACTTGTTGGCTACCAGGACGCCCAAACGTCCGTCACGTGTACTTCTTCACTACCTCTCCGAATGCCCTCTTCACTATGTCATATATTCTGTACCTTGTTTCTTCATCAAATAATTCCTTCTTTGTATCTGCACTGAAGATGTAATTATACGAAAGCGCTCTGCTTCGATAGTTTACTTTTCCTAGTGGTTACTTACGCATATATATATATATATATGCACTTGCAACACTTACAACACTTACGCATATATATATATATATATATGCACTTGCAACACGGAGGACCCAAGCAACACCACTGGACCCAGCATCGACGCCACCTCGATAGGGAGACTATGGTAAAAAACACCGAAGTTGTGGCAAAAGAAGAGGACCCTCAGCGCTTGGCTATCTTGGAAGCCATATGGATAAAGGAGCTGCAACCTGCCATTAATAGGCAGGTAAATGATTTCGCCCTCCTCCCTAGCATGAAACCTGTTCGGAGGAGCCAGATGGACAATCCCAAGACATCGGGCTCTCCTTCCCAGAGGCTCCCCATTCCCCGCGAAAGGGAAGAACTTCCTACCATACGTCGTTCCCAAAGACTGAGAAGCAGATTGGCGCCGAACCCGGGAGTGACCTCCCCGAGTACCATTTCCGCCAACTTGTGATCTCTCCCAGTGTTTGTGGTCCTGCGTGTGACTTCCCCCAGTTGCAACACGGTGACTTCTCCCCGTGCTTCCCATTTCATTTAAAATATGCTCCCTTTTCCCTTTCTTTTCACTTCAACTGAGGATGCAGAAAGATCTGCGAAACGTCTTGATAACTATTTTGTTGTGCTTGTATTTTGTTTTTTGCTGTATTTCTTGTATTAATTTCTTGTATTGTGTTTATTGTGTACTATACTTTTGTGTCTATTATAACTTTTGTGTTTCCTATGAATTTTGGAAATCTGATTTACTCCCTTTCCCCCTACCAAAAATCTACTTTTCGCAAGCTTGAGAGCTCACGGAAAAAACTAATCAATAATTCTTTTGCTGTCGTTTTTAACAGAATATATATATATATATATATATATATATATATATATATATATATTTGTATTGTATATATACATATATATGTATATATATATTATTTATATATATATGTATATATATATTATTCATATATATTGTATATAAATTATTTATATATATATATGTACATATATTATTTATATATATATGAATATATATATGTATATATATATTATATATATATATATATCTGTGTGTGTGTGTGTGTGTGTGTGTGTGCGTGTGTAGTGATTTTGTCAAACTTTAGCTTTTTCTATTGCAGATTGTGTATGCAGTTGTGGTTGCAGGCTGTATGATGATCGAAGGCCTGTTCATGACTTGGCCAAACGTCGTCGTTGACCTCATCATCAATGCCAACAGCAGTGTCACCGAGAGTGCCAACAATCTTCCACCCTCACACATACAGGAGGAGTTTCTCCTGACGGACTACGAAGCAGGCTGGCTCGGTAAACATCGTCTGTGTATCCCTCGTGGGGACTTTCTTTGGCTCTCTGGACTGGGCACCACAGCCCCCGGGTTATGCTCTACTCATTGAGTGCCGCGGAGATGGCCAAGTGTCCCTGGGACAGCAATAGGAAGAAAGTGACCCTTGGTGTTGAAGGGAAGGAGCGTGATGAGGTATATCTGGTTAACAGTGCCAGTGTATATGAGTGCCTGCGCCACGTTGCCCAGAGATCTCCGAGGCACTCCATTCGGAACCTTTTTCAAGTTTGCAGGTTTTACAACTGATAACTGTTTTACGTTCTTATCTATCAGCTCTCGATCCACGATAGTGCGAGATATGGATGTATTTCGCAGCTGCCAGCAAGTGTATCAGAATAACAACATGTGAGGACGGATACTTATTTTTACGACGTCTCGTTTTATCAAGTACTTCATAAAGATGTAGCAAACGAAAAGTTATAATAATAAAAGCTCATCTTTTTTTTATAAACATGAGATATGCCACTAAGACATTCGTGCTGGGGAACAACAGGTTTCAGGGCAACGATTCTCAACCTGGGGTTCAAGGACAATGACCATTCCGGGTCGAGAAATGCTTTTCACAGGTTGGGGGCAGGCACCGAAAACTAGCGGCAACTGGTGGGAGATTTGCGGTGCAATTAAGCATTGAAGTGGTTGCCCTATAGAACTGAAGAACGACTATGTATGAAAACATAGTCTGACATCCTCTGATTCAAGGCTTTGTCGATATCACAGTATGTAAAGGCCAACCCATAAAACTTGATTGGTTGTTAATAATCGGCGCCTCTATCTTTCCGGACAATCTCGCGTCGATATCGTTCGTGCAATACAGCACAGAAACGTAGGGCTACACAGCCCCGAGCCCCGAAAATAGGTACAGCTTAGATAACACGTCCGAGAGAGACTTGGGAGTTCTAGTGAGTCCGGACATTAAAACCAGGAAACAGTGCATTAGTGCCAGAAATAAAGCTAACAGTGCATTAGGTTACATTGCTAGGACGGTAACGAATAGAAGTGCAGAGGTAATTATCAAACTCTATCTAGCGATAGTTAGACCCATCCTTGACTATGCGGTACAGTTTTGGTCTCCGTCCTATAGAATGGACATCAATTCACTAGAATCAGTACAGAGAAGAATGACCAAAATGATACATGGACTCAAAAATTTGCCTTACGAGGAGAGGTTTAGGCACCTTAACTTACACCCTCTGGAAAGAAGCAGAGTGCGGGGTGATCTAACAGAGGTGTTCAGTTGGATCAAAGGCTTTAACAAGGGTGATGCAAAAAAGGTCATCATATTGAAACAACATAACAGGACTCGCAGTAATGGATTTAAACTGGACAAATTTAGATTTAAGAAGGAAATAGGCAAGATTTTGTTTACTAATAAGGTGGTCAACGAATGGAATAGACTTAGTAACCATGTAGTGAGAGCTGAAACTATCAGTTGTTTTAAGAAACGGTTAGACATTTTTATGGATGGGGATGACAGGTGGTGATGAATATGGAGCTGCCTTGTGTAGGCCTTATGGTCTCTTGCAGTCTCCTTTATCATCATGTTCTTATGTACTCGGGTGAAGCCTGCCAAATCCTTGAAGAGGAATCAGCAGCTTCACGTTACAGAGGTAGGACTCAACCAAGTGAAGTGTTTAAACAAGAACAGACACGTCCATCTGTGATGCAACGAGATGAACTGAATATTCCACAGATGTCACGGTATTTGGAAGGAAATATGACATGTCTCTTTCAAATGCAACGAGCATCCAGGTGAAGAAGTTATAGATATTTCTTAAGGGGGTACGCGACACCTGGAGGTAATTTTCTAAAATATTTAGAGTAAAGAGCTGAAACTTCTCAGGTAAATAGGTATCCATATTGCCTACATTTTAGGTGAAGCAGAATGATGTATGTACACATGTATACATGCACGTATACCAGTAGCGACATATAAAAGTGCACAGCACCATAATACGTGGACTAATTTGTTTTATATTTTGGCTATGATTAGTCAGTAGGAACACCTAGAGCCGGTCATTTAGTAATTGAACAATATCCTTTATAATTATGCATACAGGAAATACAATTTTAATCGATGTCAAAAATCTTGAAAAAAACAATTTTTTGGCTCTTGTTTCCATTATTACTCCAAACTCTTTCATTCTATTCAAAATATTCGAAGGATCGGCCCTAGCAGTTATTAAAAGTAATATTCCATGTAAGTTTCATCTAAATCTAATGTATATTAGATTTTTTATGATTAAAAAAAAGTAGAAAAATATCGAACGGAGATATGGCAACTTGAAATATGAATATATCTGTAACTTGCTTATAGTTTCACCAATTTGACTGATTTTTTCATGGCTTAATTCTTATTATATAATAAGTAAGTACAGTAAAAATTATCAACATATTTTAATTATAAGTACTTTAAATACTGAAAAACTATAAGTATAAGTATGTCACAGTAGTGACGACGCACAGACGACAACATCATATAATTTGCTTTTTTGCACCTTTGGCGGTTTCTTCATATGAAACCTCTCTGCTGGGGGTCTTCAGGGTATCTAAATCATTGGAAAGAGGTTTATTTTCCAGTAGTGGGCGCCTTCTCTTTCCTCATCAGATTCCCCTCGCCAATCTATGTTGGTAGGGCACCCCCTCCAGCATCATATGATGTCCCTTCTTCTTTCTTCTTCCTGTATAGCATTAATCTTTTTCCTCTTGCTTTCTTCTTTGGATTCAATCTTCCTCTTTGAATTGTTTAGTCTAATGTTGTCCTTTACCTCTGTCACCGTCACAGAGGTGCAGGTGAGGGCGGTGGTGGAGTGAGAGGTGGTGAGATCTTTAGTCGTCTTTGACTGCTTGCCATCTTTAACTGCTGTTTTTTGTCATTGTGATGTTCTTTTGTTCTTTTTGCTACCCATGATGACTGTACTAAAGAGTAATATGTACTAGCTAAAGTAATAGATTGCAATGAGAGCTCATGAGACATGCGTACTTCCCTTTTCAGAGCTAGCCGGTAACTAACGCTTAGTTTCGCACAAAGTTGGCGAAATATTCTCCCTCCACCTTCCTCCCTTCCCCTCCACAATCGTATTGGCCGTTGATACACTGGGCGAGTGTAAATTCAATCAAATTTCAACGTTATTCGCTGCGCCTGAAGGTCCTAAGTGGCACGCCTCCTTCTAGTGTGGGTTGCGCCTTTAAATCTGTCCCTTTAATTCTCACCCAGGACCTTTAAATTGCGCGCGGCTGGAAAATTATTTGTCGGGATTTGTTTCTAAGTGGTATACGAACATTTTGAACACAGTTTTGAAAAATGCCATATCTTGACCAAATTCACCCCCCCCCCCCCAGGTGTCGCGTACCCCCTTAAAGTTGTGTTTACAACAAAAGGTGTTAAGAATTATCTGGTGTCAGTGAATCTATCTTAGTGGATAAAAAAAAAGATTATGTGTGAGAGGCATGTATTGTTCATCATTAAGATTATCATAACGTTCAAGAAAAATACTCTTGTGCATACATAAGAAGATTTTACTAATAATTCTTATGTGACGATTGTTGACTAGATTTAACCCTCAAAGTTTTTAACTCTTATCTCGCTTAGCTTCCTTCATTATTGTTCTATGACTGTGGAGATTTAAGAGAGAACACCAAGTCGGAGTTTGGATACTTTATAGGGAAGCTTGTCATTGATGGTTAGCTCAGTGTCAGTAAATTATGGCACTGGAATTACAGAGGAACCTAACCACCTTCTCGGGCTGTAGCCAGAGGTCCTTCACCCCAATTATGTCGAGGTCGTGTGTACGTACTGACGGTGCTGAACAATCTGCAAATAGGAGATTCTCTCTGAAGGGTTTTCTGTTCTATTTCCTGGTCTGTGGAAGTGATGAAGATTTGTAGGCTTCACAAATTGGTGTCCCTAACACATGTGAGTCATCCTTTAATGTGATGAGTCAGATCCAGTGAAAATATATGAATATATGAGAAGTCATGCTGGCTTGGAAGGCAAGAAGAAATTTATGTATTAGTTCTAAACCTAAACTGGGATAAAGATTAGATAAATCCCTTCGTACATCTGAAATCTTATCTATTGGTATAAGTGAAGACAAATGTGCTAGAATAATTAATTCATCTATATATTTCAAAGTTAAACGATAAGCTAAACGAAGATATTCTTTTACAGCCTCCCTACCCACCCTTTCGAGCATCCCTTTCATCTTACTCTCTGGAATCTTCATCAACTTAGTTGGACTCAAGGGATCCACGATGCTGGGTCTCGTGTTGGCCATTGTCTCCTGGTTGATGATGGGCCTCACCCCGTCTATAACAGCGCTCTTCATAGGACGAGCTATTTCCGGCGCCGCCTATGCCTTCATTGTGACGGTGTCGCAACCTCTGGTGAGCGAGCTGGTGTCTCCCAAGATCCGAGGGGTCGCTGCAAGTCTTCCGAGGTTCTTCTCGAACCTGGCCTCTCTGGAGATCAACGTGGCCAACATTTTCCTGCCCTGGCATCTCACGACGACTCTCTGTGCTGCGCCATTTTTTCTACTTTTGCTTTCCATCTTATTCGTACCTGAGGTACGTATATTAGCATTGTGTGAGAATGAATATGTTTGTCCTTGAGCATACATTATATGAATTCACAGTCGTGCGTGTATGCGTTCGTGTGTGCGCGTGTGTGATTAGTTTATCATTATTTCTATTACGATTATCATTTATATCTAATTATCAATTTTTTTTTTTTTTACTTTGCCAATAGCTTTCTCCGATTATGCACATTTCGCCCAATCATCTCTTTCTTATAATACATCGATTACTCAAACTGAATATAAATTGGCTATCTGCCAATATGTTCACCTCTTAGATATTTTATCCACCTATCTTTCACGATTTCCTCGCACAAATGAACTATCATTTTAGTCAGGGGAGGTTTTTTATAATTCAGAGATCCCTTCTTGTTTCCTTCCTTCTAAGTTGGTACCACATCGCTCCTTTTCCATTGTAGAGCACTTTCCTTATTTCCAGTGAACATACATCTGATCGCTTTTACCTCTATATTCCTTAGATATTCAGTTGACGATAACTCCAAGCCCTGCTTTTTTATCTATGGTATCCAGTAGTTTGTATACAGTATGTGCTCCCAATTTGTGTCTTTGCGTTTCATTTTAAGTAACCCTTTTCCTTTCTTCAAAGACACAATACATAACCAATCCCAATTGTAATCTTTAATTCATCATTTCTACTTGAAAATTTACATCTTCAAGCCTATGTTTTAGATTGGCGATCCCTCCCCTGTGTTTGAAATTACTGTTGACAGAGGAATTTAGGTTTGTCTTTACTATAATGAATTATATATTTCTGAATATTTCTTTCACTCCTCAGATTCTTGCATAATCACTTTTTGCCGGTTTGTATTTTATTTTATTAAGTTTTTATTGAGTTATTCTCTTTCTTTCCCTCCGTATTCGTTGTCAGCTATTAAGCTCAGGAATATTTCCAATATCTCCTTTATTTTATGTGTCTCTGAATTCCCTCCAATAGATTTCAATTTTTTTTCTTTTTTTTGCATATTACCTTTTATTATTTCAAATTCGAGTATTACATGACCACTTTCTTCTATATGATAAAGTCATTTAAGAAATCTAATACAATCTGATTCACTAGTTAGCAGTAAATCCAATCACACCGGAGTGACGCCTTCCCTAAATCTCGTCACTACTTTACCCCACTGTGTCACAGTGATATTCTTTGCTATATGATACAGTATATCTTCCCATGAATATTCGCAACCACTTTTATTTTCATTACTCCCATTCTTGAACTTTTCTTTGTTTAGTTTTGCATTCTATTATTTGAAGTGGATTGTTGTATTAAACCTAAGTAAACCCTTTCAATCTCTTCTTGTTTATCAGTTTTTATAATATTTTCGTCATTTTACAATTATTGTTTTCCCTTTCTATTTTTGGTGTAATATGTTCCTTCCCTTACCCTCAAATTATGGCAATTCTTTACCCAATACAATTTCTTTTAATACAGTCAGCCCTTTTTCTCAACACTTTACTGTTGCCATTTTATTTATCTGTTTGTTTGTTTCATCTTTCATGGTGTTACGTTCTAACTGCTCTATTTTAGCATCCTGGGCAAAACTCGATTTCTTCAATACCTAGGTCTCTTCGGTGACTTGACCTACTAACTTCCTGAGATAAAATTTACTCTTTCAGATTCCCTCAGTCTCCCGTTGCCTGTTTAACATCTTAAACAACGAGTTTCTTCATGACAGTCAATTTATTTATGCTTTTTTCACTTTTTTTATCAATTCCACTTGTATTATTTAAAATTGCAAACAGTCTTTGTCTTTGATCTCCGTGGCATCATATCGAACATCCTCTCAAGGAACTGATTCTCTCTCTCTCTGTTTACCTTTTCCACATTGGGTTCCTACCTTTACGTCTGTCAGAATTGGTGGCCCCACGTCGGACGCCACATGTCAGGTGCCCCACCTTGAATGTCATATGTCAGGAAAACACTGGGGGGAGATGAATGGTTTATTTACAGTTTAGAAAGCGTGGGTCAGGGGCCAACATGTATTTTTTTTTAATACGCTATCCACAGGACCACGATTTGACAGTGGCGATTTACCTGGGTTTGGGAGTCGAGACAATTCCGCGGAGGAGAGCGACTGGTGGCTCCGGGTACGGGAGGAGAGACGGCTGCTGGGCTAGATGTCCACGTATCGAGGTGCTGGGAGCATTGGACGGGTTCTAAGATGATGGTTGCGGTTCCGAGGAAATGGTGAGAGAAAGACGGCTACTGCAGATGTGGAAAATTTAGTCGTCGGGTTCCAGAACAATCAATCTTCCGTCGGCCTTTATATATCAGCAAACGAGGCTCGATGCGGCTTGACCAGCTCGAGTACTGCGCGCTGACTTAGTGACTGGACGTCGTCGTCGTCGCTCTGGGTGACAACTCACGGTGGCTACTTTCGGGTAAGCAGCCTACTTCGTCCCGGGCGAACTCGCGTCCTACGAGTTGATTGGCCGAAAGCAATCAGCTCTGAATAGCATTGCACTGAACAGAGAAGTGAACAGCTTAACAATGTTCACACTGTTATTGTATATTTTTCTTCTTTTTCCTATAGCAACACTCTTCCAATTCCTTTTAATTCAAAATATTCTTTCCACGCGCTGCGCGTGTACATTTGTGTGATAAAATAGAGTGATATTCGTCAAACATATTCAGACTCCTTTTCTCCCTAGTCCCCGTACTGGTTGGTCAAGAAAGGGCGAGAGAACGCTGCCATCTCAGCTCTCAAGTCGGTTTACCCTCCTGACGATATCGAGGTCCAGTTTCAGGAGGTGAAACAGTGCGTCACTCTGAAAAGTAAAAAACCAGGAGTCAGAGAACAGGTAAAAATATCAATGTACATATTATTGTCTTGTTTTGTTTTCATTTTCTTTCATGCCGCTTAGGGGGTTCTTGAATGTCGTCGTTTGAGATTTTTGTGACGTTTATATGCATTTCAATGTCAACGGGGTACCGTGGAGTAGAATATGTGTGCATGCAGTCATATTGAAAGGAAGAGTGTCACCTAGTGTGGAACAGGTTAACATCATTTCATTATGCACTTAACAGGCGTCTTAACTGGGGGAGGTTTTCCCTCATCTGAATAACATTGCCTGACGAGACCCAAAATAGTACACAAATATCGCAACTTGCGGTCAACCTCTTTACCTTAAGGGATTCCTTCCCCCGAATGAAATTACCAGACGGAGGACATGTGGCGCAAATCGCGGTCAAAGTATCAAGCTCGCTGGGACAAATACCCAAGTTGGCTCCCCCTCTCTCCTGTGGTAAACCTTACCGTAGACCACCTAGCTGTCTGTTAGTCAACGATAGCCCTACTGGATTCCATTTTTCAAGAAAACTCAATTTACCTCAGAGTTTCAGCTTGTAGCATATATCAAGTATCTCTTACTTATGACAATGCAGATTAAAATCGTAGTTGAGAATATGACGATACGTCTTTACAAAGGATTACAAAGGCGGAGCATGTCGACAGGATACCTTTTGGTCCATAAATAGGTCGGATGCGAAAAAAATAGATAATAATGATGAAAAAAAAATACGAATTATGATAATATAAATAATAATAGATAAAATGGATAAATGCATATGTTTAGTTAGATAACAAAGAGGTAAATAATAAATGATAATAAATTGACAGATAAATAATAATAAATCAAGACTAGGCAAATAATAAACAGAAAAATAATAACAAACAAATAAACAAATAATATGAAATAAATGGCAGTCATTACAGCATCTTGCTAAGATGTTTATCTAAACGAATCTTAAAGCTTCGAACTGAACTACATTGCACTACCTGTGCAGGAAGTTTATTCCATTCATTAACTACCAGGCTAACGAAGTTGTTTCTACCCACTTCCAAATTAAATCTATTTCCTGACAGTTTGAGACCATTATTTCGTGTTGCATTCTTATTCATTGTGAAAATTGTCACTTTTGATGTTGTCAATCCCCATTCAACCAATTTCTAGTCCAACTTAATCAGCTACCACTTGCTCTGTGTGAAGCTAATTTAGCAAGTAGGGGGACGGTATCAAAAGCTTTTGCAAGGTCTAAATATATTAAATATATATTGTTTCTTTTGTCATAATTCGAGATGACTGTATTGTAGAAATCGAGTAATTTAGTCACGCAAAAACGTTTCCGTCTGAATCCATGCTGGCTATCGTTTATCAAACAATTACTTTCTAAGTAATGTTAGATGGCATCTCTGATGTTACTTTCGCTAATTTTTCCTACGATTGAAGTCAAGCTTATAGCCCTGTAGTTATTTAGTTTCTTTTTGTCAGCTTTTTTGAATATGGGAGTACGTTAGCTAGCTTCCATTCTCTTGGAACATCTCCGGATATGATTGATTTCTTGAACATAATTTTTAATGGAACAACAATCTCATTTTTCATTTCCTTTAAGATTCTTGGATGCCAACCGTCAGGCCCTGGTGTTTTATTAACTTTGAGTTTCTCTATACAACTTTTAATGTTTTTTTTTTGTTATATTTGCCGTAGTAGGTTCACCCTAGATTTTTCACAGGTTTCAGTTTGTAGTTCACTCTGAGGTGTTTTGTTTACGAATACTGAGCTGAAATAGTTGTTTAAAATATCACACATTCCTTCATTTGAATACTCAAGTTGACCGTCAGGAGATGATAGTGGGCCAATGTGATTCCTAATAACCTTTTTATCTCTAATGTAACTATAGAATTTTTTGGAAATCTCTTTGGACTTATCAGCGATATTCATTTCGCATTGTCGTTTTCGTTTTTTTATTGTCTTTTTTAAATCTCTCTATTATTTCATACCTTTGATAGTTTTTAGGTGCACCCGAGCACTTGTATTTCTTATAAGCCTTTCTCGTTTTAGCAATATTTTTTTCAGTTTCTTTGTCGAGCCATTTTGGGCCTAGAATGATTTAGAGGGCATATGTCCTTAAACGGGATGTAAGTATGAATCATCTTAGTAAGCGTATTTTGAAGCATTTCCCACATCTGATCAACAGGTCTTTTACTTAATTTTGCCTCCCAATCTGTAAGGTGAATCCCCTGACGTAGTCCTATGAGCTGAGCTTTACTAAAATCGGGTTTTTAGATACACAAGTATCTATTTCTATTTTTTTTTTTAGCCGTTTGAATCTATGTTGTGATCGCTTTTTGCAAAAGTTTCACCAAATTCTACATCGGTTATCATGCTTTCACGGTTAGTGATCACTAGAACGAGTAAGTTTCTATGTCTTGTGGGTTCTTTTACATGCTGAACTAAGTAATTGTCTCCGAGAAAATCTATCAAGCGACTACCTATATGGCCATGTTCAAGGGTCATCCAATCAATGTCTATAAAATTGAAATCACCCGTATCAATAAGTCCCGATTGCAGAAACCAGACAGTTTTTTAAACAACAGTTTGTCGTCTGCTAATTATAATGTTTTTGGCCTATATATTACACCTACATTCATTTTTTGTCCATCTGTTTGGGTTAATGCTACCCACAAACTATCATATGTATCCTGTTTCACTTTCTCTAAACCACAGGCATGAAAATTGCTTTTAACGTACAACAGAACATCACCACCTTTCTTGTGGTTTCTATTTTGATGAAAGTGTTTAAATCCCGCAATATTAAATTCAGCTTCAAACTCTTTACCGTTTAACCATGTCTCTGTTATCGAGATTTTCGCTTTTGACATACGCTTGTATTTCTTGGAATTTATTCCTAATACTATGATCATTAAAGTACATTTTATTAAGAAACTCGTGATTATTTCTTTTTGACACGTTTTGTATATCAACACTATGCCTTACATTATAATTTTGTTCTTTATTGACACCTTGCTCTATATTGACATTTAGTCCTTCATTGACATATAATACCTCATGGACATTTCCCCATCACGGATATCTAGTCCCTCACGGTCATCCGATCTCTTATGTAAACCTTGCCTCCCTATTTCACCGCGTTCCACACCGGCCACCCGTCGTTCGCTGACATTCTGTCCGGCATCCCTTCCTAAAATTATATTCTGTCCTCCACTGACATTATATCCTACCGTGATATTTTGTCCTCCACTATCATTGAATACCATCGAGATATTTTGTTCACCCCTATCATTATGATATTTTGTCCTCCACTATTATTACATCCCATCGTGATCTTTTGTCCTTTGACATTACATCCTAATGTAATACTTCGTCCTCTACCGACATTATATCCTAAAATTATATTTTGTCCTGCACTGACATATTGCTCTACATTATTGCTATACCCTACTCTGTTTTATCTGTCCTGAATGGAATGTCTAGGTTTAGTCAGTGGAAATTCGTGAGGACGTTGCAACTCGATTACAGTTTTGCCTTGTCCTCTTTCCTAAGACACTAGCCCGAAGCCAGTGCCAAAGGGTTCTTCATGAATAACAATGGCTTCTACATTTCAGATACACCAAATGCGACACTCGTGCAACTACAAGCCTGTTATGCTGATGGTAGTCATCTACGCCTGCTATGGGTCCAACGGCTATGGTATCATTACGCCCTATTCCACCTTGCTCTTCACTCAGGCGGGAATGACACTTGACCCACGCCTGTGCACCATAATCTTGGGGGTTGTTCGAATAGTCGTCGTCATTATCGGATCATTTATCACCGACCTCTGCGGGAGACGACCCCTCTATATCGGCTCCTCGATTCTGAGTGTTTTATCCTTGGTCTCAACTTTCGTTTCCTTGACTTTCTCCTTCATACCCAAAGTCTTCGTGATAATCTCCTTTATATGTTTTATAATATTTTCATCCGGAGGAATGAACTTAGTGCCCACTATCCTGCTCGGGGAGGTTATTCCGTCGGCCGTCCAGTCGGTCGGCTGTTCGCTTTGCGTCATGATGGATTGTATCACATATGGCACCTTTCTCTTCATTACCCCATGGCTGACAAATGTCATTTCTTTGCGATTTATCTTCCTTATTCCTACAGCGATCAATCTTCTTGGGGCATTTGTCGTTTGGAGGTGGCTTCCTGAAACAAAAGGACGACCACTTGTCGAAATCCAGCAAGCGTTTGAGCAGCACTCAAACCAAAATGGATGTCATACGACGTCTTTCTAATATAGCTGTGCTATTGACATGGGATCTTTTTAAAAAGTGCTATGATAGAAACCTATTTCAAGTCCGTAGTACGTTATTTGAAAAACATAAGTTATTGAAAAATATTACAATAAATAAGAAAGGCAAAAAATATAATAAATAAATAAAGATAAAGACAGGTACTTACTATTTGTGGTCTGCGAGATTAACTATCTCTTCGTCTTCAAAACAGTCGGTGTCCGGGCTGATCCCAAGATAGCTCTATAACAGCTCCCCTAATCTATCCCCTACTCCGCACTTTTCTAAATAAGAAGAGCTGACAGACAATAGCCGTTCTCTTCCTTCTCCTGATCCACCATAGTCTTAGATTACGATTCTTCTCCATAGGGGGTCTGTTGCTTGAGCGGCAATGATGCGTTCTCGCGTAATGTCAAATGACTCTGTTTCTTGACGTATGGTTTCTACGTGTCTACTAAGGGCGTCGGCTACCGTGTTTGCATGGCCCTGGACGTAGTGGAATGTAGGCATGAATTCTTGAATGGTGAAGAACCATCGGGCTAGTTTTTCAGTGAGTTTCTTGCCTTTGAAAAGGTGGAGAATGGGTTGATGGTCTGTGTGTACATGTATTTCATATCCAAGTAATCTTTGAAGTGCTTGAGGGCATATATGACAGCAAGAGCTTCGATCTCAGTGACAGAGTAGTTTTGTTCGTGCTTGTTTAATGCGCGGCTAGCGTATGCTATCGGTCTAAATTACAAAGGATTACAAAGGCGGAGCATGCCGACAGGTGACCTTTTGATCCATATCTAGGTCGGATGCAAAAAAAAAATCATATTTAAAAATCATATTAATAATAAAATAATAAATAAAAAACTATAATAATGTAAATAACAAATAAAATACATAAATAAATGCATAGGTATAGTTAAAATAAACAAACAGGTAAATAATAAATAATAAATTAACATATGATAACAAAACAAAAACAAATAATATAAGATAAATTATAATCATTACAGCATCTTACTTAAGTATTTATCTAAATGATTCTTAAAGCTTCGAACTGAACTACATTGCACTACCTGTGCAGGAAGTTTATTCCATTCATTAACTACACGGTTGGCAAAGTTGTTTCTACCTACTTCCAAATTGAATCTATTTCCGGACAGTTTGAGACCATTGTTTCTTGTCTGATTCTCATTCAATGTGAAAATTTTGTCACTTTTGATGTCGTCAATTCCCTTTAAAATCTTAAAGACCTGTATCAAGTCACCTCTGAGTCTACGCTTTTTTTAGGGAAAACAGATTCATGTGCTTTAGTCGATTTTCGTATGATTTATTTTTGATATTTGGAATCAGTTTTGTGGCTCGCCGTTGTACTTTTTCCAGTCTGTCAATGTCTTTAATGAGATTCGGTGACCATGCGGAAACAGCATATTCCAAATGTGGACGAACTAACGATTTATATAGCTTGTTAATGAGTGATGGACTTTTGAAATCAAAAGATCGCGCAATCAGTCCCAGAATCTTATTTGCTTTCTCAGAGGCTGAAATACATTGCTTTGATGATTTGAGGTCGTTACTGATAATTACGCCAAGATCTTTTTCACTATCCACTTTTGTTAACGAATTTCCAAATAACTTGTAATCGTACTTACTGTTATTTTTACCTATGTGCATTACCTTGCATTTACTTGTGTTAAATTTCATTAGCCACTTTTCAGACCATTGCTGTAATTGATCTAAATCTTCTTGAATATCTAATTGGTTTGAGTGATCATTTGCCACTCCGCACAGTTTTGTATCACCAGCAAATTTGGAAACAGTAGATTTTAGTCCATGGTCTATATCATTTATATATACTATGAATAGAAGTGGCCCAAGAACGGAACCCTGAGGAACTCCACTTGCAACACTTTTCCATCCAGAAGTTTTTCCATTTAAAACAACTCTCTGTTTTCGACCATTCAACCAATTACTAGTCCAACCTAATAGGCTACCATTTATTCCATGCAAAGCTAGTTTAGTAAGTAGTCCTTCGTGTGGGACAGTATCAAAAGCTTTTGCAAAGTCTAGATATATTAAATCTATATTGTTTCTTTTGTCATAATTCGAGATAACTGTGTTGTAGAATTCGAGTAAGTTAGTCACGCAAGAACGTTTCCGTCTGAAACCATGCTGGCTATCATTTATCAAACGGTTACTTTCTAAATGATGTTCGATAGCATCTCTGATGATAGTTTCCATTATTTTTCCTACGATTGAAGTCAAACTTATAGGCCTATAGTTATTTGGTTTCTTTTTGTCACCTTTTTTGAATATGGGAGTAACGTTAGCTAGCTTCCATTCTCTTGGGACATCTCCGGATATGATGGATTTCTTGAAAATAATTTCTAATGGAACAACAATCTCATTTTTCATTTCCTTTAAGATTCTTGGATGCCAACCGTCAGACCCTGGTGTTTTATTAACTTTGAGTTTGTCTATACACCTTTAAGTTTACCCTAGACTTTTCACAGGTTTCAGTTTGGAATTCACTTTGAGGTGTTTCGTTTACGAATACCGAGCTAAAATAATTGTTTAAGATATTACACATTCCTTCATTTGAATATTCAAGTTGACCGTCAGCAGATAATAGTGGACCAATGTGATTCCTAACAACCTTTTTATATCTAATGTAACTATAGAATTCTTTGGGATTCTCTTTGGATTTATCAGCGATGTTCATTTCGTATTGTCGTTTTCTTTTTCTTATTGTCTTTTTTAAATCTCTCTGTATTGATACATAACTTTCATAATCATTAGATGCACCCGAGCACTTATATTTCTTATAAGCCTGTCTCTTTTTAGCAATACTTTTTTCAGTTTCTTTGTCGAGCCACTTTGGGCGAGCCTGATTTGGGGGACGTCTGTCCTTAAAAGGAATGTAAGTTTGAATCATCTTAGTGAGCGTATTTTGAAATATTTCCCACATCAGATCTACAGGCCTTTCGTTTAATTTTGCCTCCCAATCTGTAAGCTGAAGCTCCTGATGTAGTCCTATGAACTGAGCTTTACTGAAATCGGGTATTTTAGAAACACAAGTATCTATTCTAAAATTGTTTAGGAGTTTGAATCTGACTAAGTTGTGATCGCTATTTGCAACAGATTCACCGACTTCTACATCACTTACCATGCTTTCGCGGCTAGTGATCAATAGATCGAGTAAGTTTCCATATCTTGTGGGCTCTTTTACATGCTGAATTAAGTAATTGTCACCAAGAAAATCAATCAAGCGATTACCTATATGGCCATGTTCAAGGGTCATCCAATCAATGTCAGTAAAATTGAAATCACCCATTATCAATAAATCCCGGTTGCAGAAACTAGACAGTTCTTGAAATAACAGTTTGTCGTCTGCTAATGATAATGTCTTTGGTCTATATATTACACCTATATTTATTTTTTGTCCATTTGTTTGGGTTAGCTCAACCCACAAACTATCATATGCATCCTGTTTCACTTTCTCTAAAACACAAGCATGAACATTGTTTTTAACGTACAATAGAACACCCCCACCTTTCTTGTGGTTTCTATCCTGATGAAAGTGTTTAAATCCCGCAATATTAAATTCAGCTTCGAACTCTGTACCATTTAACCATGTCTCAGTTATTCCTATCATATCGAGATTTTCGCTTTTGACATACGCCTGTATTTCTTGAAATTTGTTCCTAATACTACGAGCATTAAAGTACATGGTATTAAGAAACTCGTGATTATTTCTTTTTGACACATTTTGAGTTTCAATATCATGTCTTATATTATCATTTTGTTTTTTATTTATACCTTGCTCTATATTATTATCATTTGGTCCTTCATTGACATTCAATGCCTCATTAACATTTCTCCTATCAAAATTAACATTTCCCCCATCACGGACATCTGGTCGATCACGGTCATCCGATCTCTTTTGTACATTTTGTCCCCCTACGTCACCGTGATTCACGCCGGCCTCCCATCGTTCAGTGAGATTATGTCCGGCATCCCTTTCTAAAATTATATTTTGTCTAGTGACATTATATCCTACCGTGATATTTTTTCCTCCACTATAATTACATCCCATCGTGATCTTTTGTCTTCCACTGTCATTACATCCTATCATGATATTTTGGCCTTCATTGACATTCTGTCCAGTATCCCTTCCTAAAATTATATTTTGGCCTTCACTGACATTATATCCTACCGTGATATTTTCTCCTCCATTATCATTACATCCTATCGTGATATTTTGTTCTCCACTATCATTATTTCCCATCGTGATCTTTTGTCCTCCACTGTCATTACATCCCATTGTGACATTTTGTCCTATGACATTACATCCTAATGTGACATTTCGTCCTCTAGCGACATTACATCCTATCATAATATTTTGGCAATCATTGACATACTGTCCGGTATCCCTTCCTAAAATTATATTTTGGCCTTCACTGACATTATATCCTACTGTGATAGTTTCTCCTCCATTATCATTACATCCTATCGTGATATTTTGTTCTCCACTATCATTACTTCCCATCGTGATCTTTTGTCCTCCACTGTCATTACATCCCATTGTGACATTTTGTTCTATGACATTATATCCTAATGTGACATTTCGTCCTCTAGCGACATTATATCCTAAAATTATATTTTGTCCTATACTGGCACATTGTTCTACATTAATGCTATACTCTACACTGTTTTCCCAAGTACATTCTATTCCCCCTTCCCTTTGGGCTTCTACCCTAAAAAAGGAGCTAGTTCATTACAAACTCCCACAATGAGGTTTGTAAGAACATCTTTGCCTCTGCGGGTGAGGTGGATCCCATCAGAAGCGTAAAGGTCATGGCGCCTAGAAAAGAGATACCAAGAATCAAGAAAGTGGTATCCCAATTGTGTGCACAACTGCGATATCCTATCATTGATCCCTATGGCTCTACTGTTCCAACACGAGCCTGCGTAGATCCTCGGGAGGATCCCACAGACTACGTGACGGCTCCCACGTTCCTTCATCTCCTGAAGGAGGACCTTGTAATTCCGAACAAGCTCCTCTGGTCTCACCCTACCTACATCGTTACTTCCCGTATGAACAATCGTAACCGTGTTCTTCCGTCCTTGCTCCCTGATGGACCGGGTACAATCGACGATCCCACGTCGCTTAGTCTTCCGCTGCAGGATGTCGTCATAGCCTCGAACCATGGAGTCCCCCACCACCAAGAACTCCTGGTTTTCAGCCACTTCATCCTTCAGTAAAGCAAAACGATTGGCTAGAGCCAGCGGTTGCTCCACAGGGCACACGTCTACCGAACGCGGGCTCGACAAACGGGACCCCACGGAGCGCCACTCGCTCATGGCAGTGACAGTAGGTGAAGAAGTGGAACGCTCCTTGGGTTGTGGGGAGGGTTCACTCTTCTCACGGAGCGCACTCCTGAGAAGACGAATTTCCTCCTCACACATCCTGAGACGGACCTCTAGGTTCACGCAACCTACACAAGCCATTTCGCTCCCCCTTTAGTAATAAAAACTGCAAAGAGAAAATACTAATAAAAAAAAAATCAAAGCGGTCTCTAATAAACTAAATACGCGAAGCTTACTCTGCTTACCTTATACTATTTCTCCTACCTTTGGAGTACGGTAACAGAAAACTGTTTTGAATTTAAACAGAACACTGCACTTTATCTTATATCTAACTGTATAGCGCTATACGTATACAATCACAAAAAAACACAACACAATCACTTAACACTATTCGGATATATAAATTTCACAGGTATTCGCTAGCTGGTGTCTGTGCAGAAAAACGAGGTCTCTAGGTGAGGTCACGAGCGGACTGAGCTGAGGTCACGAGCGGACTGAGCTGAGGACTGAGCTGAGGTCGTGTTATTGCATCAGTACTGCGCCGAGTCCTTTGTAGGAAGCATCTGTACAGAGTGTGAAATATTTTTGAGAAGTTTGGGAATACAAGTACAGGAGCAGTTGTAAGCGCTTGTTTTAGGTTGTGGAAAGCTGTGTGGTGTTCGTCCAGGTAAAGGGAGTATCCTTTTTGAGAAGGGCTGTTAATGGGGCTGCCATGTGGGCATAGCCTTCAATGAAACGTCTATAGAAACCTGATAAGCCTAGAAATGACTTTACGTGTTCGGTAGAGGTAGGAGGTGGAAAGTCTAGAACAGCTTTAACTTTGTCCTGAGAGATGATGCCATCTTGAGAGTTTATGACGTGCCCTAGGAAACGTATTTCCTTTTTGAGGAAGGATCATTTTTTGAGTTTGAGTCTGAGACCTGCCGCGGCTAACCTTGAGAGGACAGTTTCAAGTGTGGAAAGGTGTTCTGTGAGTGACTTTGAGGCAATGATTATGTCGTCCAAGTAAGTAAAAACTGTTTTTCCTATGAGTCCTTCTAGGACTTTGTACATTAATCTCGTGAATACTGAGGGAGCAGAGACGAGTCCCATGGCCAACCTTTTGAAGTGGTAGTGGCCCGTGTTGGTACTAAAGGCTGTTAGTGGTTTTGAGTTATCATCGAGAGGTATTTGGAAATACCCTGACATGAGGTCGAGAGTTGAGAAAACAGTGTTGTGCTCACCTATGGAGTAGAGAGTGTCTTACAAATGGAATATTGGGTATCTTTCCGCAATAGTGAGTTTATTTAGCTCACGAAATTCTACTACAGGTCGGAATGATCCATCGTGTTTTGGAACAACGAAGAGAGGGAAATTCCAAGGGGATAGACTTGGTTCTACAATGTCTTGGGCGAGCATGTTTCGTTTACTATGTGGCAGATGGTATGCTGGTATGTACAGTGGTTTTGCATGCTGTCGAAGTGGTATGTGATGTTCTATTATGTTTGTGAGACCTAGTGGTTCACCTGGGAGTACAATGGCGGGCCTGTACGTGTTCATGAGCGTAAGAAGATCTGTTTGCGCTTCTGTAAAGTCTATGTTGTTTATGTGAGCTGCTTGGATGGGTTCCTGCGTGTTCTGTTCTCCTGTGTTGATAGTGCATACGTGTTGTATGTTGTCTTGCTCGATTATGTGTACTGGAGCTGGGTATATGGTAAAATCACGAATGTTTGTGCCTTTATTAAGGTGGAGAGGTGCATTTGTGTCGTTCACGACTATGATTGTTGTATGTGTTTTGTTGGGTGTGTTTGATATGGCGGATAAGAGAGAAACACGAAATACGCGGCAAGTGTCCGCGATGCAGAGGACATCTGAGTTTGGAGCCTGAAAGACACGAACTTTGAGCTTTGTGTGCTCGCGAGGATGAAGTGTTTTGCCACTGATTATGACTACGTGAGATTTCGGGAGAGTGATTTGCGAGACGGTTGTGTATTCCATTGTGAGCTCAGGGATGTCTGTGGAGACGTCGTGTTTCTTTTGTGTACGAGCCGATTTTGACCTATGCGCTGATAGTTTGCGTCTGTTCCGTGTGTGCGTTGAGGTACCTGGATGAGTGATGGAAGTGGGCGTGTCCACTGTGAGTGTCACTTGTGCGTTCGCTTCAATGTTTGTTTCACCTGTTGTTGCATCCTGTTGATCGATCACGTGAATGTTTGTGACATACGTGTTTGGTGTTTCGGCATGCGTTTCGGCTGTGCTCAGAGCAGGTAAGAAGTGGTTATTGTAAACAATACCGTGTTTAGCAGGGTAGATGGTTATGTGATTGTCTTGCATCCATGTCAATCCTATAAGAATGTCTGTAGGAAATACTACTTTAGCTACGTATACTGTCGTGGTAATGGGAAGGCAGTTTTCATTCAGGGAGATGTCTAAGTCGATCTTGCCAATGATGGGGAAGGGAACTCCGTCTACGTTAGCTAACGTTATATCCGTGGGTTCTAAAATCGTTACCCTACGGTGTCTGAACCTAAACTGGTCGAAGGCAAGTTTTGACATGACGTTTACGGGAGAGCCTGTATCCAGAAAGAGTACTTGCGGGATGTCGTTGACACTGGCTTGAAGTGTTATAGAAAATGTGGATGGTCGAGAGGCTGTCATCGTGAGTACCGGTAGGGGTTGACTGGGTCTCGTGAAGTCGTGTGTATGGGTCACCGTGAGACGATAGTCATATCTGGTTTTGTTTGTTTGTGTTGCCGCTAGTCGGGTGTTGGGGAGATGTTTATGAAGTGTGGTTTTAAGAATTTAGAACGCGACATTGGGTTGTGTCATGGAAAGATGGGCCGTAGTATTAGCAGTAGTTTGTCGGTTGTCTGTAGTAACACGTGCTTGTGCTATGTTCCGGTTTGTTGCAGATAGTGCAAAAAAAAAAAAATCAATAAAAAAATAAAAAAAATCTTGGGTGTGATCGCTTTCGTGATCGTGTGCGTGATATTTGTCTACCTCTAGTGTGGTTTGCTTGTAAGATTTTTGCTACTGTGAGTGTGTGTGTAAGGGGGAGTTGTTGTTGGATCTGTGTTTTTGCCGTTGACGTGTCTGAAAACTTCCTAGAGAAATCTACGAGTGTTGTGTCTGGAGCGAAAGGTATGGTGGCTATTTTCTGCAGTGTTTCTGGGTGAAGGTGCACTATCAGTCTAAGGTAACCAAAGAGTGAGAGTACGTTATCTAAGCTAACTGTGTCATTTTTTATCCCAGGTGGAATATATGAGTGCGTCTCTGAGTTCCTGCTTAAAATTGCTTGCGATTTTGACTGCTCGTTCTTTGGTGGCGTAAGGACCTGTGTTAATTTTCTTACCTAGTGTGTATGGGGGAGAGAGAGATTATATTTGTTCATATGCTGCGAAAGATTTCCTGAACTGATCAATGAACTGGTCGTATGTTGGTGTTTGATTGAATGCGTCTGACTGTACAATGTCGCTGGCTAAGGTGTCATTATAGTCGATGCGGGATTTGAGAAACGCTATCTTTGTCTTGTCGTCCTTGACTTGTGTATGCTGTATTTCATAATTTACGTCATCTAACAGTGTGAATGGCAATGTTGGTCCCGTCAAACTTCGGAAGAGTATTGTCATGCTTAAGGAGTGTGAGTGAATTTGTAGCAGAGCGTTGTATTTCTGGTTGGTTGACTGTGGAATCTGTGATTTCCGTTGGTGGTTGCCATCTTGGAATGTGTGTTGTAAGAATGTGATATTTTGGTTTATGAATTGGTCATGCAACTTTCGTACTTTAAGATGAAAAAAAAAATCACTTGCAAAACAAGGCTTGAAAAATATGAAAAAAATCACATAAATACCTTCACTTTGGAATTCACTCACGCTACTGACAGAGCTAGGCTTAGCCCAAAAATCCAAGCATCTACTTACAGACCGATGGATATAATGCGTTGGTGAAATTGTCTCGTAGAGGTGGGTAAATGACCGATGAATTGGTGTGATGGTGCAGGATACTGTAATGAAATAGAAGAATAAGGAAGTGGGAATAGGGGTGAGTAGTTCGTTTGTTGATGTGCAATAGGTCAATGTGTCGATCCGACTTGAGACGTGGTGGAGCGATACTTCCGTTGGAGAATGGTCGGTCGAGGAACTAGACGGCGTCTTAGTGTGCTGGGCTGGCTCACAGCGAAGTAGATGGATTTGTCTCGTTTGTAGGTGGTCCTAGGGCTGTGCTGCCTCCGGCTGCTGGTTTGCTGGGCGAGTTGGTAGATTTTGTCCTCTTCGCTGAGTTGGTCGCACAGCGAAGTAGTTGGCTTGTGGGCTGCTGTGCTGGTTGAGTTTCACAGCGTGGTTGCAGGATGGTGGTCCGGATGATCTTTGGATGTGGATCCCACCGTTGATCACCAGAAGATGTTGCGGACTTGTGTAGAAGTCAACATATTATATAGGTTAATGGTAGCTGTATGTGGCTTGCGAGAGGTATGGATGGCGAAGTTGATGGAGGAGAACTGAAAACAGCCGGAGCCTTTCTTTTCTATATTGGTGTAGAGAATATATGTGCGCTCTCACAGAGAGCATAAGCCTGTATATACATGGGCTCGTGGTAAGGTTGCCGATGAGGTATTTATTTACATAATTGCTGTTTCCAGCGATATGATACATTTAAATGGTCTTTTACATTATTTATATGATTAAGGAGAAGATGATACATAGTTGGTAATAGTTTACAATGGTGTCCGAACTTGGACAGGAGAGAAATGCCTTAAGGGATATTTATTATGAAAGTGGTAATAACATTGGTTAGCAAGGTGTCAGAGGTTTCTGCACAGCCGCGGTGATCTCGGTTCACGCCCTTGATAATGAGTACAATGGCGTACCATCTCGCAATGGAGCAATGGTCTCCGAATGCTATCACAAGTTTAGTAGGTAATAAATTTGTTTTCAAAATAATCACATAAACTAGCTAGAACTAGAGAATGATTGGATCCCATGCTGCATCCATACTTTTTATGAAATAAGAATCTTTGAAAAAAAATATTAATGTTAAGATACGAGCGAGGTAAGAAACTGAAAATGGGAGTTGATGTTGATATTGATGCAGATTGGTTTCCAAAAATATTAAGACCTTTTCTATGTTAACATTAGTAGATAAGGAAACTATGTCAAAACTTACTAATTTGCTATTTTTTGTTATATTAGGTCTTGATTTTTTCACAAAATATTCATTGGCTATAAAATTCCTGTGAACCATTTCCATACCTTGTTGGTGTAAGAATTCGTATTAGAATATATATATATATATATATATATATATATATATATATATATATATATATACACGTGTTGGTACATTATGACAAGTTGATGAAGGTAAAAAAAGAAGTCACGGGTCTAGTTCCGAGTTCCTGAGTTTATTCCTGACCGGTTTCGCTCTATGCTTCTGAAAAAGCATAGAGCGAAACTGGTCAGGAATAAACTCAGGAACTCGGACCTAGACCCGCGACTTCTTTTTCCACCTTCATATATATACATATATATATATATATATATATATACATACATACATATATCTACATACATATATATATACATACATATATATATACATATATATACATACATATATATATATATATATATATATATATATATATATACATCACACCTTTCTCATTTTATTTTCACCGTAATATTAGGTTAGATAGGATGATGTCTATATTACATTATTACAATAACTAAGAATATGTCGTGCGTGTTTAATTATATAGCGCATATGAAATTAAATACAAAATCAACAGCATATATCACTTGTTCTCGCGGAACCCATAGGGACCTTTTGCGGAACCTTAGGGTTTCGGGGGAACCCTGGCTGAGAAACGCTGGTCAAAGGGGATGTCTTCTTAATGAATTTTTGGAAAATCATGAAAATTGGGTAATTGGGGGCTGACGACTCTTAGTTTGTTTAATAATTCATCTCCTACCATTTTACGAGTTTCCTTATTGAATTCTGTGGCGATATTACTAAGAGGTGAAATGCTCATAAGTATTCCTATCTGCTAACGTATTAAGAGATTTTGTTTCATGATCTTTTTAGTTGCGAATTAATATCTTCCCCCTTTTATCAGCTCTTGTAATGAGGATGTTTTTGCGATTTGTAAGATGTTTGATTGCTTGTTTGTAACGTTTGGGTAAACCAGTCTTCTTTGAAACAGTCCATAATTCCTTTTAAGAAAAGTAAGTCTTAATCATAATCGTTAGCTGCCATATATTGATCAAATTCAACGCTATAATCTAAGGCATGACTTTTGTCCGGTTTCATGGCAAAACTGACACCAAATCCGAACACTTCTTGTTCGTATCTCGTAAGTATTTCATCTGATAAGTTGACCACATTGTCCGTGAGAGAGAACTTGGTCCAAAGAATGTTATGGCAAAATCTAGATAATTTCTTATCGAGACTAACTTTATGTTTGACATTGATATAAAAAGCTTTCCCAAGAGCCAACTTTGACAGTGTATTGCAAATGCAATCGCTTTGGCTAAGGAATTTCAGATTCCTTGTAGTAATTCTTACTCGATGGATCACATTCTAAGGAGGCAATCTTGATAAGTTCTTCCACAAAATCACTAATGTAAGTCGGGAAGCTGTAACTCAACTGTGTTTGTGGAAGCCGAAAGAAGTCGGACATACTTAGCCTTCCAAGCAGTTCGTAAGAAATTGGTGTTGATTCTTCCTCCTATTGCTGGCTATGAGAGAAGACTCAAATTGTCGGAATGCTTGCTTGAGTCCTGAGGAAATATAGCGCGGAGAAGGTCACATCGTGGGTGTAAGTTAAAACATTTGATATATCAGGATTTTGAAAAAAAAAGGTAGTCTCTTAAGAAAAACTACCAGCTAAACCTGCATTGAATGGAATAAAAGGTAACTTGTTAAGATAGATTAGAAACTGGTTCAATAATTGTAATGGTGACCTGTTGTGAATGGGAAAAGATGTTACAAGAGGAGTCAAGTTTCTCAAAGTTCCACTCTTGGGTCATTTCTGTTCATACTTTAAATAAATGCCAATGACTATGAATTATTGACCAATTGATGGAGAAGAAACAGATGCATCCCTCGCATTAAGTTTTAATGAATGTGTATTCTTTTTCATTTGTGTGCTAGACTTATGAATAAATTGATAGTCTTTTTCTGGAACCAGATGGTACGTGAAGGTGGTACGGGACTTACAAATGGTACTCCA
>NC_134788.1:14407562-14410062 GCF_046742065.1 Oratosquilla oratoria | reverse complement strand
TCTATGCAGATGTCAAAATTATGTGTAATTAGAAAGATAAAGAAAAATAGGAATATAATGGATAATTGATTGGATGGTGAGTGAGAGAGCGGGGTAGAAAGAGAAAGAAGTTGAGGCAGAAAAGGTGCAGAATCACTGTCTATATTCGTTTGTAGCCATGTGTACTAAAAAGCTGGTGCCTGGATATAACCTCACACCTAAAAAATGACAAAACATTTGTTATATTTTCTTTATTGAATTGTAATATGTCATACAAGTAACGCATCACAAATATGCACATATTACTTGTAGATATATCAAAGAAGATTTTTTATCCCAAATAATGTATATATCATGCATTCATCACATATTACATGAGATTAGAAAGATTACAGAGATATGCTATGTCAGGGGGTTTATTCGACTCCATGTCAAGGTTGTGACTTACTTTACATCGGACAGAATGGGAGGGATTTGGACTCTAGGATGATTGAACATAGACGGTCCATCAAGTATGGACAAGAAAGCTCAACTATATTCCAACATGTTACACAATTTAACCATTGTTTAGACTGGGACAAAGCTGAGCTCATTTATAAGTCTAGATGTGAGTTCAGGAGAAAAATGGTTAAATCAACTATTTTTGAATACCAGACCAATATTACCATTCCATATGGGCCATGGTCCCCGGGCATAATTTCAGGACTTTTCATCACCAGCCTATTAAAAAGACATTTGCCTCCTGACCCCACATACGGAGTGAGCCACATACGGAGTTTCCTTTCTCTTGTCAAGGGTGCTAACTACTTATGCAACACTCACTATTCCATTTTTGTATCTCCTGAAGAGGATTGCAGTTTGCAATCGAAATATAGAGATTCCCTTTCTCCAGTCCTTTTTGCTCTAACAGAGGTTTTCACGTGATTGACAAATGTGGGATTACGTTTTTCACCTGTTATATATATACATATATATATATATATATATATATATACATGTATATGTACATATATATATGTATATATATACATATATATATATACACATATATATGTGTTCATGTGTATACATATGTACTGTATATATATATATATACATATATATACATGTATATGTACATATATATGTATATATATATTTATATATACACATATGTATGTGTACATATGTATACATATGTATGTATATATATATATATACATACATATATGCATATATATACATATGGATATATATATATGTATATATATGTATGATATGTATATGTATATACATATATATGTATATATATATGTATATATATACATATATATATATATAAGTATATATATATATATATATTGTATATGTGGGCAGATTTTCTCTTAAGCAAGTTTGGTTAAATTTAATGGCAAGATTATCATTGCAGAGTTTTTTTTTATCTGCCTTTTCTCTTTCTCTCAGAACCTTTTTCCCTTCCACGGGAAGTTGTCGTATAATGTCACCATATGACATTGTTTTGTATGTTATTTTGGGCATGGCTTTACCAAAGTGAATAACTGGCCAGAACGCGTTTTCACACTACTTAGTGCTTCATCAGTGGCTAGAGTGTGAATATCTGATTGAATGTTTGTGGTTATATACTATTAATGGTGGTCTGATATTTCATTTTGAGCCTTCTGAATGGCTAGTGGGCTGGACTGGGACTCCCTAACTATTCTACTTCCTCATTGGTCGGCTGTTGTGTGACGTCATCAGTATCGTACCTTCTTTCAAGGAGCTTAGATCTCCTTACGCTAGGAAGGGGCCTCTAAATCCATAGTTTGTATATTAAGATTGGGAGATGTTTCTTTAATAAAGAGAGCCTCGAGGATAGGTAGTCTTCTATGGTCTTGATTTATTGCCAGCACTTCTGTGTTTTCTACTAGAGTTTTTTTTTTTTGTGTGAGCAGAATGATAGTGGTTTTTGGGAGCTCCTGAAGAGAGGTGGTATGATAACCGGCGTGAGAGCTTCATTGTTGTCATGCCAATATAGTTTGAAGGTTGGGATGCACAGTTCCCAAGTTTACAGGTGTACCTATATATGACGTGAGTTCTCTGAAGGTCATTTTTACTTTGTCTTGTATTATTCTTTAGTAGCAGTTGGGATGTCTTTTTATTTTGATAATATATAATCAGTTGTACTTTAGAGTTTTCTTCTTTAGGTTTAATATTTCTTTTAATAATCTGTTGCATAATTATTTCATCTTCTATGTAGCTGTGGAGAAAAAGGACTTATAGTATATTTTAATCAGGTTTTTGGCGTTAATGTCCTGTGGGATTTTGTCTGGGTGGCTTTTGTCCTGGTGGTTTATGTCTTGGTGGTTTATGTCCAAGTACCATTTGTCTAAAGTTCTTTTTATGATAGATCGTCTATTTGTTGGCAATTTTCAGCTTTGACGAAAATATTGTCTATATATCTGCAGTAAATGTGAGTTTTTTGCAGATTTGAGAAAATTTCATTTTGGATGCTACCCATAAAAAAGTTAGCAAAAAGTACTCC
>NC_134788.1:14372562-14402562 GCF_046742065.1 Oratosquilla oratoria | reverse complement strand
GTCTTTGTTAAATCTATATGAAGCTTACAAAAAAGATGAAAAAAGATTATGAAGTCATGAAAAAATCATACAAAATAATTTATTAGGAGTCAAGGAAATATATATATATATATATATATATATATATATATATATATATATATATATATATATATTTATACATATATATATATATATATATATATATATATATGTGTGTGTGTGTGTGTGTGTGTGTGTGTGTGTGTGTGTGTGTGTGTGTGTGTGTGTGTGTGTGTGTGTGTGTGTGTGTGTGTGTGTGTGTGTGTGTGTGTGTGTGTGTGTGTGTGTGTGTGTGCAGTGATTTTTTCAAACGTTAGCTTTTTCTATTGCAGATTGTGTATGCAGTTGTGGTTGCAGGCTGTATGATGATCGAAGGCCTGTTCATGACGTGGCCAAACGTCGTCGTTGACCTCATCATCAATGCCAACGCCAGCAGTGTCACCACCGAGAGTGCCAACACTCTTCCACCCTCACACATACAGGAGGAGTTTCTCCTGATGGACTACGAAGCAGGCTGGCTCGGTAAACATCGTCTGTGTATCCTTCGTGGGGACTTTCTTTGGCTCTCTGGACTGGGCACCACAGCCCCCGGGTTAAGCTTTATTCATTGAGTGCCGCGGAGCAATAGGAGGAAAGTGACCCTTGGTGTTAAAGGGAAGGAGCGTGATGAGTTATATCTGGTTAACAGTGCCAGTGTATATGAGTGCCTGCAGCACGTTGCCCAGATATCTCCGAGGCACTCCAATCGGAACCTTTATCAAGTTTGCAAATATTACAACTGATAAATGTTTTACGTTTTTCTTTATCAGCTCTTGACCCATGAATAGAAACTGGAAAACTATATCTCACTCAAATTCAATTCTTAATTTTCATAATTCACAAAATGTTAATGAATAGAAACTGGAAAAATATATCTCACTCAAATTCAATTCTTAATTTTCATAATTCACAACATGTTAATGAATAGAAACTGGAAAACTATATTCAAATACAAATTTCAAGTCTACTCGTAATCAAAGCACTCTCTAACTTTATAATCAATATTCAGCACTAATCTACGTAAATCAATATTGAATACACCACGGAATCTTATTCTTAATTCAAAAAGGATTACACAATATTCTATTACTGCACTCTTTCTTAACCAATCCTCAACATTAACCCACGGAAATTAGTGTTAAGTTAACAAGGAAATTTCAAACTTAATTCAAATTACATTCTCTTACTGCACTCATGTCTTCATTGTTCAATCACAGCATTCTTCTTAGCACTTATAAATTTAGTTACAGAATTAAATGACCACTTGGATGTTCAACACTGACTTACTTTACTTGGCTCCTGTGTCTAGAAAGATATTCTTTCTTTAAATTATATACTCACAGTCATGGTCTTGTCACAATTTCAATACTTCCCATGGAAACAGTAGATTTAAGTCCATGGTCTATATAATTTATATATATATACTATGAATAGAAGTGGCCCAAGAACGGAACCCTGAGGAACTCCACTTGTAACATTTTCCCATCTAGAAGTTTTTCCATTTGAAACAACTCTCCGTTTTCGACTATTCAATCAATTACTAGTCCAACTTAATAGGCTACCACTTATTTCGTGTAAACCAAATTATTAAGTAGTCTTTCGTGTGGGACGGTATCAAAAGCTTTTGCAAAGTCTAGATATATTAAATCTATATTGTTTCTTTTGTCATAATTCGAGATAACTGTGTTGTAGAACTCGAGTGAGTTAGTCACGCAAGAACGTTTCCGTCTGAAACCATACTGGTTATCATTTATCATACGGTTACTTTCTAAATGATGTTCGATAGCATCTCTGATGATATTTTCCATTATTTTTATTTTTTTTTTAAATATGGGAGTAACGTTAGCTAGCTTCCACTCCCTTGGGACATCTCCGGATATGAGGGATTTCTTGAAAATAATTTCTAATGGAACAACAATTTCATTTTTAATTTCCTTTAAGATTCTTGGATGCCAACCGTCAGGCCCTGGTGTTTTATTAACTTTGAGTTTATCTATACACCATTTATTTTTTTCTTTTGTTATATTTACCGTAGTGAGTAAATTTACCCTAGGCTTTTCACAGGTTTCAGTTTGGAATTCACTTTGAGGTGTTTCGTTTACGAATACCGAGCTCAAATAACTGTTTAAGATACACCCTTTCATGTGATGAGTCAGATCCAGTGAAAATATATGAATGTCTGAAAAGTCATGCTGGCTTGGAAGGCAAGGACCAATTTCTATGTATTAGTTCTAGACCTAAACTGGGATAAAGATCAGATAAATCCCTTCGTACTTCTACAATCTTATTTATTAATATAAGTGAAGACAATTGTGCTACAATAGTTAATGTATCTATATATTTCAAAGTTAAACGATAAGCTAAGCGAAGATATTCTTTTACAGCCTCCCTACCCACCCTTTCGAGCATCCCTTTCATCTTACTCTCTGGGATCTTCATCAACTTAGTTGGACTCAAGGGATCCACGATACTAGGTCTTGTGTTGGCCATTGTCTCCTGGTTGATGATAGGCCTTACCCCGACTATAACAGCGCTCTTCATAGGACGAGCCATTTCCGGCGCTGCCTATGCCTTCATTGTGACGGTGTCGCAACCTCTGGTGAGCGAGCTGGTGTCTCCCAAGATCCGAGGGGTCGCTGCAAGTTTTCCGATGTTCTTCTCGTATTTGGCCTCTCTGGAGATGAACGTGGCCAACATTTTCCTGCCCTGGCACCTCACGACGACTTTTTGTGCTGCGCCATTTTTTCTCCTTTTGCTTTCCATCTTATTCGTGCCTGAGGTACGTATATTAACATTATATGAGAATGAATATGTTTGTCCTTGAGCATACACTAAATGAATTCACAGACTGTTGTACGTGTATGCGTTCGTGTGTGCGCGTGTGTGATTAGTTTATCATTATTTCTATTATGATTATTATTCATATCTAATTATCAATTCTTTCTATTACTTTCTCAATAGCTTTCTCCGATTATACACACTTCGCCCAATCGTCTCTTTCTTATTATGCATCGATTACCCAAACTGAATATAAATTGGCTATCTGCCAATATGTTCACCTCTTAGATATTGTATCCACCAATCTTTCACAAATTAACTATCGTTTTAGTCAAGGGCGTTTTTTTTATAATTCAGAGATCCCTTCTTGTTTCCTTCCTTCTAAGTTGGTACCACATCGCTCCTTTTCCATTGTAGAGCAATTTCCTTATTTCCAGTAAACATACATCTGATTGCTTACAATCCTTTTACCTCTATATTCCTTAGATATTCAGTTAACGATAACTCCAAGCCCTGCTTTTTTTTTATCTATGATATCCAGTAGTTTACATACAATATGTGCTCCCAATTCGTGTCTTTACGTTTCATTTCAAGTAACCCTTTTCCTTTCTTCAATGACACAATACATAACCAATCCCAATTGTAATCTTTAATTCATCATTTCTATTTGCAATTTTACATCTTCAAGTCTATTCTAGATTGGCGATCCCTTTCCTGTATTCGAGTTTACTGTTGACGGAGGAATTTAGCTTTGTCTTTACAATTATGAACTATATATTTCTGAATATTTCTTTCTATCCTCAGATACTTATATAATCACTTTTAGCTGTTTTGTATTTTCCTTTTATTGGGTTATTCTCTTTCATTCCTTCCGTATCCCTTGCCAGCCATATACTTATTCTTTACTATATGATACAGTATATCTTCTCATGAATCTTCGCAACCATTTTATTTTTTCGTTACTCCCATTCTTGAACTTGTCTTTGTTTAGTTTTACATTCTATTATTTGAAGTGGATTGTTGTATGAAACCTGACCTGAGCTAGCCCAAACCCTTTCAATCTCTTCTTGTTTATCAGTTTTTAAAACTACTCCTACATTTTCGTCACTTTGCAATTATTGTTTTCCCTGTCTGTTTTTGGTGTAATATGTTCCTTCCCTTACCCTCAAATTATGACAATTCTTTACCCAATACAATTTCTTTTAATACAGTCAGCCCTTTTTCTCAATACTTTACTGTTGCCATTATATTTATCTATTTGTTTGTTTCATCTTTCATTGTGTTACGTTCTAACTGCTCTATTTTGGCATCCTGAGTAAAATTAGATTTCTTCAATACCTAGGCTTCTTCAGTGACTTAACCTACTAACTTCCTGAGATAAATTTTGCTCTTTCAGATTCCCTCAATCTCCTGTTGCCTGCTTAACATCTTAAATAAATAGTTTCTTCATGACAGTCAGTTTATACCTTTTTTCCAATTTTATTTCTTTCAATTCCACTTGTATCATTTGACATTGTAAACAGTCTTTGTCTTTGGTCCTCCTTGGCATCAAAGCAAACATCCTGTCAAGGAATTCACACTCTCCGGCATTCCTCCCACTGATTCTTTCTCTCTCTCTCATTTTAACTTTTTTCACATTAGGTTCCCATCTTAACATCTGTCAGAATTGGTGGCCCCACGTCATACACCACATGTCAGGTGTCCCACCTTGAAAGCCATATGTCAGGAAAACACTGGAGGAGATAAATGGTTTATTTACAGTTAAGAAGGCGTGGGTCAGGGGCCAATATGTATTTCTTGAAAAACGCTACCCACGGGACCACGATTCGACAGTGGCGATTTGCCTGGGTTTGGGAGTCGAGACGATTCCGCGGAGGAGAGCGACTGGTGGCTCCGGGTACGGAAGGAGAGAAGGCTGCTGGGTTAAATGTTCTCGTATCTAGTTGCTGGGAGCATTGGAGGGGTTCTAAGATGATGGTTGCGGTTCCGAGGAGATGGTGAGAGAAAGACAGCTACTGCAGATATGGAAAAATTAGTCGTCGTATATAGGCCCTTCCCGTATCTTCTTGGATTTACAGATACGATCTTGAGTTTCCTTCACTTTATTGGTTAATCTTAAGGAGATTTCACTACTCATTTCTACACACCTTTGCACAGAGTTTCCAGTATAACATTATACATCGTTTTACACAGAGTTTGGAGTACACATTGTACATGGTTTTACACAGAGTTTGCAGTACACCACTTTACACAGAGCACGTCTATCAGACCGACGCTCTAGGACCTCTGCGCCGGGTTTTTGTTGCCGGAAGTGGCTAACTCAGCAAAGTTTTGAGGTGCGTTTTATCCTTTTGTTTAATAATTCCACCTTGAAAGTCCGTCGCCCCACATGGCTGGGGCAACCCACTAATTACCTACTATATTTTTTGTACAAGTCGTAATATATACATATCCAGGGGGGTGGCTCGTTAATATGTAATGTTTCCGTGTGTTATGTGGGTCGTGTCTAATGGCATCCATTATGTGTGTGTGTTCGTGAGTGCGTGTGTGGGCGCCCGGGGAGGTGCGCTCGGCTGGTAAAATGCAGACTCAGCGATTTTGAGCGGATATGGTAGGCGCCAGAGAGTCTGGTTGGTGATTGTGACATCGTTCACAATGCGTGGGAAATGGTGGTGATGTAGGTGGTGTATACATATCGCCCTCCCCCTGGGGTTAGGTGGCTCCCGGTACCTAATGTTACATGGTTAACCAGGTATTGATACATATATACTATTATATAGTTATATAGTCAGAGACACAAAATCTTTGGGTGGTTATATGTGGAGAAGGGGGGGGTGATGTTGAGGTGATTATGAGGTCCCAAGAGGGTACATTGAACTAGAAGCATGGGTATGCGATGTTGTGTCTCTGAATAGGGAATAAAGTTGTGTCTCACCAACATTACATATATTTTCAACTATTACATGAAAGTTTATACGATACTTCACGTATCACTGTTTGTAAGTCATATTTTCAACTATCACATAAGAGTTTATATGACATTTCACATATCACTGTTTGTAAGTCATATTCTATGTTTTCTGGGAAACTCTTATCTACGAGTTTGTATGAGTATATATATGTCACTATAAGATATTGGTGAGACACAAGATAAAACTTAACCTAGGTTTACAGCAATTTGGGAAACGGAGAAGAAAAAAAAAACTGTTTCAAAGACTTATTTCATGCAAAAGTATTTTGTTGGTATCACTAGTACAAAAATGATGATTAAGATTGAGAGGGCAGTGGAGGCATAGGGTAAAATTTTATAGTGTAGATCTAAGGAGTCCATATCAAGAGTAGTTGATTTATTTAGGAGACGTACCATGTCTATCTTACTTGGGAGGATGGTATCGGGGATCTTAGGGAGGGGTGGAAGCGTTAGTTGGGTTATGGGACCTAGATCGTGGGCGGTGTTGAGAGTGCCTTGGTTATGGAGTTTGTTGGGGAGGAGCATTGAGTCCATCATATAGATGTGGCAGGTGTCTGGTAGAGTAATAGAGCCGTTGATCTTATGATGGGAGGGTGGTTTGTGTAGGCATATTACGGATACTAATGTGGGGTGGGGAAGAAATATGAAGTGTTTATGTCCTACGTGGGTGTGGTGTATTTGAGTGTTGTCCGAAAAGCGAAAATCACATGTCTCGGAAAAATTGACTTTGGGTGTTGTGAGTTCTGAGAGGCAAGGTTGGGACTTGGTTAATTGGAAATGGAAGGGGTAAGCTGGACAGATATGGAAGTTGGGTCGTGCTATCTTGCAAGCTGCCATGGTTGTTGACGATTGCTCCTGGTATCAGTATGGGGGTGGAGAGGGAGAGGTGGACGAGAAGGGGTAGCAGAAGTATGGGAGGCATCCTGTGGATGAAGGTTATGTTTTAGTGAATGAGGATATGTCTATCTGACTCTCGCTAAGGTTATAGTGGTCGGAAGGAAGTAGAGAAGTTTTGATAGATATGCGGAAGGGAGTTCTTATTGTAAATTGGCCATTTTAACCTCCACTGAGGGATGCATGACGTCCTGCATCTTCAGGGGCGAGAGCTAGAGTGCATGTTTAGTTGCGTCGACGTAGTGTCATGTGATGGGACTTGGGCTTAGGTGAGTTATGTGTTAATGCGGTAGGTGGGTTGTAGTTGGGAGGTGGGGTTGGGTCGAGGTTAAGTTTAACTTTTCTCAACTTCTCTCCGTGTATGGTTACGGTTGTGTGATCGGAAGGGTCCGTTAACAGGAAAACATTGTTGGGGAGTGAGGTTGTGACTGTGAAGGGGCCTAAGAACTTGGGTTTGAGTTTGTTAGATCTATTAGAGTCTCTGACCATGACTGTGTCTCCAAGTGTTATGCTAAGTGGAGATGATCGTTTGTGTTGTTTTGTTTTTGTTCTTTCTTGAGCTACTTTGAGGTTTTCTCTGACTTGTTTGTATATACTTTGCATGCCTCTTTTTAGGCATTGGGTAAGGTTATCTAGGTTAAATAAGGGGGGTGGTGGTTGGTTGAATATTTGGTAGGGTAGGCGCATTCTTTGGCCAAAAATTATCTCATGGGGGACATCTTTGTTGCGGAGTTGACTGTGCTATTGATACTAGCTTGTGCCTGGGGTAGCCAATCTTCCCAACTATCCGAAAGATCGTTGGCCAAAGGTCTGAGGATTTCAAGCACTTTTCTATTTGTTCGTTCCACAAGTCCATTCCCTTGTGGATGGTAGGCAGTGGCGAAGGTTTGATTTGTGTTATATAAATGTGCTATTTCGCGCATTACCTGGTTCTTGAACTCTGAACCATTGTCAGACAGCATTCGCCTGGGGATGTTGTATCTACAGAATATGTTGTTAACCAATGCTTTGGCCATAGTCTCTGCTGTTTTGTCCTGTAGTGGAACTAGGATTGTGTACTTTGACAGATAGTCGACTGCCGTGAGTACATAATTGGAACCTTGATGGCTCGTTGGCATTTTAAGTAGGTCAATGCCAAGTGTTTCCCATGGTTCAGCAGGGAGTGGAATGTCTTTGATATTGAGTTGTTTTGGGTCAGGTCCTCTGAATTGGTTGCAAGTCACACAATTATGTATGTGCGTGGTTATGTCTTTTTTCATATTTATCCAGAAGAAAGAATGCCTAGCAGTATTCAGTGTCTTATCCCTGCCCGAGTGGCCTCCCATTGCGCTGTCGTGCAATATGTGTAGGACCTTGGGAACTGTGGCTTTGGGGATGACAGTAACTTCTCTGTCGTTAGTGGTTCTCCTTATGATTCCGTCGACCAGTTTGAGTTCCTCTATTGGGACAGGTGGTCGGGACTGTAAGGGTGTTCTTGAAAGTAGATGTTGTTTTACTTTAGACCATGTCGGGTCTTTGTCTGTTTCTTCTCTAAGGTCTTGCATAGGAATACAGGTTGTTTTTGTTAAGGTGGATATGTGGATTTGTCTGCTTAGTGAGTCGGCTACTACGTTAGCCTTTCCAGCTAGGTATGTTATTTTTGGATCAAAGTCCAGTAAGGTGGTTTTCCACCTAGCAATTCTGCCATGTAAGTCTTTAGAGTTAAAGAGGTAGACTAGGGGTTGGTGGTCTGTAAAAACATTTATCTTATAGCCTAGTATAAGATATTTAAAATGTTTCAAGCCTCATATCAATGCAAGGCCTTCTTTGTGGGTAGTTGAATAGTTACTTTCAGGCTTATTCAGTACTCTACTTGCGTAGGCTATGGGGTGCTCTTTCCCGTTTTCATCTTTCTGTTGTAAGACTGCGCCTATTCCTTTAGAGGAGGCGTCGGTGTAAAGAAGGAATTCTTTCTTCATGTCAGGAAAGGCTAGGACAGGGGCTGTGGTAAGAGCATGTTTAAGTGTGTCGAAGCTTTGCTGTTCTGCTTCAGACCATTTAAAGGTCTCGCCTTTCCTTGTGAATTTGGTGAGAGGGGATGCTATGTGTGCAAAATTTCTTATGAAGTGTCTATAGTATGATGCTAGTCCTACGAAACTTCTTGTTTCATCTGCGTTTCTGGGGGTTGGGAAATTGGTTATTGTGTTTATTTTGTCTGTGGTTGTGTGGATGCCTCGGGCATCGACCTTATGGCCTAGGAAGGTGGGTTCCGTCTGTAGGAATTTACACTTTCCTAGTTGGATTTTCAATCCGGTGTTTTTGAGTCTTTTTATGACAATCTCTATTACATGGAGGTGGTCAGTTTGTGTGGGGCTATAGATGATGAGGTCGTCTAAGTAGACGAATAATGAGATTCCTATCATGTCGCTGAAAATGCGAGTCATTAATCTTTGTTGGGTTGAGGGGGCATTCTTAAGGCCAAAGGGCATACGCTCGAAGTGGAAATGTCCCTTATCAGTGGAGAATGCAGTTACGGGTTTTGATTCCTCTGTTAGTTCCACCTGCCAGAAGGCTGACTTAAGGTCAATTGTGGAAAAAACAGAGTTCCCGTTCCCTATAGCTTGTAAGACATCCTGCATGGCAAGGAGTGGGCGTGGGTCAGATTGAGTTAGGTGATTTATTTTCCTAAAGTCAACAACAGGGCGTAAGGTTCCGTCTTTCTTAGGGACTAGGAAGAATGGACTGTTCCACGGACTGTCCGAGTGAGAAATTACACCTTGGTGTAACATCTCGTGCACACTGTTGTTGACTTGTGTTTTCCTACTGTGGGGTATGCGGTAAGCGGGGGTGTATGAGGGGGGGGGGTGTAGGGGGAATTTGGATGTGATGTTTGATTATATCACATTTGCCTAAGGGTTCGCCTTCTAAGGCGATAGCCGATCTATTCCTTTGTAGGATGTATTGTAGTTTGTCACGCATCTCTCCATTGGCTGATGTTGTGATTTGGTTGGGGTGGATAGGGGTGAGGGTTTGTGTTTGTCTTACAGTGTTGATGTGTTGAGGGAGTGGTTCCTGGATTGGGGAATTGTGGAGATGGACTGAACAAATGTATGTGTTCTCTTTAATTTTGCGGTGTTGGTCTGAGAGATTCGTTAACATAGCTAGGGTGTGTTTATTTTCTGACACTACATCCCATGAAGATTCTAGGGTTATGTTATTTATTCTTGACGTATCTGGGTCAATTATGACATCCTGATGTTCTATTGCTCCGGGTATGTATAGTGGAACTGTTATTGAATGTCTAGGGGGTATGATGACTGTGTTAGACATCAGTGCTTTTGAGGTGACATAAGGTGGTGGACGGAATGAGTAGCTCTTAGTTGGAGAGGGTTTATTTAAGCTAGATAGATATGAAAGAGGTTGTGTGTCTGGGTCGGGTGTTTCAGGAGGTGTTGAATCATTACTTTCATCTCGGAAGGAGATTTTGTTGGTATCTAAGTTGATGATGGACTTCCAGTCTCGTAGGGACTTTAAACCTATTTTACATTGTTGGTCGAGACTCCATTCATCAGCTAAGTGGAAGGAATTGTTTACTTCTATATTTATATCAATCATATCATGAAGTGATATGGTTGATCCTTCTATCAGTAGGCCTTCCGTATTTGAATACTGAATTTGGGGTGGGTCATTTAGTGCTTCATAGAGAGCTCTGGGGATGAGGTTCAGGTTTGTTCCTGTATCAACCATCATGTCAACAGTAATTTGATCTAATGTCACCTTTAGGGTGATATAGTTGTGTGGTGTGTCGGACGTTCCTATGGTGGTCTGGTGCGTGAGGCTGGTGCACGTTCCCCCAATCGGTGTTGAGTTGTATGTGTTGTGTGGGAGGAGGGTGTTTGTCGAGGTGCGGTAACTTGTTTGTTTGTTCTCTGATGAGGTTGTGGTTGTGATTTTTGTTGAGAACATTCCTCGTTGGAGTGAGTTGTGGTTTTGTGTAGGTTGCAGTATTTGCCTGGCCGTGTTGGTTTTGACATGTTGGGGGGTCTGGGGGGGGGCGTGAGTTGTTTGATTTGTTGTTGAGCTCTACATTGGGAATCTGTGTGGGAGGTAGTATTATGAACTGAGCAAGGGGTAGCGCGGTGTTGTGCCTGCGGGTGTTGGTATTGCTGCGCTCTACATTGAGAATCCGTGTGGGAAGTAGTTCCATGAAGTGAGCAAGGGGTCGTGTGGTGTTGTGTCTGCGGGTGTTGGTATTGCCGCGTTCTACATTGAGAATCCGTGTGGGAAGTAGTTCCATGAACTGAGCAAGGGGTAGTGTGGTGTTGTGCTTGCATTTGTTGTTTCTGTATGCAGTCTCTGGTGTTGTGACTTGTTGAAAGATGGTAGGAACACCAGTTAGATGGTTGCGCTGTATTGGAGCTAGGGGGCTGGTGTGACTGAAGGCTATTTAGTCTAGCAAAATGGTGCTGGTCAGAGAGGGAGATGTTGCAAGCGTTGGTTATGTCTAATATGTATGTGTAAGCTAATGGGTTTCTAGTGTTTAAATCCCTTTTTGTGGCTTCTCTTTGACACTTTGGTGGGAGTTGGGAAAGATAAAGGCCTATCTCCAGGAATGTGTATAGGTTTTCTAGTGTCACTGCCTTTTTTCCTGCAATAGTTGTACAGATCCAAGGGCTGTTATTTTCTAGATTTTCCCTAATTTCCTTGATTGCGTCGGCTACATTGTCTTTGATGTTAGTCGGTTTTTGAGTTCTAGTATTATTTAGAAATGTGAGGAGAAAGTTAATGTTGTTTGCTTGTTTGCTCTGAAAGACATTTAACAGATGCTGCTTATAATCGCTATATGCGATCCCTGTGGCTATCAGACTGTCTAGCATCCGAGCGGTAGATCGGTGCTCATCTGATGCTTCTATTTTCTGGCGGCATAGATTTATCTTATCTAAGTCAGAGTAGTTTGGATTTTTAGAAAAGAAAAGGTCACATGCCGTCAGGAAGTCAGTAATGGAGAGTCCGCTAGCTTGAGAGAAGGTGGGGATTTCGGTTAGAGGGGTAATGGTTTGGTAATTATTGATTACTGTAGGTTGGAGTTGTGGGTGAGGATGTTGCAATGGGGTTGGGGCAAGGTTAGGTGCTGGGTAGGGAGGGTGGGTGAAGGCTGTTGGACTTGAGGGGATGTTGGGTGATGGTTAGGCTTAGTTCTCGTTTGCTTGGGTTGTGGGATTTTGGGTTTGTTGGTGGGGGTCTACTTGTGGGGCAACTTGGGGGTGCGGTGAGGTGTGGGGGGTCGTTGTTGAGGGTCTACATAAGGGGGAATTTGGGGTTGCGTTGAGGTGTGGGGGGCTCGTTGTTGAGGGTCTAGTTGCGGGGTAACTTGAACTTTTGGTGTGGAGTGGGGGAGGGGGATGGGGAGTTGTTGTAGTTGGGTTGGGTTAAAAGGGTCTTCCTGTGAGTGGTCATGGTGAAAGGGGGGGTTGTCAATGTTATCCTCAGGAATTATTTGAGAATCTGCCTTAGTTGTGGCATGGTCTGAGTCATGGGAGGGTTTTTCTTCTTTAGAGGCAGAAAGAAATCCATCAATTAAATTTCTGACCTGTAGCCATGTTAGTGTCTAACTAGAGATGCATGTATTACTTAACAGGTATAGTAAGTAGTTAGGTGAGATGGGAGTTCTAAGTTGAAATAGTTAAATTAAAAAAAAAATTGTATGTCTTACCTAAGAGGTCGTGTGTTCTAGTTAGATAAGAGGGGGGAGGGTATAGGGCGTCAATGGGTATACAATGGGAATATACAAGAAGGTGCTTATAACAATATGATAAAAGTATGACCAAAAGGTATATATATAGCAATATAATTATATAAGTTATTGTAAAAGTTGAAAAGATAGAAAATATAAATGGGTATACAATGGGGATATACAAGAAGGTGCATATAACAATATGATAATAGTATGTCAACAAGGTATATATATATCAATATAATTAGAGAAGTTATTGTAAAAGATTAAAAGATATAAAATATAAATGGGTATACAATGGGATATATAATATGGGTTTGTAGTAGTAATTGGATAAGATTATAAAAAAAAGGTACATATAATAATATAACTATATAAATTATTGTAAAAGTTGAAAAGGTATTAAATGTAAATAATAAATTGGGAAAATACAAGGTAAGGTAATATAAAAGGAAATGGTATTATAATTATGGATTGGTAACAATTAATAATATATAAAATAATACTTAAATATTAGTGAATATGTACTTAGTAAGGAGGAAAAAATTATCACTAAGTAGTTATTATAGTACTATGTTACCTAGTGACTAATCTCTTAACTTAATTATTTGCAAAGATAAGTGAGTGGTTATCTTAGTGATGTTACAAAAAAAAAATTAATATAATGATATTTGCTTCGTTTAAGTTGGATGTATTGTTATTTAAAAAAAAAGGTTAGAATGAATCTTAAAATATACATAAATGTATAAACATTGGGATACCTTGGAAAGGTTTGACTGAATTTGGATGTATGGACGTACGCGCAGCTACCGTCAGGTGCGGCTGTCGCAGCTCGTAGACTGTGAGTTGCCAGACGTAGGAATCTTGGTGGAAGTTCAGTGTGGGTCGTGGATGAAATATATTTTGATGGATTGGTGCTATTTTTTCCTTATTAGGTTTGTTGAGGTTGGTACTCGAAGTATGGGGGAATGATGCTCGCATGGAATGGAAAAGAAAAGCGAGTATCAGGGGGGGGGGGGTTGGTGGGTAGGTGTGGATTATCAATATTATCAAGTATTGTGAGGGGTTGAGAAGTGGGTTTAGAAGTGGTTAGGTAATTTGGAGTCGGTGATGACGATGCCCGTGACAGTGTAGAGTGTACTGCGGTGTCGATGAGATGTCAAAGGTAGGCGATGTCAGGTCGCGGCCGAGGTCCGTGCTGCTCGACAGTGGGCGTGGCTGGCTTGCTTCGGGTTGAGAATACGGTGGTTTCTAGGAACCAGTCTCTATTGGAGGAAATGGGTTGCGGTTTGATGCTGCCACCAGTATATAGGCCCTTCCCGTATCTTCTTGTATTTACAGATACGATCTTGAGTTTCCTTCACTTTATTGGTTAATCTTAAGGAGATTTCACTACTCATTTCTACACACCTTTGCACAGAGTTTCCAGTATAACATTATACATCGTTTTACACAGAGTTTGGAGTACACATTGTACATGGTTTTACACAGAGTTTGCAGTACACCACTTTACACAGAGCACGTCTATCAGACCGACGCTCATTGGAGCTCTGCGCCGGGTTTTTGTTGTCGGAAGCGGCTAACTCAGCAAAGTTTTGAGGTGCGTTTTATCCTTTTGTTTAATAATTCCACCTTGAAAGTCCGTCGCCTCACATGGCTGGGGCAACCCACTAATTACCTACCATATTTTTGTACAAGTCGTAATATATACATATCCAGGGGGGTGGCTCGTTCATATGTAATGTTTCCGTGTGTTATGTGGGTCGTGTCTAATGCCATCCATTATGTGTGTGTGTTCGTGAGTGCGTGTGTGGGCGCCCGGGGAGATGCGCTCGGCTGGTAAAATACAGACTCAACGATTTATGGTAGGCGCCAGAGAGTCTGGTTGGTGATTGTGACATCGTTCACAATGCGTGGGAAATGGTGGTGATGTAGGTGGTGTATACAGTCGGGTCCCAAAGCGATCAATCTTCTGTCGGCCTTTATATATCAGCAAACGAGGCTCGATGCGGCCTGACCAGCTCGCGTACTGCGCGCTGATTGGTCGTCGTCGTCGTCGCTCTGTGTGGTAACTCACGGTCGCTATTTTCGGGTAAGCAGCCCACCTCGTCCCGGTCGAACTCGCGTCCTTCGACTTGATTGGCCGAAAGCAATCAGCTCTGAATAGCATCGCATTGAGCAGAGAAGAGAGCAGCTTAACAATGTTCACACTGTTATTGTAGCTTCTCAGGCTGGTATATTTTTCTTCTTTTTCCTAGAGCAACACTCTTCCAATTCCTTTTAATTCAGAATATTCTTTCCACGCACTGCGTGTGTGCATTTGTGTGATAAGATAGAGTGATATTCGTCAAACATATTCAGACTCCATTTCTCCCTAGTCCCCGTACTGGCTGGTCAAGAAGGGGCGAGAGAACGCTGCCATCTCAGCTCTCAAGTCGGTTTACCTTCCTGACGATATCGAGGTCCAGTTTCAGGAGGTGAAGCAGTGGGTGACTCTGAAAAGTATAAAACCAGGAGTCAGAGAACAGGTAAAAATATCAATGTACATGTTACTGTCTTGTTTTGTTTTCATTTTCTTTCATGCCGCTTAGGGGGTTCTTGAATGTCGTCGTTTGAGATTTTTGCGACGTTTATATGCATTTCAATGTCAACAGGGTGCCGTGGAGTAGAATATGTGTGCATGCAGTCATATTGAAAGGAAGAGTGTCACCTAGTGTGGAACAGGTTGACATAATTCTTAATGGACAACAATCTCATTTTTTATTTCCTCTAAGATTCTTAGATGCCAACCGTCAAACCCTGGTGTTCTATTAATTTTGTGTTTCTCTATACGCCTTTTATTTTTTTCTTTTGTTATATTTACCGTAGTAAGTTCACCCTAGATTTTTCACTGGTTTCAGTTTGTAGTTCACTCTGAGGTGTTTCCTTTATGAATACTGAGCTAAAATAAGTGCTTAGAATATCACACATTCCTTCATTTGAATACCCAAGTTGACCGTCAGCAGATAAAAGTGGGCCAATGTGATTCCTAGTAACCTTTTTATCTGTAATGTAACTATAGAATTTTTTGGAATTCTCTTTAGACTTATCAGCCATATTTATTTCGTATTGTCGTTTCGTTGTTTTATTGTCTTTTTAAATCTATTTGTATGAGTACATAACTTTGATAGCACTTGTATTTCTTATAAGCCTGTCTCTTTTTAGCAATACTTATTTTCAGTTTCTTTGTCGAGCCATTTTGGCCGAGCCTGATTTAGGGGGCATCTGTCCCTAAACGGGATGTAAGTATGAATCATCCTAGTAAGCGTAATTTGAAGCATTTCCTACATATGATCTACAGGTCTTTCGTTTAATTTTGTCTTCTAATCTGTAAGCTGAAGCTCCTGACGTAGTCCTATGAACTAAGCTTTAATGAAATCGGGTATTTTAAATACACAAGTATCTATCTTTTTTTTTTTAGCTGAGTATAAGTTATGATCGCTTTTTGCAAAAGTTTCACCAAGTTCTACATCGGTTATCATGCTTTCACGGCTAGTGATCACTAGATCGGGTAAGTTTCTATGTCTTGTAGGTTCTTTTACATGTCACACCAAGTAATCGTCACAGAGAAAGTCTATCAAGCGACTACCTATATGTCCATGTTCAAGGGTTATCCAATCAATGTCAGTAAAATTGAAATCACCCGTTATCAATAAGTCCCGGTTGCAGAAACTAGACAGTTCTAGAAACAACAGTTTGTCGTCTGCTAATTATAATGTTTTTGGCCTATACATTACAACTACATTAATTTTTTGTCCATTGGTTTGGATTAATGCTACCCACAAACTATCATATGTATTCTGTTTCACTTTCTCTAAAGCACAGGCATGGATATTGCTTTTAACTTACAACAGAACACCAACAACTTTCTTGTGGTTTCAATTTTGATGAAAATGTTTAAATCCCGCAATATTAAATTCAGCTTCAAACTCTTTACCGTTTAACCATGTCTCGGTTATTCCTATCATATCGAGATTTTCGCTTTTGACATACGTTTGTATTTCTTGGAATTTATTCCTAATACTACGAGCATTAAAGTACATGGTATTAAGAAACTCGTGATTATTTCTTTTTGACACGTTTTGTATTTCAACATCATGCCTTACATTATAATTTTGTTCTTTATTGACACCTTGCTCTATATTGACATTTAGTCCTTCATTGACATTCAATGCCTCATGGACATTTGCCCCATCACGGATATCTGGTCCCTCACGGTCATCCGATCTCTTATGTATACCTTGCCCTCCCTACTTCACCGCGTTCCACACCGGCCACCCGTCGTTCGCTGACATTCTGTCCGGCATCCCTTCCTAAAATGATATTCTGTCCTCCACTGACATTATATCCTACCGTGATATTTTGTCCTCCACTATCATTGCATACCATCGTGATATTTTGTCCTCCACTATCATTATATCCCATCTTGATATTTTGTCCTCCACTATTATTACATCCCATCGTGATATTTTGTCCTTTGCCATTACATCCTAATGTAATATTTTGTCCTTTGCCATTACATCCTAATGTAATATTTTGTCTTTTAGCAACATTATATCCTAAAATGATGTTTTGTCCTACACTGACATATTGCTATACCCTACTCTGTTTTATCTGTCCTGAATGGAATGTCTAGGTTTAGTCAGCGGAAATTCGTGAGGACGTTGGAACTCGATTACAGTTTTGCCTTGTCCTCTTTCCTAAGACACTAGCACGAAGGCAGAGCCAAAGGCTCCTTCATGATTAACAATGGCTTCTACATTTCAGATACAACAAATGCGACACTCGTGCAACTACAAGCCTGTTATATTGATGATGATCATCTACGCCTGCTATGGGTCCAACGGCTATGGCATCATTAGGCCCTGTTCCACCTTGCTCTTCACTCAGGCAGGAATGACCCTCGACCCACGCCTGTGCACCATAATATTGGGGGCTGTTCAAATCGTCGTCGTCATTATCGGATCATTTATCACCGACCTCTGCGGGAGACGACCCCTCTATATCGGCTCCTCGATTCTGAGTATTTTATCTTTGGTCTCAACTTTCGTTTCCTTGACTTTCTCCTTCATACCCAAAGTCTTCGTGATAATCTCCTTAATATGTTTTATGATATTTTGATCCGGAGGAATGAACTTAGTGCCCTCTATTCTGCTCGGAGAGGTTATTCCGTCGGCCGTCGAGTCGGTCGGCTGTTCGCTTTGCATCATGATGGATTGTATCACATATAGCACCTTTCTTTTTATTACCCCATGGCTGACAAATGTCATTTCTTTGCGGTTTATCTTCCTTATTCCTATAGCGATCAATCTCCTTGGGGCATTTGTCATTTGGAGGTGGCTTCCTGAAACAAAAGGACGACCACTTGTCGAGCTCCAGCAAGCGTTTGAACAGCACTCAAACCAAAATGGATGTCATACGACGTCTTTCTAATATAGCTGTGTTGTTGACATGGGATCTTTTTCAAAAATATTATCATAGAAACCTATCTAAAGTACTATTAAGTTATTTGAAAACACATAAGTCAATGAAAAATATTACAATCAATAAGAAAGGTAAAAAAGATAATAAATGACTAAAAATAAAGACAGGTAGTTACTATTTGTGGACTGCGAGATTAATTATCTCTTCGTCTTCACAACAGTCGGTATCCGGGCTGATCCTAAGATAGCTCTATACCAGCTCCCCTAATCTATCCCCTACTCCCCATTTTTCTAAGTAAGAAGAGCTGACAGACAATAGCCGTTCTCTTTCTTCTCCTGATTCACCATAGTCTTAGATTACAATTGTTCTCCATAGGGGGTCTGTTGCTTGAGCGGCAATGATTCGTTCTCACGTAATGTCAAGTGGCTCTGTTTCTTGACATATGGTTGCTACGTGTCTACTGAGGACGTCGGCTATCGTGTTTGCATGGCCCTGGACGTAGTGGAATGTAGGCATGAATTCCTGAATGGTGAGGAACCCTCTGGCTAGTTTTCCAGTGAGTATCTTGCCTTTGAAAAGGTGGTCTGTGTGTACATGTATTTCAAATCCTAGGATATATTAGAAATGCTTGAGGGCATATACGACGGCAAGAGCTTCGATCTCAGTGACAGAGTAGTTTTGTTCGTGCTTGTTTAATGCGCGGCTAGCTAATTTTGAGTCGTGTTATTGCATAAGTACTGCGCCGAGTCCTTTGTAGGAAGCATCTGTACAGAGTGTGAAATGGTTTTGAGAAGTTTGGGAATGCAAGTACAGGGGCAGTTGTAAGCGCTTGTTTTAGGTTGTGGAAAGATGTGTGGTGTTCAGGCGTCCAGGTAAAAGGAGTATCCTTTTTGAGAAGGGCTGTTAATGGGGCTGCCATGTGAGCATAGCCTTCAATGAAACGTCTATAGAAACCTGATGAGCCTAGAAATGACTTTACGTGTTCGGTAGAGGTAGGGGGTGGAAAGTCTAGAACAGCTTTAACTTTATCCTGAGAGGTGATAACACCTTGAGAGTTTATGACGTGCCCTAGGAAACGTATTTCCTTTTTGAGGAAGGAACACTTCTTGAGTTTGAGACCTGCCGCGGCTAACCTTGAGAGAACAGTTTTAAGTGTGGAAAGGTGTTGTGTGAGTGACTTTGAGGCAATGATTATGTCGTCCAAGTAAATAAAAACTGTTTTCCTATGAGTCCTTCTAGGACTTTGTACATTAGTCTCGTGAACACTGAGGGAGCAGAGACGAGTCCCATGGCCAACCTTTTGAAGTGGTGGTGGCCAGTGTTGGTACTAAAGGCTGTTAGTGGTTGTGAGTCATCATGGAGAGGTATTTGGAAATACCCTGACATGAGGTAGAGAGTTGAGAAAACAGTGTTGTGTTCACCTATGGAGTAGAGGGTGTCTTGCAAATGAGGTATCAGGTGTCTTTCAGGAATAGTGAGTTTATTTAGCTCACGAAAGTCTACAACAGGTCGTAGTGATCCATCGGGTTTTAGGACAACGAAGAGAGGGAAATTCCAAGGGGATAGACTTGGTTCTATAATGTCTTGGGCGAGCATGTCTGCAATGATGTTGTCAACAATGTTTCGTTTACTATATGGCAGACAGTATGTTGGTATGTACAGTGGTTTTGCATGCTGTCGAAGTGGTATGTGATGTTCTATTATGTTTGTGAGACCTAGTGGTTCACCTGGGAGTGCAATGGCGTGCCTGTACGTGTTCATAAGCGTAAGGAGATCTGTTTGCGCTTCTGTAAAGTCTATGTTGTTTATGTGAGCTGCTTGGATGGGTTCCTGCGTGTTCTTTTCTCCGGTGTTGATAGTGCATACGTATTGTATGTTGTCTTGCTCGATTATGTTTACTGGAGCTGGGTATATGGTAAAATCACAAATATTTGTGCTTTTATTAAGGTGGAGAGGTGCAGTTGTGTCGTTGACGACCATGATTGTTGTATGTGCTTTGTTGGATGTGTTTGATATGGTGGATAAGAGAGAAACACCAAATACGTGGCAGTGTCCGCGATGCAGAGGACATCTGAGTTTGGAGCCTAAAAGATACGAGCTTTGAGCTTTGTGTGCTCGCGAGGATACAGTGTTTTGTCACTGATTACGACTGCGTGAGATTTCGTGAGAGTGATTTGCCAGACGGTTGTGTATTCCATTGTGAGCTTAGGGATGTCTGCGGAGACGTCGTGTTTCTTTTGTGTGCGAGCCGATTTTGACCTACGCGCTGACAGTTTGCGTCTATTCCGTGTGTGTGTTTAGGTATCTGGGTGAGTGATGGGAGTGGGCGTGTCCACTGTGAGTGTCACTTGTGCGTTTGCTTCAATGTTTGTTTCACCTGTTGTTGCATGCTGTTGCTCGATCATGTGAATGTTTGTGACATACGTGTTTGGTATTTGGGCATGCGTGTCGACTGTATTCAGAGCAGGTAAGAAGTGGTTATTGTAAACAATACCGTGTTTAGCAGGGTAGATGGTTATGTGATTGTCTTGTATCTATGTCAACCCTATAAGAATGTCTGCAGGATATATTACTTTAGCTACGTATACTGTCGTGGTAACGGGAGGACAGTTTCCATGCAAGGAGATTTCCAAGTCGATCTTGCCAACGATGGGGAAGGGAACTCCGTCTACGTTAACTAACGTTATATCGTGGGCTCTAAAATCGTTACCCTACGGTGTCTCAACCTAAACTGGGCGCAGGCAAGTTTTGACAAGAGATTTCCGGGTGAGCCTGGGCCCAGGAAGAGTACTTGCGGGATATCGTTGACAGTGGCTTGAAGTGTCATAGAAGATGGGGATGGTCGAGAGGCTGTCATCGTGAGTATCGGTAGGGGGGGGGGGGGTTTGACTGGGTCTCGTGAAGTCGTGTATGTGGGTTACCGTGAGACGATAGTCAGATCGTGTTTTGTTTGTTTGCGTTACTGCTGTTCGGGTGTTGGCGAGACGCGTATGAAGTGTGGTTTTGAGAGTTTAGAACGCGACATTGGTTTGTGTCATGGAAAGATGGGTCGTGGTATTGGCAGTAGTTTGTCGGTTGTCTGTAGTAGCACCTGCTTGTGCTATGTTCCGGTTTGTTGCAGATAGTGCAAAAAAAAAAAAAACCTTCTTGAGTGTGATCGCTGTCGTGATCGTGTGCGTGACATTTGTCTACCTCTAGTGTGGTTTGCTTGTAAGATTTTTGCTACTGTGGGTGCGTGTGTGAGTGTGTGTGTAAGGGGGACTTGTTGTTGTTGGATCTGTGTTTTTGCCGTTGACGTGAATGAAAACTTCCTAGGGAAATCTACGAGTGTTGTATCTGGAGCGAAAGGTATGGTGGCTATTTTCTGCAGTGTTTCTGGGTGAAGGTGCACTATCAGTCTAAGGTAGCCAAAGAGTGACAGTATGTTATCTAAGCTAACTGTGTCATTTTTAACCCAGGGGGAAGATGTGAATATGTCTCTGAGTTCCTGCTTGAAATTGCTCGCAATTTTGACTGTTCCTTTCTTGGTGGCGTAAGGACTTGTGTTAATTTTCTTACCGAGTGTGTATAGGGGAGAGAGAAAGTCTAATTGTTCATATGCTGCGAAAGATTTCCTGAACTGATCAATGTACTGGTCGTAGGTTTGTGTTTGATTGAATGCGTCTGACTGTACAATGTCGCTGGCTAAGGTGTCATTATAATCGATGTGGGATTCGAGAACCGCTATCTTTGTCTTGTCGTCCTTGACCTGTGTACGCTGTATTTCTGAATTTACGTCATCTGACAGAGTGTGAATGGCAATATTAGTCCCGTCAAAATTCGGAAGAGTATTGCCATGCTTAATGAGTGTGAGTAAAATTGGTTGACTGTGGAATCTGTGTTATTTCCGTTGGGGGTTGCCATCTTGGAACGTGTGTTGTAGGAATGTGATATTTTGGGTTGTGAATTGGTCATGCAACTTTCGTACTTTAAATTGAAAAAAAAAAAAATCACTTGAAAAATAAGGCTTGAAAAAATATGAAAAAATCACATAAATGCCTTCACTTTGGAATTCACTCACGCTACTAACAGAGCCAGGCTTAGCTCAAAAATTCAAGCACCTACTTACAGACCGATGGATATAATACGTTGGTGAAATTGTCTCCTAGAGGTAGGTAAATGACCGATGAATTGGTGTGATGGTGCAGGATGCTGTAATAAAATAGAAGAATAAGTATAAGGAAGTAGGGATAGGGGTGAGTAGTTCGTTTGTTGATGTGTAATAGATCAATGTGTCGATCCGAATTGAGACGTGGTGGAGCGATACTTCCGTTGGAGAATGGTTGGCCGAGGAACTAGACGGCGTCCTAGTGTGCTGGGCTGGCTCACAGCGAGGTAGATGGGCTTGTCTCGTTTGCAGGTAGTCCTGGGGTTGTGTTGCCTCCGGCTGCTGGTTCGCTGGGCGAGTTGATAGATTTTGTCCTCTTCGCTGGGTTGGGCGCACAGCAAAGTTGTTGGCTTGTGGGCTGTTGTGCTGGTTGAGTTTCACAGCGTGGTTGCAGGATGGTCCTCCAGGTGATCTTTGGATATGGATTCCCACCGTTGATCACCAGAAGATGTTGCGGACTTGTGTAGAAGTCAACATATTATATAGGTTGATGGTAGCTGCATGTGGCTTGCGAGAGGCGTGGATGGCGAAGTTGATGGAGGCGAACTCAAAACAGCCGGAGCCTTTCTTTTCTTTATTGGTATAAAGAATATATGTGCGCTCTCACATAGAGCATAAGCCTATATAGAAATTGGCTCGTGGTAAGGTTGCCGACGAGGTATTTATTTATATAATTGCTGTTTCCAGCGATTTGATACATTTAAATGGTCTTTTACATTATTTATATGATTAAGGAGAAGATGATATATAGTTGGTGATAGTTTACAATGGTGTCCGAACTTGGACAAAAGAGAAAAATGCCTTAAGAGAAAATCATTATGAAAGTGGTAATAACATTGGTTAGCAAGGTATCAGAGGTTTCTGCACAGCTGCGGTGATCCTGGGGCACGCCCTTGATAATGAGTACAATGGCGACTGACCCTCGGATGTGTAGTCAGGTCGTGCCTACCATCTCGCAATGGAGCAATGGTCTCCGAATGGTATCACATGTTTAGCAGGTAATAAATTCATTTTCAAAATAATATTATAAACTAACTAGAACTAGAGAATGATTGGAACCCATGCTGCATCCATCATTTTTATGACATAAGAATCTTTGAAAAAAATATCAATGTTAAGACACAAGCGAGGTAAGAAACTGAAAATGGGAGTTGATGTTGATACTGATGCAGATTGGTGTCCAAAAATATTAAGACCTCTTGTATGTTAACATTAGTTGATAAGGAAACTGTCAAAACTTACTAATTTGCTATTTTTTGTTATATTATGTCTTAATTTTTACACAAAATATTCAGTGTTCTATATGAATGTTGGAAAAAAAATCCTAAAAATGGCTATAAAATTCCTGAGCCATTTTGATACCTTGTTGGTTTAAGAATTCCTATTAGAATATATATATATATATATATATATATAATTATATATATATATATATACATATATATATATATACATATATATTCATATATATATATATATATATATATATATGTATATATATAGGTATATATACATATATATATTGTATATAATAGCATGATGACAACTCACAGTTTTCTTGTTAACTTGTTCCATACTGCGAACAAGGCGACGTATTTCAAGGGGCAATCTATGTAGAAGGTCAGCAAAGGACATTTCAACACTGAGGCAGGATAGTCAAACTAGTAGATATTTCGGTACCAACGTTTCGAAGTTGCACAATTTCATTTTCAAGGCAGAATAATACATACAATAGTCAAAGCGTAAATATGCAGAAATAGTGTTACACAAATGAGCTAAGGAGAGGTCACAAACAAACAAATAATATGAAATAAGTACGAACATTGGAGAGGTGGACAAAAGGACAAAAATCCTCAGCAATGACAATTGATCACCCACGTCGTGGTGTGGTCAATTGTTCACCTCGCTGTGAGGTGGAAGAATAGACATCTTCAACATGGAATTGTACGATCATGGCTTTAGAGGAAGGGAGAATTTGGAGATCTTGAAGCTGCTTATTCATGTCGGAGTTGCTGTGTTTGATATGCAACGCTTCGATAATCGCAAGTCTTTTGTGGTCTTTTTCCGTGGCAATAATGGAAGTACCCTTTACGAGGTCTTCTCTTGTGAGTCGTAGTTGGTGGTGGTTACTGTAATGATTTTTGATGGCGTCTGCAGATAAATGAAGAGTGAGCTAAATAGTAACTACCTGATTTATTTGATATTCTAACATAGAAAAATGATTGTAATATGGTTCTTTTCGTTGCTGAGTTATTTCAAAACAAAATATATAAAAAAGATCGAAAATATCCATGTTTTTTGTTCGTTTTTTTGTAAAAAAAAAAAAAAACGTTAAAGGAAAAAGTACGATTTTTTTTAGTTGCATCTCAAGGACTTATGTATGATTGTAGGTTAAAGCTAAGGGATAGCGAGCAAAAATTCAGGTAGAAAGTAAGCTCTGAGCCTTGATGGGTGGCGGGGAGTACAACAGTTTCCCCCCATTGCTATGTTAACCCCTTTTCTACTGTCCAAGTGGCGGATCTGTGTTTAGGCAACGTCCAGGGTCATTATGGGAAATTGGAGTGTTTAATCTTTGAAGAGTATGCTAAGATAAAAGGTAAATTTTGTAAGGTAGCCAGCCAATAGCCATACTGCCCCATATACAGTATTTACACTTGTTGCAGGTTTGTAGCATCTGACAGTGACTAACATGGTCAATTACTTGTTTATTTTTATACTCTGTCTAATGCCTCTTTGAATAAGATAGATGCACGTGCGAGGAGGGATGAATAACATACTTGCACCTGTTTCTATATACTAAATACTTAATATCCGAACAAATTTGGACGAGATAAAAAAAAACTCATAAAAAACAAGTTGTTTTTTTTATAAAAAACGGCGATTAAAAGAAAAAGAAATATATATGTATACATACATATATACAATACATATACATATATATATATGTATATATATATACATATATACATATATATATATATATATATATATATATATATATATATATATATTTGCATCTATGATTGGAGATGATTAAAGAAAATGGAGAAAAGTGGGAGGTGAGCCAGCTGTTGTTTGCTGACGACACTACCCTTGTAGCAGGATCAGAAGAGGGATTGAGGAAGTTAGTGACTGTATGAGAAGGTGTGTGAAAGAAGGAAGCTGACGATAAATGTGGGCAAAAGTAAGGTGATGAGATGTATAAGGAGAGAGAGTGAAAGCAGGTTGGAAGTGAGCATTAAGGGTGAGAAACTGGAGGAAGTGGATAGTTTTAGATACTTGGGTGCAAATGTGGCAGGAAAGGGAGGAGTGGGGGTGGAGGTAGAATGTAGACTGACAGAAGCGAGTAAATACCTTGGTGGATTAAAAAGTGTAATGAGGAATAGACATTTGGGAATGGATGCCAAGAGGAGGTTATATGAAGGAGTGGTTGTGCCGACAGCTATGTACGGGGCAGAAACATGGAACATGAGAGAGGAAGAAAGAGGGAGTTTAAATGTGTTTGAGATGAAACATCTGAGAAGTGTGATAGGGGTTACTAGGCTAGATAGAGTGAGAAATGAGGAGGTGAGAAGGAGAACAGGGGTGGAAAGGGAGCTGGGAGATAGGGTTGATGAAAGAGTATTAGGATGGTTTGGACACATGGAAAGAATGAGTGAAGAAAGATTAGTAAAAGAGGTGTGGAAGGCAGAGGTGGAAGGAGTGAATATGAGGGAGCGTCCTAAGATGAGATGGATGGATGGATGGGGTGAAAGGGGCATTACAAATGAGAGGAATGTCTGTTGAGGAAGGACGGGAGAGGACAGAATATGGGGGTGAATGGAAAAGGAAAAGGGTTGTGTATATATGATGCTGTGATGCATGAGGGAGAGTGGGTGGGGGATGGGGGGTAAGGAAGTATGCATGAGAAAAAAATTGACGCAGCCCGAAGGGATTTCTCCCCGTCTTCTCCTTTTCTGCATTAGGGGACGGCGAGGGGGGGTCGCCGAATTTATGAAGCGGACTTGCTGTGGATGTGCTGTGTTACTTAGGTATATAAATATATGTGCGTCTGTGTATGAATGTATTTAAATGTATTCGAAAAGTAAGGTGAGTGTTATGAGAAATAAGGAGGAGAACTGGAGTGGAAAGAGAACCGGCAGATAGGGCTGAAGAGAAAACACTGGGATGGACCGGGCACATGGGAAGAATGGGTTAGTACTAGCTAAAAAGAGTGCGGAAGACAGAGGTGGAAGGAGCGAACTTGGGGGAAGACCGATGATGAGATGGATGGATGGGATGAAAGGGGCTTTGAGTAAAAAGAGCAAGTCTGGTGAGCAGGGTAGGTAGAAGACAAGGGATAGGGGTGAGTGGAGAATAGTTATGAATGGACGATAAATTGATGTGGTCCAAAGATATTTCTCCTCATCACTATTTTCGCATGTGGGCACGAGGAGGGAGGGTCGCCGTGTAGATGATACAGTTGGCCCTGCTGTGGAGGTGCTGTGTCTCGCTACATTGCTTCTGACCCGGGCAGTGGGTGGGAGACAGGAAGACCATCATCCACAAGGAGCTAAGACGAAAGGGAAACAAGTGGGAGTGGGGTGGCTACATGCTTCCACTGGCTACCTCCATTATATGGGGAAGAAACCTCTTGGTATATAGACAGATATAGGTGTATACGTGTGTGTAATGTTATTGTTACCTGTGAGTTTTTTTTTCTTTTCTTTTCTTGCAGGTTGCGTATACGCGATTGTGGTTGCAGGTTGCTCATGTGATAACGGTTGAAGGCTATATGATAATTGGAGTCCAGTTCATGACGTGGCCAAACGTCATTGCTGACCTCATCATCCGGGCCAACGAAAGTGCCAATGCCCCTCTTCGCTCACAACTTAGAGGAGGAGGACTACGAAGGAGTCTGGCTCAGTAATCGTTGTCTACATATCCTACGTAGGGACTGGGCACCGAAGCCCATGGGTTGACCTCTATCCATTGGGTGTCGCAGAGGTGAACAAGGTGGCCTGGGGGCCAGCAACAGTGACCCTATGTGTTGAAGGGATGGGGCTGAATAGGACATAACACTTTGGTTATAAATGAATTTATTCATAAGAAGAACACACAAATGAAGCAACAACAATGAACACACATTCATTAAATCTTAATCCGATGGATGTATCTGTTTCTTCTCCATCAGCTGATCGATGCGTGGCATAACATTGCTCAGGGAACATCGGAAATCATCCCCGCGTGCCAACAGATGAAAATCGTGTAAGTGCTCTCGTACTACTAATGGTAGTATAGATTAAAAGCAAGAGAGACGAAATAGAAGGAGTAGAACTGAACAAGCTTATCAACAAAAGGCAGAGAAACATGGATGAAATAGGGGAAACTATTCGGAAATTTAAAAGTATTAAAGGGACCGAGAATAGGCATGCTTTAGGAAGACAACAAATGATATGTTTGAAAGATAGAAATGGAGAAATCATTAACTGCAGAGACAGAATGGTAAAAAGAGAAGAATGCACCCGAACACTTATATTTCTTATAAGCCTGTCTCTTTTTAGCAATACTTTTTTCAGTTTCTTTGTCGAGCCACTTTGGGCGACCCTGATTTGAGGGACGTCTGTCCTTAAAGGGAATGTAAATATGAATCATCTTAGTGAGCGTATTTTGGAATATTTCCCATATCTGATCTACAGGTCTTCCGCTTAATTTTGCCTCCCAACCTGTAAGCTGGAGCTCCTGACGTGGTCCTGCGAACTGAACTTTACTGAAATCGGGTATTTTAGAAACACAAGTATCTATTCTATCTTTTTTTAGGAGTTTGAATTTAATAAAGTTGTGATCACTATTTGCAACAGTTTCACCGACTTCTGCATCAATTACCATGTTTTCGCGGCTAGTGAAATGTATGTATGTATGTATGTATGTATGTATGTATGTATGTATGTATGTATGTATGTATGTATGTATGTATGTATGTATGTATGTATGTATGTATGTATGTATGTATGTCTGTATGTATGTCTGTCTGTATGTATGTATGTGTATGTATATATATATATACACATATATATATATGTATATATATATATATATATAAATGTATGCATTGACGTATGATTTTTTAAGTTTCACAAAGATCTCTTGTCCTCTGTTTGTTTTAAAAGACATATATATATATATATATATATATATATATATATATATATATATATATTGAACATTTTTAGAAGCTCCACCATGGGATACGAACCCTGACCCGTGCGTCGAAAATCACGAGGGCAGGACGTTAGCAACCATGCTACGGTGATGGTACAAAAGGACTGTACTAGTCCCCGACCACGCTTCACGTAACATTGGAAGATCTAATCTCAATTTCATCTAATCCCGTATTAGGCGAGCCATCCGACAAGTTGTGTATGTTTCTTAAGACAGATTGAACATTTTTAGAAGCTCCACCATGGGATACGAACCCTGACCCGTGCGTCGAAAATCACGAGGGCAGGACGTTAGCAACCATGCTACGGTGATGGTACAAAAGGACTGTACTAGTCCCCGACCACGCTTCACGTAACATTGGAAGATCTAATCTCAATTTCATCTAATCCCGTATTAGGCGAGCCATCCGACAAGTTGTGTATGTTTCTTAAGACAGATTGAACATTTTTAGAAGCTCCACCATGGGATACGAACCCTGACCCGTGCGTCGAAAATCACGAGGGCAGGACGTTAGCAACCATGCTACGGTGATGGTACAAAAGGACTGTACTAGTCCCCGACCACGCTTCACGTAACATTGGAAGATCTAATCTCAATTTCATCTAATCCCGTATTAGGCGAGCCATCCGACAAGTTGTGTATGTTTCTTAAGACAGATTGAACATTTTTAGAAGCTCCACCATGGGATACGAACCCTGACCCGTGCGTCGAAAATCACGAGGGCAGGACGTTAGCAACCATGCTACGGTGATGGTACAAAAGGACTGTACTAGTCCCCGACCACGCTTCACGTAACATTGGAAGATCTAATCTCAATTTCATCTAATCCCGTATTAGGCGAGCCATCCGACAAGTTGTGTATGTTTCTTAAGACAGATTGAACATTTTTAGAAGCTCCACCATGGGATACGAACCCTGACCCGTGCGTCGAAAATCACGAGGGCAGGACGTTAGCAACCATGCTACGGTGATGGTACAAAAGGACTGTACTAGTCCCCGACCACGCTTCACGTAACATTGGAAGATCTAATCTCAATTTCATCTAATCCCGTATTAGGCGAGCCATCCGACAAGTTGTGTATGTTTCTTAAGACAGATTGAACATTTTTAGAAGCTCCACCATGGGATACGAACCCTGACCCGTGCGTCGAAAATCACGAGGGCAGGACGTTAGCAACCATGCTACGGTGATGGTACAAAAGGACTGTACTAGTCCCCGACCACGCTTCACGTAACATTGGAAGATCTAATCTCAATTTCATCTAATCCCGTATTAGGCGAGCCATCCGACAAGTTGTGTATGTTTCTTAAGACAGATTGAACATTTTTAGAAGATCCACCATGGGATACGAACCCTGACCCGTGCGTCGAAAATCACGAGGGCAGGACGTTAGCAACCATGCTACGGTGATGGTACAAAAGGACTGTACTAGTCCCCGACCACGCTTCACGTAACATTGGAAGATCTAATCTCAATTTAATCTAATCCCGTATTAGGCGAGCCATCCGACAAGTTGTGTATGTTTCTTAAGACAGATTGAACATTTTTAGAAGCTCCACCATGGGATACGAACCCTGACCCGTGCGTCGAAAATCACGAGGGCAGGACGTTAGCAACCATGCTACGGTGATGGTACAAAAGGACTGTACTAGTCCCCGACCACGCTTCACGTAACATTGGAAGATCTAATCTCAATTTCATCTAATCCCGTATTAGGCGAGCCATCCGACAAGTTGTGTATGTTTCTTAAGACAGATTGAACATTTTTAGAA
>NC_134788.1:14332562-14367562 GCF_046742065.1 Oratosquilla oratoria | reverse complement strand
TGATGGAGAACATAAACACAGGGGAAGGCTCGGAACCCTATGCACTCTAACGTTTCGTTCGCGTAGAACTTCTTCAGAGAGTGTATGTAGAACTGCAATTGGAGTTTATGTACTAAATCTAATTATCTTTTCGGACACTTGGGAAAGGTCGTTTTTCTGGCGTGTTTTAGAATTAAAATACTAGTTTCTTTAGCTAAATTGATAAACCCTCCTCGATGATTCGATGAATTATTAGTAGAAATATATGCTGATTCAACAATTCTTCTAGTGAATTTATCAAAACCTTTATATAGCACTTCAGCTTCTCTCCAGTTTGGTAAATGATCGAATTTTTCCGCATGAACTACTAAAGAATTAGATGTCCTATGTGCTTTATATATATATATATATATATATATATATATATATATATATATATATATATATATATATATATATATATATATATATATATATATATATATATATATATATTTTTTTTTTTTTTTTTTTTTTTTTTTTTTTCGGGGTTGTGTTGCCCTTTTTTTTACACGGTACACTTAGAGATATTAAAGGTCATTTGCCATTTCACCGACCATGTGAACAATTTGTTAGGATCCTCCTGCAGAATCTCTGCGTCATCTCCAGACCTAATTAGGCGTCCTTTTTTAGTGTCATCCGCGAACTTACTGACATCTCTATCTATCCCATCGTCTAAGTCGTTTATGTACATAATGAACAACAAGGGACCCAAAACCGAGCCCTGGGGGGCGCTGCTATATGCATTGCCCCACCTGGATTTTGCTCCATTTATGGTGACCCGCTGTTTTCTGTTACTGATCCAAGCTCTAATCCATTCTAACACTTTGCCTCCTATGCCGTGGGCTTTGATTCTATTTAATAGTCTTCTGGTAGTTTTCTTTTTAGAATTTACGAACTATGACTATACATGAATCAATGGGAGAGGTGCTCTCAGTTTCTCCTTGGCGCGCTGTGGGGTGCCCCATGTAGCTCCAAGGTTCCACACATATTTGGTTGTAGATTTATTTCTGGCTGAATATGTCTTATCAATACTGCTTCCATACATTTTAGTTTTCGTTCATTGTTGTCTTTTGCCAGTACTATTGTGTTTTCACTCAGGTCCTCCCGCGAAATGCTAGTTTTTTATACTTTTGTAGTGTAGGATTTTATTTTCCCGTTTTGCCTGTGGCATGTGAGTCTCTGTGATGAAAATTAGGGTGTTTGGCCAATATAATCTTTATTAAAAAGTGCACCGTCTTTGTTAAATTTACATGAATATTTGTGCACTACATTACTATATTTTAATTTTTCCTTGACGCCTGTTAAGTTGTTTTTCATGACTAGAGGTGAAGTACTGGAGTTACGATAATAAATAATTAATTCCAAGGTGTCCCCTTGTTTCTTCGGTTTACAATTCTTATATATGATCTCTTTCAGTGTTTTCTCATCTTTTTTGTAAGCTTACTAAAAAGATGAAAAAAAGATGATGAAATACTGAAAGAAATCATACAAAATAACTTAGCAGGAGTCAAGGAAATACATACATATATATATATATATATATATATATATATATATATATATATATATATATATATATATATATATGCACAAGTATCACAAATCACACGTGACTACACCGTTATGCTGATTACCACAGGGAAAAGAAAAGTTCTTGGAATCCGAGCGCTTTCGTGATATTTGTTCACATCTTCAAGGATTACAATAGAATGAATAAGTACAGAGTAAGATGAGATATATATACACATGAGAGAGGTTTGACAACTGGAAAGGGTCACCACTTAAGCTAATTATATCAGGTCAGGTCAAGTCTTGAAGGGTAGGGGTGGGTGATCTGATTCCTTACAGTAATTATCATAAATACTCTTAACTATAAATGGATCAACTTTGTATAGACCTAAATTGTTATTGGGGAGTTTTTCAAAGTCATGTTTGATGATACAGGATTCTATGATATTTCTTTCAGTCATGTCTTTACATGGTACAATTTTTGTTGCATTTTTCCAATTGATCGGATGGTCAAAATCCCTTACATGAGTAAACAAGGCATTAGAACATTGGCCTGTCTTAATGCTATGTTTATGTTGTTTTATTCTTACATCTAAATCTTTGCTTGTTTGCCCAACATAATATTTATTACAAGTGAAACATGGTATTTTATAAACACATCCTTTAAAATCATTTGGGGAGTTTTTTATCAGTAGATTTTTAACAGTAGAATTATTTCTAAAAACAACATTAACATTAAATTGTTTTAGGATATTGGGAATTTCTATCATATTTTCATTGTATGGAAGTATCAACAGGTTTGTGTTATCAAATTTTTGTTTCCTTTCAGTATTATAAAATGTCCTTTTTGCATGTTTAAAACAATTATCCAAAAAGTGTTTTGGGTATATCAACTGCTTTCCAATTTCATAAATCTTACATATCTCATCATTAATAAATTCAGGGCTGCAAATGCGTAATCCACGGAGGTACATAGAAGAGAATGTTGATTTCTTAATTCTAACATGGTGAGCAGAATAGTAATGAATATATGAATTTACATTAGTAGGTTTACGGTGAACACTATATTTAAATTTCTTATCACATCTATAAACTTTACAATCCAAAAAGGAAATACTTGAATCATTTTCAATCTCCACAATGAATTTTATTGAGGGGACTAAGTTATTTAATTTTGTCAAAAATGAATTGAGAATTGACAAAATTAAATAACTTAGTCCCCTCAATAAAATTCACTGTGGAATCCTGTATCATCAAACATGACTTTGAAAAACTCCTCAATAACAATTTAGGTCTATACAAACTTGATCCATTTATTGTTAAGGGTATATATGATAATTAGTGTAAGGAATAAGGTCACCCACCCCTACCCTTCAAGACTTGACCTGACCTGATATAATTAGCTTTAGTGGTGACCCTTTCCAGTTGTCAAACCTCTCTCATATGTATATATATCTCATCTTACTCTGTACTTATTCATTCTATTGTAATCCTTGAAGATGTGAACAAATATCACAAAAGCGCTCGGATTCCAAGAACTTTTCCTTTCCCTGTATTAATCAGCATATATATATATATATATATATATATATATATATATATATATATATACATATATATATATATATATATATGTATATATATATATATACGTATCATATATATACATATATATATATGTATATATATATTATTTATATATATATGTATATATATATATTGTATATACATATATACATATATATATATATATATATATATATATGTGTGTGTGTGTGTGTGTGTGTGTGTGTGTGTGTGTGTGTGTGTGTGTGTGTGTGTGTGTGTGTGTGTGTGTGTGTGTGTGTGTGTGTGTGTGTGTGTGTGTGTGTGTGTGTGTGTGTGTGTGTGTGTGTGTGTGTGTGTGTGTGTGTGTGTGTGTGTGTGTGTGTGTGTGTGTGTGTGTGTGTGTGTGTGTGTGTGTGTGTGTGTGTGTGTGTGTGTGTGTGTGTGTGTGTGCGTGTGTAGTGATTTTGTCAAACGTTAGCTTTTTCTATTGCAGATTGTGTATGCAGTTGTGGTTGCAGGCTGTATGATGATCGAAGGCCTGTTCATGACGTGGCCAAATGTCGTCGTTGATCTCATCATCAATGCCAACGCCAGCAGTGTCAGCGAGGGTGCCAACAATCTTCCACCCTCACACATACAGGAGGAGTTTCTCCTGACGGACTACGAAGCAGGCTGGCTCGGTAAACATCGTCTGTGTATCCTTCGTGGGGACTTTCTTTGGCTCTCTGCACTGGGCACCACAGCCCCTGGGTTAACCTTTATTCACTGAGTGCCGCGGAGATGACCAAGTGTCCCTAGGGCAGCAATAAGGAAGAAAGTAACCCTTGGTGTTGAAGGGAAGGAGCGTGATGAGGTATATCTGGTTGACAGTGCCAGTGTATATGAGTGCCTGCGGCACGTTGCCCAGATATCTCCGAGGCACTCCATTAGGAACCTTTTTCAAGTTTGCAATTTTTACAACTGATAACTGCTTTACGTTCTTCTTTATCGGCTCTTGACCCACGATAGTGCGAGATATGGATGTATTTGGCAGCTGCCAGCAAGTGTATCAGAATAAACATGTGAGGACAGATACTTATTTTTACGACGTCTCGTTTTATCAAGTACTTGATAACGATGTAGCAAACGAAACGTTATAATAATAATACAAGCTGTCCTCACATTTTTTTTTCCATAAACATGAGATATGCCACTGGGGCATTCGTGCTCGGGAACAACAGGTTTCAGGGCAACGATTCTCAACCTGGGGTTCAAGGACAATGACCATTCCGGATGAGGGCAATGCTTTTCACAGGTTGGGGGCAGAAACCGAGAACTAGCGGCAACTGGTGGGAGATTTGCGGTGCAATTAAGCATTGAAGTGGCTGCCCTATAGAACTGAAGAACGCCTATGTATGAAAACATAGTCTGACATCCTCTGAGTCAAGGCTTTGTCGATATTACAGTATGTAAAGGCCAATCCATAAAACTTGATTTGTTGTTAATAATCGGCACCTCTATATTTCCGGACAATCTCGCGTCGATATCGTTCATGCAATAAACACAGAAACGTAGGGCTACACAGCCCCGAAAATAGGTACAGCTTAGATAACACGTTTTTAGAGAAAACTGAGTCCGAGAGACTTGGGAGTTCTAGTGAGTCCGGACCTTAAAACCAGGAAACAGTGCATTAGCACCACGAATAAAGCTAACAGAGCGTTGGGTTTCATTGCTAGGACGGTAACGAATAGAAGTGCAGAGGTAATTATCAAACTCTATCTAGCGACTCTTAGACCCATCCTTGACTATGCGGTACAGTTTTAGTTTCCGTCCTATAGAATGGACATCAATTCACTAGAATCAGTACAGAGAAGAATGACCAAAATGATACATGGACTCAGAAATTTGCCTTACGAGGAGAGGTTTAGGCACCTTAACTTACATTCTCTGGAAAGAAGCAGAGTGCGGGGTGATCTAATAGAGGTTTTCAGTTGGATCAAAGGCTTTAACAAGAATTATGCAAAAAAGGTCATCATATTAAAACAACATGACAGGACTCGCAGTAATGGATTTAAACTGGACAAATTTAGATTTAAGAAGGAAATAGGCAAGAATTTGTTTACTAATAGGGTGGTCAACGAATGGAATAGACTTAGTAAATATAGTGAGCGCTGAAACTATCAGTTGTTTTAAGAAACGTTTTGACAATTTTACAGATGGGGATGACAGGTGGTGATGAATATGGAGCTGCCTTGTGTACGCCTCATGGTGTCTTGCAGTCTCCTTTATTCTTATGTTCTTATGTACTCGGGTGAAGCCTGCCAAATCCTTGAAGAAGAATCAGCAGCCTCACGTTACAGAGGTAGGACTCACCCAAGTGAAGTGTTTGAACAAGAACAGATACGTCCATCTGTGATGAGACGAGATGAACTGAATATTCCACAGATGTCACGGTATTTGGAAGGAAATATGACGTGTCCCTTTCAAATGCAACGAGCATCCAGTGATAAAGTTATATATATTCCTTAAAGCTGTGTTTACAACAAATGGTGTTAAGAATTATCTGGTGTCAGTGAATCTATCTTAGTGGATAAAAAAAAAGATTATGTGTGAGAGGCATGTATTGTTCATCATTAAGATTGTCATAACGTTCAAGAAAAATACTCTTGTGCATACATAAGAAGATTTTACTAATAATTCTGATGTGACGATTGTTGACTAGATTTAACCCTCAAAGATATTTTTAACTCTTATGTCGCTTAGCTTCCTTCATTATTGTTCTATGACTGTGGAGAATTAAGAGAGAACACCAAGTCGGAGTTTGGATACTTTATAGGGAAGCTTGTCATTGATGGTTAGCTCAGTGTCAGTAAATTATGGCACTGGAATTACAGAGGAACCTAACCACCTTCACGGGCTGTAGCCAGAGGTCCTTCACCCCAATTATGTCGTGGTCGTGTGTACGTAATGACGGTGCTGAACAATCTGCAAATAGGAGATTCTCTCTGAAGGGTTTTCTGTTCTATTTCCTGGTCTGTGGAAGTGATGAAGATTTGTAGGCTTCACAAACTGGTGCCCCTAACATATTTCTTACAAGTACATGTGAGTCATCCTTTAATGTGATGAGTCAGATCCAGTGAAAATATATGAATGTATGAGAAGTCATGCTGGCTTGGAAGGCAAGGAACAATTTCTATGTATTAGTTCTAGACCTAAACTGGGATAAAGATTAGATAAATCCGTTCGTACTTCTACAATCTTATCTATTGGTATAAGTGAAGACAAATGTGCAAGAATAATTAATTTATCTTTATATTTCAAAGTTAAACGATAAGCTAAGCGAAGATATTCTTTTACAGCCTCCCTACCCACCCTTTCGAGCATCCCTTTCATCTTACTCTCTGGAATCTTCATCAACTTAGTTGGACTCAAGGGATCCACGATGCTGGGTCTCGTGTTGGCCATTGTCTCCTGGTTGATGATGGGCCTCACCCCGTCTATAACAGGACTCTTCATAGGACGAGCCATTTCCGGCGCCGCCTATGCCTTCATTGTGACGATGTCGCAACCTCTGGTGAGCGAGCTGGTGTCTCCCAAGACCCGAGGGGTCGCTGCAAGTCTTCCGATGTTCTTCTCGAACCTGGCCTCTCTGGAGATCAACGTGGCCAACATTTTCCTGCCCTGGCACCTCACGACGACTCTCTGCGCTGCGCCATTTTTTCTCCTTTTGCTTTCCATCTTATTCGTACCTGAGGCACGTATATAAGCATTATGTGAGAATGAATATGTTTGTCCTTGAGCATACACTATATGAATTCACAGATAGTCGTGCGTGTATGCGTTCGTGTGTGCGCGTGTGTGATTAGTTCATCATTATTTCTATTACGATTATCATTTATATCTAATTATCATTTTTTTTTTTACTTTGCCAATAGCTTTCTCCGATTATACACATTTCGCCCAATCGTCTCTTTCTTATAATACATCGATTACTCAAATTGAATATAAATTGGCTATCTGCCAATATGTTCACCTCTTAGATATTTTATCCACCTATCTTTCACAATTTCCTCGCACAAATGAACTATCATTTTAGTCAGGGGAGGTTTTTTATAATTCAGAGATCCCTTCTTGTTTCCTTCCTTCTAAGTTGGTACCACATCGCTCCTTTTCCATTGTAGAGCACTTTCCTTATTTCCAGTGAACATACATCTCCTGATCGCTTTTACCTCTATATTCCTTGGATATTCAGTTGACGATAACTCCAAGCCCTGCTTTTTTATCTATGGTATCCAGTAGTTTGTATAATATATGTGCTCCCAATTTGTGTCTTTACGTTTCATTTTAAGCAACCCTTTTCCTTTCTTCAAAGACACAATACATAACCAATCCCAATTGTAATCTTTAATTCATCATTTCTACTTGAAAATTTACATCTTCAAGCCTATGTTTTAGATTGGCGATCCCTCCCCTGTGTTTGAAATTACTGTTGACAGAGGAATTTAGATTTGTCTTTACTATAATGAATTATATGTTTCTGAATATTTCTTTCACTCCTCAGATTCTTGCATTTTATTTTATTGAGTTTTTATTGAGTTATTCTCTTTCCATATCCGTTGTCAGCTATTAAGCTCAGGAATATTTCCAATATCTCCTTCATTTTACGTGTCTCTGAATTCCCTCCAATATATTTCATTTTTTTTTATTCCATATTACCTTTTATTATTTCAAATTCGAGTATTAGATGACCACTTTCTTCTATATGATAAATTCATTCAAGAAATCTAATAAAATCTGATTCACTAGTTAGCAGTAAATCCAATCATACCGGAGTGACGCCTTCCCTAAATCTCGTCACTACTTTACCCCACTGGGTCACAGTGTTATTCTTTGCTATATGACACAGTATATCTTCCCATGAATCTTCGCAACCACTTTTATTTTCATTACTCCCATTCTTGAACTTTTCTTTGTTTAGTTTTGCATTCTATTATTTGAAGTGGATTGTTGTATAAACCTAACTAAACCCTTTCAATCTCTTCTTGTTTATCAGTTTTTATAACATTTTCGTCATTTTGCGATTATTGTTTTCCCTTTCTATTCTTGGTGTAATATGTTCCTTCCCTTACCCTCAAATTATGACAATTCTTCACCCAATACAATTTCTTTTAATACAGTCAGCCCTTTTTCTCAACACAGTTGCCACTTTATTTATCTGTTTGTTTGTTTCATCTTTCATTGTGTTACGTTCTAACTACTCTATTTTTTGGCATCCTGGGCAAAACACGATTTCTTCAATACCTAGGCTTCTTCAGTGACTTAACCTACTAACTTCCTGAGATAAATTTTGCTCTTTCAGATTCCCTCAGTCTCCCGTTGCCTGTTTAAAATCTTAAACAGATAGTTATTTCATGACAGTCAGTTTATTTATGCCTTTTTTCCATTTTTTTTCAATTCCACTTGTATTATTTGAAATTCTAAACAGTCTTTGTCTTTGATCCTCCGTGGCATCATATCGAACATCCTGTCAAGGAATTCACACTCTCCGGCATTTTCCTCCCACTGATTCTCTCTCTCTCTCTCTCTCTGTTTACCTTTTTAACATTGGATTACCATCTTTACGTCTATCAGAACTGGTGGCCCCACGTTAGACGCCAAATGTCAGGTGCCCCACCTTGAAAGTCACATGTCAGGAAAACACTGGAGGAGATAAATGGTTTATTTACAGTTTAGAAGGCGTGGGACAGAGGCCAATATGTATTTTTTTAAAATACGCTACCCACCGGACCACGATTTGACAGTGGCGATTTGCCTGGGTTTGGGAGTCGAGACGATTCCGCGGAGGAGAGCGACTGGTGGCTCCGGGTACGGGGTGAGAGACGGCTGCTGGGCTAGATGTCCACGTATCGAGGTGCTGGGAGCATTGGATGGGTTCTAAGATGATGGTTGCGGTTCCGAGGAGATGGTGAGAGAAAGACGGCTACTGCAGATGTGGAAAAAATAGTCGTCGGGTTCCAGAACAATCAATCTTCCGTCGGCCTTTATATATCAGCAAACGAGGCTCGATGCGGCCTGACCAGCTCGAGTACTGCGCGCTGACTGGACGTCGTCGTCATCGCTCTGGGTGATAACTCACGGTGGCTACTTTCGGTTAAGAAGCCTACCTCGTCCCGGGCGAACTCGCGTCCTACGAGTTGATTGGCCGAAAGCAATCAGCTCTGAATAGTATCGCATTGAACAGAGAAGAGAACAGCTTAACAATGTTCACACTGTTATTGTAGCTTCCAAGGCTGGTATATTTTTCTTCTTTTTCCTATAGCAACACTCTTCCAATTCCTTTTAATTCAAAATATCCTTTCCACGCGCTGCGCGTGTACATTTGTGTGATAAGATAGAGTGATATTCGTCAAACATATTCAGACTCCTTTTCTCCCTAGTCCCCGTACTGGTTGGTCAAGAAAGGGCGAGAGAACGCTGCCATCTCAGCTCTCAAGTCGGTTTACCCTCCTGACGATATCGAGGTCCAGTTTCAGGAGGTGAAACAGTGCGTCACTCTGAAAAGTAAAAAACCAGGAGTCAGAGAACAGGTAAAAATATCAATGTACATGTTATTGTCTTGTTTTGTTTTCATTTTCTTTCGTGCCGCTTAGGGGGTTCTTGAATGTCGTCGTTTGAGATTTTTGCGACGTTTATATGCATTTCAATGTCAACGGGGTGCCGTGGAGTAGAATATGTGTGCATGCAGTCATATTGAAAGGAAGAATGTCACCTAGTGTGGAACAGGTTAAACATCATTTCATTATGCACTTAACAGGCGTCTTAACTGGGGGAGGTTTTCCCTCATCTGAATAACATTGCCTGACGAGACCCAAAATAGTACACAAATATCGCAACTTGCGGTCAACCTCTTTACCTAAAGGGATTCCTTCCCCCGAATAAAATTACCAGACGGAGGACATGTGGCGCAAATCGCGGTCAAAGTATCAAGCTCGCTGGGACAAATACCCAAGTTGGCTCTCCCTCTCTCCTGTGGTAAACCTTACCATAGACCACCTAGCTGTCTGTTAGTCAACGATAGCCCTACTGCATTTCATTTTTCAAGAAAATTCAATTTACCTCAGAGTTTCAGCTTGCAGCATATATAAAGTATCTCTTACTTATGGCAATGCAGATTAAAATCATAGTTGAGAATATGACGATACGTGTCTTTACAAAAGATTACAAAGGCGGACCTTTTGGTCCATAAATAGGTAGGATGCAAAAAAAAAGATAATAATGATGAAAAAAAAATAAATACGAATTATGATAATATAAATAATAATAGATAAAATGGATAAATGCATATGTTTAGTTAAATAACAAAGAGGTAAATAATAAATGATAATAAATTGACAGATAAATAATAAATCAAGACTAGGCAAATAATAAACAGAAAAATAATAACAAACAAATAAACAAATAATATAAAATAAATGACAGTCATTACAACATCTTGCTAAGATGTTTATCTAAACGAATCTTAAAGCTTCGAACTGAACTACATTGCACTGCCTCTGCAGGAAGTTTATTCCATTCATTAACTACCAGGCTAACGAATTTGTTTCTACCCACTTCCAAATTAAATTTATTTCCTGACAGTTTGAGACCATTATTTCGTGTTGGATTCTTATTCATTGTGAAAATTTTCACTTTTGATGTCAATCCCCATTCAATCAATTTCTAGTCCAACTTAATCAGCTAGCACTTGCTCTGTGTGAAGCTTATTTAGCAAGTAGCTTTTCGTGGGGGACGGTATCAAAAGCTTTTGCAAAGTCTAAATATATTAAATATATATTGTTTCTTTTGTCATAATTCGAGATGACTGTATTGTAGAAATCGAGTAATTTAGTCACGCAAAAAAGTTTCCGTCTGAATCCATGCTGGCTATCGTTTATCAAACAGTTACTTTCTAAGTAATGTTAGATGGCATCTCTGATGTTACTTTCGCTAATTTTTCCTACGATTGAAGGCAAGCTTATAGCCCTGTAGTTATTTAGTTTATTTTTGTCAGCTTTTTTTTAATATGAGAGTACGTTAGCTAGCTTCCATTCTCTTGGAACATCTTCGGATATGATTGATTTCTTGAACATAACTTTTAATGGAACAACAATCTCATTTTTCATTTCCTTTAAGATTCTTGGATGCCAACCGTCAGGCCCTGGTGTTTTATTAACTTTGAGTTTCTCTATACAACTTTTAATTTTTTCTTTTGTTATATTTACCGTAGTAGGTTCACCCTAGATTTTTCACAGGTTTCAGTTTGTAGTTCACTCTTGAGGTGTTTTGTTTACGAATACTGAGCTAAAATAGTTGTTTAAAATATCACACATTCCTTCATTTGAATACACAAGTTGACCGTCAAGAGATGATAGTGGGCCAATGTGATTCCTAATAACCTTTTTATCTCTAATGTAACTATAGAATTTTTTGGAAATCTCTTTGGACTTATCAGCGATATTCATTTCGCATTGTCGTTTTCGTTTTTTTTATTGTCTTTTTTAAATCTCTCTCTATTATTTCATACCTTTATTTCATACTCTTTGCCGTTTAACCATGTCTTTGTTATCGAGATTTTCGCTTTTGACATACGCTTGTATTTCTTGGAATTTATTCCTAATTTTCACCTCCCCTAGTCACCACTGTCACTTAAATTTGACTTGTAATATCACTCGTCTCGAGGCCCCTTGCCTCTCGTTACGTGAGGTTCACTAATATTCAAGTTCCTCTTAAGTAGTAGGCCCCATGCCTTCTTTTTCCTGTAGTCTCACTATTTTCTAGGCCCCATGCCTATTCCTCTCGTCCTTTGGGTTAATAAAAGGATGGTGAATTTTCTTTCTTCTTTCACTGTAATTTCACCTTAGCTTACACTCGGGATCTCTTTTCTCTCGTCTCTACATCGTCTCCTGATCCTCTCTCCTTACACCCTCTCTATATCTTCTCCCTATATCTTCTCTATCTCTTCTCTGTAGAACGTCTGACGAGATCCCGTATCTTACGCTAAGCTACCTTCGTCTGACGTCACTAATTTTTCTAAACCAATCCCCGGTGACTTCTCAAATAAATGTCACTCCTTATGGGCGTGACTTTGAATTCATGCACCAATAGTTTTTTCCTCCTTCTGCACCTTGCACCAATCCGGAAAGCCATTTCAATGCCACTAGCAAAAATTGTTTACCTCAGCATTAGTCAAACGAAGGTAACCCGCGCTTACAATGTTGTGATTACATAAGCGATTATAAAAACAGTCACCACCGTCGGTGTGTTTACATAGACAAAACGTCGCCCTCACCTAGACATAACATTGCCCTCTTCGGAGGCGTCGAGTCTGAGTTATTCTACTGCCCTAGCTCATTTCCATTCGTACACTACCGGCCTCTTACAGGGCTCGGCAGCTACCCTTGGTCGTCCCGACCAATTTCTTATTTCCCTCTTACAGGGCTTGCTAATATATTTCTAGAATAAGCTAATCTACCCTTGCGTTATTGTTAATCTATCTTCCAAAATACATCATTCATGCTATAAATTGGGAATAATACATAAACATAATACCTATAAATGTGAATAACATGCATCTCAATATATATATAAGGTATTGAATTAAGCGGTTACATGGTTGATTTGCTTTGACAGAGCCAATCTCCGGAATACAACAAAGGCAATCAGTGCTGCCACTAACACTGAAAGTAAGGGTATGATTAGGATTGGTAACATATGTAAATCATTTGAGGGAGATCTTGACAATGGTCTTCTCTTAATTTTCAAGGGAGGGGAGTTTTCAGGCAATGTGAAGTTGAAGGTTGAAATGTAGGTGTCCTCGGTTAAATGCATTGTATTAAGGGTATTAGAAATGGTGGAAATAGTGTCTGCATGCAATTCGCAGTTATCTTGAATAGAGACAAGACCTTCAACCAAATCCAATTTAGGACTCAACCCGGGACAATTTATTGATACCTTTGTCTTGTTAGGGAAAAACAGGTAATGAGATCCTTGTATGTTACAATGAGGGATCTGGTCTACCAAAATTCGTTGGTAATGACAATTGTTCATAACAGACATATTCCTAACCAGAGAGGCTTCACATGAATTTTTCAAAGCTTCACGGAACACAAACATAGAAGAATGACAGAGGTAAAGATTCCTATTAAATCTTCTACACTCCTTCAACTTGTCATTAGAGACTCTGCTCTCCTTCAGATTGTCTACAGAAAGGATATAATTGATTGGGTCTACAATTGGAATATCTACTTCATAAAATGAACCATTTACCTTCAATGGGAAGGGTTTCAATTTGAATAAGTTAAATCTTTGGTTGGAAGAGAACGGGATTTCAATAATAACTGAAGTAACATTAAGGTAGGAGTTTAGCAATGGATAATATAATGCTACATTAGCTTCTTCAAAGAAAGGTTCAAAGTTCCAATCCTTCTTTGCTGACTTAATTACCTTTATAAGTTGAGGTATTGGAAGGAGAGAAGAAGTTACTTGACCCGAATTGGCCATAACTAAATCCTGTACAAAAGATTCCAATTGAACTTGCATCTCAGATAATTTCAATTGCATAGTATTGAGTAACAAAAAAATTTGCATTGTACTCTCTTGTTCACTTTGTTTCAAGCTGAGATTCTCTAAGTTATCTGAAATATCAGAGATCATTTCTTCAATGTTTTTAATGCTTGATTGTAATTCATCAATTTTTCCAACTTTCTCCTTTAATGTATTTATTGAAATTTTCAAGTCAGCAAGGAAGGCAAAATTGGCAATTCCCAAACCAGCAAGAGCTCCCAAAGCCACTACTATTGCACTTCTCTTTTGTCTAACATTGCTTTTGAAATTTGAACCTATGATGTGCAATTTATCCTCTATTTCCTTTATTTTGTTTTCAAGTCTATCCTTAACATCTTTACTGGAAATGTTCTGTTTTAATATTTGCAAACTTTTATTAATGGAGTCCACATTTTCTTTAATTTTGGTTACATTTTTATAATCAAGAACTACCCTTACCACCTTATCAACCAAGATTAGGTTACCTTGATGATGTACCAATGCTCCAGGACGAATCGGATTCCAGTCCATGGCACTCACCAAACTTAATATTATTAATAAGGCAGTTTTCATCTGTAAAATACATCAAGATTAATGTTCAACTCTTGAAAAATATCATTATAATATTCTCCATATTCTCCAGGGTTATCAATATTTATGCACAAAGTATTACTATAATCATCTTCATAGATCTGCAAGCTAATTTTCCTTATGTCATCTAAATGTCCTACCAATTCTTCTCTTGATTCTAAATGTTTAAGTTTAAACTTGTTTCCACCTGCAGAATCAATTACCCTATATGGACCAGTGTACCTTAGTGAAAGTTTATTATTGGGTGAGGTTGCTTTGACCATTACTAATTCCCCAATTTTCAATTTTAGTTTACGAGCTATTTTGTGTTGTTGTTCCCTCATCTCTTGTGAATACACCTGCATATGTTTCCTAACTCTTTGGTGAATACTTTGAAGAGTATTTATCCTATTGGATATATAATCATCCATATTATATATGGGTTTTTGCTCTGCTGTCAACATTTCATATGGCAGAGTTTTGTCCTCCCCAAAAATTATAAAATGAGGTGTATCCCCAGTTGCTACATTAATTTGATTGTTCAGGGTACACTTAACACAAGGAATCCAAGTATCCCAAGTTACACTATGAGGACTTATTAGGGTTCTAAGACATATAATTATCTTTTTGTTTAACCTTTCTACTACTCCATTACTTTGGGGATGGTTAACGAGTATATTGACTTTCTTGATGTGGAACACATTACATAGATTTTCCAAGATTTTGTTATTAAATTCAGTCCCATTATCTGAAACTAGGATGTTAGGTGTAGTAAAATTACAGATTATCTGATCATAGATTACGGAAGCAATAGTTTCAGCTTTCTTATTGATTATGGGTTGTAATATACAAAATCTTGAAAAATAATCAATAGCAACAAATAGGTATTTAAAGCCGTTCTCGGTTAGTGGTAATTCCAAAGTATCCATGTGAACTCTTTCCCAAGGTTTCTGTGGAATGGGATAGGTGAGTATAGGAGCAGGTTTTGGTGTATTTCCCTTCACCTTTACACATTTTACACATTTTTCTATATAATCATATATAGTTTTCTTCATACCTAACCAAAAGTACTTAAGTTGTGCCTGTCTATAAGTTTTATCCTTTCCAGGATGTGAACTACAATCACTATCATGAAGTAACTTCAATATCTCATTTACCAGAGTTTGTGGTATAACCAACTGATTTACTTGACCTCTAGAAATATCTTTCCCATTTACAAATGTTTTCCTATACAAAATTCCATTAATCAAATGAAATTCCTCTATCTTATACCCCTTTGGTAGCTTTGGAGGATCTCCTCTTGGGTTCATCAAATGCTTGATTATTGAATCACATGTCTCATCATCTCCCTGTTCTCTTATTAGCATTTCTTCATCTAAAGTTACTAATTCTTCTATACTACAAACAAAATTAATCAACCCTGTCCCAGTCATTGGTTGACTAATGTTTCTAGAAAGTGGATCTGCTACATTCCTTCTACCCGGAATATAATTAAATTGAACATCATAGCACTGAAGTATCGCAAACCATCTAGCAAGTCTGCCTCTAAGATTCTTATGCTTAAATAAGTTCTGAATAGCTGTGTGATCAGTCCAAACTCTGATGGGATACCCTAGTATCATATCCCTAAAACTTTCTAAAGAATAAATTACTGCTAAAGTTTCTCTTTCAGTTATAGAATAGTTCCTCTCTGCACTATTACAAAGTCTGGATGTGTAAGCTATGGGTTTTAAAGTTTCATTTCTCTCTTGCATTAGTATGCCTCCTAACCCTATGTCAGACGCATCAGTACAAAGAATAAATTCTTTTTCATAGTCGGGGAAAATTAAAATAGGTGAACTTGTGAGTTTATCTTTCAACTTGTCAAAAGCTTGCTGTTGCGCAGGTCCCCATATGAACTTTGAGTCCTTTCTCAACAAAGAACTTAGTGGATTAGCAATGTCAGCATAACTTTGAATGAATTTTCTATAATATCCTGTTAATCCCAAAAAGCTCCTAACCTTGTCTACATTGATCGGAACTGGAAAATTCTTGACAGCGTCCACCTTTGAATTTACTGTACTCAGTCCGTGTCTGTCTATCTTATGTCCTAAGTAAATGACACTGTCTTGCAAGAACTTACATTTTTCAAGTTTTACTTTTAACCCAGCTTCTCCTAGTCTTGAGAATATCAAATCTAATTTCTTAAAGTGCTCCACTGCAGTCTGAGAAACTATTAAAATGTCATCTAGAAATACACTGGCAGTGTTTCCTAACAATCCATCTAGAATAGTATTCATTAATCTCATGTAAGTTAATGGACTATTACATAACCCAAATGGCATTCTCTTGAACTCATAATGTCCTGTTGTAGTAGAAAATGCTGTGAACTCTCTTGAATCTTCATGCAATTCTATTTGCCAAAAAACTGATTTGATATCTATAGTACTAAAATATCTATTCTCAGTTCCCAAACTTCTCAAAATGTCACCGATAATGGGTAATGGTAACCTGTCACGAATGGTGTGCTTATTCAGTTCCCTGTAATCAATAACTGGTCGCATAGTCCCATCAGACTTTGGTACTAAGATCAACGGAAAATTCCACTCACTCTTACTATGTTCAATAATATCCTGTGATAACATTTCAGTGATGAGTTTATCTACTACAGCTAATCTAGAGTGAGGAACTCTGTAGGCTGGTATGTAGATAGGTTGTGTTCCTGGTTTTAACTTAATGTGATGTTTTAAAACAGTTGTTTTGCCTAAGGCGTCCCCCGGCAAAGCAATTGCTTTTTTATGTTTCATAAGCAAAGCAAATAAAGCTTCATCCAACTCAGGGCAATTAGTTGATTGTAATAATTCTTTATATCTATTTCTTAAGTCTATGCCTTCTTGTACTGAGCAAATTGATGAAGTTGGTAATTCTATCTCCTCACTATTCTCATTTAAAATCTTAATAGGTTTAGTACACACCTGAATACATCCTATTTGTGTACCTTTCTTTAAAACTATCTCTTTATTCATAGTATTAATTACTAATACTTCTACTCTGTTCTTATTTGTCTTATAAATCCCTGAGTCCCACTTCAATCCTTTAAGTTTAACTGATTCTGGGACTGTAATTACTTCAGAGTCTACATTGATTCCTTTCAAACACACTTCAACCTTATTAATTGACATGGGATGTAACAATGTCGACCTTGTTAATCCGCAATCTGCAATTCTCAAGGCATCTGTGGTTAATAATTTAGTAATCTCTGGGATTTCTTGAACTTCTGAGTTGGGTTCACAAATTGTTTTACTTTCTGTAGGGTTGGACCGCTCGGCCTCGCTATCTAGGATAGAAATGTTATCTAAGGATTCATTGATTCCTGTCACTGGTCTTAAGTCTGGTTGATTTAAGAATGGGATTAACTGTGACTTCACTAAAATTCCTAAGTCAGCAGGACAAATTACCATGTTTTCTTTTCTCATAGTTGCAAATCCTATCAATAAATCTCCTGGAAAAACAGACTCTTCTACCACTATCACTGGGATGTACAATTGTTCATTTGTATATAAGGCAACTTCTAGCTCAATCTTGCCTAATGTTTTTAACTGATTTCCAGTTACACCTTGCAATGTGTAACGGATTGGTTCCAACATTTTCACTCCTGGGTTCAACTGGTTTAAAACTTTACTAGTAATTACATTAACTACAGACCCTGTATCAATAAAAATTTGAATAGGCTTATTGAACACTTTACCCGCAATGAGAGGTCCTACAGAAGTTTTACCAACAGTAATTATCAGTTTGTCAGTTTCTTTCATCTCCCTTGCATTCCCATATTTAACACAATACCGCCTATCGGTATATATATGGGGAGGTCTGAAATGGTTTATTCTGTGTCTGGGGGTTTTCCTCTTAGCCCTGGGGGTACCCGAAAATTTCGGCACTCATGAGTTCTGTGTCCGATTTTATTATGGTAAATACAGAATGGAGGGTTCCTACATTGATACTCATTGTGACCTTCGTATTTGCAATTTCTGCAAATAATCCCATAAAAACATTCTTGTGCCTTGTGTCCCCAAGCATTACAATTAAAACATAGGATTCTGGTATCCCTATCCCTAGATGGACTTCTAGCATGCCGCCTATGTCATACTTCTGTTTTCTTAAACTCTCTAGAGTTCCTATATTGGCTTTGTTGATTTATAGGCATTACATATGGGTTTATTGTTCTGGTCTCACTGTATCCTTGTAGAAGATAATCTACTTCTCCTAAACAGATATTTGATTTTAAATCTTTGTACAGCCTTTCTGCTGTTAAGTCATCAGAATTCTTTGCCAATAAGCTAAATGTAATCAATTTGATTACCTGTGAGATTTCCATCTTCTCACTAGATCTTTCTATCCAGTCTGAATCTTTCAAGATAGAATTCATGTCTTTTGACCATCTATCTAATCTAGCTAAGTACTCTGTGTCAGTTTCACTTGTCCTAACTTCCTTAATCATTTTTACCAATGATCTAATAGGATCCTGATCACATTTGGACATGAAATGTTTAAGAAAGGCTTTCTTGTAATTATCATATTGATTAATTAATTCCATTTGCTGAAAGTTAATGACAAACCTCGCCCTTCCATGCTCTGGATCTATATTCTCCTTGAGAATCTCAATCTTACGATTCTCATTTGTAATGTTTTTACTAACTATAAGTGTGTCAATAAGGTTCAAGAACTTGTTTACACCATATGTGTTAGACTCTCCTGTGAATTTTGGAATATTTGTATTTGATGTGTGAATTTCGTGTCTCAACACGTTAGAATTCTGAGGGGTACTCATACTTTACTAATACCTTGCTTTAGCCTGGCTGCTTGCGATGTCGCTTCGTGATGTCAATGTCTGGTTTGACGTCCTTCTACGGTCTTGTCATTCCTCAACGACGTTGTTCCTCCTCCATCACACACTCTGCCTTGAAGACCGCCTTGTAGATGATGATCTCCTTGAAGAATCTTGAAGAATGCTTGTTCCCAACGTAGCAGTTACTTGAAGTTAATACACTCTTGATTTTGGTTGTCTTGTTCCCGTAGACTTCTGGCGCCACTTCTCTTCGGAGGTGTTTAACACCCAGTTCGTTCCACCGCTGAGCACCACTTTCACCTCCCCTAGTCACCACTGTCACTTAAATTTGACTTGTAATATCACTCGTCTCGAGGCCCCTTGCCTCTCGTTACGTGAGGTTCACTAATATTCAAGTTCCTCTTAAGTAGTAGGCCCCATGCCTTCTTTTTCCTGTAGTCTCACTATTTTCTAGGCCCCATGCCTATTCCTCTCGTCCTTTGGGTTAATAAAAGGATGGTGAATTTTCTTTCTTCTTTCACTGTAATTTCACCTTAGCTTACACTCGGGATCTCTTTTCTCTCGTCTCTACATCGTCTCCTGATCCTCTCTCCTTACACCCTCTCTATATCTTCTCCCTATATCTTCTCTATCTCTTCTCTGTAGAACGTCTGACGAGATCCCGTATCTTACGCTAAGCTACCTTCGTCTGACGTCACTAATTTTTCTAAACCAATCCCCGGTGACTTCTCAAATAAATGTCACTCCTTATGGGCGTGACTTTGAATTCATGCACCAATAGTTTTTTCCTCCTTCTGCACCTTGCACCAATCCGGAAAGCCATTTCAATGCCACTAGCAAAAATTGTTTACCTCAGCATTAGTCAAACGAAGGTAACCCGCGCTTACAATGTTGTGATTACATAAGCGATTATAAAAACAGTCACCACCGTCGGTGTGTTTACATAGACAAAACGTCGCCCTCACCTAGACATAACATTGCCCTCTTCGGAGGCGTCGAGTCTGAGTTATTCTACTGCCCTAGCTCATTTCCATTCGTACACTACCGGCCTCTTACACTAGTACTATGATCATTAAAGTACATTTTATTAAGAAACTCGTGATTATTTCTTTTTGACACGTTTTGTATATCAACACCATGCCTTACATTATAATTTTGTTCTTTATTGACACCTTGCTCTATATTGACATTTAGTCCTTCATTGACATATAATACCTCATGGACATTTCCCCATCGCGGATATCTAGTCCCTCACGGTCATCCGATCTCTTATGTAAACCTTGCCTCCCTATTTCACCGCGTTCCACACCGGCCACCCGTCGTTCGCTGACATTCTGTCCGGCATCCCTTCCTAAAATTATTTTCTGTCCTCCACTGACATTATATCCTACCGTGATATTTTGTCCTCCACTATCATTAATTACCATCTTGATATTTTGTTCACCCCTATCATTACATCCCATCTTGATATTTTGTCCTCCACTATTATTACATCCCATCGTGATCTTTTGTCCTTTGACATTACATCCTAATGTAATACTTCGTCCTCTACCGACATTATATCCTAAAATTATATTTTGTCCTGCACTGACATATTGCTCTACATTATTGCTATACCCTACTCTGTTTTATCTGTCCTGAATGGAATGTCTAGGTTTAGTCAGTGGAAATTCGTGAGGACGTTGCAACTCGATTACAGTTTTGCCTTGTCCTCTTTCCTAAGACACTAGCCCGAAGCCAGAGCCAAAGGGTCCTTCATGAATAACAATGGCTTCTACATTTCAGATACACCAAATGCGACACTCGTGCAACTACAAGCCTGTTATGCTGATGGTGATCATCTACGCCTGCTATGGGTCCAACGGCTATGGCATCATTACGCCCTATTCCACCTTGCTCTTCACTCAGGCGGGAATGACACTTGACCCACGCCTGTGCACCATAATATTGGGGGTTGTTCGAATCGTCGTCGTCATTATCGGATCATTTATCACCGACCTCTGCGGGAGACGACCCCTCTATATCGGCTCCTCGATTCTGAGTGTTTTATCCTTGGTCTCAACTTTCGTTTCCTTGACTTTCTCCTTCATACCCAAAGTCTTCGTGATAATCTCCTTAATGTGTTTTATAATATTTTCATCCGGAGGAATGAACTTAGTGCCCACTATCCTGCTCGGGGAGGTTATTCCGTCGGCCGTCCAGTCGGTCGGCTGTTCGCTTTGCGTCATGATGGATTGTATCACATATGGCACCTTTCTCTTCATTACCCCATGGCTGACAAATGTCATTTCTTTGCGGTTTATTTTCCTTATTCCTACAGCGATCAATCTTCTTGGGGCATTTGTCGTTTGGAGGTGGCTTCCTGAAACGAAAGGACGACCACTTGTCGAAATCCAGCAAGCGTTTGAGCAGCACTCAAACCAAAATGGATGTCATACGACGTCTTTCTAATATAGCTGTGCTGTTGACATGGGATCTTTTTAAAAAGTACTATGATAGAAGCCTATTTGAAGTCCGTAGTACGTTATTTGAAAAACATAAGTTATTGAAAAATATTACAATCAATAAGAAAGGCAAAAAAGATAATAAATAAATAAAGATAAAGACAGGTACTTACTATTTGTGGTCTGCGAGATTAACTATCTCTTCGTCTTCAAAACAGTCGGTGTCCGGGCTGATCCCAAGATAGTTCTATACCAGCTCCCCTAATCTATCCCCTACTCCGCACTTTTCTAAATAAGAAGAGCTGGCAGACAATACCCGTTCTCTTCCTTCTCCTGATCCACCATAGTCTTAGATTACGATTCTTCTCCATAGGGGGTCTGTTGCTTGAGCGGCACTGATGCGTTCTCGCGTAATGTCAAGTGGCTCTGTTGCTTTGACGTATGGTTGCTACGTGTCTACTAAGGGCGTCGGCGACCGTATTTGCATGGCCCTGGACGTAGTGGAAGGTAGGCATGAATTCCTGAATGGTGAGGAACCCTCTGGCTAGTTTTCCAGTGAGTATCTTGCCTTTGAAAAGGTGGAGAATGGGTTGATGGTCTGTGTGTACATGTATTTCATATCCAAGTATGATATCTTTGAAGTGCTTGAGGGCATATATGGCAGCAAGAGCTTGTATAATGCGCGGCTAGCGTATGCTATCAGTCTAAATTTTGAGTCGTGTTATTGCATCAGTACTGCGCCGAGTCCTTTGTAGGAAGCATCTGTACAGAGTGTAAAATGGTTTTGAGAAGTTTGGGAATGCAAGTACAGGGGCAGCTGTAAGCGCTTGTTTTAGGTTGTGGAAAGCTGTGTGGTGTTCAGGCGTCAAGGTAAAGGGAGTATCCTTTTTGAGAAGGGCTGTTAATGGGGCTGCCATGTGAGCATAGCCTTTAATGAAACCTGATAAGCCTAGAAATGACTTTACGTGTTCAGTAGAGGTAGGGGGTGGAAAGTCTAGAACAGCTTTAACTTTGTCCTGAGAGGTGATGACATCTTGAGAGTTTATGACGTGCCCTAGGAAATGTATTTCCTTTTTGAGGAAGGAACACTTCTTGAGTTTGAGTCTGAGACCTGCCGCGGCTAACCTTGAGAGGACAGTTTCAAGTGTGGAAAGGTGTTCTGTGAGTGACTTTGAGGCAATGATTATGTCGTCCAAGTAAGTAAAAACTGTTTTTCCTATGAGTCCTTCTAGGACTTTGTACATTAATCTCGTGAATACTGATGGAGCAGAGACGAGTCCCAAGGCCAACCTTTTGAAGTGGTAGTGACCCATGTTGGTACTAAAGGCTATTAGTGGTTTTGAGTCATCACCGAGAGGTATTTGGAAATACCCTGACATGAGGTCGAGAGTTGAGAAAACAGTGTTGTGCTCACCTATGGAGTAGATAGTGTTTACAAATGGGATATTGAGTATCTTTCCGCAATAGTGAGCTTATTTACCTCACGAAATTCTACTACAGGTCGGAATGATCCATCGTGTTTTGGAACAACGAAGAGAGGGAAATTCCAAGGGGATAGACTTGGTTCTACAATGTCTTGGGCGAGCATGTTTCGTTTACTATGTGGCAGACGGTATGCTGGTATGTACAGTGGTTTTGCATGCTGTCGAAGTTGTATGTGATGTTCTATTATATTTGTGAGACCTAGTGGTTCACCTGGGAGTACAATGGCGGGCCTGTACGTGTTCATGAGCGTAAGAAGATCTGTTTGCGCTTCTGTAAAGTCTATGTTGTTTATGTGATCTGCTTGGATGGGTTCCTGCGTGTTCTGTTCTCCTGTGTTGATAGTGCATACGTGTTGTATGTTGTCTTGCTCGATTATGTGTACTGGAGCTGGGTATATGGTAAAATCACGAATGTGCCTTTATTAAGGTGGAGAGGTGCATTTGTGTCATTCACGACTATGATTGTTGTATGTGCTTTGTTGGATGTGTTTGATATGGTGGATAAGAGAGAAGCACCAAATACGCGGCAAGTGTCCGCGATGCAGAGGACATCTGAGTTTGGAGCCTGAAAGACACGAACTTTGAGCTTTGTGTGCTCGCGAGGATGAAGTGTTTTGCCACTGATTATGACTACGTGAGATTTCGTGAGAGTGATTTGCCAGACGGTTGTGTATTCCATTGTGAGCTCAGGGATGTCTGTGGAGACGTCGTGTTTGTTTTGTGTGCGAGCCGATTTTGACCTATGCGCTGACAGTTTGCGTCTGTTCCGTGTGTGCGTTGAGGTACCTGGGTGAGTGATGGGAGTGGGCGTGTCCACTGTGAGTGTCACTTGTGCGTTCGCTTCAATGTTTGTTTCACCTGTTGTTGTATCCTATTGCTCGATCACGTGAATGTTTGTGACATACGTGTTTGTGACATACGTGTTTGGGCATGCGTGTCGGCTGTGTTCAAAGCAGGTAAGAAGTGGTTATTGTAAACAATACCGTGTTTAGTAGGGTAGATGGTTATGTGATTGTCTTGCATCCATGTCAATCCTATAAGAATGTCTATAGGAAATACTACTTTAGTTACGTATTCTGTCGTGGTAATGGGAGGGCAGTTTTCATGCAGGGAGATGTCTAAGTCGATCTTGCCAATGATGGGGAAAGGAACTCCGTCTACGTTAGCTAACGTTATATCCGTGGGTTCTAAAATCGTTACCCTACGGTGTCTGAACCTAAACTGGTCGAAGGCAAGTTTTGACATGACGTTTACGGGAGAGCCTGTGTCCAGGAAGAGTACTTGCGGGATATCTTTGACAGTGGCTTGAAGTGTCATACAAGATGGGGATGGTCGAGAGGCTGTCATCGTGAGTACCGGTAGGTGGGAGGGGAGGGGGGTTGACTGGGTCTCGTGAAGTCGTGTGTGTGGGTCACCGTGAGACGATAGTCAGATCGTGTTTTGTTTGTTTGTGTTGCCGCTGTTCGAGTGTTGGGGAGATGCGTATGAAGTGTGGTTTTAAGAATTTAGAACGCGACATTGGGTTGTGTCATGGAAAGATGGGCCGTAGTATTAGCAGTAGTTTGTCGGTTGTCTGTAGTAACACGTGCTTGTGCTATGTTCCGGCTTGTTGCAGATAGTGAAAAAAAAAAAAAAAAAAAATCTTGGGTGTGATCGCTTTCGTGATCGTGTGCGTGATATTTGTCTACCTCTAGTGTGGTTTGCTTGTAAGATTTTTGCTACTGTGAGTGTGTGTGTAAGGGGGACTTGTTGTTGTTGGATCTGTGTTTTTGCCGTTGATGTGTCTGAAAACTTCCTAGAGAAATCTACGAGTGTTGTGTCTGGAGCGAAAGGTATGGTGGCTATTTTCTGCATTGTTTCTGGGTGAAGGTGCACTATCAGTCTAAGGTAACCAAAGAGTGAGAGTACGTTATCTAAGCTAACTGTGTCATTTTTTAACCCAGGTGGAAGATATGAGTGCGTCTCTGAGTTCCTGCTTAAAATTGCTTGCGATTTTGACTGCTCGTTCTTTGGTGGCGTAAGGACCTGTGTTAATTTTTTTACCTAGTGTGTATGGGGGAGAGAGAGATTATATATGTTCATATGCTGCGAAAGATTTCCTGAACTGATCAATGAACTGGTCGTATGTTGGTGTTTGATTGAATGCGTCTGACTGTACAATGTCGCTGGCTAAGGTGTCATTATAGTCGATGCGGGATTTGAGAAACGCTAACTTTGTCTTGTCGTCCTTGACCTGTGTATGCTGTATTTCATAATTTACGTCATCTAACAGTGTGAATGGCAATGTTGGTCCCGTCAAACTTCGGAAGAGTACTGTCATGCTTAAGGAGTGTGAGTGAATTTGTAGCAGAGCGTTGTATTTCTGGTTGGTTGACTGTGGAATCTGTGATTTCCGTTGGTGGTTGCCATCTTGGAATGTGTGTTGTAAGAATGTGATATTTTGGTTTATGAATTGGTCATGCAACTTTCGTACTTTAAGATGAAAAAAAAAAAATCACTTGCAAAACAAGGCTTGAAAAATATGAAAAAAATCACATAAATACCTTCACTTTGGAATTCACTCACGCTACTGACAGAGCTAGGCTTAGCCCAAAAATCCAAGCATCTACTTACAGACCGATGGATATAATGCGTTGGTGAAATTGTCTCGTAGAGGTGGGTAAATGACCGATGAATTGGTGTGATGGTGCAGGATACTGTAATGAAATAGAAGAATAAGGAAGTGGGAATAGGGGTGAGTAGTTCGTTTGTTGATGTGCAATAGGTCAAAGTGTCGATCCGACTTGAGACGTGGTGGAGCGATACTTCCGTTGGAGAATGGTCGGTCGAGGAACTTGACGGCGTCTTAGTGTGCTGGGCTGGCTCACAGCGAAGTAGATGGATTTGTCTCGTTTGTAGGTGGTCCTGGGGCTGTGCTGCCTCCGGCTGCTGGTTTGCTGGGCGAGTTGGTAGATTTTGTCCTCTTCGCTGAGTTGGGCGCACAGCGAAGTAGTTGGCTTGTGGGCTGCTGTGCTGGTTGAGTTTCACAGCGTGGTTGCAGGATGGTGGTCCGGATGATCTTTGGATGTGGATCCCACCGTTGATCACCAGAAGATGTTGCGGACTTGTGTAGAAGTCAACATATTATATAGGTTAATGGTAGCTGTATGTGGCTTGCGAGAGGTATGGATGGCGAAGTTGATGGAGGAGAACTGAAAACAGCCGGAGCCTTTCTTTTCTATATTGGTGTAGAGAATATATGTGCGCTCTCACAGAGAGCATAAGCCTGTATATACATGGGCTCGTGGTAAGGTTGCCGACGAGGTATTTATTTACATAATTGCTGTTTCCAGCGTTATGATACATTTAAATGGTCTTTTACATTATTCATATGATTAAGGAGAAGATGATACATAGTTGGTAATAGTTTACAATGGTGTCCGAACTTGGACAGGAGAGAAATGCCTTAAGGGATATTTATTATGAAAGTGGTAATAACATTGGTTAGCAAGGTGTCAGAGGTTTCTGCACAGCCGCGGTGATCTCGGTTCACGCCCTTGATAATGAGTACAATGGCGTACCATTTCACAATGGAGCAATAGTCTCCGAATGCTATCACAAGTTTAGCAGGTAATAAATTCGTTTTCAAAATAATCATATAAACTAGCTAGAACTAGAGAATGATTGGAACCCATGCTGCATCCATACTTTTTTATGAAATAAGAATCTTTGAAAAAAATATTAATGTTAAGACACGAGCGAGGTAAGAAACTGAAAATGGGAGTTGATGTTGATATTGATGCAGATTGGTTTCCAAAAATATTAAGACCTTTTCTATGTTAACATTAGTAGATAAGGAAACTATGTCAAAACTTACTAATTTGCTATTTTTTGTTATATTAGGTCTTGATTTTTTCACAAAATATTCATTGTTTTATATGAGTGTTGGAAAAAAATTCCTAAAAATGGCTATAAAATTCCTGTGAGCCATTTCCATACCTTGTTGGTGTAAGAATTCGTATTAGAATATATATATATATATATATATATATATATATATATATATAAATATATATATATATATATGCTGGGACATTGGGACAAGTTGATGAAGGTGAAAAAAGAAGTCACGGGTCTAGTTCGGAGTTTTTGAGTTTATTCCTGACCGGTTTCGCTCTATGCTTTTTCAGAGCGTAGCATAGAGCGAAACGGGTCAGTAATAAACTCAGGAACTCGGACCTAGACCCGTGACTTCTTTTTCCACCTTCATATATATACATATATATATATATATATATATATATATATAATATATATATATATATATATATACATACATATATATATATATATAAATATATATATATATATATATATATATATATATATACCACACCCTTCTCATTTTATTTTCACCGTAATATTAGGTTAGATAGGATGATGTCTATATTACATTATTACAATAACTAAGAATATGTCGTGCGTGTTTAATTATATAGCGCATATGAAATTAAATACAAAATCAACAGCTTATATCACTTGTTCTCGCGGAACCCATAGGGACCTTTTGCGGAACCTTAGGGTTTCAGGGGAACCCTGGCTGAGAAACGCTGGTCAAAGGGGATGTCTCCTTAATGAATTTTTGGAAGATCATGAAAATTGGGTAATTGGGGGCTGACGACTCTTAGTTTGTTTAATAATTCATCTCCTACCATTTTACGAGTTTCCTTATTGAATTCTGTGGCGATATTACTAAGAGGTGAAATGCTCATAAGTTTTCCTATCTGCTAACGTATTAAGAGCTTTTGTTTCATGATCTTTTTAGTTGCGAATTAATATCTTCCCCCTTTTATCAGCTCTTGTAATGAGAATGTTTTTGCGATTTGTAAGATGTTTGATTGCTTTTTTGTAACGTTTGGGTAAACCAGTCTTCTTTGAAACAGTCCATAATTCCTTTTAAGAAAAGTAAGTCTTAATCATAATCGTTAGCTGCCATATATTGATCAAATTCAACGCTATAATCTAAGGCATGACTTTTGTCCGGTTTCATGGCAAAACTGACACCAAATCCGAACACTTCTTGTTCGTATCTCGTAAGTATTTCATCTGATAAGTTGACCACATTGTCCGTGTGAGAGAACTTGGTCCAAAGAATGTTATGGCAAAATCTAGATAATTTCTTATCGAGACTAACTTTATGTTTGACATTGATATAAAAAGCTTTCCCAAGAGCCAACTTTGACAGTGTATTGCAAATGCAATCGCTTTGGCAACTGTTTATGTTTGTGGAAGCCGAAAGAAGTCGGACATACTTGCCCTTCCAAGCAGTTCGTAAGAAATTGGTGTTAATTCTTCCTCCCATCGCTGGCTATGAGAGAAGACTCAAATTGTTGGAATGCTTGCTTGAGTCCTGAGAAAATATAGCGCGGAGAAGGTCCCATCGTGGACGTCAATTAAGACATTTGATATATCGGGACTTTGAGAAAAAAAAAAAAAAAAAGGTACTGTCTCCTAAGAAAAACTACTAGCTAAACTTGCATTAAATGGAATAAAAGGTAACTTGTTAAGATAGATTAGAAATTGGTTCAATAATTGTAATGGTGACCTGTTGTGAATGGGAAAAGATGTTACAAGAGGAGTCAAGTTTCTCAAAGTTCCACTCTTGGGTCATTTCTGTTCATACTTTAAATAAATGCCAATGACTATGAATTATTGGCCAATTGATGGAGAAGAAACAGATGCATCCCTCGCATTAGGTTTTAATGAATGTGTATTCTTTTTCATTCGTGTGCTAGACTTATGAATAAATTGATAGTCTTTTTCTGGAACCAGATGGTACGGGACTTACAAATAGTACTCCATCATAAAAAAGAACCACCTAGTTATACCCTATCCAGTTCCATCCCTTCAACACCATGAGTAATTAATTATTCTTCCTATTGCTGTCCTCCAGGCCACCTTGTTCGTTTCCGCGGCACCCGATGAATAAAGGTCAACCTAGAGGCTTCGGTGCCCAGTCCAAAGGACCACGGAAACTCCCTTCGAAAGATATATGTACGACGGTTACCGAGCCAAGCTGCTTAGTAGTCCATGAGGAGAAGGTCCTCCTTCTATGAGCGAGAAGGGGCACTGGCACTCTCGGTAGCCCGGATGATGAGGTCATACAGCCAACAGCCATAATCGCATGAGCAACCTGCAACCGCAATCGCATAAGCAGCCTACAACCACAATCACATAAGCAACTTGCAACCACAAACGCGTACGCAACCTGTAAGGAAAACAACAACAACAACAACAACTCGTATGTAACAAAAACATTACACACACGTATGCACCTATACCGATGTCTGTCTACATACCAAGGGAATTCTTCCCCCATATAATGGAGGTAGCCAGAGGAAGCATGTACCCACCCCACACCCACTTGTTTCCCCTTCTTCTTAGCTCCTTGTGGATGATGGTCTTCCTGTCTCCCACCCCCTGCCGGGGTCAGGAGCAATGTAGCGAGACACGGCACCTCCACAGCAGGGCTAACTGTTTCATTTACACGGTGACCCTCCCTCCTCGTGCCCACATGCGAAAATAGAGATGACGAGAAGAAATATCTTTGGTCCGCGTCAATCTATTTTCCATTCACAACTATCCTCCACTCACCCATATCCCTTGTCATACACAAGCACACACATATACACACACACACACACACACTCACTCACACACACACACACACACACACACACACACACACACACACACACACACACACACACACACACACACACACACACACACACACACACACACACACACACACACACACACACACACACACACACACACAAACACACATACACACACACACACACACACACACACACACACACATACATACACATATATGTATGCATGTGTATGTGTATGGGTGTGTCCGTGCTTTGAATTATGGAGGACAGACATGAGTGTGTCCATGTTTTGAATTATGGAAGACAGACGGGTGGGAAGGTGGTGAGATAGGCCCAGACGATAACTGGAATTTTTATTCCCTAGCGTTTTGTACTTACCATGACTTCCTCAAATTAAAAGATACTTTGTAGTCCAAACTTCAATAAAGATGAAGTACGTTGGAGAATTTGCCTTTGCTCACCCTCCCAAAGCTAGAACTACAGTGAGAATTTTTGAAAAAATACATACGTGTGTGTGTGTGTGTGTGTGTGTGTGTGTGTGTGTGTGTGTGTGTGTGTGTGTGTGTGTGTGTGTGTGTGTGTGTGTGTGTGTGTGTGTGTGTGTGCGTGTGTGGGTGTGTGTGTATGCATTGACGTATGATTTTTAAGTTTCACAATGATCTCTTATCTCTTGTTTGTTTTAAAAAATTATATAAACAAATGCTAGAAAGTTAACCTTTGGTTCAACACTTGTCGCTATCTCGTTAGAAAGACAACAAATGTAAACAAAATCATCAACCCTCGGAGTGCTACCTTTCTCCTTTTCCTCCTCTTCTCGCCCTCCTCCCTCTCCTCTTCTTCTCGTTGTCCTTCTTTTCCGTCTCTTTGACCCCCTCCTCCTCCGCCCTTCATTGAATTCCTTTGCAGTCTCGTGGTCAAATTGTATTTCCTCTCTTGCGCCTCTCTCCTCCGCCACTGTCTTCTCTCCTCCTCCTCCCTTCCACCCTTCCACTCACTTCCCCAATAGACTGGGTGCAGCTGATAATACACTTCCGATTGACCACTGAGAGACCAAATTGACTTGACCACAACTAAGGCTTGAATCTACAAAAGTCTTCTTGGTGTGCGGACGACGTGTGTTTGTGTGCGTTTGTTGGCGGCCGTATATGCAAGCGTCCATCATGTGTATGAAAGGCACGACTGTAACGGAAAATCCCGCCCTTGCCGAGTCGGGGGCCCGAATTGTCGGGGTGGACCACCTGGCAGACTCTCAAGCGTATTAGTAGCGTTTCAATAAGACGTCACTTATTGAAAAAGCGATACACCTTTCCAGTTTCCCCCCGAAGGAACACTAATAACTGGAAGGGCGCTTCGTAACTGGAACGTTACCGTTACAGCCGAATAGGGTTTCTTGATAGTGGCATCAGACCAGACCTGTAGGAGACCAAGCAGGCAAAACAAACGTTATGCTCTCAGGCAGGAAGAATACAAAATAGCCATTAAAGGAGGGGTAATTATCCGGTAAAACGGTCAGGCTGTTAAAGGCAAAGGTTGCCGCAAAAGCTTTGCAATGGAGGGTTATCAGACTGTTACAAACGTCATAAACAATATTGCTTACTCAAGCAATCTCGAAATCAATGCATCACTGGCTTAGATTACATATTGTTGTATCAGCATAATACAGCAATGAAATCGGGTCGCTAGCGGCTGCTCACAAACTTTAGGCGAGGAGCGTGATTGTGCAACGCCTTCGCCTAGAGCCCTAGACTGGTATCTACCCAACATCCAACTCATAAAATTAAATTCTCACTAACTATCCCTCTATCCACCTTACTTGTCTACCTTTATCTACCAGCCTCTTTCTCTCTCTCTCTCTTTCTCTCTCTCTCTCTATCTCTCTCTCTCTCTCTCTCTCTCTCTCTCTCTCTCTCTCTCTCTCTCTCTCTTTCTCTCTCTCTCTCTATCTCTTTCCCACTTACTCCTGACACATGCATCGAATCTATTAAAGTTCATGAATATTTCCAGCTTCACCTGTATCTGAATTCCCTCCAATAGGTTTCATTATTTTTATTCCATATTGCCTTCTATCATTTCAAATTCGAGTATTACATGATCACTTTCTTCTATATGATCAAGGTATTTAAGAAATCTAATAAAATGGGGTTCATTAGTTAGCAGTAAATACAGTCATACTGTGTGACGTCTTTGCTAGATCTCGTCACTTCTTTAACCCCCCTGGGTCATTAATTAATAATTGCTATATAATACATTATATCTCCCCGTGAATATTCACATCCATTATTTTTTCATTCCTTCCAGGTTAAGCATTGATAATTAAGTCATTCATCAGGACCTTGCTTTTTTCGTCACTCGTGCTTTCAAGATAAAGAGCCATTAGGTCTAATTAGATAGCATTCTATGCCTCAGAGGAAAAGAAATATGCCACAAATACCACAAATTTTATTTCACAAATTCTTCAGCTCAATCAGCCGTCTCCGTTGCCGTGACGTCTCCAGTCTCGCCCAATCGGTTGTCCCCGTTTCCGTGACGTCACCACTCTCTCAGCCAATCAGGTTCTCGTGGACTTTTACCAAATTACCGTCACCGGCTAGATCATTTTGCCAAAAACAGACATGTTAATCTTTTATTTATCTATTTATTAATATAACCTTTATAACCAGTCCTATATAGTCAGTCGAAAATGTAACAAGAGTTACGAAACGTCCTGCTAGTAAATCATAGAATTGACTTCATTCGTCTCCATGCCCAACACTTTAGGAGAGTTCCTGTATTCCTTAAGTAAGGATGAGGAACGCCTCTTTCGAAGAATTGAAAGTCTTCAGAAAAAAGACCATTAACGCAGAGATTTCCGTCGCATCTAATATTACATGCATTAGAGAATTGCTGCCGAAATACACACACATACACACACAGACACACACAGACGCGCACACACACACACACACACACACACACACACACACACACACACACACACACACACACACACACACACACACACACACACACACACACACACACACACACACACACACACACACACACACACACACACACACACACACGTATATATATATATATATATATATACTGTATATATATATATATATATATATATATATATATATATATATATACTGTATATATATGTGTGTGTATATATATATACATATATATATATATATATATATATATATATATGTATATACATATATATGTATATATATACATATATATATGTATATACATATATATGTATATATATACATATATACATCTACACTGAATGGTTCCCAGCGATCAATTAATATTATTCAACCACAAACAACTTTTAATTCCATGCCATCGCAATCGAGACTAAAGAATCGCTCGGTGGACACATTTTGTTGGAAATTGAAACGTGGACGAGCCGAGGATTCGAACCCAGCTAACCCGTAACAAAGTTACAGTGACTTAAACCAATGCGCTATCAAGAGAGATATAAGTTGAGTACGATTTTCTTATATTTGTATGCTCGAATTACATACATCTACACGAAATATCGCGTTCAACCCACCTCCGCTATGATATTGCATTTAGCTAGTATGTGCACGTGGGATAGATTATACATCTACACTGAATGGTTCCCAGCGATCAATTAATATTATTCAACCACAAACAACTTTTAATTCCATGCCATCGCAATCGAGACTGAAGAATCGCTCGATGGAGACATTTTGTTGGAAATTGAAACGTGGACGAGCCGAGGATTCGAACCCAGCTAACCCGTAACAAAGTTACAGTGACTTAAACCAATGCTCTATCAAGAGAGATATAAGTTGAGTACGATTTTCTTATATTTGTATGCTCGAACTAGCTAAATGCAATATCATAGCGGAGGTGGGTTGAACGCGATATTTCGTGTAGATGTATGTAATTCGAGCATACAAATATAAGAAAATCGTACTCAACTTATATCTCTCTTGATAGCGCATTGGTTTAAGTCACTGTAACTTTGTTAAGGGTTAGCTGGGTTCGAATCATCGGCTCGTCCACGTTTCAATTTCCAACAAAATGTCTCCATCGAGCGATTCTTCAGTCTCGATTGCGATGGCATGGAATTAAAAGTTGTTTGTGGTTGAATAATTTATATACATATATGCATAGAATCTCGATCACACGATGTTATATCCAATTTCAGTGGACATATGAACACTCAGCTGTTTCTATCATCCAAGCCATGCAAAAGAACTTCCAATTGGAAAGATTACCCTTTCGTCTCAGAATACATCGAAATCAAGTTATTGATAGAAATTTACAAGCGTATTCCCGGTAAGTGGTACGTGGCAATATAGTCAGCAATTTCAATTCCGTATATAAACAAGCTTCACCCCAAGGTGAGCACGCGTTTGGTGGAACCTGGTGCTGCCGCGCTGGTGGTCTGCTCATTTTGAAATCAGACACTTTGAGACAATGACGTTCATCTGTAGCGCTCCGGGCCACGGGAAGCAGGTGAGAGAAATAGGGAACCATCGCTCGCTCCATTCAGATACGCCTGAATGCCCTTCTTGTCCTAGACCTGCTGGTCTGGTGCGCGTTTGTGCGTTCTTCTAACGAGATGATGAAAAGAAAATGAAAGGGTTGCGAGATAAAGACTGCTTTTCTAGTGTTTGTTGAGACTATTTCTGGAAATACATAATGTAAACAAATGTTTAATTTGGAACTTAAAGAAATACACTGAAAAATATGTCTTTTTTCATGTACGAGTTTTTCTTTAAAAATTGAGTTCCTGAAGAACCAAATATTCTGCATTTAGGTTGAAGTATTCTCTCACCCACATAGCAACAGTGGCAGTCGTATCTAATCCTGTGCCAAAACTGCTTTGGTCGAGGCAGATACTGTTATTCGTGCCAATGTGCAAAGCTTCAGAGGACAAACCCTCAAACTAAGTGTTCCTAGTTCTATGTAGGTGTCAAAATTATGTGTAACTATATAAAAAAGAAAAGATAGGAATAGAATGGATAAATGGATGGTGAGTGAGAGAGAAAGAAGTTGAGGCAGAAAAGGTGCAGAATCACTGTCTATATTCGTTTGTAGCCATATGTACTAAAAAGCTGGTGCCTGGATATAACCTCACACCTAAAAAATTACAAAACATTTGTTATATTTTCTTTATTGAATTGTAATATGTCATACAAATAACGCATCACAAATATGCACATATTACTTGTAGAAATATCAAAGAAGATTTTTTATCCCAAATAATGTATATATCATGCATTTATCACATATTACAAGAGTAGAAAGATTACAGAGATATGCTATGTCACGGGGTTTATTCGACTCCATGTCAAGGTTGTGACTTACTTTACATCGGACAGAATGGGAGGGATTTGGA
>NC_134788.1:14317562-14320062 GCF_046742065.1 Oratosquilla oratoria | reverse complement strand
ATTAAATAACCTCACCAGCCAGATCACCATCACTGTACCTCCTTTTTTAAGACATTCTGCATGGCATCCATCCAGACCAGTGCCTTACCTGCTTTCATCATCTTAACAACTGCTTTCACTTCATCCTTCCTTATATAATACATATATGTATTATATATATGTATATATGTATATATATATATGTATATATATATATATAAATTTATTATATATAAATTTATATATATATATATATATATATGTATATATATATATATATATATATATATATATATATATATATATAGTTATATATTGATAAGTATTTTAGACAAATTATTTGGATGATGGAAAACATAAGCACAGGGGAAGGCACGGAACCCTAAACACTCTAATGTTTTCGTTCGCGTAGAACTTTTTCAGAGAGTGTACGGAAATCTGTAATTGAAGTTTATGTACTAAACTTAGTTATCTTGACGGATACTTGGGGAAGGTCGTTTCTTTGGTGTGTTCTAGAATTTAAAATACTAGTTTGTTTTGCCAAATTGATAAATCTTCTTCGATTATTCGATGAATTTTTAGTTGAAATATATGCTGATCCTACAATTCTCCTAATGAATTTATCAAAACCTTTATGCAGCACTTCAGCTCCTCTCCAGTTTGGTAAATGATCGAATTTTTCCGCATGAACAATACAGAGGTCTCGCTAAGGGTAGTTCTTTAAATGGAGTGAAAAAGAAAGCTTTATCAGAATTAATGGTAAAGGATCACACTGGTTTAGATATGAGGACGACGTCCTCGCTCTCATCCCCTAAAACAGTAACGTAAATAATAACATGAGAATGCTTAACGTGGTCAACAGCGATAACCAGTCCACCGTAGAAGAGGAACAAAATGGACATTTGCCCTTCCTAGATACATTAATACGACGAGTAGGAAAAACTGTCTTTCTCACTATACAGAAAGAAAAAGAGGATTTGGTACATTACTTCTCCGCACATGATGGTAGGAGAAAGAGTGGCATAGTAATAGGCTTTTTCTTAGGGCACTACGAATATGTAGCAAAGAATACCTAGAAGAAGAATTTGATTATATTATGAAAACCTCTGACAAACTTGGATACCCAGTGGGAGTTTTGAGGAGAATGAAAAGAAAAGCAATAAATATTTACAATGATGATTACGATGTGATTTACCTTGACTTTAGCAAAGCGTTCGACAAGGTGCCACACCAGAGACTACTGAATAAAATCAAAGCCCCCCCCATGGCATAGGAGGAGGAAAAGTGTTACAATGGATTAGAGCTTGGGTCAGTAACAAAAAAACAGTGGGTCACCATTAATGGAGTAAAATCCAAGTGGGGTAATGTTACTAGTGGGCCTTATTATCTCTTGCAGTCTCCTTTATTCTCATGTTCTTATGTACTCGGGTGAAGCCTGCCAAATCCTTGAAGAAGAATCAGCAGCCTCACGTTACAGAGGTAGGACTCACCCAAGTGAGGTGTTTGAACAAGAACAGACATGTCCATCTGTGATGAAACGAGATGAACTGAATATTCCACAGATGTCACGGTATCTGGAAGGAAATAAGTCATGTCCCTTTCAAATGCAACGAGCATCCAGGCGAAGAAGTTATAGATATTCCTTAAAGTTGTGTTTACAACAAATGGTGTTAAGAACTATCTGGTGTCAGTGAATCTATCTTAGTCTTAGTGGATGAAAAAAAATAGAGTATGTGCGAGAGGCATATATTGTCCATCATTAAGATGGTCATAACCTTGGAGAAAAATACTCCTGTGCATACAAAAGAAGATTTTACTAATAATTCTGATGTGACGTGTGTTGACTAGATTTAACCCTCAAAGATATCTTTAACTTTGATTTCACTTAACTTCCAACATTATTGTTCTATGACTGTGGAGAATTAAGAGAGAACACAAGTCGGAGTTTGGATACTTTATAGGGAAGCTTATCATTGGTGGTTAGCTCAGTGTCAGTGAATTATGGCACTGGAATTACAGAGGAACCTAACCACCTTCTCGGACTGTAGTCAGAGGTCCTTCATCCCAATTATGTCGTGGTCGTGTGTACGTACTGACGGTGCTGAACAATCTGCAAATAGGAGATTCTCTCTGAAGGGCCCTGGCAGGTTGGATATGAGTTTTCTGTTGTATTTCCTGGTCTGAGAAGTGATGAAGTTTTGGAGACTTCACAAACTGGTGCCCTTAACATATTTCTTAGAAGTACATGTGAGTCACCCTTTCATGTGATGAGTCAGATCCAGTGAAAACATATGAATGTCTGAAAAGTCATGCTGGCTTGGAAGGCAAAAAGCAATTTCTATATATTAGTTCTAGACCTAAACTGGGATAAAGATTAGATAAATCCCTTCGTACTTCTACAATCTTATTTATAACTAAAAGTGAAGACAATTGTGCTAGAATAATTAATGTATCTATATATTTCAAAGTTAAACGATAAGCTAAGTGAAGATATTCTTTTACAGCCTCCCTACCCACCCTT
>NC_134788.1:14297562-14312562 GCF_046742065.1 Oratosquilla oratoria | reverse complement strand
GCGACCAGTTAACTGAAATATTCAATAAATCGGTAGATACTGGTTCTGTTCCAACTGCTTGGAGGCAGGCAAACGTTGTTCCTGTTTTTAAGAAGGGAGATAGATCGTCTATATGCAACTACAGGCCGATCAGTTTGACATCGGTTATAGGAAAAATGCTTGAATCAATAATAGTAAATAGACTCAGAGAACACATTGAAGGGCATAATTTAATTCGTGTTTCACAGCATGGTTTCTCCAAGGGTAAGTCATGTGTGACTAATCTTCTATCCTTTTACACTAAGGTATATAAGGCGGCAGACAACAATGAAAATTACGATGTTATTTACCTTGACTTTAGCAAAGCGTTCGACAAAGTGCCACACCAGAGACTACTAAATAAAATCAAAGCCCATGGCATAGGAGGAAAAGTGTTAGAATGGATTAGAGCTTGGATTAGTAACAGAAAACAGCGGGTCACCATAAATGGAATAAAATCTAGGTGGGGCAATGTTACTAGCGGGGTCCCCCAGGGCTCGGTTTTGGGTCCCTTGTTGTTCATTATGTATATAAACGACTTAGACGAAGGGTTAAATAGTGATGTTAGTATGTTTGCGGACGACACTAAAATAGGACGCCTAATTAGGTCAGGAGACGACGCCCAGATTCTGCAGGATGACCTTAATAAGCTGTTAACATGGTCGGTGAAATGGCAAATGAATTTCAATATCTCTAAGTGTAGCGTGTTAAACGTAGGGCTACACAACCCCGAAAATAGATACAACTTAGATAACACGTTTTTAGAAAAATCTGAGTGCGAGAGGGACTTGGGAGTTCTGGTGAGTCCGGACCTTAAAACCAGGAAGCAGTGTATTAGCGCCAGAAATAAAGCTAACAGTGCATTAGGCTTCATTGCTAGGACGGTAACGAATAGAAGTGCAGAGGTAATTATTAAACTCTATCTAGCGATAGTTAGACCCATCCTTGACTATGCGGTACAGTTTTGGTCTCCGTCCTACAGAATGGACGTAAATTCACTAGAATCAGTAAAGAGAAGAATGACCAAAATGATACAAGGACTCGGAAATTTGCCTTACGAATAGAGGCTTAGGCACCTAAACTTACACTCTCTGGAAAGACGCAGAGTGCGGGGTGATCTAATAGAAGTGTTCAAGTGGATCAAAGGCTATAACAAGGGTGATGCAAACAAGGTCATCATAATAAAACAACAGGGCAGGACTCGCAGTAATGGGTATAAACTGGAGAAATTTAGATTTAAGAAGGAAATAGGCAAGAATTGGTTTACTAATAGGGTGGTCGATGAATGGAATAAACTTAGTAACCATGTAGTAAGCGCTGAAACTATCAGTTGTTTTAAAAAACGATTAGACAACTTTATGGATGGGGATGACAGGTGGTGATGGATACGGAGCTGCCTAGTGTAGGCCTTATGGTCTTTTGCAGTCTCCTTTATTTCTTATGTTCTTATGTTCTTATGTCGTCGTCGCTCTGGGTGATAACTCACGGTCGCTACTTTCAGGTAAGCAGCCTACCTCGGTAAGCAGCCTACCTCGTCCCGGGCGAACTCGCGTCCTACGAGTTCATTGTCCGAAAGCAATTAGCTCTTAACCCATTCAACTCCGATGACAAGATGTCCTGTCATTTGGTCAAATAAAACAAAAAATCATAAAACACCAAAATGTTTGATCAAACACCAGAAAAATATGACGTCAATCCTCGCTTCGCTCGCAGCGAAGCGAGGACTGACGTCATATTTTTCTGGTGTTTGATCAAACATTTTGGTGTTTTATGATTTTTTGTTTTATTTGACCAAATGACAAGACATCTTGTCATCGGAGTTGAATGGGTTAATAGCATCGCATTGAACAGAGAAGAGAACAGCTTAACAATGTTCACACTGTTATTGTAGCTTCCCAGGCTGGTATATATTTTTTCTTTTTCCTACAGCAACACTCTTCTAATTTCTTTTAATTCAAAATATTCTTTCCACGCGCTGCGCTTGTACATTTGTGTGATGAAATAGTGATATTCGTCAAACATATTCAGACTCCTTTTCTCCCTAGTCCCCGTACTGGTTGGTCAAGAAAAGGCGAGAGAATGCTGCCGTCTCAGCTCTCAAATCGATTTACTCTCCTGACGATATCAAATTTCAGTTTCAGGAGGTGAAACAGTGCGTCACTCTGAAAAGTAAAAAACTAGGAGTTAGAGAACAGGTAAGAATATCTATGTACATGGAGTAGAATATATGTGCATGCAGTCATATTGAAAGGAAGAATGTCACCTAGTGTGGAACAGATTAACATAATTTTATTTTGCATTTAACAGGCGGCGTCTTAACTGCGGGAGGTTTTCCCTCATCTGAGTAACATTGCCTGACAAGACCCAAAATAGTACACAAATATCGCAACTTGCAGTCAACTTCTTTACCTTAAGGGAGTCCTTCCCCCGAATGAAATTACTAAACGGAGGACATGTGGCGCAAATCGCGGTCAGAGTATCAAGTTCGCTGGGACAAATACCCAAGTGGTCTCCCCCTCTCTCCTGTGGTGAACCTTACCATAGACCACCTAGCTGTCTGTTAGTCAACGATAGCCCTACTGCATTTCATTTTTCAAGAAAATTCAATTTACCTCAGAGTTTCAGTTTGTAGTCATAGTTGAGGATATGACGATACGTCTTTACAAAGGATTTCAAAGCCGGAGCATACCGACAGGAGACCCTTTGGTCCATAACTAGGTCGGATGCGAAAAAATAGATGATAACGATTAAAAAAAAAAAAAAAAAAAAAAAAATTATGATAATATAAATAGTAATAGATAAAATAGATAAATGTATATGTATAGTTAATTAACAAACAGGTAAATAATAGATAATAATAAATTGACAGATAAATAATGATCACGAGTCCAACACAATAACAAACAGAAAAACAATAACAAACAAATAAACAAATACTATAAGATAAATGATAGTCATTACAGCATCTTGCTAAGATGTTTATCTAAACGTATCTTTAAGGTTCGACCTGAGCTACTTTGCACTGCCTCTGCAGGAAATTGATTCCATTCATCAACTACCCGGCTGACGAAGTCCTGTCTATCCACTTCCAAATTAAATATTTTTCCTTATAGTTTCAGACCATTATTTCGTGTTGGATTCTTATTCATTGTGAAAATTGTCACTTTTGATGTTGTCAGTTCCCATTCAACCAATTTCTAGTCCAACTTAATAAGATACCACTTGCTCCGTGTGAAGCTAATTTAGCAAGTAGCTTTTCGTGGGGGACGGTATCAAAAGCTTTTGCAAAGTCTGTATATGTTAAGTATATATTGCTTCTTTTGTCATAATTCGAGATGACTGTATTGTAGAAATCGAGTGATTTAGTCACGCAAGAACGTTTCCGTCTGAATCCATGCTGGCTATCGTTTATCAAACAGTTAATTTCTAAGTAATGTTCGATGGCATCTCTGATGATACTTTCGATCATTTTTCCTACGATTAAAGTCAAGCTTATAGCCCTGTAGGTATTTGGTTTCTTTTTGTCACCTTTTTTGAATATGGGAGTACGTTAGCTAGCTTCCATTCTCTTGGGACATCTCTGGATATGATGTATTTCTTGAAAAAAAAAAGAAAAAAAAAATAGAACAACAATCTCATTTTCATTTCCTTTAAGATTCTTGAATACCAACCATCAGGCCCTGGTGTCTTATCAATTTTGTGTTTCTCTATACACCTTTTAATTTTTTCTTTTGTTATATCTACCGTAGTAAGTTCATCCTAGATTTTTCACTGGTTTCAGTTTGTAGTTTACTTTGAAGTGTTTTGTTTAAGAATACTGAGCTAAAGTTTGAAATATCACGCATTACTTCATTTGAATATTCAAGTGGACCGTCAGCAGATAATAGTGGGCCAATGTGATTCCTAATAATCTTTTTATCTCTAATGTAACTATAGAATTTTTTGGAAATCTCTCTTCGTATTGTCGTTTTCGTTTTTTTATTGTCTTTTTTAAATTTCTCTCTATTATTACATAACTTTGATAGTTTTTAGGTGCACCCGAGCGCTTACATTTCTTATAAGCCTGTCTTTTTTAGCAATACTTTTTTCAGTTTCTTTGTCGAGCCATTTTGGGCGAGCTTGATATAGGGGGCATCTGTCATCAAACGGGATGTAAGTATGAATCATCCTAGTAAGCGTAATTTGAAGCATTTCCTACATCTGATCTACAGGTCTTTCGCTTAATTTTGCCTCTCAATCTGTAAGCTGAATCTCCTGACGTAATCCTACGAGCTGAGTTATAATAAAATCGGGTATTTTATATGCACATGTGTCTATTCTAATTTTTCTAGCAGTTTAAATCTAAGTTGTGATCGCTACTTGCAATAGTTTCACCAACTTCTACATCGGTTATTATGATTTCGCGGCTAGTGACACAGTAGATTGAGTAAACTTCCATGTCTTATAGGTTCTTTTACATGCTGAACTAAGTAATTGTCTCCGAGAAAACCCATCAAGCGACTACCTATATGGCCATGTTCAAGGGTCATCCAATCAATGTCAGTAAAATTGAAATCACCCATTATCAATAAGTCCCGGTTGCAGAATTTAGACAGTTCATGAAACAATAGTTTATCGTCTGTTAATAATAATATTTTTGGCCTATATATTACAACTACAATAATTTTTTGTCCATTGGTTTGGATTAATGCTACCCACAAACTATCATATGTATTCTGTTTCACTTTCTCTAAAACACAGGCATGGACATAATTTTTAACGTACAACAGAACACCCCTACTTTTTTTGTGGTTTCTAAACTGATGAAAATGTTTAAACCCCGCAATATTAAATTCGGCTTCAAACTCTTTACTATTTAACTATGTTTCGAATACTCTTTTCATATCGAGATTTTCGCTTTTGATATACGCTAATATTTCTTGGAATTTATTTCTAATACTATGTGCATTAAAGTACTTGGTATTAACTCGTGATTATTTCTTTTTGACATGTTTTGTATTTAAACATCATGCCTTACATTATAATTGTTCTTTGACACCTTGTTCTATATTGACATTTAGTCCTTCATTGACATTCAATGCCTCATGGACATTTGCCCCATCACGGACATCTGGTCCCTCACGATAATCCGATCTCTTATGTATACCTTGCCCCCTACGTCACCGCGTTCCACACAGGCCACCCGTCATTCGCTGACATTCTGCCCGGCATCACTTCATAAAATTATATTCTGTACTCCACTGATATTATATCCTACCGTGATATTTTGTCCTCCACTATCATTGCATACCATCGTGATATTTTGTACTCCACTATCATTATATCCCATCTTGATATTTTGTCCTCCACTATTATTACATCCCATCGTGATATTTCATCCTCTGAAATTACATCCAAATGTAATATTTCGTCCTCTACCGACACTATATCCTAAAATTATATTTTGCCCTGCACTGACATATTGCTCTACACTATTGCTATACCCTACTCTGTTTTATCTGTCCTGAATGGAATGTCTAGGTTTAGTCAGCGGAAATTCGTGAGGACGTTGCAACTCGATTACAGTTTTGCCTTGTCCTCTTTCCTAAGACACTAGCCCGAAGCCAGAGCCAAAGGGTCCTTCAAGATAACTATGGCTTCTACATTTCAGATACACCAAATGCGACACTCGTGCAACTACAAGCCTGTTATGCTGATGGTGATCATCTACGCCTGCTATGGGTCTAACGGCTATTGCATCATTACGCCGTATTCCACCTTGGTTTTCACTCAGGCAGGAATGACCCTCGACCCGCGCCTGTGCACCATAATCTTGGGGGTTGTTCGAATCGTCGTCGTCATTATCGGATCATTTATCACCGACATCTGCGGGAGACGACCCCTCTATATCGGCTCCTCGATTCTGAGTGTTTTATCTTTGGTCTCAATTTTCGTTTCCTTGACTTTTTCCTTCATACCCAAAGTCTTCGTGATAATCTCCTTAATGTGTTTTATAATATTTTCATCCGGAGGAATCAACTTAGTGCCCGCTATCCTGCTCGGGGAGATTATTCCGTCGGCCGTCCAGTCGGTCGGCTGTTCGCTTTGCGTCGTGATGGATTGTATCACATATGGCACCTTTCTCTTCATTACCCCATGGCTGATAAATGTCATTTCTTTGCGATTTGTCTTCCTTATTCCTATAGCGATCAATCTCCTTGGGGCATTTGTCATTTGGAGGTGGCTTCCTGAAACAAAAGGACGACCACTTGTCGAGCTCCAGCAAGCGTTTGAACAGCACTCAAACCAAAATGGATGTCATACGACGTCTTTCTAATATAGCTGTGTTGTTGACATGGGATCTTTTTCAAAAATATTATTATAGAAACCTATTTAAAGTCCGTGTTACGGACGGACTGATTAAGTGAAGAGACGTTACTTGTAACGGATAAGTGTTTAAGAACCAGCTCACTTCTAGAAGCCACTGTAGGACTGAATTATCTGGTCAGCGCCTAGATGATTCGTAAGACTAGAAGTAAAAGTAACAAAGAAGATTCCAGGAAAGGAATATTAAACTAGCGGTAAAACTAGTAAACGAAATTATTAATCACATGAAGATATTTACAGGCAATAATAAACACAAAAGAGAATGGGCAGTTGGGTCAATGGGACCGTTACATGAATACAAGAACATGGAAAGTATCGTTCAAATACGAAGCACAAGATACGTATACAATATGGTACTAAGTACAAAGAGGTCAGGAACATATGTATCAAAGAAGTAGTAAGTACAAATACAAGTATAATGCAATGCAAACATATATAAGACAAGTAATGGAGGCAAAAAGGGGTGATCACTTCACACGAATCGTCTCACGAGTCCAACCTACGAGAGGTCTTATCATCAGAGCTAATTGCGAGAAATGACAAGGTGTGAGTGGTTTTCACAGCTTATATACCCACGGACCGGAAGTGGGATACTTCCGGTGAAGGGTGCGGGCGAGCGCAGAGGAGGGGGGAGAGTAATTTGTCACACGTCAACTTGGATAGTTTTAAGACCCTCGGCTCGCTTGAACAATCTACTTATTTAGTAACTGTCAAATCTGTGCGCTCCGAACTATTCAGGATTACTTCGCTTGTCTGTTTGTTCTACTTACACCAAGAGTGCGCACATAATTTCCGCACGCAGGCAAGATTACATTCAGTGGGCGGGCGTTACTACTTACATTGTTACAATACATACATAGACAAGAAATATGAACATAGTTATGTAATACAAAGGAACACAATTCTATGACATAATTACATATATGACGTAATATCTAATATTACGTTACACGTAGTAAGTTATTTGAAAACACATAAATTAATAAAAGATATTATAATCACTGAGAAAAGGAAAAAAAGTAAAATAGAATAAATAAGATAAAGACAAGTACTTACTATTTGTGGTCTGCGAGATTAACTATCTCTTCGTTTTCAAAACAGTCGTTGTCCGGGCTGATCCCAAGATAGTTCTATACCAGCTCCCCTAATCTATCCCCTACTCCCCACTTCTGTAAGTAAGAAGAGCTGACAGACAATAGCCGTTCTCTTCCTTCTCCTGATTCTCTTAGATTACGTGCTGGACTTGTGGTCAACAGCTATTTGTGTTCCCGCCTCCTTGCGACAGTCTTTGGTGAAATACATTTTTGTGCCATTTTATTTAAGATTTTCAGTAAAGTCTCATATACTCATAAGGTATCCACAAATACATTGTTATGGCAGTACTCTGTCTATAAAGACTTTTTCTTTTCCCCACTAGGGACGTGCCAGTTAGCAATGGGTCAGACGATTTTGAGAGCGAACAAACTGACTTTGTCTTATCTTTTGTACAATACGTGTTCGCTATGAGTGACTTTGAAGCTATTTTCATCTCTTAGTCACGAAGCAACATACAACATACAGGACTGATTGCGCGACCTTTTGACTTCAAAAGTCCATCTCTCATTAATAAGCTATATAAATTGTTAGCTCGTCCACATTTGGAATATGCTGTTTCCATATGGTCACTGAACCTCATTAAAGACATTGACAGATTGGAAAAAGTACAACGGCGAGCCACAAAACTGATTCCAAATATCAAAAATAAATCATACGAAAATCGACTAAAACATATGAATCTGTTTTCCCTAAAAAGCGTAGACTCAGAGATGACTTGATACAGGTCTTTAAGATTCTAAAGTAAATCGACAACATCAAAAGTAACAAAAATTTTACACTGAATGAGAATCCGACAAGAAATAAGGGTTTCAAATTATCAGGAAATATATTTAATTTAGAAGTGAGTAGAAACAACTTCGCCATCCGTGGCCCAGATGGCCACAGCTATCATATTTTAACGTAATTCCACAACATTCCATGTTTGGGCTCACTTGACCGGAATCTAAATAGGATAAACTCTGGGAGGGTTCATTCAGTTCATTTCATCTTACCCAAATAAGTGATACAAGTCACATCCTTTCAGATACACTGGTAAGTGGTGTACCTGTGTTATAAATTCCGAATGACATAATAAATGAAATTGTAGAGGAAATTTCTATATTCTTTCTTGTCACATTAAGTAAAATATCTGTTTGTCTAATAGGAAAAAAATATTGGGTATACCTACTAAAACAATCTCAACAATCATAATGCAATCAGGAAGGAACTGCTATCAAATGTGTAATCCCAGTAGATGTGGAAATAGCAAGAATATAATGTTTAATATGAGAATTAGCGCTTTAACATATTCAACCTAGAGGTTAATTGAACACAGGCATTATATACACAAACTCATTCATCTTCCAGGAAGCCTGTGACTCCCTTACCAGTTGTAACACTTGTATTATAATACATACATACATGTATCAAAGGCTTTTTCCCCTTTACAAGGAAGGTAGTAAAAAAACAAAGGCATAAAATCAACCTCCACCCATTCCATCCCCACATACTCCACTCCCATCCACCACCCTCCTTCCCTCTTATCTTGGCTCCTCGTCCATTCCTGCACATCTGTTTTAAAAATATTTTTTTCACTTATTCTACCCATGTATGCAAACCATCTTAATACTCTGTTATCAACCCTACCTCCCAAATCCCTTTCCATCTCCGTTTTCCTCATCACCTCCTCATATCTCACTCTACCCAGCCTAGTAACTCGTACCATACTTCTCAGGCACCTCATCTCAAACACATTCAAACTCCCCCTCTCCTATGTTTCATGTTTCTGCCCCATAAAATGCTGTTGGAACAATCACACCTTCATACAATCTCCTCATAGCATCCATTCCCAAATGCCTATTTCTTATAACACTTTTTAACCCCCCTAGGCATTTAATTGCTTCTCTCAATCTACAGTCTACCTCCACCTTTCCTTCCTTTCCTACCACATTCACACCCAAGTATCTAAAACTATTCACTTCCTCCAGTCTCTCTCCCTTAATACTCACTTCTAGTCTGCTGCCACTTTCTCCTCTTGTATATCTCACCACCTTATTTTTACCCACATTCATCTTCGAACAACAATTGGTTTATCACCCACTTTTCTCCATTTTCTTTAACCATCTCCAATCCCCGACCCATTACCCTCGCATTTACCTCTCACACCACCCCATTCATGTATAAATTGAACAGCCAAGGTGACATAACACATCCCTGGTGAAGTCCCACCTTTATCCTCAAAATACTCACTCTCTCCATTTCTGATTTGAACACAAGCTCTACTACTCTCATAAAAACTCTTGACTCCTCTTATCCCATATATCTGCAACACCTCCCACAGTGCCTTCCTGTCTACCCTATCATAAGCCTTTTCCAAATCGATAAAAGCCCCCAAAAAACATCCTTACCTTTTCTTATAACTCTCACACATCTGCCTTACCACAAAAATCTGATCCACACAACTCCTACCTGTCGTAAACCCACACCGTTCCTCAACAATTACTCCCTCTGTTCCTCTCCTAATCCTCTCAATCAAAACCCTTCCACAAGCCTTCCTAACTACACTTAACAAACTGATCCTTCTGAAAGTACTATACTCATACTTTTCCCCTTTTCCCTTGTAAAGTGGAACTGTACAGGCATTCCTCCAGTCCTCTGGCACTCTACCCTCTCTTAACCTAACATTGAATAACCTCACCAGCCACTGCATCACCATACATTTTTTTTTTTTTACATTCTGCATGCATGACATCCATTCAACCCAGGTCCCTTCCCTGCTCTCATCATCTTAACAGCTGCCTTCACCTCATCTCTTCCTTAATTCTCTTAAATTTTGCTCAGTTACTGGCATTTTCTTGGCATTTTCCACTGCAATTACCTTTCCCTCCCTATCCTCCTTCAAATTTAACAATTCCCTAAAATACTCTGCCCATCTTCCTCTCACTGCCGTCTCTTCCATTATCATCTCTCCATCTGCACCTTTTACCTTTTCTTCTCTACTTGATTCGCCTCCTCTTCCTCTCTTAATTTCTTTCCAAAACATCTTTTTATTACTTTCAAATTTTTCTGTCATACTCTTACCCCATTTCACATCTGCTCTCCTCTTTGCCTCCTTTATCTTATGCTTTACTTCTCTTTTCTTTTCTTTGTACCTCTCATATGATTCTCTCATCCTATTTTGTAACCAATCTGTGAATGCTTGCTTCTTCTCTTCTACAACCTTCTTTGCTTCCTCATCCCACCATTCACTACTCTTCCTTCTATTTCCTCCGTCCTCCTTGTTCCACATACCATCTTTGCACATTTTGTGACTCCCTCCTTGAACTATCACTATTCCTTCTCCACTCCTAGTTCTACTACATCCTTCACTCCTTCCCATTCCTCTCTCAGCTTCTTGTACTCCTCCTTTTCTTTCTCATTTAAGCAGTTCACTTTAAGCACCTCCCTACCTTCTGTCCTTTTCCTCTTTCTCCATCTATCCTCCACTCTCAACTTACCTTCCACCAAAAAATTATCTGATATTCCCCCACTCTCTCCCCTTAGAACATGTACATCCTTAACTCTTCCTACTATTCTCCTGGTTACCACTATACAGTATAGTCCATTAATGCTCTATCTACCACCCTTCCATCCACTACCCTCTCCCATATGCTGTCATGCTTGACTTTCTTCCTCACTGTATTTGCTATCATCAACTCTCTTTGTAGACACATCTCCACTATCCTCTGCTACGATTTTTTACTGAAACTCCACATTTCCCAGCCATTCCATCTATTGGTTCATTTCCTACCCTAGCATTAAGGTCTCCCAATACCACTACATTAACATTTCTCCCTAAACCCTCTATGCACTCATTTAAATCTATCCAAAAAGCCTCCCTTTCCTCTACACTCTTCTCACTACCAGGCCCATATGCACTTACAAAATCCCACATCTCCCTTCCCAGTTTCACTCAATGCCAACACATCCATCTTTCTTCTCACAAACATACTGTCTATCTCTTCCCTTTTACTCTCATATGTACTACATCCATGCACATTAAAAGACCCAAACCTTAGGTGACTGGTTGGAAAACTCTCAGACCCTGTTATGCCTTTACTTTTTTTTTAGGAATGTCCTCTTTGTGGAGCTTTTATTTGATATTAGTTTTATCTCAGTCTAAAATGTGTCCCTGCCTATTAACATTAATCAATGTAAAGTTGGATATTTGATTAGTTTTGGTCCCATTTGAGCATTTCCCACCTTAAAGATGACAGCACAATTGCTGAGATCATTTGATCAAATAATGTAGTTGACAGCAAGAATGATTACTGTCCCAACCTCTTCCATGATGCTGAAGAACATGCTACCAAAAAACAGACCCCTACATCTTACTGGTTTGTGACATACTATAAGGATAACAGAGATTACTTTATCCATGCTGCTAATTATCTAGAGACTGGAGTGTTCCCTACACATAACCTAAATAAATACGGTAAAGGTGATCCGTGTTAAGGACTTAACACCGGCCATGATGCTCCTCCATCTAGTCTTGGTAGTGCCAAGCAAATACTTCATATTAGACAGATGGATGGCGGAGCAAAGACATTTGCCTTCTCCTTCCACTCCATCCCTGTCCTCCACTCCTGTGAGAATCCTGCTTCCGCTGTTCAGTCCACAACAAGTTCTCTATTTTGTAAAGTTACAATGTATCATCAAAAAATCCCTCCACCTCATCTTTAGCACTGCATTCCATTGCATCTTCAATAAAACCCTCTTCTACATCATTAGCAAAACCCTCAGTAACATTACAGACTCCCAAAACACAAACCCATAGTGCAGAAGTCCATGCTCACACAGATTTCCAATCAAGAACCCATACGAAGGATAGTAAATCAATACAGACACATTTTCAACAACAAAATCTGGTATGCAGCAATGTGTTACCAGAATTTGTTGCTAGACCCTCTGATATCCATCCCTCAAAATCCTTTCTCCCCACAAAAGGACATAGTCCACCAGGCCGGACTGCAGCGCTGCTACCATGCAACCCTTCTAATCTAACAAAAGAGATTGGATGACAGCATTGCAGATAATTGTCCAGGATGCAACACTTCACCCCATATCAGACAACACATTATGAAAGACTACACAGTACACAATCACGAACACCAACAACACAAAATACACTCTTTAAAGGATTTGTGGGAAAACCCTGTTCCAGCTGTAGTGTTCCTCAGGGAGATGGGACTACTTGGCTAAACAGTCTAGGGAACAACTACTGCCTATCATGATGTAAATAAGCTTCTCAGCAAAGATAGGTCTCTTGAAGAAGCACCTGCTGAATAGATGCCTTCAAAAGAGTTGTAAATGTTCTGCTTTGCTGTGTAGTACATTAGATCATCATCACCTGATTCATTGCACTGCACATTCTATTATCTGTATACAGTATGCACACACACACACACACACACACACACACACACACACACACACACACACACACACACACACACACACACACACACACACACACGCACACACACACACACTCACGCACACACACACACACACACACGCACACACACACACACTCACGCACACGCACACACACACACACACACACACACACACACACACACACACACACACACACACACACACACACACACACACACACACACACACACACACACACACACACACACACACACACACACACACACACACACACACACACACACACACACACACACACACACACACACACACACACACACACACACACACACACACACACACACACACAAGAAACAGTTGTGGCCCCAATAATGTTTGCTATATATATTAATGATATTGATAAAGGAATTGAAAGTTATATGAGCTTCTTTGCGGATGATGCAAAATTGTTATATATAGTGAACACTGAAAAAGATTGTGAGTCGCTACAGAGTGATTTCAATAAAGTATGGAATAGAGTAGGAAGTGGGAGATGGAATTTAATATTAAGAAGTGTAGTATAATGTAATTTGGAAGAAGCAAAAAAAGAATAGTGGGATCATATAAATTGGAAGAAGAAAAAAAAAAAAAAAAAGGAGAAAATGAGCACCTGGGAATCATTATCATGAATAATGTCCCCTGAGAAACATAAAAAAAAAAATATATATATATAATTCAATAAGAACAATCAAAGTTGCATTTACATAGTTGAATGAAGAAATGGTGAAGAAAATACTAGTCACTTTAGTAAGACCAAGATTGGAATATACAGCGACGACGTTGTCACCAAGTACAAAAAAAAATGTATAACAAAACTTGAAAGAATACAAAGAGCAATTACAAAATTGGCACCAACACTCTCAGAACTATCATATGAAGAGAGACTAGCAAAACTTGAGCTACAGACATTAGAGCAAAGAAGAGAGAGAGGAGATTTGATAAATATTTATAGAATCATGAAAGGCATAGACATTGTTAATAGAGAGGATCTAATAAAATGGGATTGTGGAAATACAAGAGGATACGGAGAGAAAATCAATATAGACAGTTATAGAAGAGACCTAAAAAAGAACAGTTTTCCCCACAGAGTAATAGATATTTGGAACAAGTTAGATGAGAAAGTGGTGTGTGCAAAAACAATACATGATTTTAAAAACAGTCTAGATAAAATGAAATATGAAGACGGGACACCACAAGCATAGGTTCCCTTCCCGTAAACACACACACACACACACACACACACACACACACACACACACACACACACACACACACACACACACACACACACACACACACACACACACACACACACACACACACACACACACACACACACACACACACACACACACACACACACACACACACACACACACACACACACACACACACACACACACACACACCGCACCCGCATAAATTATGAGAATGGAGCCAGAAATATGAAATGAAATTCAACATCAAGAGATGCATAATGGAATTTGGAAAAAGCAAAATAAGAGTTTCGGGAAACTATACGATGGGAAACAAACTCTGAGAGGGACCTAGGAATAATCACCTCAAATGACTTGACACCCGACAAACATGTAAACAAGTTATTCGGAGAGACCTACAATTTATTAAGATCAATGAAATTGGCCTTCGACTACATGGATGAGGAGATGGTTAAGAAATTAATTGTTACATTGATAAGACCAAAATTAGAATATGCTGTATCAATGCGGGCACCTAGCACAAAGAAAAACACAAGGAAGTTAGAAAGAATCCAAAGAGCGGCGACAAAGATGGCACCCACACTATCAAATTTGACATATGAACAAAGATCGGAGAAACTACAGCTGTCAACATTGGAGCAGAGAAGGGAAAGAGGCGACTTGTTGACCATTTTCAGATTTATGAAAGGGATGGAAATTCTCGATAGAGATGACCTATCAAAATGGGACAAGAGAGAAACAACAGGACACAAAAAGAAATTAAAGAAAGACAGTTACAGAAGAGACCTGAAAAAGAATAGTTTCCCGCACAGAGTGATCGATGTCAGGAAATTCTCGATAGAGATGA
>NC_134788.1:14255062-14292562 GCF_046742065.1 Oratosquilla oratoria | reverse complement strand
GAATTGTCTTTGTTCACCCCCTTCCTAAGGCTAAAACTAAAGTGAGAGAAATAAAAAACGTTGAAAAATGTCAATGATCAGCAACCCACGGAGCGTAACCGACCTGCGTCTTAACTGCGGCGTGTCTGATATCGAAGTGAAGGTCAATGCACGTAAGCATCATTCAATGCAAAGAAGCGCGGTATTGAGGAAAGGAATTTTCGTGCGGTTATATTGTAAAGAAATGTACATTAACGGCAACTACATTTGTAGTCTTTCCAATTTTTTTTTTATTATACCTTGATAAGTTGTATGTATGTATATGTATATGAAAGTGAATTGTGGTTGATATATGTAAATATGTGCACTGGGACCAATTCAGTGTTGTACAAACACACACATATATCACTGGTGAAACACGTAGTAACACATTTGTAAATCAAAACAATATACACCACAGTCGGGCGAAAGAAAGAGCTGAGTAAGCGAAACTAAACATTTCGATTGCTAACTGCAATCCTCTTCAGTAGTACAGCATCCTCCTTCCACTTTCTACTGCTGAAGAGGATTGCAGTTAACAATTAAAATACAGTTTCGCTTACTCAACTCTTTCTTTAGTCTGACTGTGGTGTTAGTTGTGACATACATACATACACACACACATATATGTATATATATATATATATATATATATTTAAGTACACACACACACATATATACACACACACACATATATATACACACACACATGTGTATGCATACATATATATATATATATATATATATATATATATATGTATACATATATATATATATATTATCAGTATAATTGGGCAGGAGTTTTTCTCTAATGCATATATCATTAAAATTGATGGCTAGTTTTGCATTAATCATTTTCTTAAAGGTGTTTTCCATATACCTTATTATAGATTTATATTCCTTAGAAAGGAAATTTATGACTTGGCTGTATGTAGTCATATTAGCTAGATCGCGATTTCGGGTTCTAGACCCTTCCTCAGTAGGTATTGGGATGTACTATCTTATAGGATAAGAATTAATCCGATGAGTAGAAGAATAGAATAGTAAATACAGTGAAGGGGGAAGGGGAGGGGGGTGGGGGAGAAGGTAAAGTATAGAAAATGAAGGAAGTAGAGTATTAAAAGTGTGGGGCAGACCCACTTGCTTAGTTGGTGTATTTTCGTGTGATTGGTTATCCTAGCTCTAGTCTGGTTAATTTCATTCCTAGCTAGCTGAACAATAAATTAGAAATAGAAAATGGTTTGAAGGAAGTATGCATTCTTTTACCTTTAAGGTTTATTTCTGAAGAGTATAAATCGTTATTAATTTAAAATTATTGTCCCATACTTCCTTCATATACAAACATTTATTTTGAATATAGGATGGTAACATGTGCCTTGAGGTTGATCAGGTTGTTTTTTGAATTTGAATGGAAATGTATCACACATGTTTCCTATTAATAAATTCATATTTATATGTCTATATACATATATTCATGTGCATACGTATATATTCATGTGTATATATATATATATATATATATATATATATATACATATATATATATATATATATATATATATATACATATATACATATATATATATATATATATTTTTTTTTTGTGGTGGAGGAATACGTATGTTTGAAGGTGGCTAATGTGCCTTATGACTTCTAGTTATCTTAATAAATTTTACTCACGTATCTTGTGGATTCGTGTGTTTGTGTGGCTAATGTGCCAACTGATTATTATTATTTATTACGTAGTTCTTACATACGTATTCTACTTTTTTTTTTTTTTTTTTTTTTTTTAGGGGTGGAGGGATACGTATGTTTGAAGGTGGCTAATGTGCCTTATGACTTCTAGTTATCCTAATAAATTTAACTCACGTATCTTGTGGATACGTGTGCTTATGTGGCTAATGTGCCAGCTGATTATTATTATATGACGTAGTTCTTACATACGTATCCTACCGTTTTTGTTTTTTTTTAGCTAGGCGGAAATGGTGGGGGGGGGGTTAGCCAAGGATGGTCTTGAGGCGTGGCCACCATTTGTGGTCTTGGTTTTTTTTTGTTGCTTGGAGGGGGCTGCGGTATTTTGTTGAGTTCAAGTGTGGTATCCCAGGCTTTACTGCTCAGCCTTATTAGTCTTTCGTGTATTGTTTCTAGTTTAGTTGTTTTGTGAAGTTGTTGTGTGGTTTCTAGGTAGGGGGGTTTGTGTTTTAGTATTGTTCGTATTGTTTTGTTCTGTAGTTTTTGCATTTTTTTGATGGCTGTGGGTGTACTTGTGACTGTAATTATAGGTGGGTATTCAAGTTGTGGTCGTGCTAGTGTCTTGTATAGTTGTATTTGTGTTTTTGTCTTGAGTCCTCGGAAACGTCTTAGTCTGTTTAGTGTGTTTGCTGTTATTCGTATTCTTTTTTGATATGTTTATGTATTCCTTGTGTTGTGAGGGTGAGACCTAGGATGTGTGCTTGTTTATTGTATGGTATCATGGTGTTGTTAATCTTGATCGGTGGTGGTTGTCGTGTTGAGATGGATAGGAGTTGAAATTTGTTTGTGTTGGTAGAGATTTTCCATTGTTTTTCGTAGGTGTTTATTTTGTGTATTTCGTGTTGTGCTTTCCTGGCAAGCATTTGTTTTGCTGTTGTGTTGTGTTGTCTGTTTTTCCATATTGTATTGTGTAGCTTCCATGTGATGGTGGAGGGGTGTCTGCTGTATATAAGTTAAATAGTGTTGGAGAAATGACGCTTCCTTGTGGTACTCCACTATGGAGTGGGAAAGCTGGTCCGATGTATTGATTTATTTTTATTTTCGCTGTTCTGTTGTCGAGGAAGCTACACAGTGTTTTTGTGATAGTGTCAGGAAGTTTTGTTTGGAGTATTTTGTATTAAGGCCTTCGTGCCAGACTTTGTCGAAGGCCTTAGAGATGTCTCGTGAAATAACTAAACATGCTTGTTTGTGTCTTTGTGTGTCTGCTATTGTTTCGTATAGTGTGGCGAGTGCTGTGTGAGTTCCCTTGCCAGGAGTGAATCCGTGTTGGTGTGGGTTTAGCATGTCGTGGTCGTGTAGGTGTGCCATTAGTCTATTTGTTATGATTCTTTCGTAAATTTTTCCTGGTGTTTCGAGTAATGAAATGGGTCTGTAGTTTTGTATTTGTGTTGTGTTTTTGTTTTGTTTTGGTATGAATGTGATTATTGAGTTTTTGAATTTTTGTGGAAAGTATCCTAGGCTCAGTGTTTCGTTGAATATGTCTGTAAGCAATTGTTTAGTTATTTTTGGTGTGTGTGCGAGTATTTGTTTAGTGATTCCAGATTCTCCAGGTGTTTTGTTTTTTGTGTGTTTTATTATGTTTGTGACGTCTTCGAGTTGTATGGGTTGGGTAATGTAGTTGTCTGTGTTTAGTCTATTTAGGTCTATGTTTGTGTATGGTTGTGTTTGATGGAGGTGTTGTGTTATGTGGGTGAGTATTTTTGTTTCGTGATTCGTGTCAAAGTGTGTGTTTTCTTCTGGTGTGATTTGGAATATGTTTTGCCGTACCTGTCTGAATGCAGTTTCTTTGTTTTTGTCATCGTGTATTTTGTCATTATTGTGTATTATGTATGGTGTGTTGGGGGTGTTTGATCCTAATAGTTGTTTTATTTTGTTCCAGAATTCTTGTGGTTTTTGGGGATTGAATTTGATGTTTGATATTATGTTGTTCCATGTGTCTTCGTAATTTTGTTTGCTTTCTTTGAGTATTAATGTTTGTATTTGTCTGATTGTTCTTATTGTGTGTGGTGTCCAGTTGTTTTCGAGTGTGGCTTTGTTTTTTATGTAGTTTGCCTGCCATATTAGTTGTTTCAGTTTTTTGGATGTTTTGGGTGTGGGTATTTGTTTTTGTTGTGTTATTGGTATGCTTTGTGTAATTGCGTCTTTTATGAGTTTATACCATATGTTTAGTTTGTTGTCTATGTAATTTGTGTTTTTTGTTTGGTTGTTTGTGTTTTGTTTTTTGTGGTTATGTATTCGTTTGTTGTTGTTTCGAGTATTGTTTTGAATTTTTTCCAGTCTGCTTGTTTGTATGCTAGTTTGGGCTGTGTGGGAATAGTGATGGCTGTGGTGGAAAGTGTGAGGTTGAGAGGTATGTGATCTGATGATGTTATGTCTCCGGGGTGTATTCTGTATGTAAGGTGGTGATGTCTGTTGGTGAAAATCATGTCAGGGTTGCTTGTGCCTAAATTTGTTATGGTTGTGGGGAAGTCTGGTCCGAGGAAGGTGAGGTGGTTTTGTGTTATGAGGCGATGTATACTTTTTCCTATTTGATTGTTGTATGAGTGGTTTAGTGTTTGGTGTTTTTCGTTGAGGTCTCCTATAATGTATGTTGGTTGTGGTTTTTGTGTAATTTTTAATATGTCTTGTTTAGGTATGTATGGTCTGCGTGGCTTAGCTTATAGATGACTCGAGAAGAAAACACCACCCGATACGGACGTGCACGCTCCTCAGCTCCAACGTTCTCGCCAATCAACCATTACTCCAACACCGTTACCCGAGCTAAGGTACTTCCTACGCCTCTCGCTCTGACGGTGTATGCCCCAATAACCCCCCTTTCGACTGAGCATTGCCCATGCGGTCTTAAAACTTGCTCAGTCGACTGGTGGGGAGGGGAACCCCCACCTTCCGGTCTCCCGCATCTATCGGACTTGGTATAGGCTCGACGTTTTAGGCGATCAAGGCGTTCCATACGCTGCGAGTAGGCACCAGGGCACCAGGCGACGCAGCCACTTTCCCTTAACCGCCGCCAGTCACTTAGAATACTAGAACACTGACCGTACCCCTGCGTCTCCCCCTCCCTCCCCTATACCATTCCCCTTTCTTATTTTCTCTCTTTACATAACACTAACACACACACACTTAACCAAACACACACCAACTCATACGCCCAACGCGCTTTGGCGCGATGGGCAGAATCAAGATTCGAGAAACCGGCCAACGGCCGGCTCCAACAATCGCCACCACATTTGGAAAACTCTGACGACCTTAAACCTCCATATTCACAAGCTCTTCTCTAATGGACCACTACATACAATCGTAGCAGACGACACGACCATCGAAGAACTTACATAGAAAACATCCAAATCGGCTTTCACCAAAGAAGGACTGGAAATTAGCGACCCACCAGAGCTTAACGCGAAGAAGACCCTCGTGATCAAACAGGTTGACGACCATATTCATGAAAAAGACCCAGAAGAAATTAGAACGGAAATAGAAAGACTGAACAACGTAAAAGTAACCAATGTCATCAAGTTACCGAACACCAAAACTATCATCAAGGTTAAAATGGAAACGTCAGCCATGGTCAAGCGAAGCATAGAAACCGGACTATTGATCTTCAGTCAGTCATTCCCCTCCCACGCCCTTAGCCAAGAGATCTACATACAAATCCCACAATGTACACGATGTTATTCCTATGAACACACACTTAGACAATGCACACACCCAGACACCTACACTATCTGCTCCGGATGTTGCTCCAAAGAACACAGAGTTACCAACTGCCACAATGCTATCAAGAAATGCCTTGCATGTGGACAAAACCATCCTACGTACGCCTCAAGATGTCCCATCAAAAAGGAACTGATTAAGAAGAAAACCCAGGAAACCAAGGAGCAACACCCTACCACACACACTAACACCTCATACGCCAATGTAACCTCAGGTACTACTGCTCAGCCAATATACACACCGACACCCAACCCCATTACACTGAAACACCTAACAGTCATAAACACTGCCATCATCCACGCAAACATCACAGAAGCCGCTACTCCAGGAACTTACCAACACACAATAGACGAATACTACAAAGCTAACGGACTTCCCACCATAATCATACCTCCATCAGTCATCAACCCTACACCAATACTCAACATGATAAACAACACCACACACTCCCACACAGAACAAGAAGACATGGAAACCGAAGAACAACGCAACAAAAGGCCACACACCTCAGAACACGCAACAGATACAGAACAACCATCCAAAACCAAGAAAACCGAAAAATAAAACGTACCCATACAGATAATAACACCAGACACCAATGACATGACAGACGACACAATACACAAGAACACACACACACTCCTACAAACAGGCAAAATCAAATACATCTACACAAAAGACTTACCAGAAGAAACAGTTGAAACACTCATAAAACAAGGACTTATAGACTTGACCAAAGCACCTATACAAAGACTTACCGAAACAAAATACAGGAAAACAAAACAAGGATATTACGAGACACGCAAACAAAAACCAACAGACACACCACACTGGACAGTTAACTGCCAATAAAAACAACACACATGAACACCATACACATAATGCAACACAACGTAAGATCCTGGACAACACACAGACAACACGAACTTAGCAACTACTACATAACACACTCACCTGACAGTTTACTGCTCAACTCCACTGGAAGACACACAGTCAAAATACTCAACTACAACACATACACAAAAAACACATACAACGAAGACAACGCAGGCATAGCACTATCAATAAAAAAGAACATAAAACACAAACTCCTAGACGACTTTGACGAAGACATACTAGCAGTAGAAATAGACACAAACAGAGGACCATATCATAGCCACACTATCCGATGAGTCTTATGAAAGTTCTAAGTTTTATAGTAAGCCTTCTTACTGGCTAAACACTCTAGGGGAGGTCACCCGGTATTTCGGGCAGTGACGAAATGTCACGTGCACTAGGAGAGCCTCCAGGTGCTGTTGTGACGGAATGTGGCATGCTTGTGGCTATGGCGTTTTGTTTCGTGTTTGCACTGGTGGCGTTTTGTCCCATATTGGCGTTTGTGGTGTTATGTCTCATGTTTGGATTTGCACCGGTTTGTCTCATGCTTGGGAGGGCTCTAAGGTCGTCTGCTTCTTTATTTAGATCTGGGTTTAACTCCTCAATATATAATGCTTCTAAAATTAGGAGTCGTCTATCGTCAGTACATAAATCCAAAATTTCAGTGTTTTCCTCTAGGTTCTCTCTTGATAGTGTTATGCCATGTGCTTCTCTTAAGTGGTTTTTAGGGGCTCCAGATGTCAGGTGATATGAGAGGCAACGGGACAACCTCATTGTTGTCATGCCAATGCAGGTGGATGGGAGGGCTTCACATGGCATAACACTATCAAGAGAGAACCTCTAGTAAAACACTGATTTTTTTTTATTTATGTACTGACGATAGACGGCTCCCAATTTTAGAAGCATTATATATTAAGGAGCTGTTTCTATCATCCAAGCCATGCAAAAGAACCCCCAATGGAAAAGATTACCATTTCGTCTCACTATACATCGAAATAAAATCATTGATAGAAAATTACAAGCGTATTCATGGTAGATGCAAGGTGCAAGGTAATATCGTCAGGGATTTCAATGCCGTATAAAAACAACCTTCACTCCAAGGTGAGCACGCTTTTGGTGGAATCTGGTGCTGCCGCGCATGTCAATTCAGTTTGAAGTCAAACACGCTGAGGCAATGACGTTCATCTGTAGTACTGCGGACCACGGGAAGCAGGTGAGAGAAAGAAGGAATCATCGCTCGCTCCATTCAGATACATCTGGATGCCTTTCTTGTCCTAGACCTGCTGGTCTGGTGCGCGTATGCCGTCCTTCTAACGGGGTAATGAAAAGAAAGTGAAAGGGCTGCGAATTAAAGACTGCTTTTCTCGTGTTTGTTAAGAATATTTCTGGAAATACATAAAGTAAACAAGTGTTTATTTTGGAGCTTGAAGAAACAAACCGAAAACTATGTATTTTTCATGTGCTAGTTTTTCTATAACAATTGAGTTCCTGAACCAAATATTCTGCATTCAGTTTGAAGCATTCCCTCACCCACAGAGCAACAGTGGCACTCGTATCTAATCCTGTGGCAAAACAGCTTTGGTCGACGCAGATAATGTTATTCGTGCCAATGTGCAAAGCTTCAGAGGGTGAATTCTTAAACTAAGCATTCCTAGTTCTATGTAGATGTCCTGAAGAGGACTGCAGTATACAATCGAAATATATACATTCCCTGTCTCCAATCATTTTTTGCTTCACGTGATTGACAAATGTGGGATTACATTTTTCACCTGTTTATATATATATATATATCTATATATATATATATATATATATATATATATATATATATATATATATGTATATATATGATTTGGATGATGGAGAACATAAACACAGGGGAAGGCTCGGAACAATTAAACACTCTAACGCTTCTTTCGCGTAGAACTTCTTCAGAGAGTGTACGAAAAACTGTAATTGAAGCTAATGCACTAAACTTAATTATCTTTTCGGACACTTTGGAAAAGTCGTTTTTCTGTAGTGTTCTAGAATTAAAATACTAGTTTGTTTAGCTAAATGGATAAACCCTCTTCGATGCTTCGATGAATTATTAGTTGAAATATATGATGATTCTACAATTCTTTTACTGAATTTATCAAAACCTTTATGTAGCACTTCAGCTCCTCTCCAGTTTGGTAAATAATCGAATTTTTCTGTATGAACCACTAAATAATTAGATGTCCTACATGCATATTATGGCGAGTCATCAAGGGGACTAGAAAAAAAGAATTTATGAACATAAAAACGACATATAAGCACATAGGACATATAATTTTTTAGTAGTTCATACGGAAAAATTCGATCATCCAAATAGTTTGCCACAGGCTTATACCGTGGGAAAGCCGGAATAACTTGCAACTTATCAAAAGGTGTACATACGCACACACGTGCAAATGAGAAATAGACCTATATTGACGTAAATGATAAGTCCTTAATTACGACGGGTCTATAGACGTAACTATATACATATGCATATATATATATATATATATATATATATATATATATATACATATATATATATATATGTATGTATGTATGTATACACACACACACACACACACACATATATATATATATATATATATATATATATATATATATATATATTATGTTGAAAAATACAGCATACTCGGCTTTAGTAATCTTCTTTTTAATACTTTCAATCTATCTCACTATCTTGCTGTTGGGGGAAGGGAGAACACTACATTACCAAATGAATCCATGGTAAATATGGAAATTAAACAACTACATTACTTACAACGATTCGCCTACACTTTAGGCATCTTCTGGTTATTTTGTTTTTAGAAATTACAAATGTGATTATATATGACACTACATGAATCAATGGGAGAGGTACTCTTAGTTCTCCTTGGCGCGCTGTGGGGTGCCCCATATAGTTCCAAGGTTCCACACATATTTGGCTGTAGATTTATTTCTTGCTGAATATATCTTGTCAATACTGCTTCCATACATTTTAGTTTTCTTTTATTGTTGTCTTTTGCCAGTACTATTGTGTTTTCATTCAGGTCCTCCGGCGAAATGTTAGTTTTATGTACTTTTGTGGTGTGGGATTTTATTTCCCCGTTTTGCCTGTGGTATGTGAGTCTCTGTGATCAAATTTTGGATGTGTGGCCAATATACTCCTCATTACAAAGTGCACCGTCTTTGTTAAATTTACATGACCATTTGCACAATACAATACTATGTTTTAATTTTTTCTTGGCGGCTACTAAGTTGTTTTTCATATCTAGAGATGAAGTTCTGGTGCTACGATAATAGATTTTTAATTTCAAGGTGTCCTCTTGTTTCTTCGGTTTGTAATTCTCATGTATGATTCCTTTCAGTGTTTACAGATCGGCAAACCGAATCAGAATGGTTCCATCACGTTCACCGCTGCACTCAGACCTACAAATATAGAAAGTTGCCACTAGTCATTTTATAGAATAAATGTATATATATATATATATATATATGTATATATATATATATATTTACATATATATTATATATATATATATCATATATATACATATGTATACATATATATATATGAACATTTTTATAAGCTCTGCCAAGGGATTCGAGTCCTGACCTGTGAGTACATAATCACGGAGTCAAGATGCTAGCGACTGAACTACGCGCGATGGTTCAAGAGGACTGTATATATATATATATATATATATATATATATATATATATATATATATATATATATGAATATTTTTAAAGCTCTGCCAAGGGATTCGAACCCTGACCTGTGTACATATAATCACGAAGTCAAGACGCTAGCGACTGAGCTATGTGAGATGGTTCAAAAGGATTGTATATATATATATATATATATATGTACACACACACACACACACACACACACACACACACACACACATATATATATATATATATATATATACATATATATATATATATATATATGTGTGTGTGTGTGTGTGTGTGTGTGTGTGTGTGTGTGTGTGTGTGTGTGTGTGGGTGTGTGTGTGTGTGTGTGTGTGTGTGTGTGTGTGTGTGTGTGTGTGTGTGTGTGCGTGTGTACAAAGTATATATATAAAACACACACACACAGACACACACACACACACACACACACACACACACACACACACACACACACACACACACACACACACACACACACACACACACACACACACACACACACACACACATATATATATATATATATATATATATATATATATATATTATACACACACACATACACACACACGCACACACACACACACACTCCCTCACACACGCACACACACACACACACACACACACACACACACACACACACACACATACACACACACACACACACACACACACACACACACACACACACACACACACATACACACACACACACACACACACACACACACACACACACACACACACACACACACACACACACACACACACACACACACACATATATATATATATATATATATATATATATATATATATATACGTGTGTGTAGTGATTTTATTAAACGTTAGCTTTTTCTATTGCAGATTGTGTATGCAGTTGTGGTTGCAGGCTGTATGATGATTGAAGGCCTGTTCATGACGTGACCAAACGTCGTCGTTGACATCATCATCCAGGCCAACAGCAGTGTCACCGAGAGTGCCAATAATCTTCCGCCCTCACACATACAGGAGAAGTTTATCCTGACTGATTACGAAGCAGGATGGCTCGGTAAACATCGTCTGTGCATCCTTCGTGGGGACTTTCTTTTGCCCTTTGGACTGGACACGGCAGCCCCTGGGTTGAACTTTATCCATTGGGTACCGCGGAGATGACCAAGTGGGCTTGGGGCAGCAATAGGAAGAAAGTGATCCTTGGCGTTGAAAGGATGGAGCGGGATGAGGTATATCTGGTTAACAGTGCCAATGTATATTAGTGCCTGCGGCACGTTCCTAAGGTACAGGTAATAATGATCTCTGAGGCACTTCATTAGTAACGTTTTTCAAGTTTGCAAGTTTTACAACTGATAACTGTTTTACGTTCTTGTTTATCATCTCCTGACCCGCGATAGCGCGAGATATGGATGTAATTGGCAGCCTTCAATGCATGACACATTGAAACAGGGGTAAATAACGAAGTAATATCGTAGCTGGCTAACTTCTTACCACTGAAACCTATTCCTTGGAGCCTCTTGATTAGATCTGAAGAATTCCATAAGTGAGCCTCACTAATGGTTCCCAGTGTCTTGGAATGTGGCAGGAAAGGCAGAAGTGGAGGTGGAGGTAGAATGTAGATTGAGAGAAGCAAGTAAAGGACTTGATGGATTAAAAAGCGTAATGAGAAACAGACATTTGTTGTGAATGGGTGCAAAGAGGAGAGTGTATGAGGGACTGATTGTGCCGACAGCACTGTACGGACAGAAACATGGAACATAAGAGAGGACGAGTTTGAATGTGTTTGAGATGAGGTGCCTGACAAGTATGATAGTGGTTACTAGGCTGGATAGAGTGAGAAACGAGGAGGTGTGGAGGAGATTGAGGGTGGAAAGGGAGTTGGGAGATGAGAGATTATTGAGATGGTTTGGACACATGGAAAGAATGAGTAAAGAAAAATTAGTGGAAGAGGTTCGTAGATGAGGCCCGTAGATGAAAGTAGACAAGTAAGGTAGATAGAGGGTAGGTGGCGAGAATTTGATTTTTATGAGTTGGATGTTTGATACACAAGAGCTCGTAAGTGAAGGAATTACACAACCTCGCTCCTCACCTAAAATTTTACAAACAAATGTTGGGGACCCAAAAACATTGCTGTATTATGCTGATGTAACAGTATGTAAACTAAGTCATTAGTGCTTATTTATTTCGAGAGTGCTTGAGTAACGGATATTGTTTATGGGGTTTGTAACTGCCTTTCTAATTGGATAAGGGTGGGGGAGGAAAAAATTCAATTGGTTCATGGGAGTAAAATCACGCCCTTAGAGGAGGTACTTAGATGTAAAAGTAAAGATCATTGGACTAAAGAAATCAGGACGTCAATACAAACTGACCTAGTGACCAAATTGAGGCTTCCAGATGGGAGTCCCTTCGTGTAACTTAAATAGCCAAGTGTATTATTACTCGGAAAAGAAAATTAACTTTTAACTCTGTTTAATTCCCCTCCCTTGGACAGAGTGACTAGGCTGGATAGATTGAGAAATGAGGAGGTGAGGGGGAGAACGGGGGTGGAAAGGGAGTTGGGAGATAGGGTTGATGAAAGAGTATTGGGATGGTTTGGACACATGGATAGAATGAATGAAGAAAGATTAGTAAAAGAGGTATGGAATGCAGAGGTGGAAGAAGTGAACATAAGGGGCGACCGAGGATTAGATTGATAGATGGGGTAAAAGGAGCATTGGGAAAGAGTGGAATGTCTGTTGAGGAAGGAAAGGAGAGGACAGAAAATAGAGACGAATGGAGAATGGTTGTGTATGGATGATGCTGTGATGCATGAGGGGGAGTGGGTATGGGATGGGAGTGAGGGAGTATGTGTAAAAAATAAATTGACACATCCCGAAGGGTTTCTCCACGTCTTCTCCATTTCTGCATAAGAAGACGGAAATGGGGGGTTCCCCGATTTAATGAAGCGGACTTGCTGTGGATGTGATGTGTCTTGCGACACTGCTTCTGACCCAGGGCAGTGGCCGAGATACAGGGATAACCCGTCATCCGGAAGGAGCCAAGATAAGGACCAAATAATAGTATAGAGCAAGGTATAAATGAAAAACAAAAATATAACGTAAGGCATGATGTTGAAACTCAAAAGGAGTCAAAACGAAATAATCACGAGTTTCTTAAAACCATGTTCTTTAATGCTCGTAGTATTAGGAACAAATCTAAAAGAATCCCGGCGTATACCATACGCAAAAATCTCGATATGATACGAATAACTGAGGCTTGGTTAAATGGTGGAGAGTTTGAAGCTGAATTTAACATTGCGGGATTTAAACACTTTCACCATGATAGAAACTACAAGAAAGGTGGGGGTGTTCTGTTGTACATTAAAAGCAATGTTCATGCCTGTGTTTTAGAGAAAGTGAAACAGGATGCATATGATAGTTTGTGGGTTGAGTTAACCCAAACAAATGGACAAAAAATTAATATAGGTGTAATATATAGACCAAAGACATTATCATTAGCAGACGACAAACTGTTATTTCAAGAACTGTCTAGTTTCTGCAACCGGGATTTATTGATAATGGGTGATTTCAATTTTACTGACATTGATTGGATGACCCTTGAACATGGCCATATAGGTAGTCGCTTGTTTGATTTTCTTGGTGACAATTACTTAATTCAGCATGTAAAAGAGCCCACAAGATATGGAAACTTACTCGATCTTTTGATCACTAGCCGCGAAAGCATGGCAACTGATGTAGAAGTTGGTGAATCTGCAAATAGCGATCACAACCTAGTTAGATTCCAACTCCTAAACAATTTTAGAATAGATACTTGTGTTTCTAAAATACCCGATTTCAGTAAAGCTCAGTTCATAGAACTACGGCAGGAGCTTCAGCTTACAGATTGGGAGGCAAAATTAAACGAAAGACCAGTAGATCAGATGTGGGAAATATTTCAAAATACGCTCACTAAGATGATTCAAACTTACATTCCTTTTAAGGACAGACGTCCCCCAAATCAGGCTCGCCCAAAGTGGCTCGACAAAGAAACTGAAAAAAGTATTGCTAAAAAGAGACAGGCTTATAAGAAATATAAGTGCTCGGGTGCATCTAATGACTATGAAAGTTATGTATCAATACAGAGAGATTTAAAAAAGACAATAAGAAAAAGAAAACGACAATACGAAATGAACATCGCTGAGAAACCCAAAGAGAATCCCAAAGAATTCTATAGTTACATTAGAGATAAAAAGGTTGTTAGGAATCACATTGGTTCACTATTATCTGCTGACGGTCAACTTGAATATTCAAATGAAGGAATGTGTAATATCTTAAACAATTATTTTAGCTCGGTATTCGTAAACGAAACACCTCAAGGTGAATTCCAAACTGAAACCTGTGAAAAGTCTAGGGTAAACTTACTCACTACGGTAAATATAACAAAAGAAAAAATTAAAAGGTGTATAGACAAACTCAAAGTTAATAAAACACCAGGGCCTGACGGTTGGCATCCAAGAATCTTAAAGGAAATGAAAAATGAGATTGTTGTTCCATTAGAAATTATTTTCAAGAAATCCATCATATCCGGAGATGTCCCAAGAGAATGGAAGCTAGCTAACGTTACTCCCATATTCAAAAAAGGCGACAAAAAGAAACCAAATAACTATAGGCCTATAAGTTTGACTTCAATCGTAGGAAAAATAATGGAAACTATCATCAGAGATGCTATCGAACATCATTTAGAAAGTAACCGTTTGATAAATGATAGCCAGCATGGTTTCAGACGGAAACGTTCTTGCGTGACTAACTTACTCGAATTCTACAACACAATTATCTCGAATTATGACAAAAGAAACAATATAGATTTAGTATATCTAGACTTTGCAAAAGCTTTTGATACCGTCCCACACGAAAGACTACTTACTAAATTAGCTTTGCATGGAATAAGTGGTAGCCTATTAGGTTGGACTAGTAATTGGTTGAAGGGTCGAAAACAGAGAGTTGTTTTAAATAGAAAAACTTCTGGATGGAAATTTTTTACAAATGGAGTTCCTCAGGGTTCCATTCTTGGGCCACTTCTATTCATAGTATATATAAATGATATAGACCATGGACTAAAATCTACTGTTTCCAAATTTGCTGATGATACAAAATTGTGCGGAGTGGCAAATGATCACTCAAACCAATTAGATATTCAAGAAGATTTAGATAAATTACAGCAATGGTCTGAAAAGTGGCTAATGAAATTTAACACAAGTAAATGCAAGGTAATGCACATAGGTAAAAATAACAGTAAGTACGATTACAAGTTATTTGGAAATTCGTTAACAAAAGTGGATAGTGAAAAAGATCTCGGCGTAATTATCAGTAACGACCTCAAATCATCCAAGCAGTGTATTTCAGCCTCTGAGAAAGCAAATAAGATTCTGGGACTGATTGCGCGATCTTTTGATTTCAAAAGTCCATCACTCATTAGCAAGCTATATAAATCGTTAGTTCGTCCACATTTGGAATATGCTGTTTCCGTATGGTCACCGAATCTCATTAAAGACATTGACAGACTGGAAAAAGTACAACGGCAAGCCACAAAACTGATTCCAAATATCAAAAATAAATCATACGAAAATCGACTAAAACATATGAATCTGTTTTCCCTAAAAAAGCGTAGACTCAGATGTGACTTGATACAGGTCTTTAAGATTCTAAAGGGAATTGACAACATCAGAAGTGAAAAAAATTTCACATTGAATGAGAATCATACAAGAAACAATGGTCTCAAACTGTCCGGAATTAGATTCAATTTGGAAGTGGGTAGAAACAACTTCGCCAACCGTGTAGTTAATGAATGGAATAAACTTCCTGCACAGGTAGTGCAATGTAGTTCAGTTCGAAGCTTTAAGAATCATTTAGATGAATACCTAAGTAAGATGCTCTAATGATTATGATTTATCTTATATTATTTGTTTTTGTTTTGTTATCATTTGTCTGTTTGATTTTCATTCATTGTTAGTTATATGTCAATTTATTATTATTTACTATTTACCTGTTTGTTTATTATTTAACTATACCTACGCATTTATTCATGTATTTTATTTGTTATTTACATTATCATAGTTTTTATTTATTATTTTTTTTATTATTATGATTTTTTTTCGCATCCGACCTAGATATGGATCAAAAGGTCTCCTGTCGGCATGCTCCGCCTTTGTAATCCTTTGTTGAGGGAAGAGGGTGGACGGGAGTGGAGTATGTGGGGATGGAATGGGTTGAAGTGAATTTTAGGGCTTTAGTTTTTGGCTACCTCCCTTGTAAGGGGAAAAATCCTTTGGTATATGTATGTATGTATGTATGTATGTATGTATGTATGTATGTATGTATGTATGTATGTATATATATATACATATATATATACATATATATATATATATATATATAGAGAGAGAGAGAGAGAGAGAGAAGAGAGAGATGATGATGGTGCAAAGAGATGGAGGAATTAAGTTAGTTTATTTCTCATGCTGCTAGCACTAATCTCATAAAATACATTCACGGAGTACTTTATTGTTAGTAGATAAGCAGCGGCATCGATCTCCTTAAACCATATATTACCAAATTATCGGCTGAAAGAAACCTGCACAGTGAAGCTATAGCGATAATCCCATACCACACTCCTGGTCATATGGACATTTTCCGAAGGTTGAATGTGGTTTGAATTTTCCGCCAAAATCATCGGAAATTTAAAATTCCCGGCTCTGTGCAGGCATGCGCATTGTCGACCCCACCTCCCCCTCCCTATCCCCTCCCTTCTTACCCGGCTAGCTCGAGCCGGGCGTCGCGTCACTTAGATCGCGGAAACGGGACGGAGTGGTTAACTCGCTGCCCACATGGGAGCAGGCGGTCCCGTTTCCTGCTGGTTAATCGTCTGTTAGTTTTATCGCTTTCCGCTTGGCTGCTGGTTTGTCCCATTCTTTGACTTTGATTTTATACGAGCACAATCCGTCCCCGTCTTCGAGCCGTCCCTGGTAAACAACCCGGGTCCTCTCGGAGGACAGGGGACGTGTCTTATGGTACGGAGTGTGGCGCCCCCCAGGGTCATCAGGCCTCTCGGCAGCCCCATACCTCTGACCATCATCGGTCTTCTATTGCCTCACGGTTTGTATCAGGCCCTAGGCGTAGACTTTGACCATATACGATCGCAATACGTCCGTCTCCAGGCCGTCCGTGGTAAGAACCCGGGCCTCTTTGAAGACAGGGGGACGTGTCTTATGGCACGGAGTGTGGCGCCCCCCAGGGTCATCGGGCCTCTCGGCAGCGCCATACCTCCGACCATCATCGGTCCTCTATTGCCTCACGGGTTGTATCAGGCCCTAGGCGTAGACTTTGACCATATACGATCGCAATACGTCCCCGTCTCCAGGCCGTCCGTGGTAAGACCCCGGGCCTCTTTGAAGACAGGGGGACGTGTCTTATGGTACGGAGTGTGGCGCCCCCCAGGGTCATCAGGCCTCTCGGCAGCCCCATACCTCAGACCATCATCGGTCCTCTATTGCCCCACGGTTTGTATCAGGCCCTAGGCGTAGACTTTGACCATATACGATCGCAATACGTCCCCGTCTCCAGGCCGTCCGTGGTAAGAACCCGGGCCTCTTTGAAGACAGGGGGACGTGTCTTATGGTACGGAGTGTGGCGCCCCCCAGGGTCATCAGGCCTCTCGGCAGCCCCAAACCTCCGGTCATCAATGGTCCTCTAACAGCCTCATAGCTTGCTTCGTCAGGCCCTAGGCGTAGACTTTGACCTTATACGATCGTAATCCGTTCCCCATACGTCTTCGGGTCGTCCGCGGTAAGAACCCGGGCCTCTCGGAAGACAGGGGGACGTGTCCTATGGTACGGAGGGGGTGCCCCCGAGGGTCATCAGGCCTCTCGGCAGCCCCATACATCCGACCAATAATGGTCCTCTAACGCCTTAATGGCTCCCTTTGTGAGGCCCTAGGCGTAGACTTTGACCTTTTCCACTCTTAATGCGTTCCCGATACGTCTTCGTGTCGTCCGTGGTAAGAATCCGGGCCTCTCGGAGGACAAGGGGACGTGTCCTATGATACGGAGGGTGACGCCCCGAGGGTCATCAGGCCTCGGCAGCCCCATACCTTCGACCAATAATGGTCCTTTAACGCCTTATAACTTTCTTTGTCAGGCCCTAGGCGTAGACTTTGACCTTTTCCACTCGTACTCCGTTCCCCATACGTCCTCAAGTCGTCCGTGGTAAGAACCCGGGCCTCTTGGAGGACAAGGGGACGTGTCTTATGATACGGAGGGTGGCTCCCCGAGGATCATCAGGCCTCGGCAGCCCCATACCTCCGAGCTTCAATGGTCTTCTAACGCCTCACGGCACCACCCTCCTTCCAGGTTTCTTAAAAAAAAAAAAAAAAAAAAAAAAAAAAAAAAAAAAAAACAGCCCTTCTCATGAGCCACAGCCAACCTCTTATCAACTTCACTTCACCTGATGTTCCACCCCCAAGTAAAACACAAAAGAACTTTAGACTTAGGGAGTCTAGTGTTAGTTAAAATGAGTATAAATTAGTTCAAAGAAACTACAATCATTTAGTGTAATGAGAAGAGGAAAATCAGTTTTAAATAGTACAGTTTAAGTTGGCGCAAAGTGCTAGGTATTACATAAATAAAATGCCTTGACCTTGAAAAAAAAAAACACAGGTCGAAATGGACATGACTTCTCCTATTCAACTTAAGCTAATATATAGTCATGATGGTCAAGAATTTTACCATGTTAAAATTAATTTCAACGCTCACTGTGACTCAGGTCGAAATGACCATGACTTTTCCTATTCAACTTGAGCTAATCTACAGTCATGATGGTCGAGAATTTTACCATGTTAAAATATATTTCGACGCTCACCGTGACTCAGGTGGAAATGGACATGACTTTTCCTATTCAACTTGAGCTAATCTACAGTCATGATGGTCGAGAATTTTACCATGTTAAAATTGATTTCGACGCTCACTGTGACTTAGGTCGAAATGACCATGACTTTTCCTATTCAACTTAAGCTAATCTGTAGTCATGATGGTCAAGAATTTTACCATGTTAAATTAATTCAACGCCCACTGTGACTCAGGTCGACATGAACATAACTTTTCCTATACAACTTAATTTAATCTACAGTCATGATGGTCGAGAATTTTACCATGTTAAAATTAATTTCGACGCTCACTGTGACTTAGGTCGAAATTAACATGACTTTTCCTATTCAACTTAAGCTAATCTGTAGTCATGATGGTCAAGAATTTTACCATGTTAAACTAATTCAACGCCCACTGTGACTCAGGTCAACATGAACATGACTTTTCCTATTCAACTTAATTTAATCTACAGTCATGATGGTCGAGAATTTTACCATGTTAAAATTAATTTCGACGCTCACTGTGACTTAGGTCGAAATGAACATGACTTTTCCTATTCAACTTAAGCTAATCTGTAGTCATGATGGTCAAGAATTTTACCATGTTAAACTAATTCAACGCCCACTGTGACTCAGGTCAACATGAACATGACTTTTCCTATTCAACTTAATTTAATCTACAGTCATGATGGTCGAGAATTTTACCATATTAAAATTAATTTCGACGCTCACTGTGACTTAGGTCGAAATGAACATGACTTTTCCTATTCAACTTAATTTAATCTACAGTCATGATGGTCCAGAATTTTACCATGTCAATATTTATTTCAACGCTCACTGTGACTCAGTGATGTCACGGTATGATAAGATGACGTCATTATGTGATAAATTGACGTCACCATGTAGTCCTATGACGTCAATTTGTGTTCCTGTGACGTCACGAGACGATCCTATGGCGCCATGATCAATCCGGTGACGTCACAGTATAATCACATGATGTCACTAGGTATTAAACATATAGAAGTCCGCTTGTGGGTGATGAGACGTCACAAATTGCCATAGCACACTATTGGATGAAGACGCTCGCCACGGGCTTCGAGGACTTCCCGCGGGAAGACTTGGGGTGAGTTGGATACATACCGAGGGTCCAGGCCCGTCTTCGTGGGAGACGCTCAGGGAACGTCTTCACCCAGGACGGAAACGAACTTGGCCTCGCATACTCCCTTTCGGTTTCTCGCTTACCCCGAGGATCTTCACGAAACTAGTGAGAGTGGTAGGCGTACGTTGGACGGAAGCAAGCGTCTCCACACTCATGTTCCTAGACGGCTAGTTGATGCATTTGCCCACCGGGGAGGGTGCATCGGCCGACATCTCAGTGGCTCTGAGTGTGTTGGCGGACGTGGAGTTCGGGGTGGACTGGGACGGGTCTGCCCTAGCTCCCACACAGAGACTTTATTGGCTCGGGATTGAGTGGGACACAGCGTCCTTCGGGTGCTCCCCTGCGCCAAGAGAGCGTGCTTCTCTCACACGTTCTCCCTCCTTCGGTGGCGGGGCGGGGGGGTACCTCAACTTCGCGACCCCGGCCCTTCCACTGAGCCGCTGCTTCTCCCGCGTGGCCTGCCTGCCCGGGCCGATACCCTCAGCACTCCACAGCTTGTTGCGTCCCTGGCTTCGGTCGGGGGCCCTACGCCGGTCGCTCTATCCAGGTTTCAAGAGACCTACGTAGTGTAGCAACTACGCCCACAAGTGTTCGAGTCGTTCTCCCTCCGCTACGGCACCCCAGAGGTGGACCTGTTTGCCTCCCCAAACACGACCCAGCTCCCCTTTTACCTCACCTGCATCCAAAGGACACGCACAGGAGGCCCAGACGCCTTCACGGAGGACTGGAACAGCTGGAGGTACGTATTCATTTTCCTCCTCCAGCGACACTAGTCCTCCTGAAGGTGATGCAGACCCTCAGATCCTTCAAGGGTCAGGTCCTCCTGATAGCTCCCTACTGGCCAACCCAGCCGTGGTTCGGGGAGCTAATGAGATGGGGCCCTTCTCCCCTTCTACTGGGGTCAGCCTGCCTAGCCAACAGCCTTACCGCGCCTCTCCAAGCGTCACTCCAACTTGATAATTGGAGTTTCTACGGGGAGCTCTCAGCCAACTCTTCTCTACAGAGGCAGCAGACAAGATGCTCAGAGCTCACCTTCCGTCCTCAGTGCGGCAGTGTGGGTCCTGCTGACGGAGATTCCGGAACTGCCTTCGGAGACGCGCGATGGTGACCATCTCCGCCAGCATGGTCCCGGACTTCCTGACTTGGCTGCTTACCTCCACCAACAGGGCACCGGCGACTATCTTGCCTCACTATACAGCCCTCACTGATCCGCTACGCTTTGGCATGAACATCCGAGTGCCACAGAGGGCGTGAACCCTCCTAATGAAGGGGATCAGCGCCTCGAGAGAGCCGAGACATCAACCGGTCCTGGCCTGGTCCTTGCATCGTGTTCTGCAGTACCTGGCGTTCGAAAGGGCCATTATGGAGGAAGAACACTTCCCTCGACGCGTCGCCTTTCTGCTCGCCTTGACTACGGACTACAGGGCTTCACAGCTGGCGGCAATCACCCGCCACCCGTCCGTCTCCAAACTGGAGGAGGACAGCTCGGCCCTAACCCTCTCTCCATCACCAACATTCCTGGCCAGGAACGGCCGAGCGGACGACATGATTGGCCCTCTCAGAATACAATCCTTCCGGGAGGGAGGACGCCCACATCCACTGCGCCCGGTCCGTGCGTTCGAAGACTACGTGGACCACACGGAAGAGATTTCTGAGGATCATCTCTTCTACAACTCGAAATTTAGGATTCCCCTAACCCCGAGGTCCCGGGCGCACCTGCCCTTCCGCTTTTTGGGAGAGAGCCGACCCGGGCCATGCCCCGCACGCCCACAGCATCAGGGACTTTGTGGCATCGCTGGAGTTTCTCCGCACCCACTCTGTGGAGCGGGTGCGGGACCTAGGGACTGGACATCGACGACTCCCTTGGGGACACGGTGTCTCTACCACTCGGTCGCCCCTGTCCCATGTGTCGCCATGGAAACGGCTCCACCCCTCTCATCTAAAAAAAGTGGAGGGGGCAAAGGGCGACCGAGGAGTGGGGAGGGGCCAGGAACCGTTGAACAGGATACAAATTTCGTATAATTTACGCATTGTGTGAACAGTGCAATGTTGTGCATGTCACATTCTTCGGCGTGGGTACTTGACGTTTCTTTCTCCCCTCTACTGAGTGATAAAATGAATAAGTCTCCCATAGGAAAGACACACGTAATAACGGTTTGATTCAGGCTTCACCTCTCCTCCCACTTGTCCTCGCTGTGCAGGTTTCTTTCAGCCGATAATATTTCTTTGTCGCGGCTCGTGCCGCTTAAATTCTTCTTATCGGCTTAAGAAACCTGCACAGATTTAGGGTCCCTCCCTCCTCCCACAGGCGAAGCCTTCATTTCTCATTGAAGTGACGCGACGCCCGGCTCGAGCTAGCCGGGTAAGAAGGGAGGGGATAGGGAGGGGGAGGTGGGGTCGACATGCATGCCTGCACAGAGCCGTTAATTTAAAATAACCTATGATTTTGGCGTAAAATTCAAACCACACTCAACGTTTGGGATATGGCCATATGACCAGTAGTGTGGTATGGGATTATCGCTATAGCTTCGCTGTGCAGGTTTCTTAAGCCGATAAGAAGAATTTAAGCGGCACGAGCCGCGACAAAGAAATATTATTGCGACCACTTGTATTTTTTTTCTTTTTCTTTTAGTCAGTCAGTCAGCATCAATTATTAGTCCATTGTGGATCAAAGACTTTTCCCAACATTTCTTATAAGTTGTACAGTGTTTTTAGATATGAGAAATGTCAGAGTTAAGAAAAAAAAATATTGGGCTCTCTTTGCTACAGGTCGTCAAACAAGCATTTGACAATTTCCAGTTCTCAATTTGATACACAAGAGGTAGATTCATCTGCGTTTAGAGTGACATGGGTATTGGATTAAGAGAAATAAGCAATGCTATGAGGAATGGATTTTTTTCACAAAATACATTTATCCCCCTGAAGCCAATACGGACGAATAGTAATACTCCCAAATGGATGACGGACAGACTGAAACATGAGATCGGAATGAAAAGAGGACTTTACGTAAAAATAAAAAACGGGGAAACGCACCTTAGATCAAGATATAACGAAATGGCAAAGCTGGTATTCTTTTTGAATACACGTATAGCGAAACGTAACTATGAATTTAAGGTTGCCAGTCAAGCAATATCCAACCGAAGAAGAAATAAAGAAAGAATAGGACCAATTAAAAACGATGAAAATGTCATGATAGAATCGGAGGAAAAAATGAGTGAGGAGTTTAACAAATATTTTCTCTTGGCGTTTACTAATGAGAGATTAGGTAAGATAACTGACTGCGATCCGATTATCAGTGGGGATGAAGAAAATAGACTATCTGATATCAGCATTAGTAACGTAGTAGTCAAGCAGATTGAAAGACTTAAAGCTACAAAATTCCCTGGTCTAGACGAAATTTTTCCAAGAATGCTTAAGGAGTATAAATTTGAAATCTGCGACCAGTTAACTGAAATATTTAATAAGTCAGTAAACACTTGTTTTGTTCCTACTGCATGGGGGCAGGCAAAAGCTGTTCCTGTTTTTAAGAAGGGAGATAAATCGTCTATATGCAACTACAGGCTAATCAGTTTGACATCGGTTATAGGAAAAATGTTTGAATCAATAATAGTAAATAGACTCAGAGAACACATCGAGAGACATGATTTAATTCGTGATACACGGCATGGTTTCTCCAAGGGTAAGTCATGTGTGAATAATCTTCTATCATTTTACACTAAAGTATATAAGGCGTTAGGTAACAATGATAATTACGATGTTATTTACCTTGACTTTAGCAAAGCGTTCAACAAGGTGCCACACCAGAGACTACTTGATAAAATCAAAGCCCATGGCATAGGAGGAAATGTGTTAGAATGGATTAGAGCTTGGATTAATAACAGAAAGCAGCGCGTCACCATAAATGGAGAAGAATTATCAAAATGATACATGGTCTCAGGAATTTACCTTACGAGGAGAGGCTTAGGCACCTTAACTTACACTCTCTAGAGAGACGCAGAGTGCGGGGTGATCTGATAAAGGTGTTCAAATGGATAAAAGGTTTTAACAAGGGTGATGGAAGTAAGGTCATCATATTATAACAACAGGGCAAGATTCGCAATAATGGATTTAAACAGGCAAATTTAGATTTAAGAAGGAAATAGGCAATAATTTATATACTAATAGGGTGGTAGACAAATGGAATAAACTTAGTAACCATGTAGTGAGCCCTGAAACTATCAGTTGTTTTAAGAAACGGTTAGACAACTTTATGGATGGGGATGACAGGTTGTGATGGATATGGAGCTGCCTTGTGTAGGTTTTATGGTCTCTTGCAATCTCCTTCATTCTTGTGTTTTTATATGTACTCGGGTGAAGCCTGCCAAATCTTTCAAGACGAATCAGCAGCCTCACGTTATAGAGATAGGATTCAACCAAGTGAGGTGTTTGGACAAGAACAAACACGTCCACCTGTGCTGAAACGAGATGAACTGAATATTCCACAGATGTCACGGTATTCGGAAGGAAAAATTATGTATCCTTTTCAAATGCAACGAGCATCCAGGTGAAGAAGTTATAGATATTCCTTAAATTTGTGTTTACAACAAATGGTATTAAGAATCTATCTTAGTGGATGAAAAAAAAAAGACTATATGTGAGAGACATATATTGCCCACCATTAAAATTGTCATAAGAAGATTTTACTAATATTTCTGATGTAACATGTGTTGACTAAATTTAACCCTCAAAGATATCTTTAACTTTCATGTCACTTAACTTCATTATTGTTCTATGACTGCGGAGAATTAAGAAAGAATACCAAGTCGTAGTTTAGATACTCTATAGGGAAGCTTGTCATTGATGGTTAGCTCAGCATCAGTGAATTATGGCACTGGAATTACAGAGGAGCCTAACCACCTTCTCGGCCTGTAGTCACCCCAATTATGTCGTGGTCGTGTGTACGTACTGACGGTGCTGAACAATCTGCAAATAGGAGATTCTCTCTGAAGGGCCCTGGCAGGTTGGATATGAGTTTTCTGTTGTATTTCCTGGTCTGAGAAGTGATGAAGTTTTGGAGACTTCACAAACTGGTGCCCTTAACATATTTCTTAGAAGTACATGTGAGTCATCCTTTGATGTGATGAGTCAAATCCAGTGAAAATATACGAATGTCTGAAAAGTCATGCTGGCTTGGAAGGCAAGAAGCAATTTCTATGTATTAGTTCTAAACCTAAACTGGGATAAAGATTAGATAAATCCCTTCGTACTTTTACAATCTTATTTATTGGTATAAGTGAAGACAATCGTGCTAGAATAATTAGTTTATCGATATATTTCAAAGTTAAACGATTAGCTAAGTGAAGATATTCTTTTACAGCCTCCCTACCCACCCTTTCGAGCATCCCTTTCATCTTACTCTCTGGAATCTTCATCAACTTAGTTGGACTCAAGGGATCCACGATGCTGGGTCTCGTGTTGGCCATTGTCTCCTGGTTGATGATGGGCCTCACCCCGTCTATAACAGCGCTCTTCATAGGACGAGCCATTTCCGGCGCCGCCTATGCCTTCATTGTGACGGTGTCGCAACCTCTGGTGAGCGAGCTGGTGTCTCCCAAGATCCGAGGGGTCGCTGCAAGTCTTCCGATGTTCTTCTCGAACCTGGCCTCTCTGGAGATGAACGTGGCCAACATTTTCCTGCCCTGGCACCTCACGACGACTCTCTGTGCTGCGCCATTTTTTCTCCTTATGCTTTCCATTTTATTCGTACCTGAGGTACGTATATTAGCATTGTGTGAGAATGAATATGTTTGTCCTTGAGCATACACTATATGAATTCATAGACAGTCGTGCGTGTATGCGTTCGTGTGCGCTTGTGTGTGATTAGTTTATCATTATTTCTACTATGATTATTATTCATATCTAATTATTAATTTCTTTCTTTTACTTTGCCAATAGCTTTCTCCGATTATACACACTTCGCCCAATCGTCTCTTTCTTATAATACATCGACTACTCAAACTGAATATAAATTTACTATCTGCCAATATGTTCACCTATCTTTCACAATTTCCTCGCACAAATAAACTATCATTTTAGTCAGGGGAGGTTTTTTATAATTCAGAGATTCCTTCTTGTTTTCTTCCTTCTAAATTGGTACCACATCGCTCCTTTTACATTCTACAGCACTTTCCTTATTTCCAGTGATCATACATCTCCTGATCGCTTACAATTCTTTTACTTCTACATTCCTTAGATATTCAGTTAACGATAACTCCAAGCCCTGCTTTTCTATCTATGGTATCCAGTAGTTTGTATACAATATGTGCTCCCAATTTGTGTTTTTACTTTTCAGTTCAAGTAACCCTTTTCCTCTCTTCAAAGACACGATACATAACCAATCCCAATTGTAATATTTAATTTATCATTTCTACTTGCAATTTTATACCTTGAAGCCTATGTTTTAGATTGACGATCCCTTCCTGTGTTTGAGTTTACTGTTGACAGAGGAATTTAGGTTTGCCTTTACTATTATGAATTATTTCTGAATATTTCTTTCACTCCTCAAATTCTTACATAATCACTTTTAGCTGTTTTGTATTTTTATTTATTGATTTATTCTCTTTCTTCCCCTCCGTATCCCTTGTCAGACATATATGTATATACATATATACACACACACACACACATATATATATATATATATATATATATATATATATATATATATATATATATATATACATATATATATTCCACACCTTATAAACTAATTCTCCTCTCTCTCTCTCTATCTCTCCCTTTCTCCCACTTAATCCTGACACATGTACATCGGAGCTATTAAGCTCAGGAATATTTCAAATATCTCCTTCATTTTACGTGTCTCTGAATTCCCTCCAATATATTTCATTTTTTTATTCCATATTACCTTTTATTATTTCAAATTCGAGTATTACATGACCACTTTCTTCTATATGATAAATTCATTCAAGAAATCTAATAAAATCTGATTCACTAGTTAGCGGTAAATCCAATTATAACGGAGTGACGTCTTAGCTAAATCTCGTCACTGCTTTACCCCACTGGGTCACTATGTTATTCTTTGTTATATGATACAGTATATCTTCCCATGAATATTCGCAACCATTTTTATTTTCATTACTCCCATGCTTGAACTTGTCTTTGTTTAGCTTTACGTTCTATTATTTCAAGTGGATTGTTGTATTAAACATAACCTGGTCTAACCTAAACACTTTCAATCTCTTCTTGTCTATCAGTTTTTATAACTACCGCTACATTTTCGTCATTTTGCAATAATTGTTTTCTCTTTCTATTTCTTACCCTCAAATTATGACAATTCTTTACCCAATACAATTTCTTTTAATACAGTCAGCCCTTTTTCTCAATACTTTACTGTTGCCATTATATTTATCTATTTGTTTGTTTCATCTTTCATTGTGTTACGTTATAACTGCTCTATTTTGGCATCCTGGGTAAAATTAGATTTCTTCAATACCTAGGCTTCTTCAGTGACTAACTTGCTAACTTTCTGAGATAAATTTTGCTCTTTCAGATTCCCTCAGTCTCCCGTTGCCTTTATAATATTTTAAAAAACTAGTTTCTTCATGACAGTCAGTTATTTATCTATTTATTTATTTATTTATTTATTTATTTATTTATTTATTTATTTATTTATTTATTTATTTATTTATTTATTTATTTATTTATTTATTTATTTATTTATCTATCTATTTATTTATTTATTTATTTATTTATTTATTTATTTATTTATTTATTTATTTATTTATTTATTTATTTATTTATTTATTTATTTATTTATTTATTTATTTATTTATTTATTTATTTATTTATTTATTTATTTATTTATCTATTTTTTTTTTAATTCCACTTGTATTATTTTAAATTGTAAACAGTCTTTATCTTTGATCCTCCGTGGCATCATATCGAATATCCTGTCAAGGAATTCACACTCTCCGGCATTTTCCTCCTAATGATCCTTTCTCTCTTTCTCTCTCTCTCTCTCTCTCTCTTTACCTTTTTCACATTGGGTCCCCATCTTAACGTCTGTCAGAATTGGTGGCCCCACGTCGGACGCCACATGTCAGGTGCCCCACCTTGAAAGCCATATGTCAGGAAAACACTGGAGGAGATAATTGGTTTATTTACAGTTAAGAAGGCATGGGTCAGGGGCCAATATGTATTTTTTGAAATACGCTACCCACGGGACCACGATTTGACAGTGGCGATTTGCCTGGGTTTGGGAGTCGAGACGATTCCGCGGAGGAGAGCGACTGGTGGCTCCGGTTACGCGAGGAGAGACGGCTGGGCTAGATGTCCACGTATCGAGGTGCTGGGAGCATTGGAGGGGTTCTAAGACGATGGTTGCGGTTCCGAGGAGATGGTGAGATAAAGACGGCTACTGCAGATGTGGAAAAATTTGCCGTCGGGTTCCAAAGCGATCAATCTTCCGTCGGCCATTATATATCACCAAACGAGGCTCGATGCGGCCTGCTCGCTGATTGGCCGTCGCCTTCGTCGCTCTGTATGGTAACTCACGTTAGCTACTTTTGGGTAAGCAGCCTCCCTCGTCCCGGGCGATCTCGCGTCCTTCGAGTTGATTGGCCGAAAGCAATCAGCTCTGAATAGCAGCACATTGAACAGAGAAGAGAACAGCTTAACAATATTCACTCCTGGTTTATATAACTTCCAAAGATGGCATATTTTTGCTCTTCCTTCTAATTCAAAATATTCTTTCCACGCGCCGTGCATATACGTCTGTGTGATAAAAGAGAGAGTGATATTCGTCAAATATATTGTCACGATATTACCCCTAGCCAGGTGACACGGTACCCCATCCGGGTGTCAAAGTACCCATTCACCTAAATGACACCCTTCCTACTACACTGCCATCCTACTCCGAAGAAACAAGCAGTTAGCCTCCTCCTCCACCCCCCCCCCACTTCGGTCGCTCCGCACCCAAGCGGTAGTTCAGCAGTTATGTCTGAATGACTGCCCTCAGCCAATCACTGGCCAAGACGTCAGCCTACTTCCCCTATATAAAGCTAGGCATTCCCCACACTCAATAGGTCGATAGCCTTAAAGATAAAAAAAAAAAAAAAAAACACACAACAGACACGCTTCTAGCTAGCTGCCAGCTTCCCCCCCTCTGGATTGAAAGTAACCATTGCTTGGATAACTGACGACTCGACGTGCCAGGTTTCAGTCTTACCCCTTCTCAAACATTCTAAATATATCATTCCCCGTTTATTCCTATAGTGTGTTAGGATTAATATTATTATTGTTTTGTTAACTTATGTTGTATGTTTGATTATATTTCATACTGAAATATTAGATGGTTGATACTGTCCTGTCTTTTGGCATATCAAATGTCTGATGCGTTCTATATCCCCCTTCTAACTTTGTTGTGGCTTGGGCACTCGGTATGCCATTGTGGTTAACAAATATCTTTCCAGCCTGAGCCATAACAATATTCATACTCTTTTTCTCCCTAGTCCCCGTACTGGTTAGTTAAGAAAGGGCGGGATGATGCCGCCATCTCAGCTCTCAAGTCCGTTTATCCTCCTGACGATATCGAAGTCCAGTTTCAGAAGGTGAAACAGTGCGTCACTCTGAAAAGTAAAAAACCAGGAGTCAGAGAACAGGTAAGAATATCAGTGTACATGTTATTGATTTGGTTTCCTTTTCCTTTATGCTGCTTAGGGGGTTCTTGGATGGTGTTGTTTGAGATTTTTGTGACGTTTATATGTATTTCATTGTCAACGAGTGCCGCGAAGATGAGTAGAATATATATATATGCAGTCATGTTAAAAGGAAAAATGTCACCGAGTGTAGAACAGGTTAACATCATTTTATTTTGTACTTAACAGGCGTCTTAACTGCGGAAGGCTTTCCCTCGTCTGAGTAACATTGCCTGACGAGACCCAAAATAGTACACAAATATCCCAACTTGCACTCAACTTGTTTACCTTAAGGAATTCCTTCCCCCGAATGAAATTACCAAACGGAGAACATGTGGCGCAAATCGCTGGGACAAGTACCCAAGTGGTCTCCCACCTAGCTGTCTGTTAGTCAGTGATAACCCTACTGGATTCCATTTTTCAAGAAAACTCAACTTACTTCGAGGTTTCCCCCCTTGTAGCATATATAAAGTATCTCTTACTTATGGCCATGCAGATTTAAATAATAGTTGAGAATATGACGACACGTGTCTTTTTAATTAGTTTCTTCTGACCTGAATGGGATGTCTTGGTTAAGTCAGCGGAAATTTGTGAGGATGTTGCATCTCGTTTACATTGTTGCCCTGTCCTGTTTCCTAAGAGACTAGCCCGAAGACAGAGTCAAAGGGTCCTTCATGCATAACAATGGCTTCTACATTTCAGATGCACCAAATGCGACACTCAAGCAACTACAGGCCTGTTATGCTGATGGTGATCATATACGCCTGCTATGGGTCCAACGGCTATAGCATCATTACGCCCTATTCCACCTTGCTCTTCACTCAGGCGGGAATGACCCTCGACCCGCGCCTGTGCACTATAATCTTGGGGGCTGTTCGAATCGTCGTCGTTATTATCGGATCATTTGTCACCGACCTCTGCGGGAGACGACCCCTCTATATCGGCTCCTCGATTCTGAGTGTTTTATCTTTGGTCTCAACTTTCGTTTCCTTGACCTTCTCCTTTATACCCAAAGTCTTCGTGATAATCTCCTTAATGTGTTTTATGATATTTTCATCCGGAGGAATGAACTTAGTGCCCTCTATCCTGCTCGGGGAGGTTATACCGTCGGCCGTCCAGTCGGTCGGCTGTTCGCTTTGCATCATGATGGATAGTATCACATATGGCACCTTTCTCTTTATTACCCCGTGGCTGACAAATGTCATTTCTTTGCGATTTATCTTCCTTATTCCTACAGCGATCAATCTTCTTGGGGCATTTGTCGTTTGGAGGTGGCTTCCTGAAACAAAAGGACGACCACTTGTCGAAATCCAGCAAGCGTTTGAGCAGCACTCAAACCAAAATGGATGTCATACGACGTCTTTCTAAAATGGCTGTGCTGTTGACATGGGATCTTTTTAAAAAGTATTATGATAGAAACCTATTTAAAGTCCGTAGTAAGTTATTTGAAAACACATAAGTTAATAAATAATATCATAATCAATAAGAAAGGTAAAAAAGGTAATAAATAAATAAAAATAAAGACAGGTACTTACTATTTGTGGTCTGCGAGATTAACTATCTCTTCGTCTTCAAAACAGTCGGTGTCCGGGCTGATACCAAGATAGCTCTATACCATCTCTCCTAATCTATCCCCTACTCCGCACTTTTCTAAATAAGAAGAGCTGACAGACAATAGCCGTTTTCTTCCTTCTCCCGATCCACCATAGTCTTAGATTACGATTCTTCTCCATAGGGGGTCTGTTACTTGAGCGGCAATGATGCGTTCTCGCGTAATGTCAAGTAGCTCTGTTTCTTGACGTATGGTTGCTACGTGTCTACTAAGGGCGTCGGTTACCGTGTTTGCATGGCCCTGGACGTAGTGGAATGTAGGCATGAATTCTTGAATGATGAGGAACCATCGGGCTAGTTTTCCAGTGAGGTTCTTGCCTTTGAAAAGGTGGAGAATGGGTTGATGGTCTGTGTGTACATGTATTTCATATCCAAGTATGATATCTTTGAAGTGCTTGAGGGCATATATGGCAGCAAGAGCTTCGATCTCAGTGACAGAGTAGTTTTGTTCGTGCTTGTTTAATGCGCGGCTAGCATATGCTATCAGTCTAAAATTTGAGTCGTGTTATTGCATAAGTACTGCGCCGAGTCCTTTGTAGGAAGCATCTGTACAGAGTGTGAAATGGTTTTGAGAAGTTTGGGAATGCAAGTACAGGGGCAGTTGTAAGCGCTTGTTTTAGGTTGTGGAAAGCTGTGTGGTGTTCAGGCGTCCAGGTAAAGGGAGTATCCTTTTTGAGAAGGGCTGTTAATGGGGCTGCCATGTGAGCATAGCCTTTAATGAAACCTGATAAGCCTAGAAATGACTTTATGTGTTCGGTAGAGGTAGGGGGTGGAAAGTCTAGAACAGCTTTAACTTTGTCCCGAGAGGTGATGACATCTTGAGAGTTTATGACGTGCCCTAGGAAACGTATTTCTTTTTTGAGGAAGGATCATTTCTTGAGTTTGAGTCTGAGACTTGCCGCGGCTAACCTTGAGAGGACAGTTTCAAGTGTGCAAAGGTGTTCTGTGAGTGACTTTGAGGCAATGATTATGTCGTCCAAGTAAGTAAAAACTGTTTTTCCTATGAGTCCTTCTAGGACTTTGTACATTAATCTCGTGAATACTGATGGAGCAGAGACGAGTCCCATGGCCAACCTTTTGAAGTGGTAGTGGCCCGTGTTTGTACTAAAGGCTGTTAGTGGTTTTGAGTTATCACCGAGAGGTATTTGGAAATACCCTGACATGAGGTCGAGAGTTGAGAAAACAGTGTTGTGCTCATCTATGGAGTAGAGAGTGTCTTACAAATGGGGTATTGGGTATCTTTCCGCAATAGTGAGTTTATTTAGCTCACGAAATTCTACTACAGGTCGGAATGATCCATCGTGTTTTGGAACAACGAAGAGAGGGAAATTCCAAGGGGATAGACTTGGTTCTACAATGTCTTGGGCGAGCATGTCTGCAATGATTTTGTCAACAACGTTTTGTTCACTATGTGGCAGACAGTATGTTGGTATGTACAGTGGTTTTGCATGCTGTCGAAGTGGTATGTGATGTTCTATTATGTTTGTGAGACCTAGTGGTTCACCTGGGAGTGCAATGGCGTGCCTGTACGTGTTCATAAGCGTAAGGAGGTCTGTTTGCGCTTCTGTAAAGTTGTTTATGTGAGCCGCTTGGATGGGTTCCTGCGTGTTCTGTTCTCCGGTGTCGATATTGCACACGTATTGTATGTTGTCTTGCTCGATTATGTGTACTGGAGCTGGGTATATAGTAAAATCACAAATGTTTGTGCCTTTGTTAAGGTGGAGAGGTCCATTTGTGTCGTTCACGACCATGATTGTTGTATGGGCTTTGTTGGATGTGTTTGATATGGCGGATAGGAGAGAAACACCAAATGCGCGGCAAGTGTCCGCGATGCAGAGGACATCTGAGTTTGGAGCCTGAAAGACACGAACTTTGTGCTTTGTGTACTCGGGAGGATACAGTGTTTTGTCACTGATTACGACTGCGTGAGATTTTGTGAGAGTGATTTGTGAGACGGTTGTGTTTTCCATTGTGAGCTCAAGGACGTCTGTGGAGACGTCGTGTTTGTTTTGTGTGCGAGCCGATTTTGACCTACGCGCTGACAGTTTGGGTTTGTTCCGTGTGTGTATTGAGGTACCTGGGTGAATGATGGGAGTGGGCGTATCCACTGTGAGTGTCACTTTTGCGTTTGCTTCAATGTTTGTTTCACCTGTTGTTGCATGCTGTTGCTCGATCACGTGAACGTTTGTGACATACGTGTTTGGTGTTTGGGCATGCGTGTCGGCTATGTTCAGTTTTCATGCAGGGAGATGTCTAAGTCGATCTTGCCAATGATGGGGAAAGGAACTCCGTCTACGTTAGCTAACGTTATATCCGTGGGTTCTGAAATCGTTACCTTACGGTGTCTGAACCTAAACTGGTCGAAGGCAAGTTTTGACGTTTACGGGAGAGCCTGTGTCCAGGAAGAGTACTTGCGGGATATCGTAGTCAGTGGCTTGAAGTGTCATAGAAGATGGGGATGGTCGAGAGGCTGTCATCGTGAGTACCGGTAGGGGGGAGGGGATTGACTGGGTCTCGTGAAGTCGTGTGTGTGGGTCACCGTGAGACGATAGTCAGATCGTGTTTTGTTTGTTTGTGTTGCCGCTGTTCGGGTGTTGGGGAGACGCGTATGAAGTGTGGTTTTGAGAGTTTAGAACGCGACATTGGTTTGTGTCATGGAAAGATGGTCCGTGGTATTGGCAGTAGTTTGTCGGTTGTCTGTAGTAACACCTGCTCTTGCTATGTTCCGGTTTGTTGCAGATAGTGCAAAGAAAAATTTCTTGAGTGTGATCGCTGTCGTGATCGTGTGCCTGACATTTGTCTACCTCTAGTGTGGTTTGCTTGTAAGATTTTTGCTACTGTTGGTGTGTGTGTGAGTGTGTGTGTGTCAGGGGGATTTGTTGTTGATGGAATTGTGTTTTTGCCGTTGTGTCTGAAAACTTCCTAGAGAAATCTACGAGTGTTGTGTCTGGAGCAAAAGGTATGGTGGCTATTTTCTACCGTGTTTCTGGGTGAAGTTGCTCTATCAGTCTAAGGTAGCCAAAGAGTGAGAGAACGTTATCTAAGCTAACTGTGTCATTTTTAACCCAGGGGGAAGATGTGAATATGTCTCTGAGTTCCTGCTTGAAATTGCTCGCAATTTTGAATGCTCGTTCCTTGGTTCCTATGTTAATTTTCTTACCAAGTGTGTATAGGGGAGAGGGAGAGCCTAATTGTTCATATGCAGCGAATGATTTCCTGAACTGTTCTACGAACTGGTCGTATGTTTGTGTTTGATTGAATGCATCTGACTGTACAATGTCACTGGCAAGCGTGTCATTATAGTCGATGCGGTATTTGAGAACCGATATATTTGTCTTGTCGTCCTTGACCTGTGTACGCTGTATTTCATAATCTACGTCATCTAACAGAGTGTGAATGGCAATGTTGGTCCCGTCAAACTTCGGAAGAGTTGTCATGCTTAAGGAGTGTGAGTAAATTTGTAACAGAGCGTTGTATTCCTGGTTGGTTGCCATCTTGGAACGTGTGTTGTAGGAATGTGATATTTTGGGTTGTGAATTGGTCATGCAACTTTCGTACTTTAAATTGAAAAAAAAAAAAATCACTTGAAAAATAAGGCTTGAAAAATATGAAAAAATTCACATAAATTCACCCACGCTACTGACAGAGCCAGGCTTAGCCCAAAAATTTAAGCATCTACTTACAGACCGATGAATATGATACGATGGTGAAATTGTCTCGTAGAGGTGGATGAATGACCGATGAATTGGTGCGGCGGTGCAGAATATATGTAATTAAATAGAAGAATAACTATAGGGAAGTGGGGATGGGGGGGGGAGTAGTTCGTTTGTTGATATTGCAGTAGTTCAATGTGTCGATCAGACTTTGCAGACGTAGTGGAGCGATACTTTCGGTAGAGAATGGTTGGTCGAGGAACTAGACGGCGTCCTAGTGTGCTGGGCTGGCTCACAGCGAAGTAGATGGACTTGTCTCATTTGTAGGTGGTCTTGGGGTTGTGTTGCCTCCGGCTGCTGGTTTGCTGGGCGAGTTGGTAGATTTTGTCCTCTTCGCTGAGTTGGGCGCACAGCGAAGTAGTTGGCTTGTGGGCTGCTGTGCTGGTTGAGTTTCACAGCGTGGTTGCAGGATGGTCGTCCGGATGATCTTTGGATGTGGATCCCACCGTTGATCACCAGAAGATGTTGCGGACTTGTGTAGAAGTCAACATATTATATAGGTCAATGGTAGCTGTATGTGGCTTGCGAAAGGCATGGATGGCGAAGTTGATGGAGGCGAACTAAAAACAGCCGGAGCCTTTCTTTTCTATATTGGTGTAGAGAATATATGTGCACTCTCACAGAGAGCATAAGCCTGTATATACATGGGCTCGTGGTAAGGTTGCCGACGAGGTATTTATTTACATAATTGCTGTTTCCAGCGATATGATACATTTAAATGGTCTTTAACATTATTCATATGGTTAAGGAGAAGATGATACATAGTTGGTGACAGTTTACAATGGTATCCGAACTTGGACAGGAGAGAAATGCCTTAAAGCAAATTTATTATGAATGTGGTAATAACATTGGTTAGCAAGGTATCAGAGGTTTCTGCACAGCTGCGGTGATCTCGGGTCACGCCCTTGATAATGAGAACAATGGCGACTGACCGTAGGCCTGACCCTTGGATGTGTAGTCAGGTCGTGCGTACCATCTCGCAATGGAGCAATGGTCTCCCAATGCTATCACAAGTTTAGCAGGTAATAAATTCATTTTCATAATCATTATATAAACTAACTAGAACTAGAGAATGATTGGAGCCCATGCTGCATCCATATTTTTTATGAAATAAGAATTTTTGAAGAAAAAAAAAAAATATATATATATATATATATTAATGTTAAGACACAAGCGAGGTAAGAAACTGAAAATGGGAGTTGTTGTTGATATTGATGCAGACTGGATTCCAAAAATATTAAGAAACTCTTCTATGTTAACATTAGTAAATAAGGAAACTATGTCACAACTTACTAATTTGCTACTTTTTGTTATATTATGTCTTAATTTTTCACAAGATATTCAGTGTTTTATATGAGTTTTGGAGAAAAAAAATCCTAAAATAGCTATAAAATTCCTGTGAGCCATTTTGATACCTTGTTGGTGTGAGAAGTCCTATTAGAATATATACAATATATATATATATATATATATATATATATATATATATATATATATATATATATATATATATACATATACACACACACACACACACACACATATATATATATATATATATATATATATATATATATATATATGTGTGTGTGTGTGTGTGTGTATATATATATATGTATATATATATATATATATATATATATATATATATATATATATATATATATATATACCAAATCTTTCTCATCTCATTTTCACCGTAATAATAGGTTAGATAGGATGATGTCTATATTACATTATTACAATAACCAAGCATATGTCGTGCGTGTTTAATTATATAGCGCATATAAAATTAAACAAAAAATAAAAAGTGCATTAGCTTATCTCACTTGTTCTCGCGGAACCCTTAGGGACCTTTTGCGGAACCTTAGGGTTCCGGGGAACCCTGGTTGAGAAACGCTGGCCAAAGGGGATGTCTTCTTTATGATTTTTTGGAAGATTTTGAAAATTGGGTAATTCGGGGTTGACGACTCTTAGTTTGTTAGATAATTAATCTCCTACAATTTTTCGAGTTTCCTTCTTGAATTCTATGGCGATATGACTAAGAGGTGAAATGTTAATAAGTTTCCCTATCTGCTAACGTATTAAGAGCTTTTGTTTCATAATCTTTTTAGTTGTGGATTAATATCTTCCTCCTTTTATTACCTCTTGTAATGGGGATGTTTTTGCGATTTGAAAGGTGTTTAATTGCTTGTTTGTAACGTTTGGCTAAACCACAGTCTTCTTTGAAACAGTCCATAATTCCTTTTAAGAAAAGTAAGTCTTACTCATAATCATTAGCTGCCATATATTGATAAAATTTAACGCTATAATCTAAGGCATGCCTTTTGTCCAGTTTCATGGCAAAACTGACACCAAA
>NC_134788.1:14237562-14242562 GCF_046742065.1 Oratosquilla oratoria | reverse complement strand
CAACAATCTCATTTTTCATTTCCTTTAAGATTCTTGGATGCCAACCGTCAGGCCCTGGTGTTTTATTAACTTTGAGTTTCTCTATTCACCTTTTCATTTTTTATTTTGTTATATTTACCGTAGTGAGTAAGTTTACACTAGAATTTTCACAGGTTTCAGATTGGAGTTCACTTTGAGGTGTTTTGTTTACGAATACAGAGCTAAAATAATTGTTTAGAATATTACACATTCTTTCATTTGAATATTCAAGTTGACCGTCAGCAGCTGATAGTGGACCAATGTGATTCCTGACAACCTTTTTATCCCCAATGTAACCATAGAATTCTTTGGGATTCTCTTTAGATTTGTCAGCGATATTCATTTCGTATTGTCGTTTTCTTGTTTTTTATTATCGTTTTTAAATCTCTCTGTATTGATACATAACTTTCAAAGTCATTAGATGCACCCGAACACTTATATTTCTTATAAGCCTGTCTCTTTTTAGCGATACTTTTTTCAGTTTCTTTGTCGAGCCACTTTGGGCGACCCTGATTTGGGGGACGTCTGTCATTAAGTGAAAGAGAGAACGATCGATATAAGCGGTGACTATATTTTATGATGCGAGTATTATTACGATACATTGTACGTCTGATTTTGGCCCGTACTGAAGAGGTTAAAAGGAATGTATGAATCATCTTAGTGAGCGTATTTTGGAATATTTCCCATATCTGATCTACGAACTGAGCTTTACTGAAATCTGGTATTTTAGAAACACAAGTATCTATTCTATTTTTTTTTAGGAGTTTGAATCTAATAAAGTTGTAATCACTATTTGCAACTGTTTCACCGACTTCTACATCAATTACCATGCTTTCGCGGCTAGTGAAATGTATGTATGTATGTATGTATGTATGTATGTATGTCTGTATGTATGTATGTATGTATGTATGTATGTATGTATGCATATATGTATGTCTGTCTGTATGTATGTATGTATGTATGTATAAATGTATGTATGTATATATGTATGTCTGTATGTATGCATGTATGTATGTATGTGTATGTATATATATATATATACATATATATACATATATACATATATATATACATATATATATATATATACATATATATATATATATAAATGTGTGCATTGACGTATGATTTTTTAAGTTTCACAAAGATCTCTTGTCCTTTGTTTGTTTAAATATATATATATATATATATATATATATATTTATGTATGTATATATATATATATATATATATATATATATATATATATGTATGTATATATATATATATATATATATATATATATATATATATATATATATGCTGTATATATATAAACAAATACTAGAAAGTTAACCTTTGGTTCAACACTTGTCGCTATCTCGTCAGAAAGACGACAAACGTAAGCAAAATCATCAACCCTCGGGGTGCTGCCGACCAGCGTGTCTGATATAGAACTGAATGTAAACGCACGTCCGCACCTTCGATCAAAAACGAGCGCAGTGTCCAGCCCCAGCGGCTTTGCGACACCAACAAAATGAATTTTCATGAGAATATAACATCATTGTCGTACCGACGATTTGTGAAGAAATATGTATTATTCGCAAATACATGTGCAGTCACTCCACACGAATTCTATTTTGGTTATATTTGGAGATAAATAACCCCTTACACCCTCTAAAATTATTTTGTGTGACTTTGATTAATCTAAAGAGAGTTTAATGGTGACAATGTCCACCGAAAGAACATACAGGTTCCCATGATCAGCGTGAAGTACACATTCTAGAGGCACTTTCCTGATTTCTAATAAACACTCATCTCCTGATTGTTTTTCATCCTTTTTACCTCTGTATTCCTTAGATATTCAGTTGGCGATACCACCAGGTCCTGATTTTCTATTTTTTTTTTTTTTTATCTATGGTATCCAGTATTTTGTATACAATATGTACTCCCAATTTTATGGCTTTATGTTTCATTTCTAGTAACCCATTTACTTTCTTGAAAGACACTATTCATAACCAATCCTAATTAGACAATTTCGTTCATCATTTCCACTTGCAGTTTTGTATCTTTAAGCCTTTCACCTCTTAAATCGGCGATTCCTTCCTAGTATTTCTGTTTGCCATTGTCAGAAGAATTTGGATTTGTCTCTACGATTATGAATTATATATTTCTGAATATTTTTTATATCCTTAGATTCTCGCATAATCATTTTTAGCTATTTTGTATTCATTCTTTATTATCTCATTCCCTCTCTTTCACTCCTTGTCCTATTTCAGCCGCATTTTTCTGTCCCACACATTCTAATAAACCAATCTCTCTCTCTCTCTCTCTCTCTCTCTCTCTCACTCTCTCTCTATCTATCTATCTATCTTTCTATCTATCTATATCTATCTATCTGTCTATCTTTCTATCTATATATCTATCTATCTATCTCATTTTCTCTCTGTCTCTCTGTATACCTCCGCTCAGTATATGTATAGGAGAGGAATATTTAAATGGTTGAAATATTTTCTTGATTTTCGTCACTAATTCTTCTACAAATTTATTGTCTTAGGTACACCAGAGGACTCCCATCCGGAATCTTCACTTTGATCACTAGGACAGATCGCATTGACGTCATGATTTCTTAAGTTCAGTTCTCTTTACTCTTACATCTAAATGCCTCCACTAAGGGCGGGCTTTACTCCCATGAATCAATTGAATTTTCTCCTCCTCCACCATTTGTTCAATCAGGAAGACTGTTACAAACGTCTTAAACAACACAGCTTACTCAAGCAATCTCGAAATCAATGCATCACTGGCTTAGTTTACATATTGTTGTATCAGCATAATGCAGCAATGAAATCGGGTCCCTAGCGGTTCTTTATAAACTTTAGACGAGGAGCGTGATTATGCAACGCCTTTGTCTAGACTGTTATTTACCCAACAGCCAACTCATAAAACTCAATTCTCATCACCCATCCCTCTATCTACCTTACTTGTCTACCTTTATCTACCAGCCTCTTTCTCTCTCTCTCTCTATCTATCTATCTATCTATCTCTCTTCCACATACTCCTGACACATGCATCGAATCTATAAAAGTTGAAGAATATTTCCAACTCCACCTGTATCTGAATTCCCTCCAATAGGTTTTATTATTTTTATTCCATATTACCTTTTATCATTTTAAATTCGAGCATTGCATGATCACTTTCTTCTATATGATCAAGCTATTCAAGAAATCTAATCAAATGGGGTTCATTAATTAGCAGTAAATACAATCATACTGTGTGACGTCTTCGCTAAATCTCGTCACTTCTTTAACCCCCCTGGGCCACTATGTTAATAATTGCTATATAATACATTATATCTCCCCGTGAATATTCACATCCATTTTTTTTTTAATTCCTTCCAGGTTAACCATTGACAATTAAGTCATCCATCAGGACCTTGCTTTTTTCGTCATTCGTGCTTTCAAGATAAAGAGCTATGTCTAATTAGATATCATTCCATTCCCTTGCCTCGGGGGGAAAGGAATATACTACCCCAAATTTTATTTCACAAATTCTTCAGGTCATTCAGCCGTTTCCGTTGCCGTGACATCTCCAATATCTGCCAATCAGTTGTCCCCGTTGTCGTGACGTCACCACTCTCTCAGCCAATCAGGTTCTCGTGGACTGTTACTAAATAACCGTCACCGGCTAGATCATCTCTATTACTAAAAATCTGGGACCCGATCGGTTTTCCCAATCCGTCAGAACCCGGCAGAATGCGGACACGCTGACCACTGTCCGAGAGTAAAGGTCTATTCGATTTTTTTGACAGGGCCCGACGTGATTGATTCGATCGATCGACTAATTTCGATTTCGACGACTCAACCTTGAGCCGTGGACGATCATCGTTAGGCCATGGATGCTCATCGTTGAGTCATGGACGATCATCGTTGAGCCCTGAACGATCATCGTTTTTGCAAGTGCCGATCATCGTTGTGCCGTGGATCATCGATCATGAGTAAAGAACGATCATCGTTAAGCCATGGTGTCAAAGTTCTCGAAGGTGCCGAAGTTCTCGAAGGTGCCAAAGTTCTCGAAGGTGCCGAAGTTCTCGAAGGTGCCGAAGCTCTCGAAGGTGTTGAAGTTCTCGAAGGTGCCGAAGTTCTCGAAGGTGTCGAAGTTCTCGAAAGTGCCGAAGTTCTCAAAGGTGCCGAAGTTCTCGAAAGTGCCGAAGTTCTCGAAAGTGCCGAAGTTCTCGAAGGTCTGAAAGGTCTCGAAGTTCTGGAAGGTCTCGAACTTCTGGAAGGTCTCAAAGATCTCGAAGTTCTTGGTGTTCGTATTTCTTCCGAGGTTGTAGAAAATTTCAAGAGGCACTATTACGCAGGCTACAAAAATTTTTGTGGTAATGGTGGAAGAGGACACAGGCAATACCAGTTGTACTATTTAGAGCGTAGGTTCAAGACATTTAAAAGAAAGTACCCCAATCGTGGTCAAGGTTGCACGTTGGACACAATGCCTCTGCCCGTTTCCAGGGCGCCGGAACGGAGAAATGATAATTCGTATTTGGACCTATACTTTTATTATGACAGAGACCAACAATTAAAGATTAGAACTGCCCGTGTAACACGAAAGCGAAGCGAGCCATCCGCGCAGCGGGTCTTGCCGAAGACCAAGCACCCCTGGCGTAGCCAGGGCTGGCGTAAGCCAGGTGCTTGTTTGACCAAAAACAAGCATGTTAATTTTTCCTTTATTTTTTCTATTAATATAAACTTTGTAACCAGTCCTATGTAGTTAGACGAAAATGTAACAAGAGTTACGAAACGTCCTGCTAGTAAATCATAGAATTGACTTCATTCGTCTCAATGCCCTACACTTTTGGAGAATTCTTGCATTCCTTAGGTAAGGGTGAGAAACGCCTCTTTCGAAGAATTGAAAGTCTTCAGAAAAATATCATTAACGCAGAGAATTATGTCGCATTCAATACCACATGCATTAGAGAAAAATTGCTGCCGAAATACACACATATA
>NC_134788.1:14202562-14225062 GCF_046742065.1 Oratosquilla oratoria | reverse complement strand
ATAGAGATAGGACTCACCCAAGTGAGGTGTTTGAACAAGAACAGACACTCCCATCTGTGATGAAACGAGATGAACTGAATATTCAACATATGTCATGGTATTTGGAGAGAAATATGACATATCCCTTTCAAATGCAACGAGCATCAAGGTGAAGAAGTTATAGATATTCCTTAAAGTTGTGTTTACAACAAATGGTGTTAAGAATTATCTGGTGTCAGTGAATCCATCTTAATGGATAAAAAAAAAAGTATGTACAAGAGACATATATTGTCCATCATTAAGATTGTCATAACCTTGGAGAAAAATACTCCTGTGCATATATAAGAAGATTTTACTAATAATTCTGATGTGACGTGTGTTGACTAGATTTAACCCTCAAAGATATCGTTAACTTTGATGTCACTTAGCTTGCTTCATTATTGTTGTATGACTGGAGAATTAAGAGAGAACACCAAGTCGGAGTTTGGATACTTTATAGGGAAGCTCGTCATTGGGGGTTAGCTCAGTGTCAGTGAATTATGGCACTGGAATTACAGAGGAACCTAACCATCTTCTCGGGCTGTAGTCAGAGGTCATTCACCCCATTTATGTTGTGGTCGTGTGTACGTACTGACGGTGCTGAACAATCTGCAAATAGGAAATTCTCTCTGAAGGGCCCTGGCAGGTTGGATATGAGTTTTCTGTTGTATTTCCTAGTCTGTGGAAGTGATGGAGATTTGGAGACTTCACAAACCGGTACCCCTACCAAGTTACTTACAAGTACATGTAAGTCACCCTTTAATGTGATGAGTCCGATCCAGTGAAAATATATGAATGTCTGAAAAGGCATGCTGGCTTGGGAGGCAGGGAACAATTTCTATGTATTAGTTCTAGACCTAAACGGGGATAAAGATTAGATAAATCCGTTCGTACTTCTACAATCTTATTTATTGGTATAAGTGAAGACAAATATGCTAGAATGATTAATTGATCTATATATTTCAAAGTTAAACGATAAGCTAAGTGAAGATATTCTTTTACAGCCTCCCTACCCACCCTTTCGAGCATCCCTTTCATCTTACTCTCTGGGATATTCATCAATTTAGTTGGCCTCAAGGGATCCACGATGCTGGGTCTCGTGTTGGCCATTGTCTCCTGGTTGATGATGGGCCTCACCCCGTCTATAACAGCGCTCTTCATAGGACGAGCCATTTCCGGCGCCGCCTATGCCTTCATTGTGACGGTGTCGCAACCTCTGGTGAGCGAGCTGGTGTCTCCCAAGATCCGAGGGGTCGCTGCAAGTCTTCCGAGGTTCTTCTCGAACCTGGCCTCTTTGGAGATCAACGTGGCCAACATTTTCCTGCCCTGGCACCTCACGACGACTCTCTGTGCTGCGCCATTTTTTCTCCTTTTGCTTTCCATCTTATTCGTACCTGAGGTACGTATATTAGCTTTATGTGAGAATGAATACGTTTGTCCTTGAGCATATACTATATGAATTCACAGACAGTCGTGCGTGTATGCGTTCGTGTGTACGTGTGTGTGATTAGTTTATCATTATTTCTATTATGATTATTATTCATATCTAATTATTAATTCTTTCTTTTACTTTACCAATAGCTTTCTCCTATTATACACACTTTGCCCGATCGTCTCTTTCTTATAATATATCGATAAGTCAAACTGAATATGAATTGGCTATCTACCAATATGTTCACCTCTTAGATATTTCATCCACCTATCTTTCACAATTTCCTCGCACATATGAACTATCATTTTAGTCAGGGGAGTTTTTTTTTTATAATTCAGAGATTCCTCCTTGTTTCCTTCCTTCTAAGTTGGTACCACATCGCTCCTTTTCCATTCTAAAGCACTTTCCTTATTTCCAGTAAACACAACTCATGAACGCTTACAATCCTTTTACTTATATATTCCTTAGATATTCAGTTAACGATAACTCCAAGCCCTGCTCTTTTTTTTATCTATGGTATCCAGTAGTTTGTATACAATATGTGCTCCCAATTTGTGTCTTTACGTTTCATTCTAAGTAATTCTTTTCCTTTCTTCAAAGACACAATCCATAATCAATCCCAATTGTAATCTTTAATTCATCATTTCTACTTGCAATTTTACATCTTCAAGCCTATGTTTTAGATAGGCGATCCCTCCCCTGTGTTTGAAATTACTGTTGACAGAGGAATTTAGCTTTGTCTTTACTATTATGAATTATATGTTTCTGAATATTTCTTTCACTCCTCAGATTCTTGCATAATCACTTTTAGCTGTTTTGTATTTTCCTTTTATTGAATTGTTCTCTTTCTTTCCCTCCATATACCTTGTCAGCCATATACTTATTCTTTGATATATGACACAGTATATCTTTCCATGAATATTCGCAACCATTTTTATTTTCATTACTCCCATTCTTGAACTTGTCTTTGTTCAGCTTTACGTTCTATTATTTCAAGTGGATTGTTGTATTAAACATAACCTGACCTTACCTAAACACTTTTAATCTCTTCTTGTTTGTCAGTTTTTTATAGCTACTGCTACATTTTCGTCAATTTGCAATTATTGTTTTCCCTTTCTATTCTTGGTGTGATATGTTCCTCCCCTTACCCTCAAATTATGACAATTCTTCACCCAATACAATTTCTTTTAATGCAGTCAGCCGTTTTTCTCATCACTTCACTGTTGCCATTTTATTCATCTGTTTGTTTGTTTCATCTTTCATTGTGTTGCGTTCTAACTGCTCTAATTTTGGCATCCTGGGCAAAACTCTATTTCTTCAATACCTAGGTTTATTCAGTGACTTGACCTGCTAACTTTCTGAGATAGATATTGCTCTTTCAGATTCCCTCAGTCTCCCGTTGCCTGTTTAACATATCAAACAAATAGTTTCTGCATGACAGTCAGTTTATTTATACCTTTTTTCCAATTCTTATTTTTTCAATTCCACTTGTATTATTTTAAATTGTAAACAGTCTTTGTCTTTGATCCTCCGTGGCATCATATCGAACATCCTCTCAAGGAATTCACACTCTCCGGCATTTTCCTCCCACTGATTCTCTCTCTCTCTCTCTCTGTTTACATTTCTCACATTGGGTTCCCATATCAACACCTGTCAGAATTGGTGGCCCTCACGTCGTGCACCACATGTCAGGTGCTCCACCTTGAAAGTCATATGTCAGGAAAACACTGGAGGAGATAAATGGTTTATTTACATTTTAGAAGGCGTTGGGTCAGGGGCCAATATGTATTTTTTTTTTCTTTTTTTAAATACGCTACCCTCGGGACCACGATTTGACAGTGGCGATTTGCCTGGGATTGGGAGTCGAGACGATTCCGCGGAGGAGAGCGACTGGTGGCTCCGGGTACGGGAGTAGAGACGGCTGCTGCTGGGCTAAATGTTCACGTATCGAGGTGCTGGGAGCATTGGAGAGGTTCTAAGATGATGGTTGTGGTTCCAAGGAGATGGTGAGAGAAAGACGGCTGCTGCAGATATGGAAAAGTTTGTCGTCGGATCCCAAAGCGATCAATCTTCCGTCGGCCTTTATATATCAGCGAACGAGGCTCGATGCGGCCTGCGCGCTGATTGGCCGTAGTTTTCGTTGCTCTGTGTGGTAACTCACGGTAACTCACGGTCGCTACTTTTGGGTAAGCAGCCTCTCTCGTCCCGGGCGTTCTCGCATCCTACGAATTGATTGGCCGAAAGTAATCAGCTCTAAATAGCAGCACATTGAACAGAGAAAAGAACAGCTTGACAATATTCACGCTGTTATTATAGTTTCCCGAGCTGGCATATTTTTGCTCTTCTTCCTGGAGCAACAATCATCCAATTCCTTCAAATTCAAAATATTTTTTTTTTCTATGCGCTGTGCGTGTACATTTGTGTGATGAAATAGAGTGATATTCGTCAAACATATTCAGACTCCTTTTCTCCCTAGTCCCCGTACTGGTTGGTCAAGAAAGGGCGAGAGAATGCTGCCATCTCAGCTCTCAAGTCGGCTTACCCTCCTGACTACATCGAAGTCCAGTTTCAGGAGGTGAAACAGTGCGTCACTCTGAAAAGTAAAAAACCAGGAGTCAGAGAACAGGTAAAAACATCAACGTATATGTTATTGCTTTGTTTTTATTTTCCTTCATGGGGTTCTTGGATGTTGTTGTTTGGGGTGTCTGTGACGTTTATATACATTTCATTGTCAACGGGGTGCCGTGGAGTAAAATATATGTGCATGCAGTCATATTAAAAGAAAATATGTCACCTAGTGTGGAAAAGGTTAACATCATTTTATTTTGTACTTAACAGGCGTCTTAACTGCAGAAGGTTTTCCCTCATCTGAGTAACATTGCCTGGCGAGGCCCAAAATAGTACACAAATGTCCCAACTTGCAGTCAACCTCTTTACCTTAAGGAATTCCTTCCCCTGAATGAAATTATCAAACGGAGGACATGTGGCGCAAATCGCGGTCAAAGTATCAAGCTCGCTGGGACAAGTACTCAAGTGGTCTCCCACCTAGCTGTCTGTTAGTCAGTGATAGCCCTACTGGATTCCATTTTTCAAGAAAACTCAACTTACTTAGAGGTTTCCCCCCTTGTAGCATATATAAAGTATCTCTTACTTATGGCCATGCAGATTTAAATAATAGTTGAGAATATGACGACACGTGTCTTTTTAATTAGTTTCTTCTGTCCTGAATGGAATGTCTTGGTGAAGTCAGCGGAAATTTGTGAGGATGTTGCATCTCGTTTACATTGTTGCCCTGTCCTGTTTCCTAAGACACTAGCCCGAAGCCAGAGTCAAAGGGTCCTTCATGAATAACAGTGGCTTCTACATTTCAGATACACCAAATGCGACACCCAAGCAACTACAAGCCTGTCATGCTGATGGCGTTCATCTACGCCTGTTATGGGTCCAACGGCAATAGCATCATTACGCCCTATTCCACCTTGCTTTTCACTCAGGCGGGAATGACCCTCGACCCGCGCCTGTGCACCATAATCTTGGGGGTTGTTCGAATAGCCGCCGTGATCATTGGATCATTTGGCACTGACCTCTGCGGGAGACGACCCCTCTACATCGGCTCTTCGATTCTGAGTGTTTTATCCTTGGTCTCAACTTTCGTTTCCTTGACTTTCTCCTTTATACCAAAAGTCTTCGTGATAATCTCCTTAATGTGTTTTATGATATTTTCATCCGGAGGAAACAACTTAGTGCCCACTATCCTACTTGGGGAGGTTATTCCGTCGGCCGTCCAGTCGGTCGGCTGTTCGCTTTGCGTCATGGTGGATTGTATCACATATGGCACCTTTCTCTTCATCACCCCATGGCTGATAAATGTCATTTCTTTGCGATTTGTCTTCCTTATTCCTACAGCGATCAATCTTCTTGGGGCATTTGCCGTTTGGAGGTGGCTTCCTGAAACAAAAGGACGACCACTTGTCGAACTCCAGCAAGCGTTTGAACAGCACTCAAACCAAAATGGATGTCATACGACATCTTTCTAATATATCTGTGCTGTTGACATGGGATCTTTTTCAAAAAGATTATGATGGAAACCTATTTAAAGTCCCATTAATTTATTTGAAAACACATAAATCAATAAAAGTTATTATAATCACTGAGAAAGGGAAAAAAAAAAAAATGATAATAATAATAATAAATAAATAAATAAATACATCAATAAAATAAAATAAATAAATAAATAAATAAATGAATAAATAAATAAATAAATAAATAAATACGAATAAATAAATAAATAAATAAATAGATAAATAAATAGAATAAAGACTGGTACTTACTATTTGTGGTTTGCAAGATTAGCTATCTCTTCATCTTCAAAAAAGTCGGTGTCCGGGCTGATTCCAAGATAGTTCTATATCAGCTCCCCTAATCTATCCCCTACTCCCCACTTTTCTAAGAAGAGCTGACAGACAATAGCCGACCTCTTCCTTCTCCTGATTCACCATGGTCTTAGATTACGTGCTGGACATGTGGTCGACAGCTATTAGTGTTCCCACCTCCTTGCGACAGTCTTTGGTGAAATACATTTTCGTGCCATTTTATTTAAGATTTTCAGTGAAGTCTCATATATTCATAAGGTGTCCACAAATACATCGTTATGGCAGTACTCTGTCTATAAGGATATTTTCTTTTCCTCACTAGGGTCAGACGATTTTGAGAGCGAACAAACTGAATTTGTCTTATCTTTTGTACAATACGTGTTCTCTGTGAGTGACCTTGGAACTATTTTCATCTCCTAGTCGACGAAGCAACATACAACATACAGTACATATTACAATTCTAGGAATGACTGCGCGATCTTTTGACTTCTAAAACCCATCTCTCATTAATAAGCTATATAAGTCGTTAGTTCGTCCACATCTGGAATATGCTGTTTCCGCATGGTCACCGAATCTCATTAAAGACATTGACAGACTGGAAAAAGTACAACGGCGAGCCACAAAACTGATTCAAAATATCAAAAATAAATCATACGAAAATCGATTAAAACATATGAATCTGTTTTCCCTAGAAAAAGCGTAGACTCAGAGGTGAACTGATACGGGTCTTTAAGATTCTAAAGGGAATTGACAACATCAAAACGACAAAATTTTCACACTGAATGAGAATCCAACAAGATATTATGGTCTCAAACTGTCAGGAAATGGATTTAATTTGGAATTGGGTAGAAACAACTTCACCAACCGTATAATTAATAAATGGAATAAACTTCCTGCAGAGGCAGTGCAATGTAGTTCAGTTCGAAGCTTTAAGATTCGTTTAAATAAACACTAAGCAAGATGCTGTAATGCCTGCCATTTATTTTATATGATCTATTTACTTGTTTGTTATTATTTCACTGTTTATTTATTATTATTTCCTTGACAATCTGTCAATTTATTATTATTTATTATTTACCTGTTTGTTATTTAACTATACATATGTATTTATCGATTTTATCTATTAATATTTATATCATCATAATTTGTTTTTGTTATTGCTGTTGTTGTTGTTGTTGTTGTTGTTGTTGTTGTTGTTGTTGTTGTTGTTGTTGTTGTCGTCGTCGTCGTCGTCGTCGTCGTCGTCGTCGTCGTCGTCGTTGTTGTTGTTGTTGTTGTTGTTGTTGTTGTTGTTGTTGTTGTTGTTGTTGTTGTTGTTGTTGTTGTTGTTGCTGCTGCTGCTGCTGCTGCTGCTGTTGTTGTTGTTGTTATTGCAGTTGTTGTTGTTACTGTTCCCATTATCATTACTATTGTTATCATCATGATTATCATTATCAGACCAGAATGATGGCTGGGAGGGTAGTTAGGAGGGCGCTAAAGGAATTATGTGATTTTACCCAATCAGAGGAGTTCTGGATATAAATGTATTCAAAGGAAAGATCAAGAGGTTGTCAGATAATTATCTGATGAAAGGAAAATTGAGAGTGGAGAGTAAATGAAGAAAGAAGGATAGGGAGGGTGGCAGAGAAGTACTGAAGAAGAGCACATGAAAAGAAGATAAAAAGAAAGAATGCCAGGAAAAGCTGAGAGGTGCGTGGGAAAAGAATGGGCATGTATGTTATCATAATTCATTCATACTTCAATTATACTGAGTTAACATATATCACGGTCGTCGAAGTGGCATTGCTGTGGATGTGCTGTGTCTTACGACACTGCTTCTGACCCCAGGGCAGTGGACAGGATGCAGGGATGACCCGTTATTCAGGAGGAGCCAAGATAAGAGGGAGGGCGTGGATGGATGGGAGTGGTGTATGTGGGGATGGAATGGGGTGGGAGTAGATTTTGTGCCTTTGATTTTTGGTTACCTCCCTTGTAAGGGGAGAAAAACCTTTGATAAATGGTATATGTACTACTATACTATATTGTATGCTTACATCTCCAATACCATATCATTCACTACTCCTAGTACTTTACTATGCTGTTATTTCCTATTGCTACGACTACACTACAATATAAAGTATTGATAATTTTTTGATATTCATTATCATTGATATCATCTGCATCAGCGTCGTCATCATCATCGTCGTCGTCGTCTGCGTAGGTAGCTCTTACTGTGGACAAAAAAGTTAGTGAAAATATCTTATCTCATCCCACAAGATTTTTAGAAGCATGATGAGCAGAATGCCAAGGCAATAGTAATAACTCCATTATCAATTGACATTGCAAATCGCCGTATCTTATCTATATCTGAAGATATGATAATGTGCACTGCATGTTTTCATGATTACGACTTTGCTCTTCAGCTGGATAAATCAACAGACATATAACGATGTCACATCTAGTATTATATATCCTATAGTAATGGGAAAACGAAATAGGATTTTTTTAAGATCGAACATGTAGCATATTGATTAGAAAATAAATATTTTTAGACATATTTCTATACACCGGTTCCTATGAAATGACAAAGAAGAATGCGAAAAGCACTTTTTTTTTTACTAAAATATTTCTTTGTCGCAGCTCGTGCCGCTTAAATCATTTTTATCGGCTTAAGAAACCTGCACAGCGAAGCTATAGCGATAATCCCATACCACACTCCTGGTCATATGGCCATTTCCCGAAGGTTGAGTGTGGCTTGAATTTTCCGCCAAAATCATCAGAAATTTAAAATTCCCGGCTCTGTGCAGGCATGCGCAATGTCGACCCCACCTCCCCCTCCCTACCCCCTCCCTTCTTAGCCGGCTCGCTTGAGTCGTAACTTCAATGAGAAATGAAGGCTTTGCCTGTGGGAGGAGGGAGGAACCCTAAATCTGTGTAGGTTTCTTAAGCCGATAAAAATAATTTAAGCGGCACGAGCCGCGACAAAGAAACCTGCACAGCGAAGCTATGCATGAGACGAGGACAGGTGGGAGGAGAGGTGAAGCCTGATTCAAACCGTTATTACGTGTGTCTTTCCTATGGGAGACTTATTCATTTTATCACTCAGTAGAGGGGAGAAAAGAAACGTCAAGTACTCACACCGAAGAATGTGACATGCACAACATTGCACTGTTCACACAATGCGTAAATTATACGAAAATCGTATCCTGTTCAGCGGTTCCTGGCCCCTCCCCACTCCTCGGTCGCCCTTTGCCCCCTCCACCCCCTTTTTTTCATGGGATGAGAGGGGTGGAGCCGTTTCCATGGCGACACATGGGACAGGGGCGACCGAGTGGTAGAGACACCTTGTCCCCAAGGGAGTCGTCGATGTCCAGCCCCTAGGTCCCGCACCCGCTCCACAGAGTGGGTGCGGAGAAACGCCAGCGATGCCACGAAGTCCCTGATGCTGTGGGCATGCGGGGCATGGCCCGGGTCGGCTCTCTCCAAAAAGCGGAAAACAGGTGCGACCGGGACCTCGGGGTTAGGGGAATCCTAAATTTCGAGTTGTAGAGGAGATGATCCTCAGATATCTCTTCCGTGTGCTCCACGTAGTTTTCGAACGCACGGACCGGGCGCAGCGGATGTGGGCGTCCTCCCTTCCGGAAGGATTGTATTCTGAGAGGGCCAATCATGTCGTCCGCTCGGCCGTTCCTGGCCAGGAATGCTGGTGATGGAGAGAGGGTTAGGGCCGAGCTGTCCTCCTCCAGTTTGGAGAAGGACGGGTGGCGGGTGATTGCCGTCAGCTGTGAAGCCCTGTAGTCCGTAGTCAAGGCGAGCACAAAGACGACACGTTGAGGGAAGTGTTCTTCCTCCGAAATGGCCCTTTCGAACGCCAGGTACTACAGAACACGATGCAAGGACCAGGCCAGGACCGGTTGATGTCTCGGCTATCTCGAGGCGCTGATCCCTTTCATTAGGAGGGTTCGCGCCCTCTGTGGCACTCGGATGTTCATGCCAAAGCGTAGCGGATCCGTGAGAGCTGTATAGTGAGGCAAGATAGTCGCCGGTGCCCTGTTGGTGGAGGTAGCCAGCCAAGTCAGGAAGTCCGGAACCGTGCTGGCGGAGATGGTCACCATCGCGTGTCTCCGAAGGCAGTTCCGGAATCTCCGTCAGCAGGACCCACACTGCCGCACTGAGGACGGAAGGTGAGCTCTGAGCATCTTGTCTGCCTCTGTAGAGAAGAGTTGGCTGAGAGCTCCCCGTAGAAACTCCAAGTATCAAGTTGGAGTGACGCTTGGAGAGGCGCGGTAAGGCTATTGGCTAGGCAGGCTGACCCCAGTAGAAGGGGAGAAGGGCCCCATCTCATTAGCTCCCCAAACCACGGCTGGGTTGGCCAGTAGGGAGCTATCAGGAGGACCTGACCCTTGAAGGACCTGAGGGTCTGCATCACCTTCAGGTGGACCAGTGTCGCTGGAGGAGGAAAATGAATACGTACTTCCAGCTGTTCCAGTCCTTCGTGAAGGCGTCTGGGCCTCCTGTGCGTGTCCTTTGGATGCAGGTGAGGTAGAGGGGGAGCTGGGTCGTGTTTGGGGAGGCAAACAGGTCCACCTCTGGGGTGCCGTAGCGAAGGGAGAGCGACTCGAACACTTGTGGGCGTAGTTGCCATACCACGTAGGTCTCCTGAAACCTGGATAGAGCGACCGGCGTAGGGCCCCCGACCAAAGCCAGGGACGCAACAAGCTGTGGAGTGCTGAGGGTATCGGCCCGGGCAGGTCACGCGGGAGAAGCAGTATGCTCCTGTCGACCTCCCGTACCAGCCGTCGGCGCCCCAAGCGGCTCAGTGGAAGGGCCGAGGTCGCGAAGTTGAGGCACCCCGCCACCGAAGAAGGGAGAACGTGTGAGAGAAGCACGCTCTCTTGGCGCAGGGGAGCACCCGAAGAGCGCTGACTGTGTCCCACTCAATCCCGAGCCAATAAAGTCTCTGTGTGGGAGCAAGGGCAGACCCGTCCCAGTCCACCCCGAACTCCACGTCCGCCAACACTCTCAGAGCCACCGAGATGTCGGCCGATGCATCCTCCCCGGTGGGCAAATGCATCAACTAGCCGTCTAGGTACATGAGTGTGGAGACGCTTGCTTCCGTCCAGCGTACGCCTACCACTTTCACTAGTTTCGTGAAGATCCTCGGGGTAAGCGAGAAACCGAAAGGGAGTCATCGAGGCCGAGTTCGTTTCCTAGCGACCTCGTCCGTGGGCGTTAGTCAAGAGGCTTCGTCCTGGGTGAAGACGTTCCCTGAGCGTCTCCCGCTAAGACGGGCCTGGACCCTCGGTATGTATCCAACTCACCCCAAGTCTTCCCGCGGGAAGTCCTCGAAGCCCGTGGCGAGCGTCCTCATCCAATAGTGTGCTATGGCAGTTTGTGACGTCTCATCACCCACAAGCGGACTTCCATATGTTTAATACCTAGTGACATCATGTGATTATACTGTGACGTCACCGGATTTAATCATGGCGTCATAGGATCGCCTCGTGACGTCACAGGAACACAAACTGACGTCATAGGATTACATCGTGACGTCATTCTATCACATAAAGACGTCATCTTATCATACCGTGACATCACTGAGTCACAGTGAGCGATGAAATAAATTTTAACATGGTAAAATTCTCGACCATCATGACTGTAGATTGAATTAAGCTGAATAGGAAAAGTCATGTTCATTTCGTCCTGAGTCACAGTGAGGGTCGAAATTAATCTTAACATGGTAAAATTCTCGACCATCATGACTGTAGATTAAATTAAGTTGAATAGGAAAAGTCATGTTCATGTCGACCTGAGTCACAGTGGGCGTTGAAATTAGTTTTAACATGGTAAAATTCTTGACCATCATGACTATAGATTAGCTTAATTTGAATAGAAAAAAGTAATCTCCTTTTCGACCTGAGTCACAGTGAGAGTTAAAATCAATTTTAACATGGTAAAATTCTCGACCATCATGACTGTAGATTACTTTAAGTTGAATAGGAAAAGTCATGTTCATTTCGACCTGAGTCACAGTGAGCGTTGAAATTAATTTTAACATGGTAAAATTCTCGACCATCATGACTGTAGATTAGCTCAAGTTGAATAGGAAAAGTCATGTTCACTTCGTCCAGAGTCACAGTGAGCTTTGAAATTAATTAAACATGGTAAAATTCTTGACCATCATGACTAGATTAGCTTAAGTTGAATAGGGAAAGTCATGGTATAATTCTCGGCCATCATGACTGTAGATTAGCTGAAGTCGACTATGAAAACTCATGTTCATGTCGACCTGAGTCACAGTGGGCGTTGAAATTAATTTTAACATGGTAAAATTCTTAACCATCATGACTATAGATTAGCTTAAGTTGAATAGGAAAAGTCATGTCCATTTCGACCTGAGTCACAGTGAGCGTCGAAATTAATTTTAACATGGTAAAATTCTCGACCATCATGACTGTAGATTAGCTTAAGTTGAATAGGAAAAGTCATGTCCATTTCGACCTGAGTCACAGTGTTGTTTTTTTTCAAGATCAAGGCATTTTATTTAGTAATACCTAGCACTTTGCGTCAACTTAAACTTAAAACTGATTTTCCTCTTATTACACTAAATGTTTGTAGTTTATCTTTGAACTAATTTATACTAATTATAATTAACACTAGACTCCCTAAGCCTAAAGTTCTTTTGTGTTTTACTTGGGGGTGGATCATCAGGTAAGTCATCTTTAAACTCAAGCCAGATGAAGTTGATAAGAGGCTGGCTGTGGCTCATGTGAAGGGCTTGGCTGTGGCTTACGTGAAGGGCCTGGCTGTGGTAACATGGTAGAATATTTCTTTCTCGCGGCTCGTGCCGCTTAAATTGTTTTTATCGGCTTAAGAAACCCGGAAGGAGGGTGGTGCCGTGACCGGGATGTGGAGGGTGTGGACGAGCTGAGCGTCCTAGGCCTCTTGGGAGAGATAGAACTATTTCTCGAGCGGGACTTCCTATTGGGTCTGCGTGAGCCGCTATGAGGAAGGTGGGCCCACGGACCCGCCCGAAAAGGCAAACCGAAAGGTAGTAGAGGGCCACGACGGTCGGGGGCATGGGGGCCGCTGAGAGGCCCGCCGACCCCCCCACCTCCGGGGGGCCACCCTCCGCACCAGCCGACACGTCAACCCCGTCCCCCAAGAGTCCCTGGGCCGCCCACCCACGGACGACCCGGAGACGTCGGACGACGGAAGAGGTCAAAGTCTACGCCTAGGGTTTGACGAAGCAAGCCGTGAGGCGTTAGAAGACCACTGATGGTCGGAGGTATGGGGCTGCCGAGGCCTGATGACCCTCGGGGCGCCACCCTCCGTATCATAAGACACGTCCCCCTGTCATCCGAGAGGCCCGGGTTCTTACCACGGACGACTCAAAGACGTATGGGGGAATGGATTACGAGTGGAAAAGGTCAAAGTCTACGCCTAGGGCCCGACGAAGCAAGCCATGAGGCGTTAGAGGACCATTGATGGTCGGAGGTATGGGGCTGCCGAGGGGCCTGATGACCCTCGGGGGCAACCCCCTCCGTACCATAAGACACGTCCCCCTGTCATCCGAGAGGCCCGGGTTCTTACCACGGACGACCCGAAGACGTATAGGGAACGGATTAAGATCGTATAAGGTCAAAGTCTACGCCTAGGGCCTGACGATACAAGCCGTGAGGCGTTAGAGGACCATTGATGGTCAGAGGTATGGGGCTACCGAGAGGCCTGATGACCCTGGGGGGCGCCACCCTCCGTGCCATAAGACACGTCCCCCTGTCTTCCGAGAGGCCCGGGTTCTTACCACGGACGACCCGAAGACGGGGATGGATTGCGATCGTATAATGTCAGAGTCTACGCCTAGGGCCTGACGATCCAAGCCGTGAGGCGTTAGAGGACCATTGATGGTCGGAGGTATTGGGCTGTACATCTGGATCACTAATAGGGTAGTCGAAGAATGAGACAAACCGGCAACCATGCGGAAAGCGCTGAAACTATCAGTCGATTAACAAGCAGGAAACGGGCTCACCGGCCCTCAGGCCGGCAGCGGGTAAACCGCTCAGTCCCGTTTCCGCGCTAGAAGTGACGACTCAAGCGAGCCGGCTAAGAAGGGAAGGGGTAGGGAGGGGGAGGTGGGGTCGACAATGCGCATGCCTGCACAGAGCCGGGAATTTTAAATTTCTGATGATTTTGGCGGAAAATTCAAACCACACTCGACCTTCGGGAAATGGCCATATGACCAGGAGTGTGGTATGGGATTATCGCTATAGCTTCGCTGTGCAGGTTTCTTTCAGCCGATAAAACAAGGATTCAGGGCCAGATATGTAATTTATATGTACTTGCGTGAGAACATTATCATACAGAGATTCTACAATCCTTTCTTCTTTCTAGGCATAAGATAATCTGAAGGGTGTTATGATAGATTGTAATAAACCCTATAGGAACCACAGGGGTGAATAATCTTGAAAAATCTTGCCTAAATATAGTTCATATGAAAGATTTGTTTCCTTTCCGCAAATTTGGTCAGTTAGTCTGTATTTGTTAAGAATCTAGAAAGAAACGTTTGTAGTATTTAGGTAAAACGCCACAAAGTTTTACTGTGATAGCATTTGTTAGAGTTGAGCAATCTTGAATGACCTTGATCTTGTCCGTGGCTACATGAATATTTTGACTCAACACAAAGACACCCAGTGAATCTTATTTCAGGTCTTAGGAATGTATATTTCAACAGTTATAATTTCATTCCTGTTTTGAAAAGTTTATTTGAAATTTCTCCAAGCCTTTTTAAACGTTCATAGATGTCCTTACTGGAAATTACAGGAATGTCATCTAGAAACATATTTAAGAATATCATAACATGAAACAACTTGTTCACTAACCTCTGAAAGGCAACAAGAAAAGCATGACGTAACCCAAAAGGCATTGAAGGTAACATCATTGGTTTTGACAAAACAAAATATTGGAAGCAAGTTTGATATAATCCATTCAGCGAACTGACGGAACATCATCATCAATATCATTCATGACTCTTGGAAGTATTAACGACCACCGTTAGAGCTAATCGACACTCTCACTTCCATCTGAATGTGGAGCCCCGATGGTCTGACACTCGGTCTTGGTATCGTGCTCAAGATTTCTCTCCAATGGCTTCAGTCGTATTGCCCCCACATTTTCACACGAAAGTTCCCATCATCATCCTGGTGCTATAAGGCGATGACATAGAAACTACCCGGAGCCATGATGCAACACAGAAAACAGACCATCGTTTCTCCCCCAGAGTGATCTAAAGGAAAACCGTTGCCATCCACCGTAAGGCTGCAAGTTTCTCGTCAGTGAAACCCAGGGCATCAATTATCATTACACACAAATGCGCATAGAAAAGTGTCCGTGATCACAAAGGGCACTCGAATTCCCTCTAATTCGCATTCCCTTAATCTACAGCCGTTCAGATTTCGTACCGGTCCGTTACAGCGATGACCTTGTACTGGGGACTTGTGTAGCAGAGACTTTGTACAAGTTCAAATATATTATAAACAAGGTCTTGAAAGCATCATTGAATGACTAGTTTCAGTATTGTTATCTTTCTGTTTAGACAGTCAGGTGGATTTTACACTTGCTGATTCAGAAAAAATTCTATTCATATTATGTGCTTGGTGAGACGATCACGTTTAAATTGGATGTTTATTGGGTTTTAGACGGTAATCACTTCCTCCATCTCTTTGTCTAGTTGTTAATAGATTTTTTTTTTCTCTGAGCAAATTATGTTTAACAACATAACAACGGAAACTAATAACAACAGCTCTACTAAACTCCCGAGTAGTCGGAAAGGAATAATTCCCGGTGGAACGAAGCCCTATCTGTGGCGTTTTTTTTTGTTTTTTTTTTTTTTTTTTTTTTTAGGCCGATGTTGGTTCGCCTCACCTCCCAGCCAGGGTTATCTGGAACGAACGCGACATAATCATCAGTGGGCTTCACGAATCGAACTCACAACCACCTGCTCATGGGGTCGACACGATACCCACTGGCTACCACCAGTCCCATTTCTCTCCTTCTCTTTTGATGATAATCTGTGGACATCACTCGCCTGAAAGTGTCATGTTTGTCTTATTATTCCTTACAGAACAACTTTATTTTCACGTTCTTCCACTGCCTTTTTATCACTTTGAGGTCAAAACGACGTCGAATATGCATCATGTTTCTAATAGAAAAACATCTTTTCCACTACCTATTTTCACTGTGGAAGGTCGCCATTTTTGTCTTCCTTATAAATGTCAAGACATTATTTTCTATCAGTTGTGGGTGTATTTCACTACTTTCAGAAGTAATTGGACTTTGTTAGAAAAATATATTTTTATTAATTGCTGAGCAATAGTACAAAATTTCCTTGAGTTTGGTTCACCTTTAAAGTGTCATTGAATTTTTTCGATGTGCTTCAACTCCACCTGTTTTGTTTAGTTTACATTGTAGTCAGATGAAATAAGATGAAACAGACATAAGTTGAAGTAATCTATTCACCACGCTCCTCCAATGAAGTAAGAAATTGCCAATAAATCTCTTCAGGAAGATAAGTTGGACTCCAGTCCTTTAGATTTAAGCAAGGGGCTATTTCATCTTCTGTACTGGAAGAAGAAAGGGTGAGTTTGACGGTTGTCCGTTCTTATTGTGTGGAAAAAGTAGCTGCCATCCCCGCCATATATATCTCTCTATCCCACTATCCCGCCATCTCTCTCTCTCTAACTCGGTAAACACTGGATGCGTGCTTATTTCTTGGGGACAGGTGAACGTTGTTCCTGTTTTCAAAAATGGTGATGAATCGTCTATAAACAACTACAGACCAATCAGTTCGACGTCGTTTATAGATACAGTGTTACAATCAATAATAGCTAATAGAATCTGAGATCATATCGTGAGATATGATTAAACAATTTCTCTTGGTGTCTATCATATATATATATACATATATATATATATATATATATATATATATATATATATAGTATATATATATACATATATATATATACAGTATATGTATATATATATATACATATACATATACATATACATATATATATAGTATATATATATATATATATATATATATATATATATATATATATATATACATATGAAGTGGATGGGAAGATGAAAGACTGGAGTCTTAGTCCGAGTTTGTTCTTGACTAGTTTTGCTACAAACATTTTCAAACATGTATAGTGTTACAGAACTAGAAGTGGCATATATGTACGTATGCATACCTTTCTTAGTGGATATATACATCACATATTACAGATAAATTTGTAAGAGCGGTAATGGGTATGATGATGAAAAAATGGACAGTTAAAGAAGAAAACCTAGTAGTCGTAAAGACAAACTATAATTGAAAGATGTCATGGACGAAGGGGCTATCTTCAATTCTTGGGTATCTACCGGAGGAACTGTCCCTAAGACGAAAGATCCTAGGGATAAAAACCACAAAGTAAAATCTAAACAAATAAGATATAGCAAGATATCATGGAATAGAATGAGATCAAATACAACGAGATAAATTAAAATTAATTAAGTGAAAGAAATAAAAATAAAATTAAATGAATTAAAAGAAACAAGGTGAAGTAGAATGAAGGTAATGATGCGTTAGGTCTACTGGCAATGTCGATAATGACATCAATGAGAGGGAGAAATATAATAATAAACAATATTGATGACACATCGAGGTGTTTTCTGACCAGTGAATATATATATATATATATATATATATATATATATAATAAATATATATATATATATATATATATATATATATATATATATATATATATATATATATATGGTGAATCACACTGTCATAAAGCCTCAAATAACCATGAACAGTGCAATCAGGAGAAGGAACAGAACGGGTACTCCCTGTGAGCTCTTCTTGCGTAGAAAAGGAGGGGTTGAAGGATCAATTAGGGGAGCTGAAAAGAGATGTATTGAGCTCGGTCCGTAGACCGAGTGCAAGCTCTTTAGGGCATTACCTACATGTGGAGGTCATGTCGATAGGTTTTGAAAATGGAAGAGGAGGAGATAGTTCATCTCGCAGACCAGCAATAGAAAGCGCCTGACTTTATTTATTTATTTATTTATCTATTTTTTTGTCGATCTCAGTGATTATATGGGTCAACAAATCTTATTAAAATACTTGTCCCACAAACAAAAGATGAATTTGATAGAATGTTTTCTGCTGATTTCAAATATGCTTTCAGAATTTTTCTATCAGGCATAGTTTTTCTGTGATAGCATATTAAATTCTAAACAATTATAACTAATAAATGAGGCTGATATTTCAATGAAACTTACCTTTAAAATGTAGAAATGTATGATTTTCGAGTGTATTTTGCTTCTGGAAGATCCCTTTTTAGAGTCCCACAGTAATCAGCTAACACTGAAGAGATCCACTTCCCCTCGATACGGGGTTTCCATATTCAGAATGTCCTGGTGAAACCTTTCACCGTGATCGTCACTGACGGCGCTAAGATTTGCAGGGGAAAAGTCCAAGTGAAAGTGTAGGAAGTGAATTTTTAGTCTCATATTGCATCCTAAGGCCTTGTAGGATGTCAGCTGTTCTTTTACGATTTGAGAATTGTTATTTGCTTTGTGATTCCCCCCCCCAAAAAAAAAAAAAACTCTGCACAAACTTTCTTGAATGACACTCATGCAGCTTTCTTAAGATCATTTAATTCTTCATCAAAAATCTGGTCGCTTATCAGCTCCCTAATCTGTGGTCCAACAAAAATACCTTCTTTGATTTTTGCGTTACTTAATTTAGATTTTTTTTTTTTTAGATTTATGAATCCCTTCCCAGTTCTATCTATACCTTTAACAAAATTGTTCATGAACCCTAGCTTAACCCTTAACAGGTAAAGGTCTTTTTGACAAACGATTCAGGTAAAGCGGGGTCTGACAGACCCCAAACACAAAAAATAAAAATAAAATACTTCTACTGCATTTATTGACATAGAAATCAAAACATATGTACTTCAACTTATATTCTTCCATTTACATGCTTAAAAGTGACTATAATTGTTAGACATATATTTTAATGAAAATTACAAAAAAAATGATGAAAAATAAGATATTGTTGACTTCAGAGGGTGCTTGACTGAAAGCATGAAACATGAAGCGGTTGGTCATCATCATTTTGTAGAGACCAATGTCCCAACTATCTTTAAGGAAAAGCAGAGCTACAACAAATGAATAATAAATGTGTTTCATAAACCATGAAATCTGAAGAAAAAAAACGAGGTGATTATTTTGACTTTGACCAATTTTACGCAAAAATTATGGACTGGTTTTAATGAAATTTTCAGGGAAGGTTGATACTAGGTCCAGCAAACAATCTATAAGTTTTTAATGGTATCTAAGTTTATTATTTATAAGTTTTTATGGCTCTAAGCACTCCTACCCTGACTCAGCAAAACCCCATCCTTCGTTGACGGAAGTTTGTGGTCTCAGAGGGTTTTGAGTTTTCTTGAGAGGACATGAGTCGAGCAATTCATACATAATGCAAATGATAATGAAGAACATATTTTATTGGATATACTGAAAGTGGAATTTGTGATACTGAAGAATCTAATTGCAGTCATCGCAGATGGGGGTTGAATGGTCCTGACACACTGGTCTTTTGCAGTGTAGGCAGTAGTTCTTGGTCTTCCTGTCAGACTTCCGGTCACACAAGGCACATCGCTTTCTCATAGAAGAGGTATCCGCTTGCTGATGGGGCATGTTCAAGCCAAAGACCGTTCTGATGGTCATCAAAGTACTTTTGTGCATCCCCTTGAAGTTCATCCTCTCCTCTGCCTATGGCCGTATCATCTCTTCTGCCAGCTCAATCAGATACTTCCGGCGTGATGAAAGTTCCGCCTGTCCATCACGTTTCCTCATTTCATTGCAGGTGATATAGGAGTTGATACCGGCGGCGTTGACCAGTCCGTACATTATGCACAAAGGCCACCGTTTGGTTTTTCGGCTGCACGTATATCGGGCACACATTTGATCAAACGCGTCAACCCCTCCTTTTGTGTTGTTATAATACAAGATGATTTATGGCTTCCCACAGTCATCCATAACAGGTTGTTGGTGCATTGAGGAGATCAGCTGCACAAATTTTTTCTTCTTCTTGTCAGGTAAATGTGACACAAGTGCCATGGTTGTGTCAAAGAGGAAAGCCGTGCACCCTTTTCTGATGACCGTCTTGTCTGTCTTGTCTGGTACTTGTGGCTTCTTGTCCCTCAGTGTGCCTACATATGTGAGCCCATAATTTTTCAAAAGATCTTGTACAAGGGGGATAGATGAGAACCAGATGCATGTGTGGGAATAGAGTGGCTGAGGTGTCCTAAAATGTGGCGAGATGTCACATCTTATGATATGAGAATAGTGTGAGAAGAAACATATTATCAACAGAACAGAAAATATCAAACATTTATATGTAATACAAAATATGTGATACAAATTAAATTTGAACTAAAAGAGGGGAAGGATGAAATAAATTACAGCTGTATGTGTGGGAATAGAGTGACTGAGGTGCCCTAAAATGTGGCGAGATGTCACATTTTATGATGATATGAGAATAGTGTGATCTTGTTGTGAGAAGAAACATATTAACAGAACAGAAAATATTAAGCATTCATATGTGATACAAATTAAATTTGAACAAAAGAGGGAAGGATAAATCAATCAAATAAAATGTGGCGGAATGTCACGCTTTATGATAATATGAGTATAGTGTGACCATGATATGAAAAGAAACTCACATTACCAGAACAGAAATTAAACATTGTGATAAAAATTAATGTAATCAAAAGAGGGAAAATGGAATAAATTAAATAAATAAATTAAATAAATAAATTAAATCAAACTCGGATGTATGTTTTTCTGTTGATAAAAAAGAAGAAATTATTATTTACCCATAAGTATAAATGATAAAACATTTATATGACATGAACAAACCTCAGGTAAAGTGGGGTCTGACAAACCCCACGCTACTCACACCTCAGGTAAAGTGGGGTCTGACTGACCCCACGGTACTCACACCTCAGGTAAAGTGGGGTCAGACGGGCTCAAAAGCTCTATAAAGCTTATATAGAGCAAGATTCAGGAATGACCCTATCACCCCATTAAACTACTCCACTGATCAAGAAGGTATATGGGAGTACATATCTGTATGTAATATATTAGTATATTGAAATTAAAAAACAAAAAAGTATGGGGTCTGTCTGACCCCACTTTACCTGTTAAGGGTTAATATATAAAAGAGGCAGGTAAATTTTCTCTGAATCAACAAGAGGAGGATTGACAACATTCTTTTCCCATTGAGTTAGAGGTCGTTTGGGTCACACATTCTTTTTATAATGGTTTTCCTTATCCCGATTGTCCCACTCACAGAGAAAGCAACAGAAGTTTGTGTAACCCAGGTGCATTCCAAGTAAAAGTACCACAACCTTTAGGTCACCACAGATATTCCATTTATGTTCTTCATACTTAATTTTTTTGCAATAGAAGCTTCATACTCTCATATGTTTCCTTCATGTTAGCTGCATGGGCCAGAGGAACAGAAGGAAATTTATTTCCATTGTGGAGCAAAACAGCTTTCATGCTAACTTTTGAAGAGTCAATAAACAAGCACCACTTACTCCTGTCATATTTATGGTTAAGTTCCTGCATAACAGAATATAAATCATTGCAAAACACCACACCATTCTCAAGCGAGAAAAATTGTTCAAAATTATAATGTTGCTTGCAGTAAAAACTAACTTTGGAATCTTTCTGGAGAAGATTCCATCCCTTTCACCTGGAAGTAAGAAGTTTAGATTGCTCTTTTGACACGTTTAAACCCCGCATAAGATCATTCGGATCTCCCTGACCCAATAAATGTGGTTCATTTGAAGAACAGATTGGCTGAAAGTGCATAACGATCTCGTGCAGTGTTGCCAAACTTAGTGTTGCCAACCACTTGATTGAAATTTATCCCACGTAAAACACGCAACGTAACATACCGTGGAACACAAAAACTGTGGGTAATGGAAAAAATTGGACGTTATCTTTAAATTATGCATGTAAATCATACAAGATACAGCTATTGTTTTCCTTGGGACAAATTCTTTGTTGACCAGTGTTATGACATATGTTATTAGCTTACATTTTTTCAAATAATGTACTACTTAAATAGGTTTCTATCGTAACACTTTCGAAAAAATTCTCATGTCAGCAGCGCAGTTTTATTAGATAGACGTCGTATGATATCCATTTTAGTTTGAATGCTGTTCGAATGCTTGCTGGAGTTCGACAAGTGGCCGTCCTTTTGTTTCAGGAAGCCACCCCCAAATGACAAAAGCCCCAAGGAGATTGGTCGTTACAGGAATAAGGAAGACAAACCGCAGAGAAATGGCATTTGTCAGCCATGGGGTGATGAAGGTAAAGGTTCCATACATTATGCAACCTGTTATGATGCAAAGCGAACAGCCGACCGATTGGACGGCCGACGGAATAACCTCCCCGAGCAGGATAGCCGGCACTAAGTTGATCCCCCCTGATGAAAATATGAAACATATTAACGAGATCACCAAGAAATTTTTGGGAATGATAGTGAAGGTCAGGGAAACAAAAGTTGTGACTAAAGACAAAACACTAAGAATCGAGGAGCCGATGTAGAGGGGTCGT
>NC_134788.1:14137562-14187562 GCF_046742065.1 Oratosquilla oratoria | reverse complement strand
GATATGATATAGATATGTAGATGATGTTCTTTGCCTGTGGCCATGTACTGAAGACCTGGGTACTTTTCTACAATCTCTTAATAATTTGGTTTCCTCCATTAATTTTACTGTAGAATTAGAAAATAATAATAAATTGTCCTTTTTAGATTGCCTCATACACAGAGAAGGTAATGGCTTTAAATTGATAGAAAACCGACAAATGTGTTTTCTTATATTCATTATTACTCTGCACACCAAGATAAAGTAAAAAATCTGTATTTTCTTCCATGTTCTTACGTGCCTTGCGGATATGCAGCCCGGAATTCATTAATGAAGAATTTGAGTCTATTGCTAACCTAGGTTTAGGATTAAAGTACCCTAGAACATATTTAGATAACGCTCTCTCTTTGGCGAAAAAACTTTTCATAGGAATCAACCCCCTCCCCCTTTTGACATTAAAAACCTTTTAGTATTACCTTACAGTAACAATCTTTCTCAAGTTCCTCACCTACTTAAAACACGGAATATCAAAGTAGCTTTAAATAACCCATGTACTTTTAAGAAATTAATAACTAAGAATTCTCCCGGTAATTCTGATGGCTGCACTCACAAGATCCCTTGCAGAGATTGTGAAAAGTATTACATTGGACAAACGGGCAAAAAACTATCAACTAGAATTAAACAACATAAATATAGTGTTAAACAGCACATGAAAATTTTTAATCATTGTACTAATTGGACTAATGTTTCCATTATTATTTCTCGTTAATAATTTTCTTTTTAATACATTCAATCCATCTCACTATCTTTGTGTTGGGGGAAGGGAGAACACTACTTTGGTAGATATCGAAATTAAACGTTTCGCCTATACCTTAGGCATCTTCTGGTAATTTTATTTTCAGAATTTACAAGCTATAATTATATATGACACTATATGAATCATTGGGAGAGGTGCTCTTAGTTTCTCCTTGGATCGTCGTGGGGTGCCCCATACGAGTATAGCTCCAAGGTTCCACATATATTTTGTTGTATATTTACTTTTGGCTAAAGATATATTTCAATACTACTTCATACATTTTAATTTTCTTTTATTATCTTCTTTTGCCAGTACTGTTGTGCTTTCAATCAGGTCCTCCCGCTAAATGCTAGTTTTATGTACTTTTGTGGTATGGGATTTTATTGCCCCGTTTTGCCTATGGTAAGTGAGTCTTTGTGATAAAGTTTGGAGTGGGTGGCAAATATACTCTTCATTACAAAGTGCACCGTCTTTGTTAGATTCACATGAGTATTTGCACACTACATTACTATGTTTTAATTTTTCCTTGGCGCCTGCTTAGTTGTTTTTCATGGCTAGAGATGAAGTTCTGGGGTTACGATAATAGATAATTAATTTCAAGGTGTTCTCTTGTTTTTCGGTTTGTAAATCTTATGTAGGATCCCCTTCAGTATTTTCTCATCTTTTTTGTAAGCTTACAAATAAGATGAAAAAAGATGAGAAAATACTGAAAGAAATCATACATGAGAATTGCAAACAGAAGAGACAAGAGGACATCTTGAAATTATCTATTATTGTAACCAGAACTTCATCCCTAGTCATGAAAAATAACTCAGCAGGAGTCAAGGGTATATATATATATATATATATATATATATATATATATATATATATATATATATATATATATATACATATATATATGTATGTATATATATAAATATATATAATATAAATATATATATATAATATAAATAAATATATATATATATATATATACATACATACATACATATATATATATACATACATATACATTCTGAGTCTGGTGTTTTCTACGTTTCCACCATTATGGTCAGGAGAGGCACTATTTATTTTTATAATCTTATAAAACTTTGTCTCCTTCAAAATAAATGCCTCTCGCATCTACACACTTCTGCATGCGTCTCTCCCAATCCTGGAAGACCTCCACAAAGTCTTTTTTCAGTAGTCCCTTCGGGTAGCTTTCCGATGCATCTTTCAGCTCCTCTATTGTCTTTCATGCGTGGGAACAGAAAGAAGTCGCAAGGGGCTAGGTCAGGGCTGTAGGGTGGGTGTTGTACCGCTTTCATTCCCCTGTCGGCCATCAATGTGGTCACCAGCGTTGACTTGGGTAATATTCCACACGAAACTGCCTCTGGTCGTTGGAGAGGATCTTTGGCACGAACTTGGCACAGACTTTGTGGAGATTCAGATCTTCGGTCAGAACTGTCTCTGCTGTGCCAATACTAATACCAACAGCTTCAGATATCATCCTCACAGATATTCGACGGTCTTGCATCACTAACCTTTGCACTTCCTCAATGTTTTCCTCCTTGCGTGCACTTTTCGGTGCTCCAGATCTGGGTTCATCCTCGACCTGTTCATTTTCTTCAGAAAATCTGTTAAACCACCGATAGAAACTTGCTTGGCTAATCTGTTTATCCCCATAGGCCTCCTTTAATAATCCATAAGCTTCTTGTTTAGTTTTCTTAAGTTTAACACAAAATTTGATGACGTAACGTTACTCCATGTTTCCCTGCATCTTGACAAGTGATCACAGATCGACAAACCGAATCAGACTGGTTCCATCACGTTCACCACTGCACTCAGACCTACATATATAGAAAGTTGCCAGATAGTAATTTTATAGAATATATGTATGTGTACTTCACCATGAAGTAGTATTTTGATCAAATCATATTTAATGCCTCGGCTGACATTTTCTCATTACTTAGCATACCTTGTATGTATATGTGTGTATATATATACATATATATATATATATATATATATATATATATATGAAAAAATTTAGAAGCTCTGCCAAGAGATTCGAACCCTGACCTGAGCGCATATAATCATGAAATCAAGACGCTAGCGACTGAATTACGTGCGATAGTTCAAAAGGACTTTGGGTATATATATATATATATATATATGTATATATATATATATATATATTTACATATATATATTTATATATATACACACTGGTATATATATATATGTATATATATGTAGGTATATGAACATTTTTAGAAGCTCTGTCAAGGGATTCGAATCCTGACCTGTGTATATATAATCACGAAGTCAAGACGCTACGTAAGATGGTTCAAAAGCACTGTATATGTATATGTATATATATATATATATATATATATATATATATATATATATATTTATATATATGCGTGTATATACAATGTTTACATGCACACACACACACGCATGCGCACACACACACACACACACACACACACACACACACACACACACACACCCACACACACACACACACACACACACACACATAATTGGTATATATATATATACATATATATATATATATGTATATATGTATATATATATGTATATATATATATGTATATGTATATATATATATATATGTCTAGGGCACAGGTTCTCGCGAAGGCAATTTTGGTTAAAGTCAACTGCGCTGATAGATTTGACTATCTTCAAATGAAGGTTCTTCAGTTTATAAAAGGGATTCCTTTTCTCCGCGCTGATGTGTGCCGGCAATTGTTATTCTTGAGGATGTAACAGTGTGAAACTGTTGAACAAATACACCGAAAACTTCAAAGTTTTTTTCGCCTCACCAGGAGGCTTCTTCAGGGTGAGAGGACTTCATGGTTAATCGAGGAGGTCTAATATTCGTGGTTGATCGGCCCGGATGGAGTGCTGAACGCTGATTTGTCTCTGGATTCTTCTTCTGATCCCGACCTGAGCGAACCTAGCACGCAGCTCTGGTGACCCGGCTCAGGCGGAATGCTGGCTGCTGATTGGCCGAGCCGTGTCGCTCGTGATCTTGAGCGAAGGGAATGAGCTCTGGTTTGTCTCCTAGTCACAGGACATGTTGACCGAGGTTCCTGATCTAAAGAAACCGACTCAGCTGAGCTAGGAAGAGGAGCTTGAGTTTCTTGTGGCGGCTGCTTGTGGTGGGGCTGGAGTGCATGGTGCTCATGGGGCTGGGTTGAGGGAAGAATGTAGTCGGAAGAGACTTGCACATTAATGTTAGGGTGACGGGAGGTGACAGCTACGTCTTCTGCAATTTGCAGCTTTCTATAGTTCAATTCTTTGAGGAGAATGGTAGTGGAATCGATCAATTCTTGTAGGAGTGGCTTCTGATCGTGATGATCGATGTAATGTTGAAAGATAGCTTCCTGTTTTCTATGGTATAGAAGGCGCCTTCTTAAGGTGGTGGAGGTTCTACCGATGTAAGTATTGGAGCCGTCACAGCGGCTCTCCTGGCAAGAAAACTCGTAAATTACATTGATAGATGCCTCCTTGGGAGTCCTAGGAGCTGTATTGTTCCTCATGAAAAGGGATCTTATGAGGTTTGGTTTGGCATAAATTTTCAAATCGATGGTATTATTTGAGTCTGTTGGGGTGACCCCTCTTTTTATGATGCCTTGTATCGGTCATGATAACTGAATTGGTAGTAAATTGTGATTTTGCAATCAGGGGAGACTGGGGTCTGGGTAGGAGCAGTGTAATGGTCTAGTTTCTTCCTAATGAGTCCCTCTATCATCTCATCAGGATATCCATTATTGGTGAGTAGTTGGCGAATACGCTCAAGTTCGTGATGGGTCTCCGTCCAGCTACTGCAGTGGGTAAGGGCCCTGTTTATGTAGGCAGCAGGTACTGAGCGCTTATAAGCTGGAAGGCACTCACCACCGGCATTAAGGCACCGGCCGACATTGGTGTCTTTGGTGTAAACCTTCGTTCTAAAACCATTCTCATCTTTAGTGATGTCAATGTCAAGGAAGGGGAGACGTTTCTTTTTCTCGACACTATGGATGATTTCGTTCATAATCTGAACCACGAAGAAAAGGAATCCATTTATAAACTGAAGAACCTTCATTTGAAGATAGTCAAATATATCACTGCAGTTGACTTCAACCAATATATATATATATATATATACATATATATGTATATATATATACATATATACATGTATACATATATATATATGTATACATATATATATGTATGTATATATATATATATATATATATATATATATATATATACGTGTGTGTAGTGATTCTATTAAACGTTAGCTTTTTCTATTGCAGATTGTGTATGCAGTTGTGGTTGCAGGCTGTATGATGATCGAAGGCCTGTTCATGACGTGGCCAAACGTCGTCGTTGACCTCATCATCAATGCCAACGCCAGCAGTGTCACTGAGAGTGCCAACAATCTTCCACCCTCACACATACAGGAGGAGTTTCTCCTAACGGACTACGAAGCAGGCTGGCTCGGTAAACATCGTCTGTGTATCCTTCGTGGGGACTTTCTTTGGCCCTTTGGACTGGACACCACAGCCCCTGGGTTGAATTTTATCCATTGGGTACCGCGGAGATGACCAAGTGGGCTTGGGGCAGCAATAGGAAGAAAGTGATCCTTGGCGTTGAAAGGATGGAGCGGGATGAGGTATATCTGGTTAACAGTGCCAATGTATATTAGTGCCTGCGGCACGTTCCTAAGGTACAGGTAATAATGATCTCTGAGGCACTTCATTAGTAACGTTTTTCAAGTTTGCAAGTTTTACAACTGATAACTGTTTTACGTTCTTGTTTATCATCTCCTGACCCGCGATAGCGCGAGATATGGATGTAATTGGCAGCCTTCAATGCATGACACATTGAAACAGGGGTAAATAACGAAGTAATATCGTAGCTGGCTAACTTCTTACCACTGAAACCTATTCCTTGGAGCCTCTTGATTAGATCTGAAGAATTCCATAAGTGAGCCTCACTAATGGTTCCCAGTGTCTTGGAATGTGGCAGGAAAGGCAGAAGTGGAGGTGGAGGTAGAATGTAGATTGAGAGAAGCAAGTAAAGGACTTGATGGATTAAAAAGCGTAATGAGAAACAGACATTTGGGAATGGATGCTAAGAGGAGACTGTATGAAGGCGTGATTGTGCCGACAGCACCTGTATGGTACAGAAACATGGAACATAAGAGAGGAAGAGAGGAAGAGTTTGAATGTGTTTGAGATGAGGTGCATGAGAAATATGATAGGGATAGAGTGAGAAACGAGGAGGTGAGGAGGAGAACGAGGGTGGAAAGGGAGTTGGGAGAAATGGTTGATGAAAGATATTGGGATAGTTTGGAAACATGGAAAGAATGAGTGAAGAAAAATTAGTGGAAGAGGCTCGTGGATGAAAGTAGACAAGTAAGGTAGATAGAGGGTAGGTGGCGAGAATTTGATTTTTATGAGTTGGATGTTTGATAAGCCTGAGATCGGAGTGAAAAAAGGACTTAACGTAAAAATAAAAAACGGGGAAACGCACCTTAGATCAAGATATAACGAAATGGCAAAGCTGGTTAAAAAGAATACACGTACAGCGAAACGTAACTATGAAATTAAGGTTGCCAATCAAGCATGATCCAACCCTAAGGGTTTCTTTCATCTCTATAGAACAAGAAATAAAGAAAGAATAGGACCAATCAAAAACGATGAAAATGTCATGATAGAATCGGAGGAAAAAATGAGTGAGGAATTTAACAAATATCTTCTCTCGGTGTTTACTAATGAGAGATTAGATAAGGTACCTGACTGCGATCCGATTATCAGTGGGGATGAAGAAAATAGACTATCTGATATCAAGCAGATAGAAAGACTTAAAGCTACAAAATTCCCGGGTCCAGACGAAATTTTTTCTAGAGTGGCAGTAATCTGGAAGTGAGCATTAAGGGAGAGCAACTGGAGGAAGTGGATAGTTTTAGATACTTGGGTGCAAATGTGGCAGGAAAAGGTGGAGTAAAGGTGGAGGTGGAATGTAAATTGAGAGAAGCGAGTAAATGCCTTGGTGGATTAAAAAGTGTAATGAAGAATAGAAATTTGGGAATGGATGCTAAGAGGAGACTGTATGAAGGAGTGATTGTGCCAACAGCATTGTATGGAGCAAAAATATGGAACATAAGAAAGGAAGAGAGAAGGAGCTTGAATGTGTTTGAGATGAATTGTCTGAGAATCATGATGGGGGTTACTAGGCTAGATAAAGTGAGAAATGAGGAGGTGAGGAGGAGAACAGGGGTGGAAAGGGAGCTGGGAGATAGGGTTGATGAAAGAGTATTTGGATAGTTTGGACACATGGAAAGAATGAGTGAAGAAAGACTAGTAATAGAGGTATGGAAGGCAGATGTGGAGGAAGTGAACATGAGGGGACGTCCTAGGATGAGATGGATGGATGGGGTGAAGGGGGTTTTTGGGAAAGAGGGGAATGTCTGTTGAGGAAGGACGGGAGATGACAGAAGACAGGGGTGAATGGAAAACGGTTGTATATGGATGATGTTGTGATGCATGAGGTGGAATGGGTGGGGGGATGGGGGATGAGGGAGTATGTGTGAGCAAAATTTTGACGCAGCCCGAAGGGATTTCTCCCCGTCTTCTCCTTTATAGGAGGGGACGGAGAGAGGGGGGTCGCCGATTTAATGAAGCGGCCTTGCTGTGGATGTGCTGTGTCCTGCGACACTGCTTCTGACCCAGGGCAGTGGACAAGGTGCAGGGATGACCCGTCATCCAGGAGGTGCTAAGATGAGAGGGAGGGTGGAGGGGTGTGGAGTGTTTTCGGGGATGAAATGGGTGGGAATGATTTTATGCCTTTTCCTTTTTGGCTACCTCCCTAGTAAGGGGGAAAAAGCCTTGGTATATGTATAATATGGTATATGTATGCTTAAGGAGTGTAAATTTGAAATCTGCGACCAGTTAACTGAAATATTTAATGAATCGGTAGACACTGGTTTTGTGCCTACTGGTTGGGGACAGGCAAACGCTGTTCCTGTTTTCAAGAAGGGAGATAGATCGTCTATATGCAGCTACAGGCCAATCAGTTTGACATCGGTTATAGGTAAAACACTTGAATCAATAATAGTAAATAGACTCAGAGAACACATCGAGAGACATGATTTAATTCGTGATACACGGCATGGTTTCTCCAAGGGTAAGTCATGTGTGAATAATCTTCTATCATTTTACACTAAAGTATATAAGGCGTTAGGTAACAATGATAATTACGATGTTATTTACCTTGACTTTAGCAAAGCGTTCAACAAGGTGCCACACCAGAGACTACTTGATAAAATCAAAGCCCATGGCATAGGAGGAAATGTGTTAGAATGGATTAGAGCTTGGATTAATAACAGAAAGCAGCGCGTCACCATAAATGGAGTAAAATCCAGGTGTGGAAATGTTACTAATGGGGTTCCCCAGGGCTTGGTTATGGGTCCCTTGTTGTTCATTATGTACATAAACGACTTAGACGATGGGATAGATAGTGATGTTAGTAAGTTCTCGGATGACACTAAAATAAGACGCCTAATTAAGTCGGTGAAATGGCAAATGACCTTTAATATCTTTATGTGTAGCGTTTTCAACGTAGGGCTACACAACCCCGAAAATAGATACAGGTTAGATAACACGTTTTTATAGAAAACTGAGTGCGAGAGGGACTTGGGAGTTCTGGTCAGTACGAACCTTAAAACCAGGAAACAGTGCATTAGCGCCAGGAATAAAGGGCGGTAACGAATAGAAGTGAAGAGGTAATTATCAAACTCTATCCAGCGATAGTTAGACCCATCCTTGACTTTACGATACAGTTTTGGTCTCCGTCCTATAGAATGGACATAAATTTACTAGAATCAGTACAGAGAAGAATGACCAAAATGATACATGGACTTAGGAATTTGCCTTACGAGGAAAGGCTAGGCACCTTAACTTACACTCTCTGGAGAGACGCAGAGTGCGGGGTGATCTAATAGAGGTGTTCAAATGGATGAAAGGCTTTAACAAGGGTGATGCAAACAAGGTCATCATATCATAACAACAGGGCAAGACTCGCAGTAATGGATTTAAGCAGGGCAAATTTAGATTTAAGAAGGAAATAGGCAAGAATTGGTTTACTAATAGGGTGGTCGACAAATGGAATAAACTTAGTAACCATGTAGTAAGCGCTGAAACTATCAGTTGTTTTAAGAAACTGTTAGACAACTTTATGGATAGGGATGACAGGTGGTGACGGATATGGAGCAGCTTTGTGTAGGCCTTATGGTCTTTTGCAGTCTCCTTCATTCTTATGTTCTTATGTACATCGGGTGAAGCCTGCCAAATCTTTCAAGACGAATCAGCAGCCTCACGTTATAGAGATAGGATTCAACCAAGTGAGGTGTTTGGACAAGAACAAACACGTCCACCTGTGCTGAAACGAGATGAACTGAATATTCCACAGATGTCACGGTATTCGGTATGAAATACGATATATCCCTTTCAAATGCAACGAGCATCCAGGTGAAGAAGTTATAGACATTCCTTAAAGTTGTGTTTACAACAAATGGTGTTAAGAATCTATCTTAGTGGATGAAAAAAAAAGAGTATATGTGAGATGCATATATTGTCCACCATTAAGATTGTCATAACCTTCAAGAAAACTTCTACTGTAAATACATAAGATTTTACTAATAATTCTGATGTGACGTGTGTTGACTAGATTTAACCCTCAAAGATATCTTTAACTTTGATTTCACTTAACTTCCAACATTATTGTTCTATGACTGTGGAGAATTAAGAGAGAACACAAGTCGGAGTTTGGATACTTTATAGGGAAGCTTATCATTGGTGGTTAGCTCAGTGTCAGTGAATTATGGCACTGGAAATACAGAGGAGCCTAACCACCTTCTCGGACTGTAGTCAGAGGTCCTTCATCCCAATTATGTCGTGGTCGTGTGTACGTACTGACGGTGCTGAACAATCTGCAAATAGGAGATTCTCTCTGAAGGGCCCTGGCAGGTTGGATATGAGTTTTCTGTTGTATTTCCTGGTCTGAGAAGTGATGAAGTTTTGGAGACTTCACAAACTGGTGCCCTTAACATATTTCTTAGAAGTACATGTGAGTCATCCTTTGATGTGATGAGTCAAATCCAGTGAAAATATACGAATGTCTGAAAAGTCATGCTGGCTTGGAAGGCAAGAAGCAATTTCTATGTATTAGTTCTAAACCTAAACTGGGATAAAGATTAGATAAATCCCTTCGTACTTCTACAATCTTATTTATTGGTATAAGTGAAGACAAATATGCCAGAAAAATTAATTTACCTATATATTTCAAAGTTAAACGATAAGCTAAGCGAAGATATTCTTTTACAGCCTCCCTATCCACCCTTTCGAGCATCCCTTTCATCTTACTCTCTGGGATCTTCATCAACTTACTTGGACTCAAGGGATCCACGATGCTAGGTCTCGTGTTGGCCATTGTCTCCTGGTTGATGATGGGCCTCACCCCGTCTATAATAGCGCTCTTCATTGGACGAGCCATTTCCGGAGCCGCCTATGCCTTCATTGTGACGGTGTCGCAACCTCTGGTGAGCGAGCTGGTGTCTCCCAAGATCCGAGGGATCGCTGCAAGTCTTCCAAGGTTCTTCTCGAACCTGGCCACTCTGGAGATCAACGTGGCCAGTATTTTCCTGCCCTGGCATCTCACGACGACTCTCTGTGCTGCGCCATTTTTTCTCCTTTTGCTTTCCATCTCATTCGTACCTGAGGTACGTATATTACCATTATATGAGAATAAATAGGTTTGTCCTTGCGTTCGTGCATGCGCGTGTGTGATTATTTTATCATTATTTCTATTATGATTATTATTCATATATAATTATTAATTCTTTCTTTTGCTTTACCAATAGCTTTCTCCGATTATACACACTTTGCCCAATCGTCTCTTTCTTATCACACATCGATTGCTCAAACTCTGAATGCCAATATGTTCACATCTTAGATATTTAATCCACCTATCTTTCACAATTTCCTCGCACAAATGAACCATCATTTTAGTCAGGGGAGGTTTTTTATAATTCAGAGATTTCTTCTTGTTTCATTCCTTCTAAGTTGGTACCACATCGCTCCTTTTCCATTGTAGAGCACTTTCCTTTCCAGTGAACATGCATCTCCTGATCGCTTACAATCCTTGTGCCTCTATATTCAGTTAACGATGATTGTTTCTCGTTTCTATTCTTGGTGTAATATGTTCTTTTCCTTTCCCTCAAATCATGACAATTCTTTATCCAATATAATTTCTTTTAATACAGTCAGCCCTTTTTCTCAACACTTTACTGTTGCTATTTTATTGATCCATTTGTTTGTTTCATCTTTCATTCCGTTACGTTCTAACTGCTCTATTTTGGCATCTTGGGCAAAATTGGATTTCTTCAATACCTAGTCCTCTTTAGTGACTTGACCTTCTAACTTCCTGAGATAAATTTTGCTCTTTCAGATTTCCTCAGTCTCCCGTTGCCAGTTTAAAACCTTAAGCAACTAGTTTCTTCATGACAGTCAGTTTATATATTTTTTTCAATTTTTATTTTCTTCAATTCCACTTGTATTATTTGAAATTGGAAACAGTCTTTGTTTTTTATCCTCCATGGCATCTTATCGAACATCCTGTCAAGGAATTCACACTCTCCGGCATTTTCCTCCCACTGATTCTCTCTCTCTCTCTCTCTCTCTCTCTCTCTTTCTCTCTCTCTCTCTCTCACTCTCTCTCTCTCTCTCTCTCTATCTCTCTCTCTGTTTACCTTTTCCACATTTGGTTCCCATCTTTACGTCTGTCAGAATTGGTGGCCCTACGTCGGATGCGATAAGTCAGGTGCCCCACCTTGAAAGTCATGTGTCAGGAAAACACTGGAGGAGATAAATGGTTTATTTACAGTTAAGATGGCGTGGGTCAGGGGCCAATGTATATATTTTTAAATTTGCTACCCAGGGGACCACGATTTGACAGTGGAAATTTGCCTGGGATTGGGAGTCAAGACGATTCCGCGAAGGAGAGCGACGGGAGGCTGGTGTACGGGAGGAGAGACGGCTGCTGCTGGGATAGATGTCCGCGTATCGAGGTGCTGGGAGCATTGGACGGGTTCTAAGACGATGGTTGCGGTTCCGAGGAGATGGTGAGAGAAAGACGGCTACTGCAGATGTGGAAAAATTAGTCGTCGGGTTCCAAAGCGATCAATCTTCCGTCGGCCTTTATATATCAGCGAACGAGGCTCGATGCGGCCTGCGCGCTGATTGGTCGTCGTCTTCGTCGCTCTTGTGTGGTAACTCACGGTTACTACCTTCAGATAAGTAGCCTACCTCGCCCCGGACGAACTTCCGTCCTTCGAGTTGATTGGCCGAAAGCAATCAGCTCTGAATAGCATCGAAGTGGACAGAGAAAAGAACAGCATAACAATATTCACCCTGAGATTATAACTTCCCGAGCTGGTATATTTTTGCTCTTCTTTCTGGAGCAACAATCTTCCAGTTCCTTCTAATTCAAAATATTCTTCTCACGCGCTGCGCATACATGTCTGTGTGATGAAAGAGAGAGTGATATTCGTCAAACATTTTCATACTCTTTTTCTCCCTAGTCCCCGTACTGGTTAGTTAAGAAAGGGCGGGATGACGCCGCCATCTCAGCTCTTAAGTCCGTTTACCCTCCTGATGACATCGAAGTCCAGTTTCAGAAGGTGAAACAGTGCGTCACTCTGAAAAGTAAAAAACCAGGAGTCAGAGAACAGGTAAGAATATCAGTGTACATGTTACTGTCTTGTTTTGTTCTCATTTTCTTTCATGTCACTTAGGGGGTTCTTAAATGTCGTGGTTTGAGATTTTTGCGACGTTTCATTGTCAACGGGTGCCGGGGAGATGAGGAGAATATATGTGCATGTAGTCATATCAAGAGGAAGAATGTCACCTAATGTGGAACAGATTAACATCATTTCATTTTGTACTTAGGCGTCTTAACTGCGGGAAGCTTTTCCTCATCTGAATAACATTGCCTGACGAGACCCAAAATAGTACACAAATATCCCAACCTGTTTACCTTAAGGGATTCCATCCCCCGGATGAAATGACCAAACTTACTTCGAGGTTTTCCCCCTTGTAGCATATATAAAGTATCTCTTACTTATGGTCATGCAGATCAAAATAATAGTTGATAATATGACTACACGTCTTTTTAATTAGTTTTATCTGTCCGGAATGGGATGTCTTGGTTAAGTCAGCGGAAATTTGTGAGGATGTTGCATCTCGTTTACATTGTTGCCCTGTCCTGTTTCCTAAGAGACTAGCCCGAAGACAGAGTCAAAGGGTCCTTCATGCATAACAATGGCTTCTACATTTCAGATGCACCAAATGCGACAATCAAGCAACTACAAGCCTGTTATGCTGATGGTGATCATCTACGCCTGCTATGGGTCTAACGGCTATTGCATCATTACGCCGTATTCCACCTTGGTTTTCACTCAGGCAGGAATGACCCTCGACCCGCGCCTGTGCACCATAATCTTGGGGGCTGTTCGAATAGCTGCCGTGATCATTGGATCATATGTCACCGACCTCTGCGGGAGAAGACCCCTCTACATCGGCTCTTCGATTTTTAGTGTTTTATCTTTAGTCACAACTTTTGTTTCCCTGACCTTCACCTTCATCCCTAAAGTGTTCGTGATGATCTCCTTAATGAGTTTCATCATATTTTCATCCGGAGGAATCAACTTAGTGCCCGCTATCCTGCTCGGGGAGATTATTCCGTCGGCCGTCCAGTCGGTCGGCTGTTCGCTTTGCGTCGTGATGGATTGTATCACATATGGCACCTTTCTCTTCATTACCCCATGGCTGATAAATGTCATTTCTTTGCGATTTGTCTTCCTTATTCCTATAGCGATCAATCTCCTTGGGGCATTTGTCATTTGGAGGTGGCTTCCTGAAACAAAAGGACGACCACTTGTCGAGCTCCAGCAAGCGTTTGAACAGCACTCAAACCAAAATGGATGTCATACGACGTCTTTCTAATATAGCTGTGTTGTTGACATGGGATCTTTTTCAAAAATATTATCATAGAAACCTATCTAAAGTACTATTAAGTTATTTGAAAACACATAAATTAATAAAATATATCATAATCACTGAGAAAGGCAAAAATAAATAGATAAATAGATAAGTAAATAAACAAAATAAAGACAAGTACTTACTATTTGTGGTCTGCGAGATTAACTATCTCTTCGCCTTCAAAGCGATCGGTGTCCGGGCTGATTCCAAGATAGTTCTATACCAGCTCCCCTAATCTATCCCCTACTCCCCACTTTTGTAAGTAAGAAGAGCTGGCAGACAATAGCCGTTCTCTTCCTTCTCCTGATTCTCCTAGATTTCGTGCTGGACTTGTGGTCGACAGCTATTTGCGTTTCCGCCTCCTTGCAACAGTCTTTGGTGAAATACATTTTTGTGCCATTTTATTTAAGATTTTTAGTAAAGTCTCATATACTCATAAGGTATCCACAAATACATTGTTATGGCAGTACTCTGTCTATAAAGACTTTTTCTTTTCCCCACTAGGGACGTGCCAGTTAGCAATGGGTCAGACGATTTTGAGAGCGAACAAACTAACTTTGTCTTATCTTTTGTACAATACGTGTTCGCTATGAGTGACTTTGAAGCTATTTTCATCTCTTAGTCACGAAGCAACATGCAACATATAGTACATATTACAATTCTAGGACTGATTGCGCGATCTTTTGACTTCAAAGGTCCATCTCTCATTAATAAGCTATATAAATTGTTAGCTCGTCCACATTTGGAATATGCTGTTTCTATATGGTCACCGAACCTCATTAAAGACATTGACAGATTGGAAAAAGTACAACGGCAAGCCACAAAACTGATTCCAAATATAAAAAATAAATCATACAAAAATCGACTAAAACATATGAATCTATTTTCCCTAAAAAGCGTAGACTCAGAGTTGACTTGATACAGGTCTTTAAAATTCTAAAGGGACCTGATACAGGTCTAGATTCTTAAGGGAATTGACAACATCAAAAGTAAAAAAAAAAAAAAAAATAATCACACTGAATGAGAATCCGACAAGAAATGATAGTTTAAAAATGTCAGGAAATATATTCAATTTGGAAGTGGGTAGAAGCAACTTCACCAACCGTATGATCAATGAATGGAATAAACTTCCTACAGAGACAGTGTAATGTAGTTCAGTTCGAAACTTTAAGATTCGTTTAGATAAACATCTAAGCAAGATGCTGTAATGCCTACCATTTATTTTATATTAGTTTGTTTGTTATTATTTGTCTGTTTGTTTATTATTACTTCCTTGACAATCTGTCAATTTATTATTATTTATTATTTACCTGTTTGTTATTTAACTATACATATGTATTTATCGATTTTATCTATTAATATTTATATCATCATAATTTGTTTTTGTTATTGCTGTTGTTGTTGTTGTTGTTGTTGTTGTTGTTGTAGTTGTTGTTGTTGTTGTTGTTGTTGTTGTTGTTGTTGTTGTTGTTGTTGTTGTTGTTGTTGTTGTTGTTGTTGTTGTTGTTGTTGTTGTTGTTGTTGTTGTTGTTGTAGTAGTTGTTGTTGTTGTAGTTGTTGTTGTTACTATTCCCATTATTATTACTATTGTTAGGTTAATTAGGTGATGGCTTCTAGGGGCTTTCAGCCGATGACAGCTCTCCAAGCCCCCCACGTAGAATATCTAAATCCAAAATCTGATTTCATCACTATATTCTTCAAGTCATACGAAGCAGTGAAGAAGTGTGTCTTCAGTCTCTTCTTGCAGATGGTCGTAGTTTCAGCCATGCTAACATTTTTAGGAAGTCCATTATAGAGACGGGGAGCACTATTAACAAACGCTCTACGCCCAGATTCTCTATAAAACCTTGGCTCTAATAGTCTATTCACTTCAATACTGTGTCGTAAGGCCATATCACTATCATCATGATTATCATTATCAGACCAGAATGATGGCTGGGAGGGTAGTTAGGAGGGCGCTAAAGAAATGATGTGATTTTACCCAATCAAAAGAGTTCTGGATATAAATGTATTCAAAGGAAAGATCAAGAGGTTGTGAGATAATTATCTGATGGAAGGAAAATTGAGAGTGGAGAGTAAATGAAGAAAGAAGAAAAGGGAGTTTGGCAAAGAGGTACTGAAGAAGAGCACATGAAAAGAAGAAAGAAAGAAGAAGGAATGCCAGGAAAAGCTGAGAGAGGCGCGGGAAGAGAATGGGCATGTATATCGTCATAATTCATTCATACTTCAGTTATACTGAATTAACATATACCACTGTCGTCGAAGCGGCCTTGCTGTGGACGTGCTGTGTCTTGCGACACTGCTTCTGACTCCAGGGCAGTGGACAGGATGCAGGGATGACCCGTCATCCAGGAGGAGCAAAGATAAGATGGAGGGAGGGGGTGGATGGGAGTGGTATATGTGGGGATGGAATGGGTGGGAGTGGATTTTGTGCCTTTGTTTTTTGGTTACCTCCCTTGTAAGGGGAAAAAACCTTTGATAAATGGTATATGTACTACTATACTATATTGTATGCTTACATCTACAATACCATAATATCATTTACTACTCCTAGTACTTTACTCTGCTGTTATGTCTTATTATTACGACTACACTATAATATAAAGTATTGATAATTTTCTAATAGTCATCATCATTGATATCATCATCAGCGTCAGCGTCGTCATCACCATCGTCGTTGTCGTTGTCTCCGTAGGTAGCTCTTACTGTGGACAAAAAAGTTAGTGAAGATATCTTACGTCATACCACAAGATTTTTAGATGCATGATGAGCAGAACGTCAAGGCAATAGCAATAACTCCATTATCAATTGACATTGCAAATCGCCGTATCTTATCTATATCTGAAGATATGATAATGTGCACTGCATGTTTTCATGATTACGATTTTGCTCTTCAGCTGGATAAATCAACAGACACATAAAAATGTCACATCTAGTATTACATATCCTATAGGAACGGGAAAACGAAATAGGAATTTTTTAAGATCGAACATGTAGCATATTGATTAGAAAATAAAGTATTTTAGACATATTTTTATACACCGGTTCCTATGAAATGACAAAGAAGAATACTAAAAGCACTTTTTTTTTTTTACTAAAAACAACAAGGATTCAGGGCCAGATATGTAATTTATGTGTACTTGCGTGAGAACATTATCATACAGAGATTCCACAATACTTTCTTCTTTCTAGGCATAAGAGCTGAAGGGTGTTATGATAGATTATAAGCCCTATAGGAACCACAGGGGCGAAAAATCTTGAAAAATATTGCCTAAATCTTGCTCATATGAAAGACTTGTTTCCTTTCCGTAAATTTGGTCAGTTAGTCTGCATTTGTTAAGAATCTAGAAAGAAACGTTTGTAGTGCTTAGGTAAAACGCCACAAAGTTTTACTGTGATAGCATTTGTCAGAGTTGGGCAATATCGAATGACCTTGATCTTGTCCGTGGCCACATGAATATTTGACTCAACACAAATATGCCCAGTGAATCTTATTTCAGGTCTTAGGAATGTATATTTCAACAGTTATAATTTCATTCTTGTTTTGGGAAGTTTATTTGAAATTTCTCCGAGCATTTTTAAACGTTCATAGATGTCCTTATTGGAATTCACAGGAATGTCAAGAAACATATTTAAGAATATCATAACATGAAACAACTTGCTCATTAACCTCTGAAAGGCAACAAGAAAAGCATGACGTAACCCAAAAGGCATTGAAAGTAACACCATTTGTTTTGACAAAACAAAAAATTGGAAGCAAGTTTGATTTAATCCATTCAACGAACTGACGGAACATCATCAATGTCATTCATGACTCATGGCAGGATTAACGACCACCTTTAGAGCTAATCGACACTCTTACTTCCATCTGAATGTGGAGCCCCGATGGTCTGACACTCGGTCTCGGTACCGTGGTCAAGATTTCTCTCCAATGGCTTCAGTCGTATTGCCCCCCCATTTTCACACGAAAGTTCCCATCATCATCCTGGTGCTATAAAGCGATGACATAGAAACTGCCCAAAGCCATGATGCAACACAGAAAACCGACCATCCATCGTTTCTCCCCCAGAGTGATCTAAAGGAAAACCGTTGCCATCCACCGTGAGGCTGCAAGTTTCTCGTCAGTGAAACCCAGGGCATCAATTATCATTACACACAAATGCGCATAGAAAAGTGTCCGTGATCACAAAGGGCACTCGAATTCCCTCTAATTCGCATTCCCTTAATCTACAGCCGTTCAGATTTCGTACCGGTCCGTTACAGCGATGACCTTGTACTGGGGACTTGTGTAGCAGAGACTTTGTACAAGTTCAAATATATTATAAACAAGGTCTTGAAAGCATCATTGAATGACTAGTTTCAGTATTGTTATCTTTCTGTTTAGACAGTCAGGTGGATTTTACACTTGCTGATTCAGAAAAAATTCTATTCATATTATGTGCTTGGTGAGACGATCACGTTTAAATTGGATGTTTATTGGGTTTTAGACGGTAATCACTTCCTCCATCTCTTTGTCTAGTTGTCAACAGATTTTTTTCTCTGAGCAAATTATGCTTAACAACATATCAACGGAAACTAATAACAACAGCTCTACTAAACTCGCAACCCTACTCCCAAGTAGCCGGAAATGAAAAAAATCCTGGTGGAACGGAGCCCTATTAGTGGGTTTTTTTTTTTTTTTTTTTTTTTTTTTTTTTTTTTAGGCCGATGTTGGTTCGCCTCACCTCCCAGCCAGGGTTATCTGGAACGAACGCGACATAATCATCAGTGGGCTTCACGAATCGAACTCACAACCAATGCTCATGGGGTCGACACGATACCCACTGGCTACCACCAGTCCCATTTCTCTCCTTCTCTTTTGATGATAATCTGTGGACATCACTCGCCTGAAAGTGTCATGTTTGTCTTATTATTCCTTACAGAACAACTTTATTTTCACGTTCTTCCACTGCCTTTTTATCACTTTGAGGTCAAAACGACGTCGAATATGCATCATGTTTCTAATAGAAAAACATCTTTTCCACTACCTATTTTCACTGTGGAAGGTCGCCATTTTTGTCTTCCTTATAAATGTCAAGACATTATTTTCTATCAGTTGTGGGTGTATTTCACTACTTTCAGAAGTAATTGGACTTTGTTAGAAAAATATATTTTTATAAGTTGCTGAGCAATAGTAGAAAATTTCCTTGAGTTTGGTTCACCTTTAAAGTGTCATTGAATTTTTTCGATGTGCTTCAACTCCACCTGTTTTGTTTAGTTTATATTGTAGTCAGATGAAATAAGATGAAACAGACATAAGTTGAAGTAATCTATTCACCACGCTCCTCCAATGAAGTAAGAAATTTCCCATGAATTTCTTCAGGAAGACAAATTGGACTCCAATCTTTTAGATTTAAGCAAGGGGCTATTTCATCTTCTGTACTAGTAGAAGGGTGAATTTGACAGTTGCCCGTTCTTATTGTATGGAAAAAGTAGCTGCCATCCCCGCCATATATATCTCTATTCCTCCAACCCGCCATCTCTCTCTCTCTCTCTCTCTCTCTCTCTCTCTCTCTCTCTCTCTCTCTCTCCTCTCTCTCTCTCTCTCTCTCTCTCTCTCTCTCTCTCTCTCTCTCTCTCTCTATATATATATATATATATATATATATATATATATATATATATCTATATATATATATATATATATATATATATATATATATATACATATATATATATATATATATATATATATATATATATATATATATATATATATAGCTATCTCTTCATACCTTAAGGAGTGTAAATTAAAAATCTACGGCCAGTTAACGAAGTATTTAGTAACTCGGAAAACACTGGATGCATGCCTATTTCTTGGGGACAGGTAAACGTTGTTCCTGTTTTCAAAAATGGTGATGAATCGTCTATAAACAACTACAGACCATTCAGTTCGACGTCGTTTATAGGTAAATTGCTAGAATCATTGATAGCTAATAGAATCGGAGACCGTATCGTGAGATATGATTAATCAATTTCTCTTGGTGTCTATTATATATATATATATATATATATATATATATATATATATATATATATATATATATATATATATACAGTATATGTATATATATATATAATATATGTATATATATATATATATATACAGTATTTATGTATATATATATATATATATATATATATATACAGTATTTATGTATATATATAAACATATATATATATATGTATATATATATGTATATATATATATATATATTATACATATGAAGTGGATGGGAAGATGAAAGACTGGAGTCACAGTCCGAGTTTATTCTTCTTGACCATTTTTGCTACAAGCTGTTTCAAACATGTATAGTGTTACACAGCTTGAAGTGGCATATATGTACGTATGCATACCTTTCTTAGTGGATATATACATCACATATTACAGATAAATTTGTTGGAGCGGTAATGGGTATGATGATGAAAAAATGGACAGTTAAAGAACAAAGCCTAGTAGTCGTAAAGAAAAACTATAATTGAAAGATGTCATGGATCTTGGGGATCTACCTGCCGGAGGGACTGTCCCTAAGCCGAAAGATCCCAGAGATAAAAAACACAAAGTAAAATCTAAACAAATAAAATATAGCAAGATATTAAAGAACAGAATGAGATGAAATGCAACGAGATAAATTAAAATCAATTAAACGAAAGAAATGAAAATAAAATTGAATTAAGTAAAAGAAACAAGGTAAAGTAGAATGAAGGTAATGATGCGTGTCTACTGACAATGTTGATAATGATATCAATGAGAGGGAGAAATATAATAATAAACAATATTGATGATACATCGAGGTGTTGTCACACTGCCATAAAGCCTCAAATAACCATGAATAGTGCAATTAGGAGAAGGAACAGAACGGGTACTGTCTGTGAGGTCTTCTTACGTAGAAAAGGAGGGGTTGAAGGATGAATTAGGGGAGCTGAATAGAGATATATTGAGCTCAATCCGTAGACCGAGTGCAAGCTCTTTAGGGTATTACCTACATGTAGAGGTCATGTCGATAGGTTTTGAAAATAGAGGAGATGGTTTATCTCGCAGACCACCAATAGAAAGCCTTTATTTCTTTTGTCGATCTCAGTGATTATATGGGTCAACAAATCTTATTAAAATACTTGTCTCACAAGCAAAAGATGAATTTGATAGAATGTTTTCTACTGATTTCAAATATGTTTTCAGAATTTTTATATCAGGCATATTTTTTCTGTGATACGAGTAGCATATTAAATCTTTAACAATTATAACAAACAAAATGAGGCTGATATTTCAATTAAACTTACATTTAAAATGTAGAAATGTATGATTTTCGAGTGTATTTTGCTTCTGGGAGATCCCTTTTTAGTGTCCAACAGTAATCAACAAACACTGAAGAGCTCCACTTCCCTCGATACGGGGTTTCCATGTTCAGAATGTCCTGGTGAAACCTCTCACCGTGCTCGTCACTGATGGTGCCAAGATTTGTAGGGGAAAAGTCCAAATGAAAGTCTAGGAAGTAAATTTTTAGTCTCATATTGCATCCTAAGGCCTTGTAGGATGTCAGTAGTTATTTTACGATTCGAGAATAGTTATTTGCTCTGTGATTCCCCCCCCCCTAAAAAAAAAAAAAAAAAAAGTCTACGCAAATTTTCTTAATTGGCACTCATGCAGCTTTTTTAAGATCATTTAACTCTTCATCAAAAATCTGGTCTCTTAGCAGCTCCCTAATCTGTGGTCCAACAAAAATACCTTCTTTGGTTTTTGCATGACTTAATTTGAATTTATTTTTTCAAATATGTAAATCCCTTTCCAGTTCTATCCATACCTTTAACAAAATTGTTCATCAACCATAGCTTAATATATAAAGGAGGCAGGTAATTTTTCTCTGAATCAACAAGAGGAGAATTGACAACATTCTTTTCTCATTGGATCAGGGATCATTTTGGTCACACATTCTTTTTATAATGATTTTCCTTATCCCGATTTTTTCCACTCACAGAAAAACCAACAAAACTTTACGTAACCCAACTGTATTCCAGGTAAAAATGCCACAACCTTTAAGTCATCACAAATATTCCATTTATGTTCTTCATACACAATTTTTTGCAACAGAAGCTTCATACTCTCATATGTTTCCTTCATGTTAGCTGCATGGGCCAGAGGAACAGAAGGAAATTTACTTCCATTGTAGAGCAAAGGAGCTTCAAGCTCACTTTTGAAGAGCCAATAAACAATCGCCACTTACTTCTGTCATATCTATGGTTAAGTTCCTGCATAACAGAGTATACATCATTGCAAAACACCACACCATCCTCAAGTGAGAAAAAAATTTCATAATCATAATGTTGCTTACGATAAAAACTGACTTTGGAATCTTTCTGGAGAAGATTCCATCCCTTTAACCTGGAAGCAAGAAGTTCAGATTGATTTTTTGACAAGTTTAAAACCCGCACCAGATCATTCTGATCTCCCTGATTCATCAAATGTGGTTCACTTGAAGAACAGATTGGCTAAAAGTGCAAAACAATCTCACGCAGTTGCTAAACTCAGTCAGTGTTGCGAATCGCTTGATCGAAATTTATCCCACGTAACACACGTAACGTAACATACCTTGGAACACAAAAACTGTGGGTGATGGAAAATGAACATTGTATTTGGGTTCTGCATGCAAAACATATATGATACAGCTATTATTTTCTATGGGACAAATTCTTTGTTGAACAGTGTTATGACATATGTTATTAGCTTACTTGTTTTCAAATAACATACTACTTAAATAGGTTTCTATCGTAACACATTCGAAAAAAATTCTCATGTCAGCAGCGCAGTTTTATCAGATAGACGTCGTATGATATCCATTTCATTTTGAATGCTGTTCGAATGCTTGCTGGAGTTCGACAAGTGGCCGTCCTTTTGTTTCAGGAAGCCACCTCCAAATGACAAAAGCCCCGAGAAGATTGGTCGTTATAGGAATAAGGAAGACAAACCGCAGAGAAATAACATTTGTCAGCCATGGGGTGATGAAGGTAAAGGTACCATACATTATGCAATCTGTTATGATGCAATGCGAACAGCCGACCGACTGGACGGCTGACGGAATAACCTCCCCGAGCAGGATAGAGGGCACTAAGTTGATTCCTCCGGATGAAAATACGAAACATATAAACGAGATCACCAAGAACATTTTGGGAATTATAGTGAAGGTCAGGGAAACGAAACTTAAGACCAAGGATAAAATACTCAGAATCGAAGAGCCGATGTAGAGGGGTCGTCTCCCGCAGAGGTCGGTGACAAATGATCCAGTGATCACGGCGGCTATTCGAACAACCCCTAAGATTATGGTGCACAGGCGTGGGTTGAGGGTCATTCCCGCCTGAGTGAAGAGCAAGGTGGAATAGGGCGTAACGATGCCATTGCCGTTGGACCCATAGCATGCGTAGATGAACGCCATCAGCATGACAGGCTTGTAGTTGCTTGAGTGTCTCATTTGGCGCATCTGAAATGTAGACGCTATCGTTACTCATGATTGCTGTTTTGACTCAAGTTTCAAGCTATTGTCTTAGGAAACAGGTAGGGTAAGGCATAAATGTAAACGAGTTGCAACGTCCTCACAACACTTCATTCAGGACAGATAAAAGTAATTTAAGAGACATGTGTCGTCATAATCTCAATCATGGTTTTAATGTGCATGACCAAAAATAAGATACCCTGCATATTTTACAATGGGAAACTTCGAAGAAAATTCATTTTTCTTTTTAAGAAACATTAAATTTATTAGGGCTGTTATTGAATAACAGACAGCTAGGTGGTCCATGGCAAAGCTTACCACAGTAAAGAAGTTGAAGCCACTTTGGTAATTGCCCCAAGGAGATTGGCACTTTGACCGCGGTTTGAGCCACCTATGGTTCGGTTGGCAATTTCATAAGGGGGAAGGAATCCCTTCAGTTAAACAGGTTGACTGCCAAGTGGGACATTTGTGTACTATCCTGGCTCTCGCCAGATAATGTTAGTCAGCTTAGGAAAAACCTTCTGCAGTTAAGACTCCTGTTAATGAAATGCTGTTACCCTCTTCCACACTACCTGACTTTCTTCCTTTTAATCTTACTGCCTCCATATATGTTTCTACTAATCTCCACGACACCCATTTGACAGTAAAAGGGACCGTAAATGTTACACACACAAAATATATAAACAAATCAATAAATAGAATAAAATAAAATAAATCAAACAACTACATTCAAAACTCCCCAAGCGACATGATAGAAAAAGTACATCTATGCAGATATTCTTACCTGTTCTCTAACTCCTGGTTTTTTACTTCTCAGAGTGACGCATTGTTTCACCTTTTGAAACTGAGCTTCGATGTCGTCGGGAGAGTAAATCGATTTGAGAACTGAGACGGCGGCATCATCCCACCCTTTCTTGACCAACCAGTACGGGGACTAGGGAGAAAAAAAAAAAGTCTGAATAGGTTTGACGTTCCCCATTCTCTCTTTTAAAACACACACATGCACGATCGCAGAAAAAAAAGTGGAAGATTGCTGCTCCAGGAAAAAGAGTAAAAATGTTACAGCCTGAGAAGCTAAAATAACACGGTGAATATTGTTACGTAGTTCTCTTCTCTGCTCAACGCGCTGCTGTTCAGAGCGGCCGAGCTGGCAAGGGCGCCTTGATCTTTGTTCGCTGAGACATAAAGGCCGACCGAAGCACTGATCGTCTCGGAACCCGACGACAAACGTCTTCCCATCTACAGTAGCCCTCTGTTCCCACCTCCCCGGAGCCGCAATCATCACCTTCGAAGCGTAAAGACACACACATGGGGGTAGTAGAGAATGTGTACAAACTACTGGATACCATAGATATAAAAATTCTCAAGACCTGGAGGCATCGTCGACTGAATATCAAAGGAATACAGAGGTAAAAGGATGATAAATAATCAGGATATATTTGTTCACAGGAAAAAATGAAAGTACATCTAGAATAAAAAAGGAGCGATGTGTTACCAACTTGGAAGGAACGAAGCAAAAAAGAAATATCTGAATTATAAACTTGAGTCCTTGATTGGAACAATAGTTAAACTGTGTGAGGAAATTAAGATAGTTGGATAAAATATCTAGATGATCATAATATAAGATAACTAATCGAGACCCAAAGTTTGAGTTTTATTACAGGAAAGAGACGATTGGTTCAAGTGTGTATAATCGGAGGAAGCTATTGGTAAAGTAAAAGAGAGCCCCCCCCCCAAAAAAAAAAAAAAAAAAAAAATCCCTCCCTTTTCCTATAGCTTCCTCATATATCTCTCTTACCACAAAAATCTGTCCTAAAACCACACTGTTCCTTACCAATTACTCCCTCTGTTACTCTCCTCATCCTCTCAATCAAGACCCTCCCATAAGCGTTTGCGAGTACGTATGGTACATGCTCATAGACAAACATATTCATACCCTTGTAATGCTAAGATACGTACCTCAGGTACGAATAAGATGGAAAATAAAAGGAGGAAAAATGGTGTGGCACAGAGAGTTGTCGTGAAGTACCAGGGCAGGAAGATATTGGCCACGTTCATCTCCAGAGCGGCCAGATACGAGAAGAACATTGGAAGACTTGCAGCGAACCCACGGATCTTGGGAGACACCAGCTCTCTCACCAGAGGTTGGGACACCGTCACAATGAAGGCATAGGCGGCTCCGGAAATGGCTCGTCCCATGAAGAGCTCTGTTTTAGACGGGGCGAGACCCATCATCAACCAGGAGACAATGGCCAACACAAGACCCAGTATCGTGGATCCCTTGAGTCCAAATAAGTTGATGAAGATCCCAGAGAGTAAGATGAAAGGGATGCTCGAAAGGGTGGGTAGGGAGGCTGAAAAAAGACCCTAGCTTAGTTGATTGATTAGTTTTAAAATGTATAGAGAAATGAATTATTCTTACGCAATCGTACTCATTTATGCCAATAAATAATATTGTAGAAATATGAAGGGTAAATCTATTCTTTATCCCAGTTCAGATCTAGAATTAATACATATTAATTGTTTCTTGCCTTCCAAGACAGCATGACTTTTCAGCCATTCATATGTCATCACAGTGACACAAAAAATATTCTAGATAGCGACTTGCGAGGACTCCAAGAGGTCCATCACTTCCGTTAGTGGCGTGGAGTTTAGTCATTGCATCTCTAATGATTGAAGAGAGCTTTCTCCTCTGTTTCTGAGGCAGTATTGAATATTTCTACATGATAGAAATAAGAGAGTTCACGTAAGTGGGGTCTATTGTGGCCATCAAAGGATTACAAAGGATTACAAAGGCGGAGCATGCCGACAGGAGACCTTTTGATCCATATCTAGGTCGGATGCCCCAAAGAAAAAAAGAAAAGAAAAAAAAATCATATTAATAATAAATTAAAACTATAATAATGTAAAAATAACAAATAAAATACATAAATAAATGCATAGGTATAGTTGAATAACAAACAAACAGGTAAATAGTAAATGATTATAAATTGACATATAACTAATAATAAATGAAAATCAGACAGACAAATTATAACAAAACAAAAACAAATAATATAACATAAATCATAATCATTACAGCATCTTACTTAGGTATTTATCTGAATGATTCTTAAAGCTTCGAACTGAACTACATTGCACTACCTGTACAGAAACTTTATTCCATTCATTAACTACACGGTTGGCAAAGTTGTTTCTACCTACTTCCAAATTGAATCTATTTCCGGACAGTTTGAGACCATTGTTTCTTGTCTGATTCTCATTCAATGTGAAAATTTGGTCACTTTTGATGTTGTCAATTCCCTTTAAAATCTTAAAGACCTGTATCAAGTCACCTCTGAGTCTACGCTTTTTTAGGGAAAACAGATTCATGTACTTACCCAGCCAGCAAGACTAATCTGGCCCAGACCTGATTTACTTCTGGCTTGATCTGGCAAGATCTGGCCAGATGATGCCAGGTCTGGAACATGATCTGATTTATATCTGGTTCCACAGCAAATTTTGACATGTTTGTAGCGATACTAAATGCTTCAAAATTGATTTATTTGGGTTACTGCCCAGTTTTTATAAGAGAAAAATATAAAATAATTTTTTTTTAAAAGTTCTAGTTGCCTGCCATGCCAGATATGAAATCGACCTGGCACAGATCTGGTCACCAGATTTATTTCTTCACAACTATAGCAAGCCTGAAAAAATATGCCAATGCACCAAAATGGCTTATATCGTCAAACAGGAAGTTGGGCGGTGTGTTTCAGAAGGATAAATATGGCCCTGGCGCAAGGCAAACATCTGATTTGGCATGCCTGATATGGATCAGATCTGGGCCTGATCGGAAAGTATAAAAAAAATGGGCCTTTAGGCCAGAAAAACCTGTCTGTCTGCATAAATGCTCAATCCGTCCCAATAGCCATTATATTTAAGTTGTAGGCCGTTGTCGACCAAACCTAATATTAAGACCAAATGATCAGTCACAAGAATTCACTTTCTCAGACTTGATAAATTGCATGTTTAGATTCAAATGTCCCGCCAAAAATACTTTCTGGTACGGTAGGGGAATTTGCCAGCAGCGCAAAACTTAACAAAGTTTAATTTGTTGTTATATTTTTACTTTATTTTAAATTATTTTATTTACCATTAAAAGCCTACCAAGTGAAATGTTTTAAAATAATACTTTACAACATTTTTGCTGCGGATGACCCACACAAAGCATTGACGGCCATTTTATCATTTCCACCATGATTGTGTTTGCAAAATATCCGTGAATTTCTGTGCAATCCTGTGTTCGTGTATTTATAATTTTGTAGATTTAGATAGTATATATGTGCTTCAACTTACTTTTTGCATTATTTCTGATTAAGTGTAACAATATTAGATTTTTTGCGTATCGTGTGCTCGGTCTGATTACACTTATAGCCAAGAAAAGTGGTAAAGACATCAGTGGGCTGAATGGACGCATCATAATTACTCCCATCACATCAATTTGTTTTGGACCACACCCTACCATATTGATAGTTAGGTTACAAAATGCAAAATTATCATCCATTTACCCCTTCAAGATCTTGTTTATCTCTTTTTCCAGATGCCCTGAGGAGATCCCACCCTAACGCCACTGACAAAGACTACCGAACTGCCCTCACCAGCTGGTTTGATCAGGCAAAGGATCGTGATGGTGGCAGAAAAGAACGGGGCACACGTAGATTGGAGACCCGAGTGGATCAGCCAGAGGCAGCTGAAAATGCCGGCGGAGAGCAGATCGAAAGGGACTAGGTTTCTATTTGAAGTGAGTTTGGAGCATTTTTTGTACCCAGGTTTTTGGCGTAAAGGGGCTGAGCAGAAATAATGGATTGGTGCAATTTGTGTAGCACATTGAAACTACAAATGGATCGTCCACAGGAAATTGTATGCTGCAATTGATTATTTAGTTAGTTTTCGGTCCCCGGAATTTTCTCCCAATTTATTGCAAACAATCATCAAATTAGGCAACCTGTGTTTTTGCAGTTCTACGCTAATTCTATAAATCCTTATTTTTGCCCATCCCCATTGACCATTTTCCTAGGCATCAACACTTATCATGTGATGTTAAAATGGAAACCTGATCAAGTAGGCCTATTTCAAAACAAAATTTAAACGTTAATTATTCAATTTCTGTCAAAACAACATCTGTGTAATAATGAAATGTGGTGGTGGTGGCAGGAAATCAAATCCAAGTGTGGCGCTGACAGAAAAAGTACATGTAGACACCAGGGGCACAGTTGCAGAGCCTCCTTTGTGTCAGTACTACTTGCATATAAGCGCCAGTCTCGGATTAGTTTCGCCAGTATCACATTGTCTCATTTACATAAATTCTATCGACTGTGAATTAATTTACATGTATATTGTACTAGGTCGATTTTTTTATCTTTTTCTTAATTTTCATGCAATGCCATGCCATTCCATATTTGTGAGAAAAATTGTTTTTTAGTGTAATTAGGCCTATTATACTGCAAGGAAGGTTTAGCTTTTATGGAAATTCCAAATTAAGGTACCGGTAGCAATACTCTGTACATGTAACGAAAATTTTTAACTGGTCCTGTTTTATTAAATGTGTTATGAATAAAATATATTTTTGATTAAATATCTTTTTTTTTTTTTCATTGACAACTCATATCATCGCCCCTCCCTCTTCCATCGCTACTACTGGAATGCGACTTTCTCAACTCAATTTTGGATACAAATCATTAATGGTCTGGATTAGAACAGATGCGACATGGAACTCCACATCTGGGCCAGGTCTGGTGGCCACTGTGGAAGATCAGAACCATACCTGGCACCACCTGGTGTAGACCTGGTGAGATTATAATGCCAGATCATTGCCAGACCTGGATGACTTGATCATAGCCAGATCAGATGGAGTGTGCAAGACCAGAACTGCCCCAGATCTGGATGCCACATCTGGTCAAGATCTGTTTTTCTGTGTCAACAGATCTGGTTGAGATCTGGACCAGATTAACTTTGCTGGCTGGGTAAGTCGATTTTCGTATGATTTATTTTTGATATTTGGAATCAGTTTTGTGGCTCGCCGTTGTACTTTTTCCAGTCTGTCAATGTCTTTAATGAGATTTGGTGACCATACGGAAACAGCATATTCCAAATGTGGACGAACTAACGATTTATATAGCTTGTTAATGAGTGATGGACTTTTGAAATCAAAAGATCGCGCAATCAATCCCAGAATCTTATTTGCTTTCTCAGAGGCTGAAATACACTGCTTGGATGATTTGAGGTCGTTACTGATAATTACGCCGAGATCTTTTTCACTATCCACTTTTGTTAACGAATTTCCAAATAGCTTGTAATCGTACTTACTGTTATTTTTACCTATGTGCATTACCTTGCATTTACTTGTGTTAAATTTCATTAGCCACTTTTCAGACCATTGCTGTAATTGATCTAAATCTTCTTGAATATCTAATTGGTTTGAGTGATCATTTGCCACTCCGCACAGTTTTGTATCATCAGCAAATTTGGAAACAGTAGATTTCAGTCCATGGTCTATATCATTTATATATACTATGAATAGAAGTGGCCCAAGAACGGAACCCTGAGGAACTCCACTTGCAACACTTTTCCATCCAGAAGTTTTTCCATTTAAAACAACTCTCTGTTTTCGACCTAATAGGCCACCACTTATTCCATGCAAAGCTAATTTAGTAAGTAGTCTTTCGTGTGGGACGGTATCAAAAGGTTTTGCAAAGTCTAGATATATTAAATCTATATTGTTTCTTTTGTCATAATTCGAGATAACTGTGTTGTAGAATTCGAGTAAGTTAGTCACGCAAGAACGTTTCCGTCTGAAACCATGCTGGCTATCATTTATCAAACGGTTACTTTCTAAATGATGTTCGATATCATCTCTGATGATAGTTTCCATTATTTTTCCTACGATCGAAGTCAAACTTATAGGCCTATAGTTATTTGGTTTCTTTTTGTCACCTTTTTTGAATATGGGAGTAACGTTAGCTAGCTTCCATTCTCTTGCACAGGCCAGGAAATACAACAGAAAACACATGTCCAACCTACCAGGTCCCTTCGGACATAACGCCCTATTTACAGTGTTCACCACTAGGAGCACATACACACGATCACGACGACATAATTGAGGTGAAGGAGATCTGACTAGAACCCGAGAAGGCGGTCAGGTTCCTCTTTAATTCTAGTGTCATAATTCACTGTCATTGAGCTAACCAGCAATGGCAAGTTTCCCTATAAAATATCCAAGCTCCTATTTGGTGTTCTTACTTAGGTCTCCGCAGTCATAGAACAATAAGGAAGAAAGCTGAGTGAAAAGAAAGTTGAAGATATCTCTAAGGGTTAAATCTAGTCAACACATCACTTCGGAGTTGCCAAGAAAACCTTCTTATGCTTAGGAATATTTTTCTTGAAGTGCATGTAAATATCAATGGTGGATATTCTATGTACCTCACACATACTCCTTTTTTCCATCCACTAAAAAAGATTCATTGACACCACTAGGTTATTTGGGCCTTGAAGATGGAGGGCAGAGACTACTTAACACCACTTGCTGTAAACACAACTTTCAGAAATATTTATAGCTTTTTCACTGAACGATAGTTCCATTTGAAAGGGATGCGCCAAATTGTCTTCCATATGCTATACCACCTATAAGATATTCAGTTCATCTCGTTTCAACGCAGATGGATGTGTCTGTTCGTGTCCAGCTATCCATATGCTTTCACTGAATCTGACACATCACACATCACACACACACACACACACACACACACACACACACACACACACACACACACACACACACACACACACACACACACACACACACACACACACACACACACACACACAAACACACACACACACACACACACACACACACACACACACACACACACATATGTATATATATATATATATATATTTTTTTTTATATATATATATATATATATATATATATATCTATATATATATATATATTTATATATATATATATATATATATATTTGTGTGTGTGTGTGTGTGTGTGTGTGTGTGTGTGTGTGTGTGTGTGTGTGTGTGTGTGTGTGTGTGTGTGTGTGTGTGTGTGTGTGTGTGTGTGTGTGTGTGTGTGTGTGTGTGTGTACACATGTGTATGTATATATGCATGTATGTACGTCTGTGTGCTTAACGTGCCTGTGTTCTATGGGACGGACGATAGCGGTGCTACATTGGCAACAAAGATAGAGGCGCCGGTTAACAACAAAAAATAAAGTTTTATGGGGGGTTAGTCTTTACATATTCTGATACCCACAAAGTCTTGAAACAGAGGATGTTCTTACGCATATGTATAGGTGTTCTTCAACCTCCTAGGGCAGCCACTTCAACACTTAAAAGCCCCGCAAAGCTCCCTGTAATCATCGCTAACTCTCTGTTCGCATCCAGTGGAAGTGTGTCCCCAACCCGGAAGGGTCCTTGTCCTTGAATCCCAGTTGAGAATCGTTGCCCTAAATCCTGTTGTTCCCCAGTGGATCAGGAGTTAGTAAAGAAGAACGCAAACAGCGCCTTTTTATCGCTTTCACATCTTGCAACTTTAAAAACGTCGTGACTAGAGTACCCCGGAGAATCGCCATTACCTGTAGGCCTACCTGGGGGAACGTGGCACGGCGGGCAGTCGGATATACTGGAAAAACAAATAAGACATATCATCCCGCTCCATCCCTTCAACACCAGAGGCCAACTTTCATCCTATTGCTGTCTCCAGGACACCTTCTTCATTTCTATGGATACAAGAGCAACCCAAGGCCTGCGGTCCTCAGTCCAGAGGGCCACGGAAAGTCCCCACGAAGTATTCAGAGAGGGTGATTACCAAGCCAGCCTGCTTCGTAGGCTGTCAGGAGAAATTCTTTCTCTAGGTGTGAGCGAGGAAGGGCACTGGCACTCTCGTTGGCACTGCTGGCGTTGGCAGGAAGGATCAGGTCAACGACGACGTTTGGCCACGCCGTTGTTAGGTCTTCGATCATCATACAGGCTGCAACTACACACGCATACACAACCATACATATATATATATATGTATATATATGTATATATATATATATATATATATATCATATATGTATGTATATATATGTATATATATATATATATATATGTGTGTGTGTGTGTGTGTGTGTGTGTGTGTGTGTGTGTGTGTGTGTGTGTGTGTGTGTGTGTGTGTTTCACCCCCCTTGTCACCACTGTCACTTAAATTTGACTTGTAATATCACTCGTCTCGAGGCCCCTTGCCTCTCGTTACGTGAGTTTCACTAATATTCAAGTTCCTCTTAAGCAGTAGGCCCAATGCCTTCTTTTTCCTGTAGTCTCACTATTTTCTAGGCCCCATGCCTATTCCTCTCGTCCTTTGGGTTAATAAAAGGGTGGTGAATTTTCTTTCTTCTTTCACTGTAATTTCACCTTCAGCTTACACTCGGGATCTCTTTCTCTCGTCTCTACATCGTCTCCTGATCCTCTCTCCACACCCTCTCTATATCTTCTCCCTATATCTTCTCTATCTCTCTTCTCTGTCGAGATCCCGTATCCTACGCTGAGCTACCTTCGTCTGACGTCACTAATTTTTCTAAACCAATCTCCGGTGACTTCTCAAGTAAATGTCACTCCTTATGGGCGTGACTTTGAATTCATGCACCAATAGTTTTTTCCTCCTTCTCCACCTTGCACCAATCCGGAAAGCCATTTCAATGCCACTAGCAATATTGTTTATCTCAGCATTAGTCAAACGAAGGTAACCTGCGCTTACAAAGTTGATTACACATCGAATATAAAAACAGTCACCACCGTCGGTGTGTTTACATAGACAAAACGTCGCCCTCACATAGACATAACATCTCCCTCGAGCAGGCGTCGAGTCTGAATTATTCTAATGCCCTAGCTCATTTCCATTCGTACACTACCGGCCTCTTACAGGGCTCGGCAGCTACCCTTGGTCGTCCCGACCAATTTCTTATTTCCCTCTTACAGGGCTTGCTAATATATATCTAGAATAAGCTAATCTACCCTTGCGTAATTGTTAATCTACCCTCCAAAATACATCATTCATGCAATAAATTGGGAATAATACATAAACATAATACCTATAAATGTGAATAACATGCATCTCAATATATATATAAGGTATTGAATTAAGCGGTTACATGGTTGATTTGCTTTGACAGAGCCAATCTCCGGAATACAACAAAGGCAATCAGTGCTGCCACTAACACTGAAAGTAAGGGTATGATAAGGAGTGGTAGCATAGGTAAATCATTTGAGGGAGATCTTGACAATGGTCTTCTCTTAATTTTCAAGGGAGGAGAGTTTTCAGGCAATGTGAAGTTGAAGGTTGAAATGTAGGTGTCCTCGGTTAAATGCATTGTATTAAGGGTATTAGAAATGGTGGAAATAGTGTCTGCATGCAATTCGCAGTTATCTTGAATAGAGACGAGACCTTCAACCAAATCCAATTTAGGACTCAACCCGGGACAATTTATTGATACCTTTGTCTTGTTAGGGAAAAACAGGTAATGAGATCCTTGTATGTTACAATGAGGGATCTGGTCTACCAAAATTCGTTGGTAATGACAATTGTTCATAACAGACATATTCCTAACCAGAGAGTTCATGCGAAGCCTCTCGAACACAAAAGAGATCATGCTTTCTCTTAGATTGTCTACAGAAAAGATATAATTGATTAGAAAATTCACTATGAGCACTAACTTTCAAATTTGAATGGTTTATCATCTTTTCAAAGATAATAGCAATTAATTTACCAAACACACTATTCTAGAGTTTGAGTGTCTCTTCTTGTTCAATATTCATAATTTCATATATTATTTTTCAACACATTTCATTTTCAAAGACAGTCTCATTACTTTAAAAATGGTCACAATACTCATGTGTGTACTCAGATGAGAGGTCCTTAAGTCCTTAAGGTTCCAAGTCTGACCACAGCAGATCCTAGGTTTTAGGTTTCCATGTATCTGCTTGACACCAAGTTCCAGTTGTTTAGGTCTCCCATCCCAAATACATACAAATGGTCAATACTATCTGTAAAATACATCAAGATTAATGTTCAACTCTTGAAAAATATCATTATAATATTCTCCATATTCTCCAGGGTTATCAATATTTATGCACAAAGTATTACTATAATCATCTTCATAGATCTGCAAGCTAATTTTCCTTATGTCATCTAAATGTCCTACCAATTCTTCTCTTGATTCTAAATGTTTAAGTTTAAACTTGTTTCCACCTGCAGAATCAATTACCCTATATGGACCAGTGTACCTTGGTGAAAGTTTATTATTGGGTGAGGTTGCTTTGACCATTACTAATTCCCCAATTTTCAATTCTAGTTTACGAGCTATTTTGTGTTGTTGTTCCCTCATCTCTTGTGAATACACCTGCATATGTTTCCTAACTCTTTGGTGAATACTTTGAAGAGTATTTATCCTATTGGATATATAATCATCCATATTATATATGGGTTTTTGCTCTGCAGTCAACATTTCATATGGCAGAGTTTTGTCCTCCCCAAAAATTATAAAATGAGGTGTATCCCCAGTTGCTACATTAATTTGATTGTTCAGGGTACACTTAACACAAGGAATCCAAGTATCCCAAGTTACACTATGAGGACTTATTAGGGTTCTAAGACATATAATTATCTTTTTGTTTAACCTTTCTACTACTCCATTACTTTGGGGATGGTTAACGAGTATATTGACTTTCTTGATGTGGAACACATTACATAGATTTTCCAAGATTTTGTTATTAAATTCAGTCCCATTATCTGAAACTAGGATGTTAGGTGTAGTAAAATTACAGATTATCTGATCATAGATTACGGAAGCAATAGTTTCAGCTTTCTTATTGATTATGGGTTGTAATATACAAAATCTTGAAAAATAATCAATAGCAACAAATAGGTATTTAAAGCCGTTCTCTGTTAATGGTAATTCCAAAGTATCCATGTGAACTCTTTCCCAAGGTTTCTGTGGAATGGGATAGGTGAGTATAGGAGCAGGTTTTGGTGTATTTCCCTTCACCCTTACACATTTTACACATTTTTCTATATAATCATATATAGTTTTCTTCATACCTAACCAAAAGTACTTAAGTTGTGCCTGTCTATAAGTTTTATCCTTTCCAGGATGTGAACTACAATCACTATCATGAAGTAACTTCAATATCTCATTTACCAGAGTTTGTGGTATAACCAACTGATTTACTTGACCTCTAGAAACATCTTTCCCATTTACAAATGTTTTCCTATACAAAATTCCATTAATCAAATGAAATTCCTCTATCTTATACCCCTTTGGTAGCTTTGGAGGATCTCCTCTTGGGTTCATCAAATGCTTGATTATTGAATCACATGTCTCATCATCTCCCTGTTCTCTTATTATCATTTCTTCATCTAAAGTTACTAACTCTTCTATACTACAAACAAAATTAATCAACCCAGTCCCAGTCATTGGTTGACTAATGTTTCTAGAAAGTGGATCTGCTACATTCCTTCTACCCGGAATATAATTAAATTGAACATCATAGCACTGAAGTATCGCAAACCATCTAGCAAGTCTGCCTCTAAGATTCTTATGCTTAAATAAGTTCTGAATAGCTGTGTGATCAGTCCAAACTCTGATGGGATACCCTAGTATCATATCCCTAAAACTTTCTAAAGAATAAATTACTGCTAAAGTTTCTCTTTCAGTTATAGAATAGTTTCTCTCCGCACTATTACAAAGTCTGGGTGTGTAAGCTATGGGTTTTAAAGTTCCATTTCTCTCTTCGATTAGTATGCCTCCTAACCCTATGTCAGACGCATCAGTACAAAGAATAAATTCTTTTTCATAGTCGGGGAAAATTAAAATAGGTGAACTTGTGAGTTTATCTTTCAACTTGTCAAAAGCTTGCTGTTGCGCAGGTCCCCATATGAACTTTGAGTCCTTTCTCAACAAAGAACTTAGTGGATTAGCAATGTCAGCATAACTTTGAATGAATTTTCTATAATATCCTGTTAATCCCAAAAAGCTCCTAACCTTGTCTACATTGGTCGGAACTGGAAAATTCTTGACAGCGTCCACCTTTGAATTTACTGTACTCAGTCCGTGTCTGTCTATCTTATGTCCTAAGTAAATGACACTGTCTTGCAAGAACTTACATTTTTCAAGTTTTACTTTTAACCCAGCTTCTCCTAGTCTTGAGAATATCAAATCTAATTTCTTAAAGTGCTCCACTGCAGTCTGAGAAACTATTAAAATGTCATCTAGAAATACACTGGCAGTGTTTCCTAACAATCCATCTAGAATAGTATTCATTAATCTCATGTAAGTTAATGGACTATTACATAACCCAAATGGCATTCTCTTGAACTCATAATGTCCTGTTGTAGTAGAAAATGCTGTGAACTCTCTTGAATCTTCATGCAATTCTATTTGCCAAAAAGCTGATTTGATATCTATAGTACTAAAATATCTATTCTCAGTTCCCAAACTTCTCAAAATGTCACCGATAATGGGTAATGGTAACCTGTCACGAATGGTGTGCTTATTCAGTTCCCTGTAATCAATAACTGGTCGCATAGTCCCATCAGACTTTGGTACTAGGATCAACGGAAAATTCCACTCACTTTTACTATGTTCAATAATATCCTGTGATAACATTTCAGTGATGAGTTTATCTACTACAGCTAATTTAGAGTGAGGAACTCTGTAGGCTGGTATGTAGATAGGTTGTGTTCCTGGTTTTAACTTAATGTGATGTTTTAAAACAGTTGTTTTGCCTAAGGCGTCCCCCGGCAAAGCAATTGCTTTTTTATGTTTCATAAGCAAAGCAAATAAAGCTTCATCCAACTCAGGGCAATTAGTTGATTGTAATAATTCTTTATATCTATTTCTTAAGTCTATGCCTTCTTGTACTGAACAAATTGATGAAGTTGGAAATTCTATCTCCTCACTATTCTCATTTAAAATCTTAATAGGTTTAGTACACACCTGAATACATCCTATTTGTGTACCTTTCTTTAAAACTATCTCTTTATTCATAGTATTAATTACTAATACTTCTACTCTGTTCTTATTTGTCTTATAAATCCCTGAGTCCCACTTCAATCCTTTAAGTTTAACTGATTCTGGGACTGTAATTACTTCAGAGTCTACATTGATTCCTTTCAAACACACTTCAACCTTATTAATTGACATGGGATGTAACAATGTCGACCTTGTTAATCCGCAATCTGCAATTCTCAAGGCATCTGTGGTTGATAATTTAGTAATCTCTGGGATTTCCTGAACTTCTGAGTTGGGTTCACAAATTGTTTTACTTTCTGTAGGGTTGGACCGCTCGGCCTCGCTATCTAGGATAGAAATGTTATCTAAGGATTCATTGATTCCTGTCACTGGTCTTAAGTCTGGTTGATTTAAGAATGGGATTAACTGTGACTTCACTAAAATTCCTAAGTCAGCAGGACAAATTACCATGTTTTCTTTTCTCATAGTTGCAAATCCTATCAATAAATCTCCTGGAAAAACAGACTCTTCTACCACTATCACTGGGATGTACAATTGTTCATTTGTATACAAGGCAACTTCTAGCTCAATCTTGCCTAATGTTTTTAACTGATTTCCAGTTACACCTTGCAATGTGTAACGGATTGGTTCCAACATTTTCACTCCTGGGTTCAACTGGTTTAAAACTTTACTAGTAATTACATTAACTACAGACCCTGTATCAATAAAAATTTGAATAGGCTTATTGAACACTTTACCCGCAATGAGAGGTCCTACAGAAGTTTTACCAACAGTTATTATCAGTTTGTCAGTTTCTTTCATCTCCCTTGCATTCCCATATTTAACACAATACCGTCTATCGGTATATATATGGGGAGGTCTGAAATGGTTTATTCTGTGTCTGGGGGTTTTCCTCTTAGCCCTGGGGGTACCCGAAAATTTCGGCACTCATGAGTTCTGTGTCCGATTTTATTATGGTAAATACAGAATGGAGGGTTCCTACATTGATACTCATTGTGACCTTCGTATTTGCAATTTCTGCAAATAATCCCATAAAAACATTCTTGTGCCTTGTGTCCCCATGCATTACAATTAAAACATAGGATTCTGGTATCCCTATCCCTAGATGGACTTCTAGCATGCCGCCTATGTCCTACTTCTGTTTTCTTAAACTCTCTAGAGTTCCTATATTGGCTTTGTTGATTTATAGGCATTACATATGGGTTTATTGTTCTGGTCTCACTGTATCCTTGAAGAAGATAATCTACTTCTCCTAAACAGATATTTGATTTTAAATCTTTGTACAGCCTTTCTGCTGTTAAGTCATCAGAATTCTTTGTCAATAAGCTAAAGGTAATCAATTTGATTACCTGTGAGATTTCCATCTTCTCACTAGATCTTTCTATCCAGTCTGAATCTTTCAAGATAGAATTCATGTCTTTTGACCATCTATCTAATCTAGCTAAGTACTCTGTGTCAGTTTCACTTGTCCTAACTTCCTTAATCATTTTTACCAATGATCTAATAGGATCCTGATCACATTTGGACATGAAATGCTTGAGAAATGCTTTCTTATAATTATCATATTGATTAATTGATTCCATTTGCTGGAAGTTAATGACAAACCTCGCCCTTCCATGCTCTGGATCTATATTCTCCTTGAGAATCTCAATCTTACGATTCTCATTTGTAATGTTTTTACTAACTATAAGTGTGTCAATGAGGTTCAAGAACTTGTTTACACCATATGTGTTAGACTCTCCTGTGAATTTTGGAATATTTGTATTTGATGTGTGAATTTCGTGTCTCAACACGTTAGAATTCTGAGGGGTACTCATACTTATTACTAATACCTTGCTTTAGCCTGGCTGCTTGCGATGTCGCTTCGTGATGTCAATGTCTGGTTTGACGTCCTTCTACGGTCTTGTCATTCCTCAACGACGTTGTTCCTCCTCCATCACACACTCTGCCTTGAAGACCGCCTTGTAGATGATGATCACCTTGAAGAATCTTGAAGAATGCTTGTTCCCAACGTAGCAGTTACTTGAAGTTGTAGATTTCTCTCGTAGTCGTAATACACTCTTGATTTTGGTTGTCTTGTTCCCGTAGACTTCAGGCGCCACTTCTCTTCGGAGGTGTTTAACACCCAGTTCGTTCCACCGCTGAGCACCACTTTCACCCCCCCTTGTCACCACTGTTACTTAAATTTGACTTGTAATATCACTCGTCTCGAGGCCCCTTGCCTCTCGTTACGTGAGTTTCACTAATATTCAAGTTCCTCTTAAGCAGTAGGCCCAATGCCTTCTTTTTCCTGTAGTCTCACTATTTTCTAGGCCCCATGCCTATTCCTCTCGTCCTTTGGGTTAATAAAAGGGTGGTGAATTTTCTTTCTTCTTTCACTGTAATTTCACCTTCAGCTTACACTCGGGATCTCTTTTCTCTCGTCTCTACATCGTCTCCTGATCCTCTCTCTACACCCTCTCTATATCTTCTCCCTATATCTTCTCTATCTCTCTTCTCTGTCGAGATCCCGTATCCTACGCTGAGCTACCTTCGTCTGACGTCACTAATTTTTCTAAACCAATCTCCGGTGACTTCTCAAGTAAATGTCACTCCTTATGGGCGTGACTTTGAATTCATGCACCAATAGTTTTTTTCCTCCTTCTGCACCTTGCACCAATCCGGAAAGCCATTTCAATGCCACTAGCAATATTGTTTATCTCAGCATTAGTCAAACGAAGGTAACCTGCGCTTACAGAGTTGATTACACATCGAATATAAAAACAGTCACCACCGTCGGTGTGTTTACATAGACAAAACGTCGCCCTCACATAGACATAACATCTCCCTCGAGCAGGCGTCGAGTCTGAATTATTCTAATGCCCTAGCTCATTTCCATTCGTACACTACCGGCCTCTTACAGTGTGTGTGTGTGTGTGTGTGTGTGTGTGTGTGTGTGTGTGTGTGTGTGTGTGTGTGTGTGTGTGTGTGTGTGTGTGTGTGTGATTCACTTGGTCTTTGGATCACGTGTTGGACTCGTGATCAACAGCTGTTTCCCTCACGGAAGAGCTCAGAGCTCGTATGACCGATCTATGGGTAATACTGTGACCTTACACGCACACACACACACACACCCAACTCCCCGCCCACGAGAGTTGTAGTAATGACTCGAAGCGCAGCGGTACTGAAATTATTTCAGCCCTGTGCAGGATTCGAACCCGGACCGCCATAGTGACAGTCGAGGACTCTACCAACCGCACCACCGAGTCGTGTGTGTGTGTGTGTGTGTGTGTGTGTGTGTGTGTGTGTGTGTGTGTGTGTGTGTGTGTGTGTGTGTGTGTGTGTGTGTGTGTGTGTGTGTGTGTGTGTGTGTGTGTGTGTGCCTCAAAAACCTGAGCCAGGACTTAGTAGCAAGGCCTAGTAGGTCTCTGGATGATTTACTTGTTGCTGTGGGGCATAGCATCCAATTGGAGTGAATCTCTGTAATATTTCTAATCTCATGTAATATGTAATAAATGTATGACATACTTGCAAACATTATTTGTGATAAATCTGCTATGATATTTCTACAATTGATATATGTATATTTGTAATGTGATATATGTAAGACATATCATAATTCAATAGATAAAATATTAAAAGTATTTTGTCATTTTTCAGGCGTGAGGTATGTCCGGACACCAGTGAGTACGCGTGGGCACGTATGTATTTAAAAACTTTAGGCGTTACTGCACCTTGTCTGCTTCAATCTATCTCTCTTTCCCCCCTGTTCTCTCACTCGCCATCCATTTTTTTTTATTCCATTCCTATTTTTCCTTCTTTTTCTTTCTAGTTACACGTAATGGAAATGCTTGGTTTGAGTTTTTTTCCCCTTCACTCGAATTACAGCACCTGCCTCAAGCAAAGCAGTTTCGGCACAAGGCCATGTACAATTGCGAATGTTGCTGTGTGGTTGAGAAAATACTGCAATTTGAACGCACCAGTAGCTCTAGGACAAGGAGGGCATTCAGGCGCATCTGAATGGAGCGAGCGATGGTTCCTTCTTCCTCTCACCTGTTTCCAACGGCCCGCAGCACTGCAGACGGACGTCATTCTCTCAACGCGATCGATTTCAAAATGAACAAATCTGGCCTCACCAAGTCCATCCACACCTCGGTGTTCAGCTCATGTTTATTCGTAGTTGATAGAGCGCTGACGATATTGTCACGCACTATGCACCTGCAGCGAATACGCTTGCAAAATTTCTGTCAATAATCTAATTTTGATGTATTCTGAGATGACGTGGTAATCCTTTCCGCTGGTAGTTCTTTTGTATGGCTTTGATGACTGAAACAACTGAGAAATGGTTTATATTATGTCCGCTGGAAGTGCAATCCTCTTCAGCAGTAGAAAGTGGAAGGAGGATGCTGTACTACTGAAGAGGATTGCAGTTAGCAATCGAAATGTTTAGTTTCGCTTACTCAGCTCTTTCTTTCGCCCGACTGTGGTGTATATTGTTTTGATTTACAAATGTGTTACTACGTGTTTCACCAGTGATATATGTGTGTGTTTGTACAACACTGAATTGGTCCCAGTGCCCAGATTTACATATATCAACCACAATTCACTTTCATATACATATACATACATACAACTTATCAAGATATAATTAAAAAAAGAATTTTTGGAAAGACTACAAATGTAGTTGCCGTTAATGTACATTTCTTTACAATACTGTCAGTACGACGAATAAGGAATAACCGCACGAAAATTTCTTTCTTTGCTTACGTGCCTTGACCTTCACTTCGATATCAGACACGCCGCAGTTAAGACGCAGGCCGGTTACGCTCCACTGGTTGCTGATCTTACGGATCTATGAAAAATCACACGCCAATACATACATTGACATTTTTCAACGTTTTCTATTTCTCTCACTTTAGTTTTAGCCTTAGAAAGGGGGCGAACAAAGACAATTTAATTCAATTATTCTAACTTGAATTGACATTTCGACTACAGAGTATCATCCAATCTGAAGAAGTCATGGTAAGGACAAAACGTTAGTAAATGTAAATTTCACCTGTTGTCTTCATTTATCTCACCATCTTGCCACCCGTCTGTCTTCCATAATGCAACGCGCGCGCGCACACACACACACACACACACACACACACACACACACACACACACACACACACACACACACACACACACACACTCACACACACTCACACACACACACACACACACACACACACACACGCACACACACACACACACACACACACACACACACACACACACACACACACACACACACGGTAACGAATAGAAGTGCAGAGGTAATTATTAAACTCTATCTAGCGACTCTTAGACCCATCCTTGACTATACGGTACAGTTTTGGTCTCCGTCCTACAAAATAGACATCAATTCACTAGAATCAGTACAGAGAAGAATACCACAATGATACATGGACTCGGAAATTTGCCTTACGAAGAGAGGTTTAGGCACCTGAACTTACACTCTCTGGAAAGACGTAGAGTGCGGGGTGATCTATTAGAAGTGTTCAAATGGATCAAAGGCAATAACAAGGGTGAAGCAAACAAGGTCATCATAATAAAACAACAGGGCAGGACTCCCAGTAATGGGTATAAACTGGACAATTTTAGATTTAAGAAGGAAATAGGCAAGAATTTGTTTACCAATAGGGTGGTCGATGAATGGAATAAACTTAGTAACCATGTAGTAAGCGCTGAAACTATCAGTTGTTTTAAGAAACGATTAGACAACTTTATGAATGGGGATGACAGGTGGTGATGAATACGGAGCTGCCTAGTGTAGGCCTTATGGTCTCTTACAGTCTCCTTTTTTCTTATGTTCTCATGTTCTTACACACACACACATTATATATATATGTTATATATATAATATATATATAATATGTTATATATATATATGTTATATATATGTAGTTATATATATATATATATATATATAGTTACGACTACAGACTCGTCGTAGTGAAGATTTCATTCAGACGCACATGTGCGTATGTGTACCTTGGACTATGCCGGCCTTTCCCACGGGGGGCTTGGTGGACTCTCTGCATCAAACCGTCAGTAATCGACGTATGAAGACTATCAAAGTGATGAATTTTCTTTATCAGACGTATTTCGTTCTTTTTGTGCTTTGTCAAACATATTCCATACATTGCATATAGAGTTATGTATGTGTATTACCTTGTGGATCTATCTTGTCAACCTTAGGAATTGATTGACGTAAAATTAGAGAAATTGCATATCACCGTTGTCCTCGGACGCCGAAACGCCGGTGTGGGAAAGAGTTGCATACGTGCGTTCTGGAAAAAATTACATGTGAACTAATACTTTGGCAACGGCGTCCCTAACTTACATTTACGTATGTATAGATTTTCATATAAAAACTATTAAGTTTCTGCTTATCTAAGATTGACAAGGTAACTTTATCATATATTATTATCTATTCATTGATGTAAAGAATATCCGTGTATGTACTTGGAAGTATTCAAAAACTCTCATGTTTATCGTTGCATCTTGCGACACTTGGCAGCCCTCCGGATCTTACGGAGAAATGTATAAATATCAGTGTTTGTAACGATTAAGCGATCTCTGCTTACAGAGTCTCCATTGCTAATAATCTCATATTTTTTGTCTAGTCTTGCTAGCACTTATCCACGTTGTTGGACTTAGACATTTTTAGTCGTAGTTTCATCTCGACTTGTATTTTCGCGAGTCATTGTAGGACTCTGCATTCCGTTCGATAGTCGATATAACTCTCGACTCTCTACATATTTACGTACGTCTTTTTTTAAAGACTGTATTCTTTTGATAGTCGATATAACTCTCGACTCTTATATCTACGTGTCCCGGGTATTTGAGCCATTTATGGTCTATAGAAAAACCATTGTCTGGTATATTATTTATCAATGTGAACTTATATGTGTATTTGGACATTGTAATTATCGCTCGTTTGGCGACATTCTTTTCTTCGATCATGTTTGTTTTGTTTCTTTTGAAGGAAATAATAATTCTTTAATCAGAACTCTAGTTTTTTAACCTGGCCCTTCCCCATAGGCGTCACAATATATATATATATATATATATATATATATATATATATATATATATATATATATATAAATATATGTATGTATATATACATACTTAGGTATATAAATATATGTGCGTCTATGTATGAATGTATATAAATGTATTCGAAAAGTAATGTGATTGTTATGAGAAATAAGGAGGAGAACTGGAGTGGAAAGAGAACCGACAGATAGGGCTGAAAAGAAAACCCTGGGATGGACCGGGCACATGGAAAGAATGGGTTAGTACTAGCTAAAAAGAGTGTGGAAGACAGAGGTGGAAGGAGTGAACTTGAGGGGAAGACCGATGATGAGATGGATGGATGGGATGAATGGGGCTTTGAGTAAAAAGAGCAAGTCTGGTGAGCAGGGTAGGGAGAGGACAAGGGATAGGGGTGAGTGGAGAATAGTTATGAATGGAAAATAGATTGACGCGGACCAAAGGGATTTCTTCTCGTCATCACTATTTTCGCATGTGGGCACGAGGAGGGAGGGTCGCTGTGTAGATGATACAGTTGGCCCTGCTGTGGAGGTGCTGTGTCTCGCTACATTGCTTCTGACCCGGGCAGTGAGTGGGTGGGAGACAGGAAGACCATCATCCACAAGGAGCTAAGACGAAAGGGAAACAAGTGGGAGTGGGGTGGCTACATGCTTCCACTGGCTACCTCCATTATATGGGGGAAGAAACCTCTTGGTATATAGACAGATATAGGTGTATACGTGTGTGTAATGTTATTGTTACCTGTGAGTTTTTTTTCTTTTCTTTTCTTGCAGGTTGCGTATACGCGATTGTGGTTGCAGGTTGCTCATGTGATATCGGTTGAAGGCTATATGATAACTGGGGTCCAGTTCATGACGTGGCCAAACGTCATTGCTGACCTCATCATCCGGGCCAACGAAAGTGTCAATGCCCCTCTTCGCTCACAACTTAGAGGAGGAGGACTACGAAGGAGTCTGGCTCAGTAATCGTTGTCTACATATCCTACGTAGGGACTGGGCACCGGAGCCCCTGGGTTGATCTCTATCCATTGGGTGTCGCAGAGATGAACAAGGTGGCCTGGGGGCCAGCAATAGTGACCCTATGTGTTGAAGGGATGGGGCTGAATAGGACATAACACTTTGGTTATAAATTAATTTATTCATAAAAAGAACACACAAATGAAGCAACAACAAAGAACACACATTCATTAAATCTTAATCCGATGGATGTATCTGTTTCTTCTCCATCAGCTGGTCGATGCGTGGCATTAAGTTGCTCAGGGGACATCAAAATCATCCCCGGGTGCCAACAGATGAAAATCGCACACTAGCGCGTAAGTGCTCTCGTACTACTAATGGTAGTATAGATTAAAAGCAGGAAAGACGAAATAGAAAGAGTAGAACTAAAGAAGCTTATCAACAAAAGACAAACATCAGATAAAAGAAAGAGAAATATGGATGAAATACAAGGAAACTATTTGGAAAGGAAAAGGTATTAAAGTGACCGAGCGTAGACATGCTTTAGGCAGACAGCAAATGATATGTTTGAAAGATAGAAATGAAGAAATCAGTAACTGCAGAGACAGAATGGTAAAAAGAGTAGAATGCACCCGAACACTTATATTTCTTATAAGTCTGTCTCTTTATAGCAATACTTTTTACATTTTCTTTGTCAAGCCACTTTGGGCGAACCTAATTTGGGGGTCGTCTGTCCCTAAATGGAATTTAAGTATTAATTATCTTATTGAGCGTATTTTGAAATATTTCCCACGTCTGATCTACAGGTCTTTCGCTTAATTTTTCCTCCCAATATGTAAGCTGAAGCTCCTGACGTAGTCCTACGAACTGAGCTTTACTGAAATCGGGTATTTTAGAAACACAAGTATCTATTCTAATTTTTTTTAGGAGTTTGAATTTAATAAAGTTGCGATCACTATTTGCAACAGTTTCACCGACTTCTGCATCAATTACCATGCTTTCGCGGCTAGTGAAATGTATGTATGTATGTATGTATGTATGTATGTATGTATGTATGTATGTATGTATGTGTATGTATATATATATATATATATATATATATATGTATGCATTGACGTATGATTTTTTAAGAGTCACAAAGATCTCTTGTCCTTTGTTTTGAAAAATATGTATATAATCAAAGTTAACCTATGGTTCAACACCTGTCGCTGTCTCGTTAGAAAAATGATAAACGTAAGCAAAATCATGATCCTTCGGAGTGCTGCCGACAAGCGTGTCTGATATAGAGCTAAATATAAACGCACGTCCGCACCTTCGATCAAAAACGAGCGCTATGTCCAGCCCCAGCGGCGTTGCGACACCAACGAAATGAATTTTCATGAGAATATAACTTCATTGTCGCACCGACGATATTGTGAAGAATTGTGTATTAATCGCAAATACATTTGTAGTCACTCCACACGAATTCTATTTTGGTTATATTTGGAGGTAAATAACCCCTTACACCCTCTAAAATGATCTTGTGTGACTTTGATTAATTTAAAGAGAGTTTAATGGTGACAATGTCCACCGAAAGAACATACAGGTTCCCATGATCAGCATGAAGTACACATTCTAGAGGGACTTTCCTGATTTCTAATAAACACTCATCTCCTGATTGTTTTTCATCCTTTTTACCTCTGTATTCCTTAGATATTCAGTTGGCGATACCACCAGGTCCTGATTTTTTATTCATTTTTATCTATGGTATCCAGTATTTTGTATACAATATGTACTCCCAATTTTATGGCTTTATGTTTCATTTCTAGTAACCCATTTACTTTCTTGAAAGACACTATTCATAACCAATCCTAATTAGACAATTTCGTTCATCAATTCCACTTGCAGTTTTGTATCTTTAAGCCTTTCACCTCTTAAATCGGCGATTCTTTCCTAGTATTTCTGTTTGCCATTTACAGAGGAATTTGGATTTGTCTCTACGATTATAAATTATATATTTCTGAATATTTTTTATATCCTTAGATTCTTGTATTCATTTTTAGCTATTTTGTTTTCATTCTTTATTATCTCATTCCCTCTCTTTCACTCCTTGTCCTATTTCAGCTACATTTTTCTGTCCCACACATTCTAATAAACCAATTTCTCTCTCTCTCTCTCTCTCTCTATCTATCTATCTATCTATCTATATCTATCTATCTATCTATCTATCTATCTATATATCTATCTATCTCATTTTCTCTCTGTCTCTCTGTATACCTCCGCTCAGTATATGTATAGGATAGGATTTAAATGGTTGAAATATTTTCTTGATTTTCATCACTAATTCTTCTACAAATTTATTGTCTGAGGTACACCAGAGGACTCCCATCCGGAATCTTCACTTTGATCACTAGGTCAGATCGCATTGACGTCATGATTTCTTAAGTTCAGTTCTCTTTACTCTTACATCTAAGTGCCTCCCTTAAGGGCGGGCTTTACTCCCATGAATCAATTGAATTTTCTCCTCCTCCACTCTTTGTTCAATCAGGAAGACTGTTACAAACGTCTTAAACAACACAGCTTACTCAAGCAATCTCGAAATCAATGCATCACTGGCTTAGTTTTCATATTGTTGTATCAGCATAATGCAGCAATGAAATCGGGTCCCTAGCAGTTCTTTATAAACTTTAGACGAGGAGCGTGATTATGCAACGCCTTCGTCTAGACATTTTTATTTACCCAACAGCCAACTCATAAAACTCAATTCTCACCACCCATTGCTCTATCTACCTTACTTGTCTACCTTTATCTACCAGCCTCTTTCTCTCTCTCTCTCTCTCTCTCTCTCTCTCTCTCTATCTCTCTCTCTCTCTCTCTCTCTCTCTCTCTCTATCTATCTATCTATCTATCTATCTATCTATCTATCATTCTCTCTTCCACATACTCCTGACACATACATCGAATCTATAAAAGTTCAAGAATATTTCCAACTTCACCTGTATCTGAATTCCCTCCAATAGGTTTTATTATTTTTATTCCATATTACCTTTTATCATTTCAAGTTCGAGCATTGCATGATCACTTTCTTCTATATGATCAAGCTCTTCAAGAAATCTAATAAAATGGGATTCATTAGTTAGCAGTAAATACAGTCATACTGTGTGACGTCTTTGCTAGATCTCGTCACTTCTTTAACCCCCCTGGGTCACTGTGTTAATAATTGCTCTATAATACATTATATCTCCCCGTGAATATTCACATCCATTTCTTTTTCCATTCCTTCCGCGTTAACCATTGATAATTAAGTCATCCATCAGGACCTCTTTTTTTGTCGTCATTCGTGCTTTCAAGGTAAAGAGCCGCCATTAGGTCTAATTAAATATCATTCCATGCCCTTGCTTCGGGAGAAGAGGAATATGCTACCCAAATTCTATTTCACAAATTCTTCAGGTCAATCATCCGTTTCCGTTGCCGTGACATCTCCAATCTCGGCCAATCAGTTGTCCCCGTTGTCGTAACGTCACCACTCTCTCAGCCAATCAGGTTCTCGTGGACTGTTACCAAATCACCGTCACCGGCTAGATCATTTGACCAAAAACAAGCACGGTAATTTTTTATTTATCTATTTATCAATATAACCTTTGTAACCAGTCCTATGTAGTTAGACGAAAATGTAACAAGAGTTACAAAACGCCCTGTTAGTAAATCATAGAATTGACTTCATTCGTCTCAATGCCCTACCATTTTGGAGATATCTTGCATTCCTTAACCCTTAACAGGTAAAGGTCTTTTTGACAAACGATTCAGGTAAAGCGGGGTCTGACAGACCCAAAAAAAAAAAAAAAAAAAAAAAAAATATATATTTCTACTGCATTTATTGACATAGAAATCAAAACATATGTACTTCAACTTATATTCTTTCATTTACATGCTTAAAAGTGACTATAATTGTTAGACATATATTTTAATGAAAATTACAAAAAAACATATGAAAAATAAGATATTGTTGACTTCAGAGGGTGCTTGACTGAAAGCATGAAACATGAAGCGGTTGGTCATCATCATTTTGTAGAGACCAATGTCCCAACTATCTTTAAGGAAAAGCAGAGCTACAACAAATGAATAATAAATGTGTTTCATAAACCATGAAATCTGAAGAAAAAAAAAACGAGGTGATTATTTTGACTTTGACCAATTTTACGCAAAAATTATGGACTGGTTTTAATGAAATTTTCAGGGAAGGTTGATACTAGGTCCAGCAAACAATCTATAAGTTTTTAATGGTATCTAAGTTTATTATTTATAAGTTTTTATGGCTCTAAGCACTCCTACCCTGACTCAGCAAAACCCCATCCTTCGTTGACGGAAGTTTGTGGTCTCAGAGGGTTTTGAGTTTTCTTGAGAGGACATGAGTCGAGCAATTCATACATAATGCTAGTGATAATGAAGAACATATTTTATTGGATATACTGAAAGTGGAATTTGTGATACTGAAGAATCTAATTGCAGTCATC
>NC_134788.1:14130062-14132562 GCF_046742065.1 Oratosquilla oratoria | reverse complement strand
CCGTTAGTGGCGTGGAGTTTAGTCATTGCATCTCTAATGATTGAAGAGAGCTTTCTCCTCTGCCTCAGAGGCAGTATTGAATGTTTCTACATGATAGAAATAAGAAAGTTCATGTAAGTGGGGCCTATTGTGGCCATCAAAGGATTACAAAGGATTACAAAGGCGGAGCATGCCGACAGGAGACCTTTTGATCCATATCTAGGTCGGATGCAAAAAAAAAAAAAAAAAATCATATTAATAATAAATTAAAACTATAATAATGTAAAAATAACAAATGAAATACATAAATAAATGCATAGGTATAGTTGAATAACAAACAAACAGGTAAATAGTAAATGATTATAAATTGACATATAACTAATAATAAATGAAAATCAGACAGACAAATTATAACAAAACAAAAACAAATAATATAACATAAATTATAACACTGGGTAACAATTTTTTTTTTTTTTTTTTTTTAATCGTCCAGGGTTTTCCAGCGGAATTAGACTAATTGTGATGCTCTGAGTCCGAAAATGCCCTTGGTTTTTCTCAATCAGGTCAGGATTGTTCGCTACAGACATTTAAAAAAAAAAACGATTTTTCGTCCAAAAACCCAATTTCTGCGGATCATAAAAATTCGGTTTTTCCGTTTTCCTGGGGGAAATAAAAGTCAACGTATCCAAATTCATTCATTTTTTATATACTCGATTACATTTGATAAGCTTAATACATGTACATGAGCGTTACGTGACACAAAAGTTCGGAGTTCACGGCGTAAATCGCCGTTTCCTCGAATTCCGTGTGTGAGCAGCTGCTGGGTTGTCTCTCTTCAGCGACCAGCAGTAGTCCGCGAGCATGACTGCGTCCCACCTCCCCTGGTACCTCTCCTCAGGATTGTTCTCTACAGACATTAAAAAAAAAAAAAAAAAAAAACGATTTTTCGTCCAAAAACCCAATTTCTGCGGATCATAAAAATTCGGTTTTTCCGTTTTCCTGGGGAAATAAAAGTCAACGTATCCAAATTCATTAATTTTTTATATATTTGATTACATTTGATAAGCTTAATACATGTACATGAGCGTTACGTGACACAAAAGTTCGGAGTTCACGGCGTAAATCGCCGTTACCTGGAATTCCGTGTGTGAGCAGCTGCTTGGTTGTCTCTTTTCAGCGACCAGCAGTAGTCCACGAGCATGACTGCGTCCCACCTCCCCTGGTACCTCTCCTCAGGATTGTTCGCTACAGACATTAAAAAAAAAAAAAAAAAAAAACGATTTTTAGTCCAAAAAACAAAATTCTGCGGATCAAAAAAAATCGGTTTTTCCGTTTTCATGGGGAAATAAAAGTAAACGTATCAAAATTCATTAATTTTTTATATAATCGATTACATTTGATAAGCTTAATACGTGTACATGAGCGTTACGTGACACAAAAGTTCGGAGTTCACGGCGTAAATCGCCGTTTCCTCGAATTCCGTGTGTGAGCAGCTGCTGGGTTGTCTCTCTTCAGCGACCAGCAGTAGTCCACGAGCATGACTGCGTCCCACCTCCCCTGGTACCTCTCCTCCATTTGACGCATGTCCTGATGGAACCTTTCTCCCTGCTCGTCGCTGACCGCACCAAGGTTTTCAGGAAACTTCTCCATGTGTGAGAACAGGAAATGCATCTTTATACTCATCAAACACCCGAGGTTTTGGAAGTTCTTTATCATGCTGTTGATGAGTGTGGCGTGGTTTGCTGCCTTCTTGTTCCCCAGGAAGTTGTTCACCACCTGCACAAACGACCTCCAGGCGGCGCACTCTAGTGTGTTCATGGAGTTTTCGAACTCTGTGTCCTTGATGAGCTGCCGTATCTGTGGGCCATCGAAAATGCCGGCCTTCAGCTTCTCAATGGTCACTCCAGGGAAGGCTCGCCACAGGTAGTTGAAGCACCTCCCATCCTTGTCCAGAGCGCGCGTGAACTGTTTCATTAACCCAAGCTTGATGTGAAGCTTTATGATGTTGCTCGCCCCAGGTACTAACTGCTCTCGCGCCGGCCACTCTTTCTTCACATAGTGCTGGGCTCTGTCTCGACTGTCCCACTTACATATAAAGCATGGGTACTTTGTGTACCCGGACTGCTGACCAAGTAGAAAGTTCACCATCTTAAGGTCGACGCAGATGAGCCATTGGTGCTGCTCATATTGGATTTTGTCGAGCACGTACTTGACTGCTTCATATTTCTCTTTGAGAGTTGTGGAGTGCGCAAGAGGAATTGAGGCGAACTCGTTCCCGTTGTGGATGAGCACACTCTTCAAAGAGCGCTTGCTACTGTCTATGAAGAGTCGCCAATCTCTCGGATCATATTGAGGAGCGCCGAGTTTAACAAGAAGACCGGCGACATCTCGGCAGTACACGAGGTCTTCTCCTGGCAGAAGTAGCCCATGTAGTCCTGATGCCTTCTACGAAAGAACGTGATACGCGCGTCCTCGCCGAGTAGATTTTTCTCTTTGAGTCTGGAGGCCAACAGCTCGGCGG
>NC_134788.1:14117562-14120062 GCF_046742065.1 Oratosquilla oratoria | reverse complement strand
TACTTTTTTCAGTTTCTTTGTCGAGCCACTTTGGGCGACCCTGATTTGGGGGACGTCTGTCCTTAAGGGGAATGTAAGTATGAATCATTTTAGTGAGCGTATTTTGGAATATTTCCCATATCTGATCTACAGGTCTTCCGCTTAATTTTGCCTCCCAACCTATAAGCTGGAGCTTCTGACGTGGTCCTACGAACTGAACTTTACTGAAATCGGGTATTTTAGAAACACAAGTATCTATTCTAATTTTTATTAGGAGTTTGAATTTAATAAAATTGCGATCACTATTTGCAACAGTTTCACCGACTTCTGCATCAATTACCATGCTTTCGCGGCTAGTGAACTGTATGTATGTATGTATGTATGTATGTATGTATGTATGTATGTATGTATGTATGTATGTACGTATGTATGTATGTATGTATGTATGTATGTATGTGTATGTATGTATGTATGTATGTGTATGTATGTATATATATATATATATATGTATGCATTGACGTATGATTTTTTAAGAGTCACAAAGATCTCTTGTCCTTTGTTTTGAAAAATATGTATATAATCAAAGTTAACCTATGGTTCAACACCTGTCGCTGTCTCGTTAGAAAAATGATAAACGTAAGCAAAATCATCAACCCTCAAAGTGCTGCCGACCAGCGTGTCTAATATAGAGCTAAATCTAAACGCACGTCTGCACCTTCGATCAAAAACGAGCGCAATGTCTAGCTCCAGCGGCTTTGCGACACCAACGAAATGAATTTTCATGAGAATATAACATCATAGTCGTACCGACGATATTGTTAAGAATTATGTATTAATCGCAAATACATGTGCAGTCACTCCACACGAATTCTGTTTTGGTTATATTTTGAGGAAAATAACCCCTTACACCCTCTAAAATTATCTTGTGTGACTGATTAATTTAAAGAGAGTTTAATGGTGACAATGTCCATCGAAAGAACATACAGGTTCCCATGATCAGCATGAAGTACACATTCTAGAGGCACTTTCCTGATTTCTAATAAACACTCATCTCCTGATTGTTTTTGATCCATTTTACCTCTGTATTCCTTAGATATTCAGTTGGCGATACCAGCAGGTCTTGATTTTTTTCTTATTTTTATCTATAGTGTCCAGTATTTTGTATACAATATGTACTCCCAAATTTATGTTTCATTTCTAGTAATCCATTTACTTTCTTGGAAGACACTATTCATAACCAATCCTAATTAGACAATTTTGTTCATCATTTCCACTTGCAGTTTTTTATCTTTAAGCCTTTCACCTCTTAAATCGGCGATTCCTTCCTAGTATTTCTGTTTGCCATTGTCAGAGGAATTTAGATTTGTCTCTACGATTATGAATTATATTTTTATGAATATTTTTTATATCCTTAGATTCTCGTATAATCAATTTTAGCTATATTGTATTCATTCTTTATTATCTCATTCCCTTTCTTTCACTCCTTGTCCTATTTCAGCCGCATTTTTCTGTCCCACACATTCTAATAAACCAATCTCTCTCTCTCTCTCTATCTATCTATCTATCTATCTATCTATATCTATCTATCTGTCTATCTTTCTATCTATATATCTATCTATCTATCTCATTTTCTCTCTGTCTCTCTGTATACCTCCGCTCAGTATATGTATAGGAGAGGAATCTTTAAATGGTTGAAAATTTTTCTTTATTTTCGTCACTAATTCTTCTACAAATTTATTGTCTTAGGTACACCAGAGTACTCCCATCCGGAATCTTCACTTTGATCACTAGGTCAGATCGCATTGACGTCATGATTTCTTAAGTTCAGTACTCTTTACTCTTACATCCAAGTGCCTCCCCTACGGGCGGGCTTTACTCCCATGAATCAATTGAATTTTCTCCTCCTCCACCCTTTCTCCAATCAGAAAGACTGTTACAACAAACGCCTTAGACAATACTGCTTACTCAAGCAATCTCGAAATCAATGCATCACTGGCTTAGTTTGTATATTGTTGTATCAGCATTATAGACCGATGAAATCGGGTTCCTACCGGTTGTTTATAAAATTTAGACGAGGAGCGATATTATGCAACGCCTTCGCCTAGACTTGTTTACCAAACATCCAACACATAAAACTCAATTCTCATCACCCATCCCTCTATCTACCTTACTTGTCTACCTTTATCAACCAGCCTCTTTCTCTCTCTCTCTCTCTCTCTCTCTCTCTCTCTCTCTCTCTCTCTCTCTCTCTCTCTCTCTCTCTCTCTCTCTCTCTCTCTCTCTCTCTTTCTTTCTCTCTATCTCTCTCTCTTCCACATACTCCTGACACATGCATCGAATCTATAAAAGTTGAAGAATATTTCCAACTTCACCTGTATCTGAATTACCTCCAATAGGTTTCATTATTTTTATTCCATATTACCTTTTATCATTTCAAATTCGTGTATTGCATGATCACTTTCTTCTATATGATCAAGCTATTCAAGAAATCTAATAAAATGAGGTTCATTAATTAGCAGTA
>NC_134788.1:14110062-14115062 GCF_046742065.1 Oratosquilla oratoria | reverse complement strand
ACCATTTATCCCCAAAATTTCCACCAACATGGAGCGAGATCTGTAAGTAATGAATGAAAAGTATTTTGTTATAGTTTAACGGTTTCCATTGCATCTTTTGTATTACTGGACACTGCCTACATCACCTGTAATGGGTAAAAAATAATGAAAACGTGCTGCCTCAAGGCTCAGGCAGGACCATCTTACGGTAAGTTTCATTAATATTATTATTATAATTATTATTGTTTTCGTGTATGGATGGTGAAATAAGGTATGAACAATCTAAACATTCCTTGGTGTCCATCTTGAATATACATGTACAGTATTTTCTTTTTGAAATGAGCACCAATACTGTATTTGCAGAAGTGGTTGGAGCCTCTGGTAGTATGGAGGGCAGCAGCGACTTATGTACACTTGATGTGGCACTACCAGTACCTGCTGTTGACTGTGGTACGTACTTACAGAAAAATCACATCCACAACATTGAACCTTCGTGGAATGTGAATACGGTAATTCAATGTTTTAAATAGAGCCTTGCCTAGAATTATCTCCTCTTATATTATTACAGTAAATAGTTTCAGCCTGTTCAAGGACCTTAATTTTAGTGTAGGGCTGTACATTTTACATACCATCATAAACACATTATGATAAACGATTTTATGTTATTATATACTTAGTAATTTTATCCTTGACAATGCCCAAAATACATACATGTTTCAAAGCACATGCAGTTTATATTGTTGGTATTATTTTGATTTTTTTTTATACATAGCACCAATATCACATTCATAACCAGTATTCATCTTTCCAAATCAATTCCTGTCTCTGCCATGTTACTATACTCACCAGAATATTGGAGAATTTTCTGTACCTTTTTTTTCTTGTTCCTACATATGTACTTTGTTCCCCTTCAGAGGATGAAGAAGAAGTGGACAACCCAGAACCACGTGAATCACTCACAGAGGAGGGTGTCCGAAAACAGAGTAAGTAAATTAGTGGTATTGGTTGGACACTTATACTGAAATATTACAATACAAAATAATCATGTATGCCAGGGCATACATCAGTACTGTAATTCTTTGGATGAAACTCTATGTAAACAGTCCCGCAGATTGTTTCTTCCAAACAGTAAAGCTTGACCATAGGGTATTCTCTAATTTTTGTATGTTTAGGCCCTTGTGGCATGACTATGTCAGTCTTTAGTATTGTGTTGTGCTTCTAAATATAGGTCACACATGTATTTTTTCTTCGCTGTTTCTTATATCCTGTATAATTTTGCACTTGAAATGATGTGACTTCCTTACTATAATGAGTGCCTAATTTTTCAAGGGAAGGGAGGGAAGGTGAAAGAACTGTGGAATTATGAGGCTACAGAAGCACTCCTGCAACTTGTCAAGGCAAACTACACGCGCCTAAATGACAAGAAAACTACAAAGGCCGTTGTGTGGAAGGACATCACCAGAGTGTTGCAGGAATTGGTAAGTTATTATGTAGGCCATGTGAGTTCATTTTCTTATTGATATTCGCCATAATCATCTGTTAGTAACCACAATTCAATACAGCTGGAGTATCACATTTAATATATTTTTTTTCCTTCAGGGACTAGCAGGCATCCAACTGCATCACATTGAGGTATTAGTTAAATGAAAACTGTTATGCTGTATGCATGTCTATTATGTAAGCAGTGCACGTAATATGTTCCTGTCTGGATGTTGCCTACCACCAATGATGATTTTCTGTATGTGGCATATGCTATGTGTCAGGTCCTTATGTTATAATGGGTAGCCTCTCAGTGTTACCTGCCTTTGATATTGGGAAGCTGGTTGCCAACTGCTTGATTCGTACATGATTTTGTACATGCACGTATGAATACTTATAGCTTTTTAAGTGACAACATGGGTATGGTAACTGGATTCTGTATTATAATTTTAGTGCTTCATCATTACTTCATTCCATTTTCCTCCTCAAGGTTAAGGTACCATTGTCATTAAGCATCACACTGTAATTCACAGTGTGATCTGCATTCCAAGACTGTAGTGCCCCTGCTCTATGTCTGTGTTTTGTATGCTATGAACCTAAAAAAATTCTTCACATATTTTTGGTTTAAAAATGGTTAACCAGACCATTACTTTATGTGCTTCCCAATTAATGACCTCTCTCTGTCAAATGTGTGTTTAGGAATCCTTACGATGAAAAGATGCATGTATCACTTAATATTGAAAAATATTAATTCCACTTTGACTTTTCCCCCAAATTAGATCACAGGCGTGGAACTGAGACAAGTTGAGGGCAAGTGGCGCAACCTCAAATCAATATTCCATCATTATGAGGACTACAAGAAGGCAAGTGGGAGGGGAAAGAAGACTGAGCCACGATTTTACAATCTCCTGTCTTCAATTCTGAAGAATCGTCCCCTGTCCCGGCCAGATCTGTATGTGTTGGAGGGCACAGAAGTGGGTACTAGGAGTGTGGCAGAAATGGAGGTTGACAACCCTGTGGAAGAAGACCCAGCCACACAAGCCTCACCAGTGTTAAACATTCCAGCCACTCCAGGAGCCACTCAAGCCTCACAACTAGACCCTCAGCATGGTGAAGCCTCGCAACGTGCCCCAACTCCTCCTCAAGCATCACCACCAGATCCTCAGCCTGCTCATGCCTCACAAGCCCCGCAGCCTGCTCCAGCCACACGTGAGGAGCCACCTGCAGCCCGAGGGAATGTCCCACCCCCACCCCCAAGAACAAGAACCAGAAGCTTAAGACCCTCTGCAGACAGAAAGGAACTGTTATTGTGCGTGAAAGATATTAAAAATACACTGAAAACATCTAGTGATAAACAACAAAACAGTATGGCAGAACTAAAAGAACTTTTGTCTTGCATTGCGGTACGTGATAGAGAACGCCACGAAATGGACATGGAGATAAAGAGGGAGAGGTTGAATATCCTAAGATTAAAAAGAATTGAATTAGAGCGCAGACAAAACAATGAGTGATTTTGTAATAAAATATAATACCAAATAACTACATGGTGACAAATGACTATAACACAATGTTTTGACTCTCTGAAGTCCTCTTCAGGTGTGATGTGGCACATATAATTGGATGTACTGGTGCTTGCATTGAAATGGTAGAATGGTAGGTTGGAGAGAATGCAGAGGGCAATGGAGGCAGGAAGGGTGTCAGAACCGGTAACTGAAGTCACCCTTGTGGTCTCTGACTTGTCAGTAAGACTTCAGTTACCGGTTCTGACACCCTTCCTGCCTCCATTGCCCTCTGCATTCCCTCCAACCTACCATATGAACACAAGCAAAAGTACATCCAATTATATGTGCCACGTCACACTTGAAGAGGATTTCAGAGTGAGTCAAAACACTTTTACAAAATTTTGGGAGGCACAATCAATAAAAACCATGTACATATATGTGAATTTTGTATATTTTTGTAACATATAAAGAAATGTAAAAAACAATATATTTTGGCTAATTATTGAAACCCTAAACAGTCATATTCCAGGTTGCTTTTACTTTTTCCTGTCACTCACTGTAGCATTGCCACTATTGCCTGCCTTTTTAGCACACCAGCCTGGTCTCGTGGCAGGGCAGACAACAATGAAGAACTGAAATACTCAACAGCGTCATCCACCAGCCCTTCCCTCTCGAGGATGTTAATTTTATACGGCTGAGTTATTGATATGTTGTGAAGAACACAGCATGCTTTTATTATTTTAGGTATCCGAAGAATATCGGCATCTACATGCTTCAATCGTCGAAACCTACCTTTTAAGAAACCAAAAGCATTTTCAATGGTAACTCTTGCTTTGGAGAGTTTAGTATTGAAGAGAATTTGTGCTTAAATGGTACCATTACATGCTTTTGGACAACAAAGGCAGAGTCTCCTACAATATGATATTGTGGTGATGAGAAATAATTTAGGTCACCGTTTTTGGATTTTCTTATAAAGTGAAGTTGACTTTAGCACTCGGCTGTCATGTGCAGATCCCGGGAAGCCCACTTGAATGTAGGAAAAACTTTTATTAGGCAAGCAAACTGCAAGTAAAATGACACTGTTTTTGTGTTCTATCAACATAATCGGCCTGCGTGGGTGATGGAGCTTTGATGTTAATGTGGCATCCATCCAGAGCCTCTACCACACCGGGAATTCCTCCCATTTCTTGGAATTCATGTGCAATTTCAGAAATCTTAGGAGGAGTTGGCCACAAAAAGACATCCTCTCCTGCATTGCAAATGACATCAATCAGTCTCTGGACACAATCAAACACTGTACGTTGTGACACACCAAACATCTCTGATATTTCCCTGTAGGTACTCTGCGTTCCTAAATACCAGAGTGTAACGTACAAAGCTTTTCTTGGACCCAAATAAAGGCTGGATCCTGAAGGGTTCAGACCGTATGCTTCATGTATGAAGTCCAAGATGAGGTCAAAAGATGTCCTTGTGAGGCGAAGGTTCCGGAAGAAGTCCATCTCGCTCATGTTGTCCAGGATGTCTGCCAGACCCTCCTGTTTTGGATGGTGTTCCCTACAATACAAATGCGAACCAAATTAGTATACTGTACAATTGACCTTAGTAGCAGAATGAGGTTATGCTGAATTTTACAATTAGTATTGGTCGACAATAATTACCTTTCCATGAAGTCACAAGCTACTGCTGCTGCTGCTGCTGCTGCTACAGCACCCATATCTGCCTCTGGCTGCATCTCTGCCACGCTTGCAACTGCCAATAGAGGCATCATAGGTCCTGATAGAAGAGACTGGTTTTCGTCATCTTCCATATAAGTATCAGAGTCGGTGCTGCTGTCCATTGTCTCGTCCCTTGGCTCAATTCTCGTAGTCTGGCTTGATGGTCCCACCACGGCTGCTGTCTATGTTATGATCCGTACGACACTTTTTCCGAGACGGTGCGAGCGAGGGTCGTCTGGCAGCACAGTAAGTCGTGTTTACCAAAAACCAGCCAGAACATCAAACAGTGTTTGATATTCTGATGCGCTGGTAAAAACGCCTTAAG
>NC_134788.1:14080062-14100062 GCF_046742065.1 Oratosquilla oratoria | reverse complement strand
TTTTATGGATGGGGATGACAGGTGGTGATGAATATGGAGCTGCCTTGTGTAGGCCTTATGGTCTCTTGCAGTCTCCTTTATCATCATGTTCTTATGTACTCGGGTGAAGCCTGCCAAATCCTTGAAGAGGAATCAGCAGCTTCACGTTACAGAGGTAGGACTCAACCAAGTGAAGTGTTTGAACAAGAACAGACACGTCCATCTGTGATGAAACGAGATGAACTGAATATTCCACAGATGTCACGGTATTTGGAAGGAAATATGACATGTCCCTTTCAAATGCAACGAGCATCCAGGTGAAGAAGTTATAGATATTTCTTAAAGTTGTGTTTACAACAAAAGGTGTTAAGAATTATCTGGTGTCAGTGAATCTATCTTAGTGGATAAAAAAAAAAGATTATGTGTGAGAGGCATGTATTGTTCATCATTAAGATTGTCATAACGTTCAAGAAAAATACTCTTGTGCATACATAAGAAGATTTTACTAATAATTCTGATGTGACGATTGTTGACTAGATTTAACCCTCAAAGATATTTTTAACTCTTATGTCGCTTAGCTTCCTTCATTATTGTTCTATGACTGTGGAGAATTAAGAGAGAACACCAAGTCGGAGTTTGGATACTTTATAGGGAAGCTTGTCATTGATGGTTAGGTCAGTGTCAGTGAATTATGGCACTGGAATTACAGAGGAACCTAACCACCTTCTCGGGCTGTAGTCATAGGTCCTTCATCCCAATTATGTCGAGGTCGTGTGCATGTACTGACGGTGCTGAACAATCTGCAAATAGGAAATTCTCTCTGAGGGTTTTCTGTTGTATTTCCTGGTCTGTGGAAGTGATGAAGATTTGGAGACTTCACAATTTGGTACCCCTAACATATTTCTTACAAGTGCATGTGAGTCATCCTTTAATGTGATGAGTCAGATCCAGTGAAAATATATGAATGTATGAGAAGTCATGCTGGCTTGGAAGGCAAGGAACTATTTCTATGTATTAGTTCTAGACCTAAACTGGGATAAAGATTAGATAAATCCCTTCGTACTTCTACAATCTTATCTATTGGTATAAGTGAAGACAAATGTGCTAGAATAATTAATTTATCTATATAATTCAAAGTTAAACGATAAGCTAAGCGAAGATATTTTTTTACAGCCTCCCTACCCACCCTTTCGAGCATCCCTTTCATCTTACTCTCTGGAATCTTCATCAACTTAGTTGGACTCAAGGGATCCACGATGCTGGGTCTCGTGTTGGCCATTGTCTCCTGGTTGATGATGGGCCTCACCCCGTCTATAACAGCGCTCTTCATAGGACGAGCCATTTCCGGCGCCGCCTATGCCTTCATTGTGACGGTGTCGCAACCTCTGGTGAGCGAGCTGGTGTCTCCCAAGACCCGAGGGGTCGCTGCAAGTCTTCCGAAGTTCTTCTCGAACCTGGCCTCTCTGGAGATCAACGTGGCCAACATTTTCCTGCCCTGGCACCTCACGACGACTCTCTGTGCTGCGCCATTTTTTCTCCTTTTGCTTTCCATCTTATTCGTACCTGAGGTACGTATATTAGCATTGTGTGAGAATGAATATGTTTGTCCTTGAGCATACACTATATGAATTCACAGAGAGTCGTGCGTGTATGCGTTCGTGTGTGCGCGTGTGTGATTAGTTCATCATTATTTCTATTACGATTATCATTTATATCTAATTATCATTTTTTTTTACTTTGCCAATAGCTTTCTCCGATTATACACATTTCGCCCAATCGTCTCTTTCTTATAATACATCGATTACTCAAATTGAATATAAATTGGCTATCTGCCAATATGTTCACCTCTTAGATATTTTATTCACCTATCTTTCACAATTTTCTCGCACAAATGAACTATCATTTTAGTCAGGGGAGGTTTTTTATAATTCAGAGATTCCTTCTTGTGTCCTTCCTTCTAAGTTGGTACCACATCGCTCCTTTTCCATTGTAGAGCACTTTCCTTATTTCCAGTGAACATACATCTCCTGATCGCTTTTACCTCTATATTCCTTGGATATTCAGTTGACGATAACTCCAAGCCCTGCTTTTTTATCTATGGTATCCAGTAGTTTGTATAATATATGTGCTCCCAATTTGTGTCTTTACGTTTCATTTTAAGCAACCCTTTTCCTTTCTTCAAAGACAAAATACATAACCAATCCCAATTGTAATCTTTAATTCATAATTTCTACTTGAAAATTTACATCTTCAAGCCTATGTTTTAGATTGGCGATCCCTCCCCTGTGTTTGAATTTACTGTTGACAGAGGAATTTAGGTTTGTCTTTACTATAATGAATTATATGTTTCTGAATATTTCTTTCACTCCTCAGATTCTTGCATTTTATTTTATTGAGTTTTTATTGAGTTATTCTCTTTCTTTCCCTCCGTATCCGTTGTCAGCGAATAAGCTCAGGAATATTTCCAATATCTCCTTCATTTTGTGTGTCTCTGAATTCCCTCCAATAGATTTCAATTTTTTTTTTTTTTTGCATATTACCTTTTATTATTTCAAATTCGAGTATTACATGACCACTTTCTTCTATATGATAAAGTCATTTAAGAAATCTAATAAAATCTGATTCACTAGTTAGCAGTAAATCCAATCATACCGGAGTGACGCCTTCCCTAAATCTCGTCACTACTTTACCCCACTGGGTCACAGTGTTATTCTTTGCTATATGATACAGTGGATTGTTGTATTAAACCTAACTAAACCCTTTCAATCTCTTCTTGTTTATCAGTTTTTATAACATTTTCGTCATTTTACAATTATTGTTTTCCCTTTCTATTCTTGGTGTAATATGTTCCTTCCCTTACCCTCAAATTATGACAATTCTTCACCCAATACAATTTCTTTTAATACAGTCAGACCTTTTTCTCAACACTGTTGCCATTTCACTTATCTGTTTGTTTGTTTCATCTTTCATTGTGTTACGTTCTAACTACTCTATTTTTTGGCATCCTGGGCAAAACTCGATTTCTTCAATACCTAGGCCTCTTCAGTGACTTGACCTGCTAACTTCCTGAGATTAATTTTGCTCTTTCAGATTCCCTCAGTCTCCCGTTGCCTGTTTAACATCTTAAACAACGAGTTTCTTCATGACAGTCAGTTTGTTTATTCCTTTTTTTTTTTTTATTCCACTTGTATTATTTAGAATTGTAAACAGTCTTTGTCTTTGATCCTCCGTGGCATCATATCGAACATCCTGTCAAGGACTTCACACTCTCCGGCATTTTCCTCCCACTGATTCTCTCTCTCTCTCTCTCTCTGTTTACTTTTTCCACATTGGGTTCCCATCTTAACATCTGTCAGAATTGGTGGCCCCACGTCGGACGCCACATGTCAGGTGCCCCACCTTGAAAGTCACATGTCAGGAAAACACTGGAGGAGATAATGGTTTATTTACAGTTTAGAAGGCGTGGGTCAGGGGCCAATGTGTATTTTTTTAAATACGCTACCCACGGGACCACGATTTGACAATGGCGATTTGCCTGGGTTTGGGAGTCGAGACGATTCCGCGGAGGAGAGCGACTGGTGGCTCTGGGTACGGGAGGAGAGACGGCCGCTGGGCTAGATGTCCACGCATCGAGGTGCTGGGAGCATTGGAGGGGTTCTAAGGTGATGGTTGCGGTTCCGAGGAGATGGTGAGAGAAAGACGGCTACTGCAGATGTGGAAAATTTAGTCGTCGGGTTCCAAAGCAATCAATCTTCCGTCGGCCTTTATATATCAGCAAACGAGGCTCGATGCGGCCTCCTGACCAGCTCGAGTACTGCGCGCTGACTGGACGTCGTCGTCGTCGCTCTGGGTGATAACTCACGGTGGCTACTTTCGGGTAAGCAGCCTACTTCGTCCCGGGCGAACTCGCGTCCTACGAGTTCATTGTCCGAAAGCAATTAGCTCTGAATAGCATTGCACTGAACAGAAAAGAGAACAACTTAACAATGTTCACACTGTTATTGTAGCTTCCCAGGCTGGTATATTTTTCTTCTTTTTCCTATAGCAACACTCTTCCAATTCCTTTTAATTCAAAATATTCTTTCCACGCGCTGCGCGTGTGCATTTGTGTGATAAGATAGAGTGATATTCGTCAAACATATTCAGACTCCTTTTCTCCCTAGTCCCCGTACTGGTTGGTCAAGAAAGGGCGAGAGAACGCTGCCATCTCAGCTCTCAAGTCGGTTTACCCTCCTGACGATATCGAGGTCCAGTTTCAGGAGGTGAAACAGTGCGTCACTCTGAAAAGTAAAAAACCAGGAGTCAGAGAACAGGTAAAAATATCAATGTACATGTTATTGTCTTGTTTTGTTTTCATTTTCTTTCATGCCGCTTAGGGGGTTCTTGAATGTCGTCGTTTGAGATTTTTGCGACGTTTATATGCATTTCAATGTCAACGGGGTGCCGTGGAGTAGAATATGTGTGCATGCAGTCATATTGAAAGGAAGAATGTCACCTAGTGTGGAACAGGTTATGTTCTTAACAGGCGTCTTAACTGCGGGAGATTTTCCCTCATCTGAATAACATTGCCTGACGAGACCCAAAATAGTACACAAATATCGCAACTTGCGGTCAACCTCTTTACCTTAAGGGATTCCTTCCCCCGAATGAAATTACCAGACGGAGGGCATGTGGCGCAAATCGCGGTCAAAGTATCAAAAGCTCGCTGGGACAAATACCCAAGTGGTCTTCCCCTCTCTCCTGTGGTAAACCTTACCATAGACCACCTAACTGTCTGTTAGTCAATGATAGCCCTACTGGATTCCATTTTTCAAGAAAACTCTATTTACTTCAAAGTTTCAGCTTGTAGCATATATCAAGTACCTCTTACTTATGGCCATGCAGATTAAAATCGTAGTTGAGAATATGACGATACGTCTTTACAAAGGATTACAAAGGCGGAGCATGTCGACAGGAGACCTTTTGGTCCATAAATAGGTCGGATGCGAAAAAATAGATAGTAATGATAAATAAATCAATCAATAAATAAGAATTATGATAATATGAATAATAATAGATAGAATGGATAAATGCATATGTTTAGTTAAGTAACAAAGAGGTAAATAATAAATTGACAGATAAATAATAATAAATCAAGATTAGGCAAATAATAAACAGAAAAATAATAACAAACAAATAAACAAATAATATAAAATAAATGACAGTCATTACAGCATCTTGCTAAGATGTTTATCTAAACAAATTTTAAAGCTTCGAACTGAACTACATTGCACTGCCTCTGCAGGAAGTTTATTCCATTCATTAACTACCCGGCTAACGAAGTTGTGTCTACCCACTTCCAAATTAAATCTATTTCCTGACAGTTTGAGACCATTGTTTCGTGTTGGATTTCATTTCATTGTGAAAATTGTCACTTTTGATGTTGTGAATCCCCATTCAACCAATTTCTAGTCCAACTTAATCAGCTACCACTTACTCCGTGTGAAGCTAATTTAGCAAGTAGCTTTTCGTGGGGGACGGTATCAAAAGCTTTTGCAAAGTCTAAATATATTAAATGTATATTGTTTCTTTTGTCATAATTCGAGATGGCTGTATTGCAGAAATCGAGTAATTTAGTCACTCAAAAACGTTTCCGTCTGAATCCATGCTGGCTATCGTTTATCAAACAGTTACTTTCTTAGTAATGTTAGATGGCATCTCTAATATTACTTTCGATAATTTTTCCTACGATTGAAGTCAAGCTTATAGCCCTGTAGTTATTTAGTTTCTTTTTGTCACATGGGAGTACGTTAGCTAGCTTCCATTCTCTTGGGACATCTCCGGATATGATGTATTTCTTGAAAATAATTTTTAATGGAACAACAATCTCATTTTTCATTTCCTTTAAGATTCTTGGATGCCAACCGTCAGGCCCTTGTGTATTATCAACTTTGAGTTTCTCTATACAACTTTTAATTTTTTCTTTTGTTATATTTACCGTAGTAGGTTCACCCTAGATTTTTCACAGGTTTCAGTTTGTAGTTCACTGTGAGGTGTTTTGTTTACGAATACTGAGCTAAAATAGTTGTTTAAAATATCACACATTCCTTCATTTGAATACTCAAGTTGACCGTCAGGAGATGATAGTGGGCCAATGTGATTCCTAATAACCTTTTTATCTCTAATGTAACTATAGGATTTATGGAAATCTCTTTGGACTTATCAGCGATATTAATTTCATGTTGTCGTTTTCGTTTTTTTGTTTTGTTTTTTTATCTTTTTTAAATCTCTCTCTATTATTACATACCTTTGATAGTTTTTAGGTGCACCCGAGCACATGTATTTCTTATAAGCCTTTCTCTTTTTAGCAATACTTTTTTCAATTTCTTTGTCGAGCCATTGTGGGCGAGCCTGATTTAGGGGGCATATGTCCTTAAACGGGATGTAAGTATGAATCATCTTAGTAAGCGTATTTTGAAGCATTTTTCACATCTGATCTACAGGTCTTTCGCTTAATTTTGCCTCACAATCTGTAAACTGAAGCCCCTGACGTAGTCCTATTAGATGAGCTTGACTAAAATCGGGTTTTTAGATACACAAGTATCTATTCCTATTTTTTTTTAGCCGTTTGAATCTAAGTTGTGATCGTTTTTTGCAAAAGTTTCACCAAATTCTACATCGGTTATCATGCTTTCACGGTTAGTGATCACTAGAACGGGTAAGTTTCTATGTCTTGTGGGTTCTTTTACATGCTGAACTAAGTAATTGTCTCCGAGAAAATCTATCAAGCGACTACCTATATGGCCATGTTCAAGGGTCATCCAATAAATGTCTATAAAATTGAAATCACCCGTATCAATAAGTCCCGGTTGCAGAAACTAGACAGTTCTTGAAACAACAGTTTGTCGTCTGCTAATTATAATGTTTTTGGCCTATATATTACACCTACATTAATTTTTTTTCCATCTATTTGGGTTAATCCTACCCACAAACTATCATATGTATCCTGTTTCACTTTCTCTAAACCACAGGCATGAACATTGATTTTAACGTACAACAGATCATCACCACCTTTCTTGTGGTTTCTATTTTGATGAAAGTGTTTAAATCCCGCAATATTAAATTCAGCTTCAAACTCTTTACCGTTTAACCATGTCTCTGTTATCGAGATTTTCGCTTTTGACATACGCTTGTATTTCTTGGAATTTATTCCTAATATTATGATCATTAAAGTACATGGTATTAAGAAACTCGTGATTATTTCTTTTTGACACGTTTTGTATATCAACATCATGCCTTACATTATAATTTTGTTCTTTATTGACACCTTGCTCTATATTGACATTTGGTCATTCATTGACATTCAATGCCTCATGGACATTTGCTCCATCACGGACATCTGGTCCCTCACGGTCATTCGATCTCTTATGTATACTTTACCTCCCTACGTCACCGCGTTCCACACCGGCCACCCGTCGTTCATTGACATTCTGTCCGGCATCCCTTCCTAAAATTATATTCTGTCCTCCACTGACATTATATCCTACCGTGATATTTTGTCCTCCACTATCATTACATCCCATCGTAATATTTTGTCCTCTGCTATCATTACATCCCACCGTGATATTTTGTCCTCCACTATTATTACATCCCATCATGATGTTTTGTCCTTTGACATTACATCCTAATGTAATATTTCGTCCTCTACCGACATTATATCCTAAAATTATATTTTGTCCTTCACTGACATATTGCTCTACAGAATTTCTATAACTAACTCTTTTTTATCTGTCCTGAATGGAATGTCTAGGTTTAGTCAGTGGAAATTCGTGAGGATGTTGCAACTCGATTACAGTTTTGCCTTGTCCTCTTTCCTAAGTACCACTAGCCCGAAGCCAGAGCCAAAGGGTCCTTCATGAATAACAGTGGATTCTACATTTCAGATACACCAAATGCGACACCCAAGCAACTACAAGCCTGTTATGCTGATGGTGATCATCTACGCCTGCTATGGGTCCAACGGCAATAGCATCATTACGCCCTATTCCAATTTGCTCTTCACTCAGGCGGGAATGACACTTGACCCACGCCTGTGCACCATAATCTTGGGGGTTGTTCGAATCGTCGTCGTCATTATCGGATCATTTATCACCGACCTCTGCGGGAGACGACCCCTCTACATCGGCTCCTCGATTCTGAGTGTTTTATCCTTGGTCTCAACTTTCGTTTCCTTGACTTTCTCTTTCATACCCAAAGTCTTCGTGATAATCTCTTTAGTGTGTTTTATACTATTTTCATCCGGAGGAATCAACTTAGTGCCCACTATCCTGCTCGGGGAGGTTATTCCGTCGGCCGTCCAGTCGGTCGGCTGTTCGCTTTGCGTCATGATGGATTGTATCACATATGGCACCTTTCTCTTCATTACCCCATGGCTGACAAATGTCATTTCTTTGCGGTTTATCTTCCTTATTCCTACAGCGATCAATCTCCTTGGGGCATTTGTCGTTTGGAGGTGGCTTCCTGAAACGAAAGGACGACCACTTGTCGAAATCCAGCAAGCGTTTGAGCAGCACTCAAACCAAAATGGATGTCATACGACGTCTTTCTAATATAGCTGTGCTGTTGACATAGGATCTTTTTAAAAAATATTATGATAGAAACCTATTTGAAGACCATAGTACGTTATTTGAAAACACATAAGTTATTGAAAAATATTACAATCAATAAGAAAGGTAAAAAAGATAATAAATAAATAAAAATAAAGACAGGTACTTACTATTTGTGGTCTGCGAGATTAACTATCTCTTCGTCTTCAAAACAGTCGGTGTCCGGGCTGATCCCAAGATAGCTCTATACCAGCTCCCCTAATCTATCCCCTACTCCCCACTTTTCTAAATAAGAAGAGCTGACAGACAATAGCCGTTCTCTTCCTTCTCCTGATCCACCATAGTCTTAGATTACGATTCTTCTCCATAGGGGGTCTGTTGCTTGAGCGGCAATGATGCGTTCTCGCGTAATGTCAAGTAGCTCTGTTTCTTGACGTATGGTTGCTACGTGTCTACTAAGGGCGTCGGTTACCGTGTTTGCATGGCCCTGGACGTAGTGGAATGTAGGCATGAATTCTTGAATGGTGAGGAACCATCGGGCTAGTTTTCCAGTGAGGTTCTTGCCTTTGAAAAGGTGGAGAATGGGTTGATTGTGTTTGACATTGATATAAAAAGCTTTCCCATGAGCCAACTTTGACAGTGTATTGTAAATACAATCGCTTTGGCTAAGGAGTTTAAGATTCCTTGTAGTAATTCTTACTCGATTGATCACATTCTAAGGAGGCAATCTTGATAAGTTCTTTCACAAAATCACTAATGTAAGTCGGGAAGCTGTAACTCAACTGTCTATGTTTGTGGAAGCCGAAAGAAGTCGGACATACTTGCCTTTCCAAGCAGTTCGTAAGAAATTGGTATTGATTCTTCCTCCTATCGCTGGCTATGAGAGAAGACTCAAATTGTCGGAATGCTTGCCTGAGTCCTGAGAAAATATAGCGCGGAGAAGGTCACATCGTGGACGTCAATTAAGGCATTTGATATATCGGGACTTTGAACAAAAAATAGGTACTGTCTCTTAAGAAAAACTACTAGCTAAACTCCCATTAAATTGAATAAAAGGTTACTTGTTAAGATAGATTAGAAACTGGTTCAATAATTGTAAATAGCGACCTGTTGTGAATGGGAAAACTCCCAACTGAAAAGATGTTACGAGTGGAGTCAAGTTTCTCAAAGTTCCGCTCTTGGGTCATTTCTGTTTATACTTTATATAAATTATTATTTATATAAAGTATTATTTATATAAATTATTATTTATATAAAGTATAAACAGAAATGACCCAAGAGCGGAACTTTGAGAAACTTGACTCCACAGCCAAGAAATCTTTGAGATGACATTTGGTCACTGAAATCTTTGTAGTTGAAAAATAAGTCATATTTATATGTTTGGTGGTGGAAGACTGCACAAGACGGCAACTGGCTGTAGTTATGATTTAAATTATTTTTGTAATAGTGTGGACTTGGGAGATAGAGTTGATTAAAGAGCATTGGGATGGATTGGACACAGAAAGAACGAATGAAGAAAGATTAGTAAAAGGTGTGGAAGGAGTGAACATGAGGGGGCGACCTAGGATGAGATTGATGGATGGATGGGGTAAGAGGGGCATTGGGAAAGGGCAATGTCTGTTGAGAAAGGATAGGAGAAGATGGAAGATAGAGGTGAATGGAGAGTGGTTGTTGTTATGAGAATGATGCTGTGTGTGATGCATGAGGGGGGAGTGAGGGAGTTATGTGTGAAAAATACAAATATTTATGCAGCCTGAAGGGTTTTTATCCTGTCTTCAAACCTTTTCTGCATGAGGGGACAGAGAGACTGGTCACTGATTTAATGAAGCGGCCTTGCATGTGTCTTGCGACACTGCTTCTGACCCAGGGCGAGTAGGTGAAGAGGCATGGATGACCCCACCATCCAGGAGGAGGGAAGTGGTGTAGGAAGGAAACTGTGAGTTATGTGGGGAATGGGGTGGGTGGGCATTGGTGATTTCATGACCCTATACTGTTATTTTGGCTACCTTCCTTGTTGGTATGTGTGTACTTTATATAAATAATGCCAATGACTATGACATTATAATCTATTGTATATCCGAATATAGCTGATGATACCTAAACTCAAACATGATATTGAAGGAAATTTCAAAAACTTATATAGAAACAATGGTGTGGAAAAAAATAGTGAAATTTAGATGTTATGCTGCGATGGCTCGTTGGGCGAGTAGGGGCTAGAGCGTCCCAAAGTTTTTTTGGTGGCGGAGGTTTGAGGTTGACGGTGGTCTCGAAACCCTGCCGCGAGCGAGTTGGACCAAGTGGCAAGGTTGATTAAAATACCATCGCTACAAAGCTCTGAAGGCGTTCCACCGTCCTTCCATCCTCCTGATGGGGGGTAGATTCGCCCCGCGAAAGCCGTAAGGCCAGCCGTAAGGTGACATTAAACCGAATCCATGGTTATGCACATTGATTAGAAAATATAAGTACAAGTTTTAAAAAACAAAAAAGATGGATGGAGATTGAAGAAGGATCTTGGTTGTAATTATCAGTGACGACTACTAGTGTTTTTCCTAACCCAGAGAGAGGTAAAAATAGGATCTCTGCTATTGGTACGTGTACGACGTTTATATTCTACTATCAAAAGTGGCCAGCTATTCAATCACCCAGTCCTGTAAACAGTAATGTAGTGGCACGGATGGTGGGGGGGGGGGGGGCAAACAGTTTACGCACTTATGTTTGAATTCTTTTTCAAATGTTGGCGCCCGAGCCTGATTTCCGAAGTTTCGTAGAGCAAAAGTTGTGCCCACGAAATTGACCATTTGATGGAATGAAACAGATGCCTCCCTCGCATTAAAGTTTTAATGAATGTGTCTTCTTTTTCATATTGTGTGCAATACATAAGAATATATATGAAATTCCCTTTTTCCCTGGAACCAAATGGGACGCGACGGTGGTCACGGGACCTATCCCAAATGGTACACCATCATAAAAAAGAACCCACCGAGTTATAGCTACTCTATTCCAGTTCCAACCCTTCAACACCCAGAGTAATCAATCCAAGATCTTCCTTAATTATGCAGTACCTCCCGGCCACCTTGTACATCTCCGCGTCACAGCCGATGAATAGAAGGCCAACCTAGAGGCATCGGTGCCCAGTCCAGTGTGGACCACGGAAAGTCCCTTCGAAAGGAAAATATGGTACGACGTTTATGCGAGCCATACAACGCCTGATCAACTCTGCAACCACACCATCGCATAAGCAGCCTACAACCACAAACACAATCAGCAAATTGCAACCACAAATCAGTACGCAATCTGTAAGGAAAAAAAACAACAACTCGCATGAAACCAAAAAAAACATTACACGCATTATATTCACCAACACCGGTGTCTGACTACATACATAAGAGGTTTCTTTCCCCATATTAATGGACGTGTAGCCAGTGGATAGCATGTTATACCCACCCCACGAACTCCACTTGTTTCCCTTTCGTCTTATGCTCCTCGTGGATGATGATCTTCCCGCATGTCTCCCACCCCCCTGCCCGGGCACCTCCAACACAGCAGGGCAAAACTGTATTTCGTTTTTACTACCCGGCGACCCTCCCTCCTCTGTTGCCACACATGCTAAAATAGAGATGACGAGAAGAAAACCCTATGGTCCGCGTCCATCTATTTTCGCCCATTCCACAACTATCCTCCACTCACCCCTATCCTTTGTCTTCTCCCATGCCCTGCTTCAACCAGAATTTGCTCTTTTTTTTCACTCAAAGCCACCATTCAACCCATACATGCCATCATCATCATCGGTCATTGCCCCCTCCAAGTTCACTCCTTTCCCCTCATTCTACAACACTCCTTGTTTGCCAGTCTATCCTCACACATTCAGTTCCATATGTGCTCAAAACCATCCTAGAATTCTTATCATCAGCCCCTATCTACCAGCTCCCTCACCACCATACTTCTCAGAAATATTTGAATAACATACATACACAACACACATCAAACCCCTACCACATACACACCACCACACACTCACAACGAACACACACACACACCCACACACACACACACTACACACACACACACACACTCACACACACAACGACACACATATAATGTAAGCATTTGTATATGTAATGGAGTGTCCTTGCTTTGAATTATGGAGAACAAGAACGTGAGTGGTGTCCGTGTTTTGAATTAAGGAAGCACCAGACATGTCCATGGGCCCCCAGCGGCAAGATTTGCGACACCAACGAAATGAAATTTTCCTAAGAATATAAACTTCATAGACGTACCGCCTATATAGTGAAGAATTAACGTATTAATCGCAAATACATTTGTAGTCACTCCACACCAAATCTATATTGGTTATCAAAATAAGAGATAAATACCCACTATAGACCCTTTAGAATTATCTTGGTATGACTATTAGGATATTAATATACAAGAGATGTATAAAAATGGTGAAAATGTCCACCGAAATAACAATACAGATTCCCATTCTCAGCATGGTAGTAATGACACATTCCAAGAAGGGACTTTCCTGATTTTCTAATAAACAAGATCATCTCCTGATTGTTTTTCATCCTATTTGTAATCTCTGTTAAGAATCCTTAGATATTCAGTTGGCGATACCCACCAGTTCCATGTATTTTTTTTTTTTTTATCTATGATATCCAGTATTTATGTATATAATCTGTGCTCCCAATACTATTGGCTTTATTTTATCATTTCTTTCTCGTACCCCCATTTAGCATTCTTGGCAGACACTAATCATGACCCCACACCACAGCAATTAGCAAATATCGTTACCTAACCACTTTCCTATATTATGTATCCTCCAGCCATATCACCTCTAAACACGGCGAAACCATCCTAGTATATACCGAATAACCAATTTGAGAGCGGAAAATATATATATGACTATACTATACTGCACTCCTAATTAAGAACATAACTATATCATATTGCTAAGCTTGCTCGAAGAAACACATAAAGGGATTTTGTAATACTTCCATTGATCAACTCAATCCACCTACTCTTACAATCACTCCTATACCCAATTATCAGCCACATATAATCAGACCCACACATTCTAAAACACCACTCTCACTCTCTACTCATCACTACACTCTCATCAAATCCGCAACACCCCGTCACCCATCTTACTCATTCCTCCCCATCACTCCCATACGATCCCACTTGCCACTACCACACTCCTCTGACTCTACTCTTCACTCACTCATCACTCACTCTCTATCTCTATCTATCTATCTAACTATCTAACAATGCAATCTAACTATCAATCTATCAACACACTCTAAACTCTTTCCCGCTTACTCCTGACACAATACATCGAATCAATAAAAAATCCAGAATATATCCCAACTTCACCATGTATCTGAATTCCCTCCGAATAGGTATCATTATTTTACCTAATCCATATTGCCTTCTATCATTTCAAAATCGAGTAATAACCATGATCACTATTCTTACTAAATGAATCAAGCTCTTTAAGAAATCTAATGCAATAGTTGTTTAATAAAATAGCAGTAAATACAATCTTATCACTGTGTGAAATCGACATCGCAAAATCTCGTTAACACTCCTTTCTTTACACCCCCCTGGGTCACTAGGTTAATAATTGCTATAAAAATACATTAATATCACCCCGTGAAAATTCACATCCATATATTTTTTTTATTATTTTTTCATTCCTTCCAGGTTAACCATATGATAAATAAGCTCATCCATCAGGACCTTGTTTCTTTCGTCATTACAGTGCTTCTCAAGATAAAGAGCTTATGTCTACATTAGAATACTCATACCATGCCCTTGCCTCTGGAGAAAAGGAATATTCTACCCCAAAATTCCTATTTCACAAATTATTCAGGTCAATCATCCGTATCCGGTTGCCGTGGACATCTCCAATCTCGGCCAATCAACGTTGTCCCTGTTGTCCGAACGTCACCACTCCTCTCAGCCAACCAGTGTTCTCGTGGACTGTTACCAAACTAAAACACGTACACGCGCTAGATCCATTTTAACCCAAAAACAATCATGTTAATTTTTTAATTTATCTATTTAACAATATAACCATTGGAAACCAGTCCTATGATAGTTAAGACGATAAATGTAACAATATGTTACAAAAACGTCCTGTTATTAAATCATAAAATTGACTTCATTCGTCTCCATGCCATACAACTTAAGAAGTACTTGCTTTCCTTAAGGGTGAGAAATTCCGCTTTCGAACAATTGAACGTCTTCAGAAAAAATGAACATTAACGCAGAGATTTTATGACCGCATTCAATACTACAAGCAATAAGAGAAAAATTGCTGCCGAAATACACACACATACACACACAGACACACACACATGCACACACGATACCCACATAACACACACGACACACCCACAACACTACACACAATCTACCGAGACACACACCCACACACACACACACAAAACACACAACCCCCACGTACCCACACCACGCACACACACACACACACACAGAGGTATATAATACACTACACCCACACACACAACACAAATACTATATAAATATAAATACATATATATATATATAAATACAAATATATATATATATATATATATATCTATCAAAATCAATATATTTTTGCGATGATCGCAAGTATGTGATCCTATTGTAATAAATCTACTTTTTATCAATGTTCCCAACTTGTTTTTCGGGCAGTTAGTAGCCCCCCCACGCCCTAAAATTTTTCGTCTTTCTGAATTATCGCATCGTATGAAATATAAAATTCTCAACTGTTCCGTGGGTATTAATTCCTTTATTGGTAACCTTTTATTGTTTAGTTAGTCTAGGATATTGTTATATATTGTATAATGTACCATAATATGTTGATAAGATCTGTATGTGTATTAATGTTATACTACTCACCCTGCCTGAAATGAAATAAATTAGCAAAACGGCTTGTGATGATTAGCAACTGCGTGTCCCCCCTCATGGTGACCGCAGTCACGAGTGAATACGCATCACGTTATTCTTTCTCTCTCTAATTACTGAACCCGTACAGAGCGGACACATCCCTTAGCTCCTCTAAAAAAAATCTCTAGGATAAGTTGTGTTAGGAGGACGCCTAGTTGGTAAACAATGAGTGGTCCGGGAAGGCTAAAAAAAAAGTGTGATGTGTAGTGCAAAGTAAAATGTACATAATATTTATAGGTTAGAACACCAAAGTTATGCCTTAACCTAGCCCACTTTGAGTTATCCACCGGTCACACTAAACCAATAGAGCATACGTGCTATGAAAGGTACTGCAACAGATTTATTTGATGTGTCAGTCAATAGTAAACCCTGCCAATTAGGCTCAATAAGGTTATCGTACGATGATTGGAGGTTAAAAAAAAGCATTGTTTCTCCAAATACGATTGGTGGCATTAATTTAGGCTTAACAATATATATATATATAATATATATACTCTATATATAATATATAAATATATATCAATAATAATCACGAATCACACCACGGAGTTTAAGACCAAATTTCAGAGGACAAAAGAACGCTCAGCTGAATTCAATTCATCCAAGCCATGCCAAAGAACCTCCAATGGGAAAGGATTACCAGTTCCGTCTCAGAAAACACCGAAATTAAGTTACAGAGTAAAAAATTTTACAATGCGTAATTCCCGGTAGGTGCAAGGTGCGAGGCAAATATTGTCCTCAATTTTCAATATCGTATAAAAAATAAGCATCACATCCAAGGTGAGCACGCGTTATGTTTCTGTTGAGCCCCGGTTCTGCCCTCCCCTCAGGTGGTCTGCCTCAGTTTGAAATCAGACACGTTGATACAGCTGACTTAGAGGTTAAAATGTCAATAGGTTTTTGAAAGACAGACAGGATGAGGAGTTATGGTATATCTCGCAGACCACCAATTAGAAAGCCTTTATAATCTTTTGACTGATCTCAAGTGATTATATGGGTCAACAAATCTTAATAAAATACTTGTCCCACAGCGCAAAAGAAGAATTTGAATAGACTGGTTTTCTGCTGATTTCAAATGTGCTTTCAGAATTTTTCTATCAGGCATAGTTTTTCTGTGATAGCATACTAAATCTTAAACAATTATAACAAATAAATAAGGCTGATATTTCAATGAAACGTACCTTAAAAATGTAGAAATGTGTGATTTTCGAGTGTATTTTGCTTCTTGGAAGAATCCCATATTTTAAGAGTCCCCACTAGTACTCCTCTAACACTGAAGAGATCCACTTCCCTCGAAACGGGGTATCCATATTCAGAATGTCCCTGGTGAAAACCGTCTCCCCGGTATCCGTCACTGACGGCGCAAAGATTTTATGCAGGGGAGAAGTCCAAGTGAAAGTGTAGGCATTTGAATTTTTTAGTCTCAATATTGGGCATCCTAAGGCCTTGTAGGATTGTCATCTGTTCAATTTACGATTTGAGAATATTGTTATTTGCTTTTTGTTTCCCCCCCCCCAAACAAAAAAAAAAAAAACTCTGCACAAACTTTCTTGAATGACACTCATCGCAGATTTATATAAAGATCATTTAAGCTCTTCATAGAAAAAAATCTGGTTACCCGTTAACAGCTCCCTAAACTGTGGTACTCCAAAAAAAATACCTACTTTAGATTTTGCGTGACTTCATTCATATATATATATATATATATTCAAATATGAAGACTCCCTTCCCAGTTCTATCGCATACCTTTAACAAATTTTTTCATCAACCCTAGCTTAACACACATAACTTTGAGGCCTGGTAAAATTTACTCTGAATCAACGAGAAGGAGGAATATGACAACATTCTATTCCCAACGGATCAGAAAATCCATATTTGCCACAACATTCTTTTTATAATTGATTTCCTTTAATCCCGAATTGTCCGCACTCACAGAGAAAGCCCCAAAAAACCCAAACATACAAATTGCGTAACTCCGCAGTATTCCAAGTAAAAGTGCCACAACCTTTAAAAGTCATCACAAATATTCCATTTAAGTTACTATATTACTTCATTTATTTTAGCAATAGAAGCTTCATACACTCAGATGTACCTTCATGTTATCAGTCATGGGCCAATAGGAACAGAAGGAAATAATTTACTTCCATTGTGGAGCAAAGGATCTTATCAAGCTTACTATTTGAAGAGCCCACTATACAAGGCGCCACTATACTCCTGTCATATTTATGGTTAAGTTCCTGCAATAAACAGAATATACGAACCAAGCGAGAAACAAAATCAACCACAACAGAATATACATCATTGCAAAACCCACCCCACCATCCTCAAGCGCGAAAAATTGTTCACAATCACACTGTTGCATACGAATAAAAAACAAAACTTTGGAATCTTTCAGGAGGAAGATTCCATCCCTTTAACCTGGACAGTAAAAAACGATTCAGATTGCTTTATTTAGGACAAGTGTACACCCCCGCATAAGTACGTTTGGAATCTCCCTAGACCTCAATCAACGTGGTTCACATTTGAAAAACAGAAATGGCTGAAAGTGCATAACAATCTCATGTCGAGTTGCCAAAATCACTACGATTGAAAATTTGATCCCACGTAACACACATAACGTAACATACCGTGGAACAACAAAACACTGTGGAGCGGAATGGAAAACAAAACTGGACCTTATCTTTAAATCTTTGAATTGTGCAAGCAAAAACATTATAAAATACCGCTAATGTTTTTACCTTGGGACAAATTCCTCTTTGTTTGACCAGTTCTTACTGACAATCTGTTATTAGCTTACAAGTTTTCAAAATAACGTACAACAAAAAAAGGTTTTTATCGTAACACTATTCGAAAAAAAATCCTCATGTTCAGCAGCTGCAGTTTTTTATTTAGATAGACGTCGTAAGATATCCATTTTAAGATTGAATGCTGTTCGACATGCTTGCTGGAGTTCGACAAGTGTCCGACCCTTTTGTTTCCAGACGCGCACCCCCAAATGACCAAAACGCCCCAAGGAGATTGGTCGTTAACAGGAATACAGGAAGACAAACCGTATAGAAATGGCATTTTATCCGCCATGGGGTGATGAAGGAAAAAGGCTTTTCCATAACATTAAGCAGATTTGTTATCGATGGCAGAGGCGAACGAGCCGCACCGTGACCATGGACGGGGGTGACCGGAATAACCTCCCCGAGTCAGGCTAGGAGGGGCACAACAGTTGATTCCTCCGGAAGAAAATAGTATAAAACACCACTAAGTAGATTATCCCAAAGACCATATGGGTATGAATCGATGAAATTCAAGGAAACGATAAGTTAAGACCAACGGATAAACCACTCCTCAGAATCGAAGGAGCCGAAGAAGAGGGTCTGCGTCTCCCGCCAGAGGTCGGTGACAAATTATCCAATGACCACGGCGGCAATATCTAACCACCCCCCATCTTATAAGGTGTGCACAGGCGAGGGTCCGGAGGGTCAATCCCCGCCTGAATGAAGAGCAAAGTGTGGGAATAAGTGGCTGTAAACGATGCCACTGCCGTTGGCCCCCAACACAGGCGTAGAATGAACGCCAAGTCCGCATGACAGTGCTTGTTAGTTGCTATGGCTTTCTCATTTGGCGCCTCTGAAATGTAGACGCTAAATCGTTAAAAGGGGGGGGTGGGGGGGGGGGGGGGGATAAAAAAAAAAAGAAAAACTCATGAAGGCTGTTTATGACTCAAGGTTCGAGCTAGTGTCTTAGGAAACATTAGGATAAGGCTTAAATGTAAATGAGTTTGCAACGTCCTCACAAGTATTTCATTCAGGACAGATAAAACAAATTTAGGAGCCCATGAGATCGACAACATACAACCCAAGATATTAATGAGCGTGACCCAAAAAAAGAGCCATCCTACATATTCTACAAGTGGGAAAGATTTCGAAGACTTTTTTTTTTTTTTGTTTTTTACAAGAAAAATTGAAATCAGTAGGGCTGTTAATGAATAACAGACAGCTACAGGTGGTCCCATGCGCCAATCTTACCCCCCACAGTAAAGAAGGTTGAGGCCACACATTGGTAATTGCCGCCCGGGTCTTGGCACTTTGACCGCGGATTGAGCAACTTATGGTTCGGATGGAAATTTTCATAAGGGGGAAGGGGAAACACCTTAAAAGTTCAGCAGGTTGACTGCAAAATGGACACCATTAATGGTGTACTATCCAGGCTCTCAGCCAGAAAATTATAGTCAGTTTAGGAAAAATCTTCTGCAGTTAAGACTCCGGTACATGAAATACTGTTACCCTCTTCCACACTACCTGACTTTCTTCCTTTTAATCTTAACCTGCCTCCATATATTGTTTCTACACATCTCCACGACACCCATTTGACAAGTATAAGGGACCGTAACTGTAACCCACACTAAATATATAAACAAATACAATAAATAAGATAAACTAAAATTAATCAAACAACTACATTCAACCAAACTCCCCAAGCGAC